>NC_136072.1:362031750-362631750 GCF_964261635.1 Lissotriton helveticus | reverse complement strand
GTGAATATCGCTGAGAATACAGCGATATTCACGCATTAGCGACGAAAAGCTCTTAGTAATGTTATCCACCTCCCATTGGATAACATGGCTAAGAACTGGTCTGAGCCGGCGTTGGTTTTTGGCGATAGCGGGAATATTTCCATCGCTACGCCTGCCTTGCTAATAGGCGATAGCGACGTTAGCGACTGCTGTCAGTCGCTAACAGGTTGGGTACGCCCACTTTGCATGTCATTAGCGATAAATATCGCTGACATGCAAAGCGGGCCCCAAACCGTTCACTATCGCCTAAAAGCTGTCGCTAACATCAGTTAGCGACAGCTTGCTAATAGATCGATAGAATTATCGCCGCTTAGCGGCTGAAAACGGCCGCTAAACCGGCGATAATTCCCTATCGCGACCCTTGGTAATATGACCCATAATTCTGTAAAACAGATTGTGCTGGCACTTGCATGCAAATGTGCACGTTATATGACATATAGGATGTCAGCAAGTGCACTGAATATAAACCACATTGAGAGCGGCGTACCGTTAGTGTGTACTGTGGGCGCCACGTGGGAGGGTGAGCGGAGAGCTAGGGACTCCCCACAAGGCACCCCTCTGAAGGAGAGCCCTGCCCAAGCCTGCAGATATTGTCAGGGCAGCTGCACTCAAAGTTAGATCGGCTGTTTTCAAAATGTTGGTGCTGTTGTTGATACTGCCATCTTCCAAGTGAAGGAGCAGTTTGATTTCATGCTTCCAAATGAGGGTGTTGCAAGTGCAGACGGGGACGGTGAGCCCTTTTTACATAATACACTCCTGGGATTAAAATGGATGATGGAGCTCGCTGGTGAAATATAGGCTTTAATATAAAGGTCACCATTTAAGAACAAATGAGAAAGAAGGGAGTTTAGCAAAAAGGTAGCACCATTCTAGCCGGCCGGATAAACAGATTTCTTCCCACTATTTACTTTGGCACTGGCTAACAAGTGGAAATTATTTACTATTTGATCGGAAGCCTTGAAAATAGCAGAGAACTTTTCGATTTATCCTGCCACTGGCTAAACATAGAGATTTTGCCCTGCTTGGGTGGCCATGTGAATAGCAGAATAAATTCACTTTTTACCTGGTCACTGGATAATTAGCAAAGGTTATGTACTATTTGGTAAGCAAACAGAAAAGAAACTTCACTTGTTACCCAGCAGCTTGCGAAACAGCTGACATTATTTACAATGTTGTCAGCATCCATGCAAATACCAAATAAATATTTCCTAGGTGCCGGTTAAATAGCAGACTCTATATACTATTTCAGCAGTAGCCTGGCAAATCGCAAAAAATATATATATATATATATTTACCCTTCTGCTGGCTAAATAGCAGAAATGATGTACTGTTTGGCTGGTGGCCTTGCAAATATAAAATAAGCTTCATTATTCACCTGGTGGCTTGCTAAATATGAGACAGTATGCATAACTTGACCAATAACCATGCAAATAGCAGAGGAACTTCAATGTTTACCCGGTTGGTGTCCAAACATCTTACATTTTGTGTGATAATACCTTAAGCAGATTTCAACAGGTACTTACCACCAGGCAACTGGAAAAAAAGGAGTGAATATAATTGACAGACACCTCCATATGAAAGTTAGGGTCCTGATGGATTATTTTTTCATTTACAAAATGTGGTCGCAAACTGCACATATACTTATTGCGAATGGAATAGTATTTAAAAACCTTCCGATGACCTATTAGGTCAGTTCACAAAATACTTAATCACAGGGAGTTCCAGAATGACCTGCCAAATTAACATTTATTAGGCAGGTGCCAATTTTCAACCCTCTGTGATTGGCTGTAATCACAGAGATAGTGACCTGTATGGGACAGCACACCACCATCCCCATGACTGCTGTCCAAAATGTAAACCTTTTTATATTTTTTAAGTAGTCCTTGTTCCTTAAAGGAACCAGTGCTGCATTAAAAAAAGAGTTCCCTGAGGTTGCCAATATGATTGTCAAAGGGAAAGGATTCCTAAGGGGAACTTTTGCAATGCAAAATTACAACAACAACAAATACACAATTACATCAGTTCAAGTAATTAAGAGTAGGAATGGGCGGAACTCGAGGAGTTTCACTCTGTGGAATTCCACTAAGTTACCTAAAAACTCAGCGAGATTCCACGGAGTTTCATGAGCAGCGGAATTCTGGTCTGCAGTACACGTGAGTTGTTCGTGATCTAAGGTCTGCATGCTTGCAGAGTATGTATGCAGAATGTTCTCACAGCTGCACTCGTTAGTCCACTTTATTTTCTGCTACAGAGTGTACATTGAAATAATGCAGTACTGAGCTGTGCCCGAGTGAGCTAAAGGGTTAACATTAATTTTATGTGAAGGCTGAGAGAAATAGAATGGACAAAAAAAGGTTTAGATTACGCACTCCGCTGTTGAATGAGTTGAGCAGGTTGTGGTGTGCACCAAGGATATCACTCCCCGACAAAGGTGTGGTAATCAGTAAACAGTTTGCGACACTTAGGGTAAGTGCCAACTCCCTGGGCACAACCAAAAAACGAAAAAACGTTTGACAAAGTTCTATACCAATAAAGTTCAATAAGTGATGTTTCCAATTATCACGAAGTTTATTCCATGTGATCTCCACATGAATTTAATTTGTTCATTGAATAATAGCTGATTTATATCCATATAACATTCCCAGACGCAATGCATTTAGTTCATGGTAAGCTCATCACCCAATGCATTTCGGACAGAGAGAGTCCTTCATCAGGGGAAATCTGAAAACAATACGAATACAATATATGTAGGATCTGCCAAAGTGTCTACACACAGATAAAACTATAAACAATACTAAACATGCTCTAGAATAGTCAGAGATGCAAAAAGGACACACTGAATAAGACAAAAAGTGTTCGGGTGAAAACTGGTGACTCAAATAAACCAAAACGTGTAGTAAGTTTAAGAACAATTGGGTGAAGACCGCGGATGTAAAGCAACATGTGGCCCGGTGCAAATTAAATCATGAATCTGCATGCGCGGTGTCTAAAACAATAATGATGTCGCGAGTAAAAAAGCACTACTCGGTAAGTTGTCGAAAGATAGCCCAAACTTTGATATCCCACGTGGGATAGGTGACTGAAAGATAAAAAATAACCCATAGTCGTGCACCCTTGATCGAAAAACTTACTGTTAATTCGACATTGGCTGCATGTCAGCATCGTGCGGCCATCGCTACGAGAGAGTGTTTGTCAGTATCGAGAAGGCGGATATTAAGACTTGGACGCGTAAGCATAGAAAGAGGACAGCGCTTGTGGCTGCCATGATGTAGAGGTGTAATATCAAATTAAGCCATTGCACGGTAAAAGGAAAGTGAAAGGTGAAAAGGGCCCTTACTAGCAAATATGGAGTCAACAACCTTCTCTGAAATGAAACAAGGTTAACATAAGAGAATAATGTAAAAATAAAGAATAGCAACAATCATCACAAGGTCAACAGGAATTCTACTATATCACAAATAACATGAAAATTCCATCCGATCATTTAAACTAAAAGGCTTAGACGATTGTAAAAATTTAATCCAATGATTTTCTCGTTGGAAAAGGAAATTGTTATTGTCTCTGTCATCACGCTTGGCCACCACTTCAACAGCAGCAAATCTCAGTTGACTAACGTTGTGTCTGTTCTCTTTGAAGTGTATTGCCAAATTTTATTTAACGTTCTCAGTCCTTATATTGCTCTTGTGCTCGTTAATTCGCGTTTTCAATTTGCTTGAAGTCTTACCAGTATAGATCAATCGACAAGGGCATTTGATAATATACACCACATTTTCAGTGTCACAGGTAGCATTGAATCTCAAGTTGATGTTCGTGCCTTTCATCGGATGTTTCATAATTGGACCTTTAATGAGATTGTTGCAATTTTTACAGTTTAGGCATGGTTGATTTCCCTTGTACACAGTGGAAGTAGGTTTGCCTGGGTCTAGTAATAATTTCCTTCAGATTGTTACCTCTCTTGTAAGCAAATAGCGGTTGCCCTTGAAAAATCTGTTTGAAATCAGGCTGAGTGCCTATAATTGACCAATGTCTGAGTATGGATGCCTTGTATGCTTTGGAAACCACTGAATATTTGGATACGACCACAGGTCCCTTGATGGTGTCCTTTTGTTGCCCATAGAGGTACCGGACAACTGTATATAGTACCGGTCCTCCCATCGAAAGTAACTTTGATACAACGTGAAATACATCAATTGCATGAGAAAAATTTGAAAATCCATGTCTAGATCAGAATGCAGTAGAATGTGCTCAATTGCCTCCATACCAAGGTCATGCGGTATGCTGGTATAAAGTGATTTGACATCTATTGAACATACCCAGATGGGGTCGTCCTCTTCAAAAGAAATGTCACAAATGTGATACAAGAAATCTGTAGTGTCTTTGACATAGGTGCGTGATAGCTGAAGTAGAGGTTGTAAGTATTTTTCTATAAGCTTTCCTGTAGCTTCATGAATACTGCCCCGGGTGGACACAATGGGCCTGAAAGGAGGTTGTGTCAAGCTCTTATGAATTTTTGGCAGCATGTATATGCTGGGCGTTTTTGGATTTTTTGGAGTCAAGAATTTAACAGTTTTATGATTGATGATTCCATTATCATGGGCTGTTGATAGAATATTGAGTAACACTTCAGTGAACTGGTTGGTGGGGTTGTATTGTATGACACTGTATGTGTTTCCATCGGAAAGATGTTCTTCCACTTGCTCTCGGTAAAATTCAGTGTCCATCAGGACTAGAGCTCCTCCTTTATCTGCAGACTGATAGGTAATTCCAACTTTATTGGCTAAATTGTTCAACGTTGCATACTCTTTGTTAGTCATGTTGGTATGCTTCTTGTTGCGTTTGTAATTGAAACCAGCAATGTCATTTCTTACTAGATTTTCAAAAATGTCAAAAGACTTATGACTGATGGGTGCCATAAACGTAGTCTTGGTGCGTAAGCCTTTGAGTTGGTCAACTTGACTACTGTCAGTATCAGGCATAATATTTTCAAAAAAGTGTCTAAGACGTAAGTTGCGCATGAATTTGAATAGACTTATTTCCAGTTCTAACTCATTGGTATGGCTGGTGGGAACGAATGAAGTACCATTTTGCAACACCAACTTCTCTTGTTCTGCAAGTATGTGAGACGAAATGTTGACTACTAGATTCCTTTCTTCTTCGGTTTCTCTACTCTCTTGTTGACTGTTGTGCTCCTGGTGTCCCGTTCAGTTTCCCTTTCTTTCTCCTTTTCTTTTGTTTTGGCTCCTCCGGGGTCGTCTCTTTCTCCTGAACCTTCCTCTAAAAAAGGAACCGCAGTGAGAGTAGATGTACTAAGTGTTGGATCAGTACTTGTGGAGCTTTTAAATCTGATAAACACACACGTGAAATCAATGAGCGCAAGATACGTAAATATAGAAGAGACACCATTGACTACAAACTGGGGGAGGTATACTCCTGGGCTGAGGTTTATGCCAAAAGATGTCAGAACAAGCCTTATCAGACCAACACTGACGCAGAGACATCCTCCTCTGAAGAAGAGACACATACCAATGCCAGGAGGACTGGCTTCCAACAACCCTCCACAAGTACTGATCCAACACTTAGTACATCTACTCTCACTGCGGTTCCTTTTTTAGAAGAAGGTTCAGGAGAAAGAGACGACCCCGGAGGAGCCAAAACAAAAGAAAAGGAGAAAGAAAGGCAAACGGAACGGGACACCAGGAGCACAACAGTCAACAAGAGTAGAGAAACCGAAGAAGAAAGGAATCTAGTAGTCAACATTTCGTCTCACATACTTACAGAACAAGAGAAGTTGGTGTTGCAAAATGGTACTTAATTTGTTCCCACCAGCCATACCAATGAGTTAGAACTGGAAATAAGTCTATTCAAATTCATGCGCAACTTACGTCTTAGACACTTTTTTGAAAATATTATGCCTGACACTGACAGTAGTCAAGTTGACCAACTCAAAGGCTTACGCACCAAGAGTACGTTTATGGCACCCATCAGTCATAAGTCTTTTGACATTTTTGAAAATCTAGTAAGAAATGACATTGCTGGTTTCAATTACAAACGCAACAAGAAGCATACCAACATGATTAACAAAGAGTATGCAACGTTGAACAATTTAGTCAATAAAGTTGGAATTACCTATCAGTCTGCAGATAAAGGAGGAGCAAGTGGAAGAACATCTTTCCGATGGAAACACATACAGTGTCATACAATACAACCCCACCAACCAGTTCACTGAAGTGTTACTCAATATTCTATCAACAGCCCATGATAATGGAATCATCAATCATAAAACTGTTAAATTCTTGACTCCAAAAAATCCAAAAACGCCCAGCATATACATGCTGCCGAAAATTCATAAGAGCTTGACACAACCTCCTTTCAGGCCCATTGTGTCCACCCGGGGCAGTATTCATGAAGCTACAGGAAAGCTTATAGACAAATACAACCTCTAGTTCAGCTATCATGCACCTATGTCAAAGACACTACAGATTTCTTGTATCACATTTGTGACATTTCTTTTGAAGAGGACGACCCCATCTGGCTATGTTCAATAGATGTCAAATCACTTTATACCAGAATACCGCATGACATTGGTATGGAGGCAATTGAGAACATTCTACTACATTCTGATCTAGACATGGATTTTCAAATTTTTCTCATGCAACTGATGTATTTCACATTGTATCAAAGTTACTTTCGATGGGAGGACCGGTACTATATACAGTTGTCCGGTACCTCTATGGGCAACTGTGCAGCGCTGGTCTACGCTAATGCATTCATGAAATACTTTGAAGAAAATAACATCTTGAACCGTATGACTTGGATGACGCATGCCAAGATTTTCCTAAGGTACATTGATGACATCTTTGTCTTATGGCAGGGAGATCAAGAATCTCTACAGACAGCACTTATACAATTAAACCATATCAATGACCGTATTCAATTCACGTATGAGTTTAACCAGGAGTCCATCACTTTCTTGGATGTAAAAATCACCCGTGCCAAGGATCATCTAGAAACCAACCTTTACAGAAAGATCATAGACAAGAATAACACTTTGCACTACAAATCCTTTCATCAGACAGCCTTGAAAAATCACTTGCCATTCTCTCAACTTCTTCGTGTGAAACAGATTGTATCTGATGCCACCAAGTTTGAAGAACAGGCCACCAACATGATCAAACGCTTTGAACAACGAGGCTATCCACAAACAATCCTGAAAAACGCGAGAGAACGCTGTGACAAACTTAGTCGTTCAGAAACACTGGCTCTGAAACAAAAGGACACCATCAAGAGACCTGTGGTCGTATCCAAATATTCAGTGGTTTCCAAAGCATACAAGGCATCCATACTCAGACATTGGTCAATTATAGGCACTGAGCCTGATTTCAAACAGATTTTTCAAGGGCAACCGCTATTTGCTTACAAGAGAGGTAACAATCTGAAGGAAATTATTACTAGACCCAGGCAAACTACTTCCACCGTGTACAAGGGAAATCAACCATGCCTAAACTGTAAAAATTGCAACAACCTCATTAAAGGTCCAATTATGAAACATCCGATGAAAGGCACAAACATCAACTTGAGATTCAATGCTACCTGTGACACTGAAAATGTGGTGTATATTATCAAATGCCCTTGTGGATTGATCTATACTGGTAAGACTTCACGCAAATTGAAAACGCGTATTAACGAGCACAAGAGCAATATAAGGACTGAGAACGTTAAATCAAATTTGGAAATACACTTCAAAGAGAACAGACACAACGTTAGTCAACTGAGATTTGCTGCTGTTGAAGTGGTGGCCAAGCGTGATGACAGAGACAATAACAATTTCCTTTTGCAACGAGAAAATCATTGGATTAAATTTTTACAATCGTCTAAGCCTTTTGGTTTAAATGATCGGATGGAATTTTCATGTTATTTGTGATATAGTAGAATTCCTGTTGACCTTGTGATGATTGTTGCTGTTCTTTATTTTTACATTATTCTCTTATGTTAACCTTGTTTTATTTCAGAGAAAGTTGTTGACTCCATATTCGCTAGTAAGGGCCCTTTTCACCTTTCACTTTTCTTTTACCGTGCAATGGCTTCATTTGATATTACCCCTCTACATCATGGCCGCCACGAGCGCTGTCCTCTTTCTATGCTTACGCGTCCAAGTCTTAATATCCGCCTTCTCGATACTGACAAACACTCTCTCGTAGCGATGGCCGCATGATGCTGGCATGCAGCCAATGTTGAATTAACAGTAAGTTTTTCGGTCGAGGGTGCACGACTATGGGTTATTTTTTTATCTTTCAGTCACCTAACCCACGTGGGATATCAAAGTTTGGGCTATCTTTCGACAACTTACCAAGCAGTGCATTTTTACTCGCGACATCATTATTGTTTTAGACACCGCGCATGCAGATTCATGATTTAATTTGCACCGTGCCACATGTTGCTTTACACCCGCGGTCTTCACCCAATTGTTCTTAAACTTACTACACGTTTTTGTTTATTTGAGTCACCAGTTTTCACCCGAACACTTTTTGTCTTATTCAGTGTGTCCTTTTTGCATCTCTGACTATTCTAGAGCATGTTTAGTATTGTTTATAGTTTTGTCTGTGTGTAGACACTTTGGCAGATCCTACATATATTGTATTTGTATTGTTTTCAGATTTCCCCTGATGATGGACTCTCTCTGTCCGAAATGCATTGGGTGATGAGCTTACCATGAACTAAATGCATAGCGTCTGGGAATATTATATGGATATAAATCAGCTATTATTCAATGAACAAATGAAATTCATGTGGGGATAACATGGAATAAACTTCATGATAATTCGAAACATCACTTATTGAACTTTATTGGTACAGAACTTTGTCAAACGTTTTTTCGTTTTTTGGTTGTGCCCAGGGAGTCGACACTTACCCTAAGAAATAGAATGGAGCCATTGTGTCAGACTCTCCTTGTGCATACCACCTATCTCACCCCAGACTGTTACAATTGAAATATATTATTGCCAGATTACTCGTATTTTACCTGATATTGTTAGCATTTATATAGCTAATTCGTTATATATGCATACTGTATGCATACGCAACTAGTAAATGCAGATTTTACCACAGATCTGTGCCACCATTTCCCCTCTCGAAGATGCCATTTTGTATTACAATCGAAACTGTTACTGATCATTTGTGAGAAATGGTCCTTGGTAAGTTTTGTTTCTTCAAAGCTGAATCTTGCTCATTAACGCATGCTTTTTCTGTTACATAGAGGCCTTCTCCCACCTGTCTAGTGGGGAGGATAAGCTAAATGACCTTGGGCAGTAGATAGCTTGTGCCAGGCTGCAGAATTTAAACTTATGTTCTGTACCCCCATTGTATTACGACAGCTACCAGTGTTTTTCCATAGTAGGTGGGCCTTTGTGGGCTCCGCAACATATATAATGTAACTTTATGCTTCTTAGAGGAAGTTCCTCTTCAGCCATTATAAGAGGCTAGTCAGATTGGACTCCACTGCCGTGAACTTTGTGAATAAACTAGTTTGTTTGTATTCTCTACTGCGCCATTGACTCTTCATTATTGGAAGGCTACAGGAGGTCGAGAGTGATCCAGGTGGCCCTATTTAAGTCACTTCCTTCAGTTGGTGCCTGAACAGGGACTCCACCAGTTGGCCCATCCCACCCGTAGTTGGGCTGTGGGATTGGGGTTGCGTCCGGTCGGATGGGCGGATCGGGGATCCCCATATGATAGAGCCTGGTTCTCAGGATTGCCCTGCCTGTCTGATCGGGCGGCTCCGCATCTAGTGGTCATCTCGGCTGGAGTCCTGAAAAGACAAAACCCTTGGATCTGACCATTTGGTTTGAAGAGTCGGCAGTGGATAATAATCTTGTTTTGACCTGTGTGCACCAGGTGAGTTTATCTTTATTTTTTGTAAGAGAGGCACCGTCTTGATTACCCTCTTGGGTCTGTAGACCCTTGTGCTATGGAGCGTTTTTGAACATTCTGCCAGACCACTTGTGGAATTTGATTTATTCTTGAAAAGGCCTGGAACTAGAGCCTATCTTGTCTTGGTGCAGTCTGAGGACTGACTTGTCTTGGTGCAGTCTGAGGGCTGTTTTTGAAAGCTCTTTCATTTTTGTGTGTTTTGAGTGCATGTGTGAGTCAACAGATCTGGGTTTATTCCATCACCGTTCTTTAGCCCACTCTGCCACCCCAGTTCAGACAAGGCCATATGCAAATCAGTCTGACCCTGTGCCTCATAGGAACAGTCCAGCTCGAACTGCCAAGCCATGTCTTTCCTGGACCGGAAGCAAGCATCCTACGACCGGTTTCTGGCATTACAGCCGTCATCAGCCAGGCTTGCTTGAATCCAGTGGCAAAGTGAGCAAGGGACTCACATCTGAGCATACCCTGCCAACTTACGGCGAACAAAGCGGTACAAAAGGGGGTGATGATGGACGGAGCATCTGAACCAATCAAACACTCACACCCAGTCAACAGATCTGGGTTTAATCCATCACCATTCTTTAGCCCACTCTGCCACCCCAGGTAAGACATGGCCATATGCAAATCAGTCTGACCCTGTGCCTCATGGGAACAGTCCAGGCCGAACTGCCAAGCCATGTCTTCCCTGGACTGGAAACTAGCATCCTAGGACCAATTTCTCGTGTTACAGCCGTCATCAGCCAGGCTTGCTTGAATCCAGGAGCAAAGTGAGCAAGGGACTCACATCTGAGCATACCCTGCCAACTTACGGCGAACAAAGCGGTACAAAAGGACGTGGTGATGGATGGAGCATCTGAACCAATCAAACACTCACACCCAGTCAACAGATCTGGGTTTAATCCATCACCGTTCTTTAGCCCACTCTGCCACCCCAGTTCAGACATGGTCATATGCAAATCAGTCTGACCCTGTGCCTCATAGGAACAGTCCAGCTCGAACTGCCAAGCCATGTCTTTCCTGGACCGGAAGCAAGCATCCTACGACCGGTTTCTGGCATTACAGCCGTCATCAGCCAGGCTTGCTTGAATCCAGTGGCAAAGTGAGCAAGGGACTCACATCTGAGCATACCCTGCCAACTTACGGCGAACAAAGCGGTACAAAAGGGGGTGATGATGGACGAAGCATCTGAACCAATCAAACACTCACACCCAGTCAACAGATCTGGGTTTAATCCATCACCATTCTTTAGCCCACTCTGCCACCCCAGGTAAGACATGGCCATATGCAAATCAGTCTGACCCTGTGCCTCATGGGAACAGTCCAGGCCGAACTGCCAAGCCATGTCTTCCCTGGACCGGAAACTAGCATCCTAGAACCAATTTCTGGTGTTACAGCCGTCATCAGCCAGGCTTGCTTGAATCCAGTAGCAAAGTGAGCAAGGGACTCACATCTGAGCATACCCTGCCAACTTACGGCGAACAAAGCGGTACAAAAGGACGTGGTGATGGATGGAGCATCTGAACCAATCAAATACTCACACCCAGTCAACAGATCTGGGTTTAATCCATCACCATTCTATAGCCCACTCTGCCACCCCAGGTAAGACATGGCCATATGCAAATCAGTCTGACTCTGTGCCTCATGGGAACAGTCCAGCCCAAACTGTCAAGCCATGTCTTCCCTGGACCAGAAACAAGCATCCTAGGACCGGTTTCTGGCATTACAGCCGTCATCAGCCAGGCTTGCTTGAATCAAGTGGCAAAGCTGTTCAGCTGAGCATCGGCTGGAGGAAAGGCAGCCTGCACCTCCAGAAGGCACTCTGTTTTGAGATGTATGTGAAGCACGGTATTGGCCCCATTATGTTTCGTCCATTATGGCACAAGTATAAAAGGGACAATACTGAACTTCAGTGACCATTGGATGGTACATCTGACGAACAAAAATTGAATTTACAGGATAAATTATTCGCTAGAAGAAGTAGGCAGTCGATGTTTGATACTGTGCAAGTATAGCAGAAGGAAGCTCAGCAGAGGTGTATAAGGGCCAAGAAGGAGTCTAGGAAGAAGGCAATGCAGACAGTGGTTCAGAAAGCAGTAGCTTAAGATAGAGAATAAACTGAACAAGGTATTGAATCTGAAGATAAAAAATTTCAATTACAATGTAATAAGTCTTATGTTGTTCGAGAGGATGAGGATCCTTTTCTAGAGGATCTGCTGGAAACTCTTCCCTATGCTCCGCAGAGAATATATCCTGTTGTTTTGCCGTATCAGTATTACGTTGCTCTTCCGCTTTCCTCTGGTCTGATTTAATGGCTTCGGCTCTCGCCCTGTCTATCTCCCCTCCGGTTTCACAACCTGCGCATTTGGTGACTGCAGGCACCACCGCAGTATCTGCTATTTCTGCTCATGTTTCTCCTCCTTCTCTTGCCCCTACCACACAGCCATTGTTGACACTGTCCCCTATGTCTGTATCTCTTGTGTCTTCCCCGACATTTCATCCTCAGTGTTGGGACACCAGTGCGAGGGTCGGATGGAGGGAATTGGGCAGCAGCATGGGAGAAAATGGAACGGGTATTGATTCAATCTGATGTGGGTGAAGAGTAGAAAAGGCTGGTCGCAAATCAGGCAGCACAATGGGCTCGGAGTCCGATTTAGAGTGTTCGAGGATATATGTAGCGTAATGAACGATTTTGATCAGTTTGCAGAACAACATGCTCTTCAGCATATGTCGGCTACATTGATACGTTTGTGGGAACAGTGTATTGGAGGCACAGCTCCTGAAATATTTATGATATTCGAGATCATGTATATTCAGCTGGTATGGCCCCTGCACATATTCTGAGTAATGTTGGGATACTACTTGGTTATCGAAAACGATTACATCACCGTCCTCTGACTAGTGTATCCTAATTTCCGATGAGGGAGGTGCATCCTATTTATCACCCTGAGATTCCAGAGCAGCGTAACCAGAGAGGAGATGTGGTTCAACAACGGGTGGCAGCTCATTTTCAGGAACAGTGGGTTTATAACCCGTGGAAGAGATGGATTTTAGAAAAAACCCTACAGCATATTATGAAGAGTTAACAGAGGCTGCCTCCTCGTCAGTTATGACCTATGTTCCCTGTAAGCTGTGCTCATGGGTGCACGCGCAGCATCTCTTTTCCAGCGCCCAATGTCTCTCCACAAGTGCACACAATCCAGATTGGAAAAGGAGATTGAAGTGGATGTGCCTTATGAAAGGCAAAGATCGTGCTGTCAGTAGAAAGTCTGCAGAAATTAAAACATCTTCTCCTGAAATGCATGTGTGTAAGAAAGTCTGCAGAAATGAAAATACCTTCTCCTGAAATGTGCGTGTATTTAAATCTTGGACAAGATTTCAACATTATAATTTCAGGAGAAGGCGTTTTCAATTCCGCAGACTTTCCACTGACAGTGTGAACTTTTCCATAAAGCACACTTCAAATCATCCACTTCCACCTCTGTTTCAGATAACTCACAGGACCTCTAATCATGACGTGCTGATCCTCCCCCAGCGGCAGCAATAAAAGTACTTGGATTACAATTAAAGATACTTCATGGAGGAGTTTTTTATTTACATGAACTTCAAAGTAATTAAGATGATAAGCGTGGCTCAAATCCACCCGAGTGACTTACCGCACTCACCTATAATTACCAAATAATAAGTCAGCCGGACAGTGGAGAAGAATAAACAAAGTAATTTATTAGGCCACAAACTCCCATATGAGAGGGCCCTGTCCGACCTCACCCCTAAGAGTGCGCCGAGAGGACTGACTCATCTCATCACAGCAATACATTATAACATGGTACAGCAGAGTAAAACACACCCATGCTGGAAAAATACTGGACCCCGGAGAGGGTGAACAATGGAATCACACAAAAGGCATCTGCACCTGCAATAACAACATTTTGGTTATCTGTGTCCAAGGCCGCGGAGCCGGGCCTCAGCATCTCCAGCGCATGAGAACAGTACTGATAAGAAGTTTTGCTATTAGTTTCGATCACAGTTAGCCAAGAAACGAAAACTGCTGCATTCAGGGTTTTTCCTATTCCTACGGGAGGGGGTGGGCAAGTGCGACTCGCACACAGAGAGAAGCACTCCAAAATGGTGGCACACAAGCTAAGCTAAGAGAACTGAATAATATCACACGCATAATGAATAACGAAGTGGAGAATAAAAACGTAAATGCATAAATGAAGATATCATTAGTTAGACACATTATGCTAACTCATAAACGTAAGTGTAAGTGGGCGGGTCATCGGAAAATGAAACCTATTAGACCCTCCTTTTAGCATTATTGGCTAGATGTAGGTAATTCGTATTTACCGATTCATAAATACCGAATTTTACCGATTCGGTATTTATGAATCGGTAAATATGAAGGGGGGAGATGTAGGTATTTTCAGAATTTGAAATACCGATTCGTAAATATTCGGTATTTACCGAATCTGTAAATACCGATTCCAGCAAGGGTGCAGGGGGTGTCACTTTGACACCCTCTAGCACCCCAAAAACAGGCATGTGCGCCATGTGGCACACGGACATGCCCTAAGGGCATGTCTGTCTGTCACATGGTATAGGTGTGCATGCACATCTGAATTCGGTATTTTACCACACAATAGGATTGTGTGGTAAAATACCGAATTCTGAAGGCCTGTAGCACTGTACACAGTGCTACCTACATCTTGGATTTACCGAATCGGTAATTTTACCGATTCGGTATTTTACAGATTCGGTAAATTTACTGATTCGTTAAATTTACCGAATCTGTAAAATGATGCCCCTACATCCCAAATACCCATTTACCGGTCGGTAACTGGCCTCCTACATCTGGCCCTAGGTGGCTAACATGGGCGCAGCCTTTATTAGCCAAAAGGTAGGGTCTTTACACAGCAGACTTAGGGCGGGTCAACACATCAATCAAAAATATCATCATCAATGAGCATTAACCAGTGAATATCATGAAGCTCTATATCATCAGAAACAGGATACTGGCGTGTTGGTCTTTTAGGAACTCGCATATTACTGGCACACATGGAGCAACAAGGGGGAAGGCAATAAACACATAGGCAACAGGTCAGCAATATACCAACAACTCCTACAACACCCATCAGAATCTTCCAGCCCCAAGAGGAGAAAACACCCCACAACCATGTCCGTAGTGACCAAGTACCAGTGTCCTGATGAAGTTCAGTTGCCAACCTATGGAGTTTCTGGACAGCTAAGTTAACAGTCGGGGCCGAGTCAGGAATATACACACAGCAAGACGTCCCGATGACACGACAAGCTCCACCCCTATCAGCAAGGATGACGTCAAGCACCATCCTATATTGGATCGTAAATAATCTCATAGCCTGCATCTCAACAGACATATTAGCTGCAATGTCTGCCTCAGTAGTCACCACTTTCTCCATCACCATCGACAGTCTCCTAATAGCCCTACTATTAAATATGGGAACCCAGAATGGCAATAAACCCTTAGAAAAATCTGTCCATTGCTGCAAAGAAGTATCAGTCTGATCTAAATCCTCAACTTGGAGTGCCCTCCTTTTACGCTGTCCAGGCATTATAGCAAACCTACGATGAATCTTATGATAGTCTGAGGGTGCTACATAGACAGGAGGAAGCAAATAAGCCAGAGAGCAGACCCCACCCCAACCCTCGGGCAACCACAGATACCCATTGTCCCCACAAACAAAGTAAATATTCGGGGGAGTGACTAAAGAAGGACTAAGGGGTAGACGAATCGAAGCAGTCACATTGCAGGAGCTGTTCCCAACCTTTATAGGACCCCTCCCTAGAATACAGAAAAATGGCGAGGGCCCAACAACTGCCAGGGGTACCAAAGAATGACCACTACTATTTGTCGAAGGAGGGTGCCTGTAAGCTAGAGAAGAGTTCAACTGTAGAAAACTCTCCCACACTTTGTCAGTGTCGTTAGGGGTCACAAATCGTCCTACTTTCCTCGAGCACGTTTCCAGAAATGTCTGATTGAAACGTCCATCAGTAAACAACCGTCCAAGGAAAGAGGTGGGCATAGGGCGTACTCGCATCGTCAAAGTCGATCCTTTACTAGGCAATCGAGGGTCCAGAAAATCAGGTTGTTGAAAGAATTTCACCATGCCAATTAAGGTGTACAACCCACAAAGCTATTCACAGGTGTTAAAGGAAGTGCCAGCAAGCTATCCTTTATATATGCAGCAGAAGGGAGCAACCCACAAACCCAACAATCTGTCACATTATACACGGCATGAGCATGATGTAGAGTCTTGATAAAAACATTATCACGGTAGCCTTTTCGCAGACATTGTTCGCCATAATCAACAGTAACCATATTATGCTCGGGAAGGGCAGAAGGTGGTAGGGATAAACTTATGAAGAGGGTAGGCTTCATCTAGAAAAAACAGTACTCCAAGAATTATTAGAAATACAATGATGAATATCACAATGACCACAATTTTTCCTTTTCGTGACAGAGCGAGCCATGGAGAATCGGGTTCTGGTCTATGAGGAGCTGAAAAAGGCTGCTCCTCCTCAGGAATGGGACGGCCATAGGGGTACATGTTCCCCAACTAAAGTCCAAAACTAAACTAAAATGTATTAAAAAAATCACAGTCACTCCAAAGCCAGCCAGAGGGGTTCTTCACCCTCAATAGGGATCTTCTCCCTGTGTCCATTAAAGCCTCACAGGCAGGCTTCTAATGTCCGTTCCCTAATCCCACGACGGAGTCGCACAGCTTTTGCAACTCAGGAGCACTTAATCCGGGCCCAGGCGCAATCTTAGTGTCCCATTTGACAATGTCTCGACAGTGCACCAGGGCTCTTACCAGCAGTCCATCCCTAACGCTTAACTATTCCTCAGCACTGTTCTCATCTAATCCCTATCTCAGCCCTTCTTCCAGTGCTCAGTTCTCCTTCTTCTCCTTTCTGGGCCGCAGATTATAACGAGTGCTCCCTCGCACCTCGGGATCTGTGAACAGAATGGGGGGCTCAATGGCAGGGGACTTATCCGCTGATGTTTGCTCACTGTGATCAGGAGAGGCCTGATGGTATGCTCCTTTAGTAGGTGGGTGGAGGCTTTCCCAATACAATCCATCTAGATCACTTCAAAAGGGAAAGAAGGAGTAGCAAAATTGCCAACAGGAACAGGTGTTCCTTTTCCAGGATTATGTCTTAAACAAACCATGCACTGCTGTACTAAATGGGTTGCCACCTTGGAAATGTTCTTGTTACTCCACACTGGGTCTAGTAATTTACATATTCCCTTTGCACTAATATGAGCTGGGCCATGAGCCATTGTCGCCACTGGGAGGACATATGCATCCGGGAGTAACCATCGTCTTTTGTCTGACACATCCGTCCAACACTCATCTGAGTCCAACCGTCCCCCACCATCCTTCCATGTCCTCAACTCATCCTCAGTCGCTTTTTCTTGTATGTTCCGCACACTTTGTACAGTATTCGCGAACATAATAACGTCCGGTACCCACCTAGCTGGTCCTGCCACAAACATTCGTGGGAGCTTTGTCCTAGCCGTCTCCTTAGCCGTCTGATCTGCAAATGCATTTCCCCGTCCTACATCATCCACCACCGCTTTGTTTGCACTACATTTGATCACAGCCAGTCGTCTGGGGAGCGCCAATGCTGTCAATAGTCGTAATATCAATGGACCATTCTGAATCCTTTGTCCGAGAAGGGTATATACCGAGGAACCACTTCACATTCTTGATCAGCGACGCCGTTTCTCACCCATTCGTCATATGGCAGCGGCAGTGGGACGCGCTTCACGTGAGACGCATGCGTCCATGCTTTGCGGCCCTGGATCCGAAGTGCGGTGCGGGTGGTGAGGAGCACTTGCCTCGGCTCCGACCACCTGGGTTCCAAGCAGGACTTCCGTTGGTACTTCTTCACGACAACCCAATCCCCTGGGTTGTATGGTGTGGCCTGGCCCCTCCGGCAGCGGCTTCAGGGTGTCTGCTACCTGCTGATGAACAGAACGGAGATCTTTAGTCAAAGCATACAGGTAATCTATCAACAAAGGATTTTCTATTTCCGAGAAACATTTAGGTCTAGGGACACCCCACACGTTGGCCGGTCGGCCGAAAATGAGCTCGTGGGGTGAAACACCTGTCTTAGAATTGACTGTCACTCTAGTGGAAAGCAAAGCCAGGGGGAGTGCATCTGGCCAACGTAACCCTGTACTCTCTTGTATCTTGGCCATTTTTAACTTTAGTGTCCCGTTGAACCTCTCTACCAAACCCGCAGCCTGGGGGTGTTGTGCTGCATGGAACTTTTGAGATATCTGCAGTCCCTTACATATCTGTTTCATCAATTCAGCATTAAAAGATGTGCCGTTATCACTCCAGATCACCCGGGGCAAGCCATAATGGGAAAAATACTCCTTGATCAACATCTTAGCTGTTGAGATAGCCGTACAATCCTTAGTTGGGAAAGCCTCCACTCACCTACTAAAGGAGCATACCACCACCAGGACATATTTAAGGTTGTTGACCCTCTCCATTTCAATACAATCCATCTAGATCACTTCAAAAGGGAAAGAAGGAGTAGCAAAATTGCCAACAGGAACAGGTGTTCCTTTTCCAGGATTATGTCTTAAACAAACCATGCACTGCTGTACTAAATGGGTTGCCACCTTGGAAATGTTCTTGTTACTCCACACTGGGTCTAGTAATTTACATATTCCCTTTGCACTAATATGAGCTGGGCCATGAGCCATTGTCGCCACTGGGAGGACATATGCATCCGGGAGTAACCATCGTCTTTTGTCTGACACATCCGTCCAACACTCATCTGAGTCCAACCGTCCCCCACCATCCTTCCATGTCCTCAACTCATCCTCAGTCGCTTTTTCTTGTATGTTCCGCACACTTTGTACAGTATTCGCGAACATAATAACGTCCGGTACCCACCTAGCTGGTCCTGCCACAAACATTCGTGGGAGCTTTGTCCTAGCCGTCTCCTTAGCCGTCTGATCTGCAAATGCATTTCCCCGTCCTACATCATCCACCACCGCTTTGTTTGCACTACATTTGATCACAGCCAGTCGTCTGGGGAGCGCCAATGCTGTCAATAGTCGTAATATCAATGGACCATTCTGAATCCTTTGTCCGTGTGATGTCAAAAAACCCCTTTCTGCCCAAAGTCGCCCATAGCTATGAGCCACGCCGAAGGCGTATTGGCTGTCAGTGTAACTATTCACATCCAATCCTTCACTCAGTTCACACGTCGCATCAATGCTATTATTTCTGCAGCTTGGGCCTTGTGGTACGGGACCCTAGAAGTCTCCACCACTGTTTTCAATGTTGTGACTGCGTATGCTGCAGTTGAGGTACCATCAGCAAGTTTAAAACAGGAACCATCAACATACAGCTCCCCGTCAGGATCATCAAGAAGAGGGGTGTCTGTTAAATCTATCCTTCCCTTTGTCTCCTCCTCTGTCAGAAACAAACAATCATGGCCTTCATCGTCCTTTTCATCTGAAGGGATGGGTAGCAATGTGGCCGGGTTTAGAGTGGCACATCTTTTAATCGTAACATGGGGTGCGAATAATGACATCTCATAACCGGTAAGACGAGCACTAGTTAAATGCTGCGTCTGCGTCCTGTTCAGTAAAATGTCCACAGCATGCGGTACCATTACTGTGAGATCTGAACCCAACACGAGCCCCGCCGATTGTCTAATTGAGACCGCAGCAGCCGCTGTAGCCCTTAGACAGCTCGGCAACGCTCTCGCCACATTGTCAAGCATAGCAGAAAAATAAGCACAAGGTCTCTGTTTCCCTCCAAAACATTGAGTTAAAACAGACAATGCGCAACCTTCCGCCTCATGTACATAAAGCACAAAAGGCTTCTGGTAATCAGGAGTTCCCAAAACAGGTGCAGAACATAAAGCAGTTTTTAGTAACTCAATCGCTTCTTGACATGCTGGAGTCCAGGGTAGGGGTTCGCGCACCTCTTTAGTAGTCAGATACAGAAGGGGTTTTGTTAGTAAGGCATAATTAGGTATCCACTGGCGACAATGCGATGTTATGCCTAGAAACGCGTGCACCTCTCGCTGCGTGTTATTTACAGCCATGTTAGTTATCGCCTTGATGTGCTCCGGTGTCAACCTCCTCCCCTCCTTCGATAGGAGATGACCTAAGTAGGTAACTTCCTGTCGACAGTATTGGAATTTAGGAAGGGACACTTTGTGTCCCTTGCGAGGCAAATGGTGCAACAATTTAACTGTGGCGTCTCGTCACCCATCCTCGGTGTCCGATGCTATGAGAATATCATCTACATATTGCAATAAAACATTGCCCTTGGGGAGTTCCAAATCATCCAATTGAGCCTTCAAAGCCTGACTATAAATGCTGGGGCTCTCTGTATAGCCTTGAGGAATTCTACAAAATCTGAAGCTTCGGCCAGCCAATGAGAATCCAAAAAGGTAACGGCTATCAGGGTGTACAGGGGTACTAAAGAATGCATTTTTTAAATCTAGAACAGAAAAATATTTGGCTGTGGGAGGGATCATTGTCAAAATCGTGGTAATGTCAGAGACCACCGGATATTGGGGCTCAACCACCTTATTAATGTGGCGTAAATCAATCACAAATCGATAGACATCAGGTGCACCATCACTTGCATCGGTAGAGGGTCGTTTAAGGATCGGGAGGATAGGACTATTACAAATGTTAGAGTCTGTCTCTTCCACTACACCTGACCGTATCAAATCCTGTATTATTTGTAGCAAAGCCTTCTCACCATCTCTAGATATCAATCGGGCTCCCACCTTAACCTTGATGGACACGGGGGCAATATCCATCTTTCCCACATCAGTATCACTACTGGCCCACAAAGTCTCTGGGATCCCCACAAACTCAGCCGGAAGAGGCTTGTCCTTTGAGAAACACTGTTGCGCATGCGCGACAGTAGGACCCAAAGTGACGTACACACCGTCCGGGGAACAGTAAATGGCACCATTCAATCTCTTCAACAAATCCAAACCCAGCAAATTTTCACCACAATTCGAAGTCAAAAGGAAAGGAGAGTCAACGGTGAAGGGACCAATCGTAAGTGTAAGAGGCTTGGAAATGGGGCTAATTACCGGAGTACCTGTGAACCCAACGAAAACATTATTCTTGCCAGACAGAGCCGCCCCTGGGACCTGAGAACGTGCTACAGAACTTTTCATAGCACCTGTGTCCACCAAAAATTTCCGAGGAGACCCCAACAAATCCGCAGTCACATAGGGTCCTCGTTCATCAACATCCACAGAAACTGGTCCCATGCTCTGTCCTACGCTGTCCTAGTTATGCGAGAAGCCAGTCAAGTCGTCCAAAGTGTATGCATCGTTGTAGTACTGTCTGTCTCTGCCATGGTCACCCTCAGTTTGAAAATGTGGTCGGTCCTTCTCTCCGTCAAAGTAATTTCTTCCCGGTCGCCTGCCTTCATCAAACTGTCTTTCATCCCTACGAAATTCACCACGACCTCTACCTCTGCCTGGTCCAGCATTGGAACGAAGCTCCGGACAATCTTTCCACCAGTGCCCCTCCTTTTTGCAGTTCGCACACTGATTCGGCCCCAGACGCTCTCTCTTCTCTCCCCTTCCGTAACTACTTCCACCTCGACCCGCTATCATAGGTGGGGCTCTACGTCCCCGACCCTTCGACACCTGCTGCAGCAGCACCCTTGTCTTCAAATATTTGGTTTTCTTTTCCTGTCTGTCTTTATTCTCGTTCTCTCTATGTTCATAATACTGAGCCATACTCAGAATACCAGAGGGGGTGGACGTCGTCCACGCACTCTCTGATGCCTGTAATCTAGCCGATATTTCTGGTAGCAAATCAGTTACGAACCTATTGTGAGAAGTTGGCCTGATATATGATGTCCACAATTCTGTGGGCACCTTGTATCAGTCCAAACAATCCCTTATGGTGATGGTTGTAAGTTAACCTTATAGACAAGCTATCCTAGGGGTAGCATGGACTAAGCAGCCTTAAAGGCTTAACTCAAGAGGGCATGTGAAGCCAGCTGTTTTACCATATGCAATCCTGTATTACCAAATGAAAGGACACCACACAAGTTATATATTATAAAAATATATGTATTTATTCTCAGAATAATCCCCACTCCTCTTTATGAGCAATGAAGCACAAACGTTTAACCCCTTCGACGCTGATGACGAGCTCAGCTCGTCATGAGGTAGGCCTGTCGTACGCTGATGATGAGCTGAGCTCGTCATGTAACGCGGGTTTTGAAAAAACTCAGCGCACAGCGGGAAAACCGCTAGCGCGCATGAGGTTAAACAAAAGCACAATATAACATATACAAGTTGCACGTTTTTGGATGAGGCCGGTGGCCACTCAAACCATATATCAAAAAAGTGGTATAACAATCCCTAATCGATCGGGGGTAAGGCCTAGGGCCTTGGGAATCGCTTGGACTACACTGGACTAACCACAGTTAGGACGTGAGTAGCCAGCGGGATTCGGGTGCAGTGCCTAAAGCACAAGCTTGCACCAATGTAAAGTCAATGGTGCGTAAAAGTTATCGTTTCACAGTTTTAAGAGTCTTCCGACTGAACTAGAAGGACAAAACTTTAGACTTAGACACTAGAGTTGTAAAATTCTACAAAAGCATCGGCGTTCAAGTGTTACCTCACCCACAGGAAGCGGGTGCACAGGTGCAAAGATGTGTCGGGTTTCGTCACGCAGTTCTAAGGAGCCTGGAGATGAAGATGCTGCAGGCATCCAGAGGAGAAGTGTCCGGTGCGATCTAAGGGTGGATCGAAGTTGAAGGGTACCTGAAAGCAGAGGGGACAGAGTCTGGGTCACTAGGCAGTGACCAGGAAGGAACCAGGAAGGAACCAGGCAATGTCGGGCGCAATCAGGTCGATGTTGTGTAGCATCTCTCCGCTGCCACATGGTCTCTGGGGCACCGAGGATATCCTGGAGTAAATCACGAGCTGTCCCACAAAGGCTCTCGCTGTCGGCGGTGTCGGCTTCACGATCAGAGTCAACAAGCCTTGGCAAAGGCAACCCACGCAGGATTCAAAGATGGCTTAACACTCGGACCAGCAAGGTCTGAGAGGGTGCTCCTTTTCAGGGGGGCGAGTGCCAGTCTGGAGCAACCAGACTAGCTGTTCAAGTTTAAAGGTTCGTCCGTTCTGGGGCCACTAGCCAACGGGCAAGCGACCAGACCAACGCATCAAGCAGGAAAATGCAGAAGGGCCCCACGCAGCACTCGTCGAGTGTGGAGGGGTGAGCTTTGGTGCAAAAGCTGCTCGGGGCTGGAGCTTCTCAAACTCCAATGCACTGCTTCGAGGAAGCCTCGGGTGCTGCACGGTCAGCACTTCGTGGTTTATTCAAGATGGCCGCTCCCATGCTTCAGGTCGCCTCCACGGGTCCCAGCTCTGCATGGACTGTGGAACGGGCTGTTGGAAGTCAGGATCGCTGGCTCTTGTTGATCTCTGTTGCTCGAGTTCTGGCGGGAACTGCAACAAAGCAAACGTCGAGGTGCTGGATGGTGCCTGTTTGCACAGGGTGGTCACTCCTTGACCACAAGGGAGATTCTTCAGTCTTCCACGTCGAGTGGGATGTCAAAGGGTCCAGAGTTTTGTTTCATAAGTTTTAGTCAGGATAATCTGATGTGCATTGGCACTGCTCCCACCTATATTCCAAATCTGGGGGCTGGATTACCTGCTAGGTCCCTCCTATGGGTGGGACCCAGGAAGGGGGTGGTTACACCCCTTTCCTTTGTCCAGCTTCCCGCCAGGACTGGGGCTGGAAAGTCCCAGAACCGGTTTGGCTGGCATTTGCTTGGGGACACCTTGTGCGCCCCAGGCAGTGTCTAGTTTCTTTCAACCCTCCCTGCTACAATCCACTATCTCCTGTCTGGGGTGGTGTAACACCTCCCTGTGACAGGAGATCCTTTGATCAAGCCTCCTCTGCCGAGTTTTGGTCAGCAGCAGGAGGGCAGACTAGTGTCTGTGGCAGCAGCATCCATTTTGTGATGCTGGGGCTCTGGTTTGGATTAACCGCACTTGCTGCCCCCATCGTCAGAATCGTCGAGGGGGTAGCATTCCATGTTGTATGACACCAAACACGACATGTTTTGATAAAAACAAACCGGAGTTGCAATAACCGTAAGGATTATAATGCACTTAAGAGTATATGGTATGGCAGTATCACTGGAACAGCATTTAGGAATTGGTCCCAACACTGCAGACGGGCTCAGCTCATGCTAGAGCACCATCTCACATAAAACCAAGCACTCTGCCTCCAGGATTGTTAAGGCCTGCTATAGGAGTGACTGATAGGTATATATGTGTCCAGATATAGGTTTAGATATAGGTATACTATATCTAAGCAAGGGGTGTTTACACCACCTTGCCCCAGCTGAGTGATCAGCCAGTTGTGTCAATTTAAGAACCAGCCAGGGGTGGCAAAAGCTATGCTTCAGCCCCTGGTAGGCCTTGGATGCCCCTATGCCCTGGGCACCTATAGTGCACTGTACATGGGCTGACAAGGAGTCCAGTACCAATTTGGTTATGCACCAGAGGAGTTGGCCTAACGGCTAGGGCGCTCGACCTCGGACCTGGGGATCTGGGTTCGAGTCTCGGTAACGACGCCAAAACTTCCTGTGATTCTGGGCAAATCACTTAATCTCCCCGTGCCTAATGAATGTGTGTCTGTCCTCATGTAACGTAACTGGTGCTATGTAAAGCGCTCTGATACCTGATTCGGTTCGGGTCTAGTTCGCGCTATATAAAACTCTGCAATAAATAAATAAATACCTATAGTACATGTCTGTGAATTTAGAGAGAGAACAGCAGGCTGTGGGTCTGATTAGCAGGCCCACAGCCACATTAAGTTGAAAACCAGTGAAGCAAAAAGCAAAAATTGGGGTGACCATAGGATAGCAGACCCTACTCTCCTACACAACCGCCCCTCAAACACAGGGACATTAAACTTAACCTTGACCAGATAAGTCTTCATGTTCTAAGTGGAAATACCTGGAGAGACCATCTGCATTGCCATGGTCAGTCCCTGCTCTGTGCTCCACTGTAAAGTCCATCCCCTGTAGGGAAATGGACCACCTGAGCAGTTTGGGATTTTCACCCTTCATCTGATTAAGCCACAAGAGTGGCTTATGGTCTGTCTGAATTAGGAAGTGAGTGCCAAACAAGTATGGTCTCAACTTCTTCAGGGCCCAAACCACAGCAAAGGCCTCCCTCTCAATAGCTGACCAACGTTTCTCTCTAGGGGTCAGCCTTCTGCTAATAAAAGCAATGGGCTGGTCTTGACCATCTACATTGAGTTGTGAAAGCACAGCTCCCACCCCCAACTCAGAAGCATCTGTTTGAACAATGAACTGGTTGGAGTAGTCAGGACTCTTCAGGATAGGTGCAGAGCACATGGCCTTCTTCAGGTCTACAAATGCCTTTTGACAGCTAACTGTCCACTGAACCTTTCTGGGCATCTTCTTGGATGTCAAATCATTTAATGGTGTCACAATGGACCCATAGTTCTTTACAAACTTCCTGTAATACCCAGTCAGGCCCAAGAAGGCTCTGACTTGTGTCTGGGTAGTTGGAGGAGCCCAGTCCTGTATGGCCTGGATCTTGCTCTCCAGTGGTTGAACTTGACCCCCACCTACTAGGTGGCCCAAGTACACAACCTTGCTCTGCCCTATCTGGCACTTAGTAGCCTTGATAGTCAGGCCTGCCTTTTGCAGGGCCTCTAGAATCTTCTTCAGGTGGATCAGGTGACCCTCCCAGGTAGAGCTAAAGACAGCAATATCATCTAGATATGCTGCAAAAACGTCATCCAACCCAGAAAGGACTTGATTCACCAACCTTTGGAAGGTGGCAGGTGCAGTCTTCAAACCAAAGGGCATCACCACAAACTGATAATGCCCACTGGCGGTAGAGAATGCTGTCTTGGCCTTAGACTCCTCAGCTAACCTGATTTGCCAATAGCCAGCTGTCAGATCAAATGTGCTCAGAAACTTGGCAGAAGCCAATTTGTCAATGAGCTCATCTGCCCTTGGAATGGGATGAGCATCTGTCCTAGTGACAGCATTGAGACCTCTATAGTCCACACAAAATCTAATTTCTCTCTTTCCATCTTGGGTATGAGGTTTTGGCACAAGGACTACTGGGCTGGCCCAGGGGCTCTCTGATGGCTCAATCACTCCAAGTTCTAACATTTTCTGCACCTCAGCCTTGATACAATCTCTGACATGGTCAGGTTGCCTGTAAATTTTATTCTTCACAGGTAGACTATCTTCAGTGTCCACCACATGGGTGCACCAGTTAGTCTGACTGGGTGTGAGTGAAAACATGTGTCTATGGGCTTGCAAAACTTGTCTGCAGTCCATCTGTTGCTGGTCAGTGAGGCTGCCTGCCAAGGCTACTCCATCAACTGAGCCATCATCAGGGTTTTGGGAAAGCAGGTCTGGGAGAGGGTCACTCTCTTCCTCCTGATCCCCATCTGTAGCCATGAGCAAGCCCATGCTTTCCCTGTCAACAAATGCTTTCAATCTGTTCACATGGAGCACCCTGTGGGGGCTCCAAGGGGTTTCAAAGTCCACCAAGTAGGTGACCTCCCCCTTCTTTTCCAGTATGGTGTAGGGTCCAAACCATTTGTCTTGGAGAGCTGCTGGGGCCACTGGCTCCAACACCCACACCTTCTGTCCTGGCTGGTACTCAGTCAGAACAGCCTTTTGGTCATGCCAAGCTTTCTGTAATTCTTGGCTGGCCTCCAGGTTTTTGGATGCTTTCTCCATGTACTCAGCCATCCTGGAGCGGAGACCAAGTACATAGTCCACAATGTCAAGTGTAGGCTTTTTGAGAGGTAACTCCCATCCTTCCCTCACAAGACACAATGGAACCCTCACAGGGTGGCCAAACAAAAGTTCGAAAGGGCTGTAGCCAACCCCCTTCTGTGGGACCTCTCTGTAAGCAAAGAGTAAGCAGGGTAAAAGGATGTCCCATCTACGCCTGAGCTTTTCAGGTAATCCTTTTATCATTCCCTTTAGGGTCTTGTTGAACCTTTCAACAAGCCCATTGCACTGTGGGTGATAGGGTGTGGTGAACTTGTAGTTCACTCCACACTCCTTCCACATTGCTTTTAAGTATCCAGACATAAAGTTTGTACCTCTGTCTGAAAGTACCTCCTTTGGAAAGCCCACTCTGGAGAAAACTCCAAGTAGGGCCCTTGCCACAACAGGTGCTGTTGTGGTCCTCAGGGGAATTGCCTCTGGGTACCTGGTGGCATGATCCACTACCACCAGGATAAATCTGTGCCCAGATGCTGTTTGGGGATCCATTGGTCGAACAATGTCAATCCCAACTTTCTCAAAGGGCACCCCCACCACAGGTAGAGGTATAAGGGGGGCCTTTGTTGTGCCACCTGATTTGCCACTGGCTTGGAAGGTGACACAGGAGCGACAAAACTCCTTTGTATCCTCTGACATATGAGGCCAGTGAAAGTGAGGGACAAGCCTGTCCCAAGTCTTGTTCTGGCCTAAGTGTCCTGCAAGGGGATTATCATGGGCCAAGGTTAGAAGGAAGCCCCTAAATTGCAAAGGTATGACCAACCTCCTGGTTGTACCAGGCTTGGGGTCTCTAGCCTCTGAATAAAGGAGCCCATCATCCCAATACACTTTATGGGTACCTTGAGCATTCCCTGCAGCCTCAGCAGCAGCTTGCTGTCTGAGGGGTTCAAGTGAAGGGCAAGTCAACTGAGCCTGCCCCAGGTCTGCCCGTGAGGGTCCCCCTGTCCCCAGAAACTCAACCTGATCAGGTTCAAGCTCTTCAGAGACAGTCTCCTCTTGGATCACAGAATCACCCTCCTGTGAGGTCTGATCCTCAAACTGGGGCAAGTGGGAAGGCTCTGCCTTCAACCTCTTGCTCCTTCTCTTGGGTTGTGGTTGGTCTATTGTTTCAAGATCCACCACAGGTTCAGGTAGGCACTTCTTGGTCTGGGACCTGGTTACAGCAAGGACATGGGCTGAAATCCCTAGCATTTCTGCATGAGTCCTGTACTCCACTTCTGACCATACTGATTCCTCCAGATCATTGCCCAACAAACAGTCAACTGGGAGGTCTGCACTAACAACAACTCTTTTGAGGCCAGTTACCCCTCCCCAGGAGAAATTAACAACAGCCACACTATGTGTAGTAGTGGTGTTGCTAGCATTGGTCACTAGGTGATTCTCACCTAGTATCATCTGTTCAGGGTCCACAAAGTTAGGTGTCACCATAGTGACACTGGCACAAGTGTCCCTGTAGGCCTGAGCCAGTTTCTCATTAATTAAAGGCGTCTGCCTGTACTTGCCCAGCTTACTAGGACTCACAGTAGAGGACATAGCTATGTCCCCCTCACAGATCAGAACTGCCTGAGTAGGGATCCTGACTAAGCCAGTCTCCATCTCAGTACCCAGGGTTAACCCTACTATAGCCTTGGGTTGTGTACCACCACTGCTGACTGTACTAGGGGGAGCAGTTGCCTTAGGGGCTGCAGTGGTAGGGACTGGATTTTTCTTAGTGCATTCACTTCCCCAGTGGGAAGTGGGCTTACAAGTATTGCACCAAGGTTTCTTTAGGCCATCATTCTTCTTTTTCTTGTTTCCATTTAGGGAATCACCCTCCTTATTACTATTTTGGGGGCCTGTAGAAGACTTCTGGTCTTTATCTTTCTGATTACCACCCTTCTGGTCTGCTTTCTTCTGATCACCTCCTTGGTTCTGGGGTTTCTGCTTAACCCTTGTTCTGACCCATTTGTCTGCCTTCTTTCCCAATTCTTGGGGAGAGGTCAGATCAGAGTCTACAAGTTGTTGATGCAATAGCTGGTTCTGACAGTTATTAAGGATCTACAGAGAGTACATTATAAGATTGTACAATCCTGTATAGTCTGAGACTTTACTTCCCTGCAACCAACCCTCCAGAGCCTTAGTGGCACAATCAACAAAATCAGTCTGGTCTTGAGTCTGTGCTTTTTGGGTGTCTCTGAACAACAACCTGTATTGCTCAGTGGTTAGGTCAAACCCTTCAATAAGAGCATTCTTCAAGACAGAGTAGTTTTTAGCATCCTCAGGTCTAACTTTGAGGAGCTTATCTCTCCCTTTCTCAGAAAAAGGAGAGCTACAAGATTGCTGCCCACTGATCTGAAGGAACCTGCTGTACCATGCAGGCCCTCTCCAGAGCAGTTATCCATTTGTGGATGTCATCCCCATCTCTGTAGGGGGGCACAATCTTACTCAGGTTTCTATTGTCACAGGACCTGTCTTTATCCTTTGGGATATTGCTGCCACCAGTGGGTATTTCACCACTCAATTTCTGCTCTCTTGCCAAGGCAAGTCTAGCTTGGGCCAGGGCTACTTCCTCCCTCTCTATTTGGAGTTTAACAGCTCTTATCCTGGCCTCATGCTCCAATTTCTGGGCAGGAGTCATTTCCCTTTAAGATTCTCTTGAGGCACTAGAAATGTGAGAGTCTCTGGAATGAGATCTCTCCCTTCTATTGCCTGGAAGAATCATGTTATGTACTCTGGGAAGGGGCTGGCCCTCTCCATTTCCATGTAGGTCCAAGTTGGCCCGGCTAAGCCTTCCAACTGGTACCTGGTTATCCCCCTGATCTCCATCTGAATCATCTCCATTTGAATCTGGGTTCACCTCCTCATCTTCTACATCTGGGGTGGTGTTCTCAGTATCTGGGGGGTTTATTCCTGATCCTGAGGGAACTATTCTAGCTCTCTCTAGGTCATCCTTTTCCAGGATGGCCACCATGATAGGAATGGTAGGGTTGTGACCCTTTCTCAGCTTCCTTGCAGTGCACAAGGCACTCAAGTCTCTATGGCTGAATCTGCCATAGTCTGAGGTTGCCTGTGGAGGGTCAACCACCACAGATAGAGAGCCTGTAGCTTCACCTGTGGTAGACATGACTCTAGTGTGGTGTAAGTGATGCACCTACCTACACTAAGTGTTTTCCTACTGTACCTTACTAGTGAGTTGTATTCAGGGTGTGCTAAGCCCTTCTACCTACAACTACTAAGTTCAGTAGAACTTAAATATGCTAAGCTTTGTTTATATGTACCTAGGTACTTAACCGCTTCCGTGCGGCGCCGTAGCCGCGCCCTGTGCTGGACATTCCAGAACAGGGCGCGGTCGTGACGGAACCGTTCCGTCATCAGCACAGCTCAGCCGTGACTGATGACGGAACGGTTCCGTCACCAGCATCGAAGGGGTTAATGTGATCTTTCAATTTGAAAAAAAGATTGCAATGGTAAAAACAACAGCAAGCTCAAATCCGCACCGCTGCTCACCAATGTGAGAAGTTGGCCTGGTATATGATGTCCACAGTTCTGTGGGCACCTTGTATCAGTCCAAACAATCCCTTATGGTGATGGTTGTAAGTCAACCTTATAGACAAGGGGGCAGATTTATGAGGCACTTGCGCCACGTTTACGCCGCTGTTGCGTCACGCAAGGCGGCGTAAACGTGGCGCATCCCTACGAACGATTTACAACGTGACGCATCTAGGCAGATGCGTCACGTTGTAAAGCCCTGCGCCGCTTGTGGGCGTTCCGGCGCAGGGTGGGCGTTCCGGGGCAGGTGCGCCTCGCAAAAGTGGCTGAGTGAAATCAATAAGATTTCACTCAGTCACTTTCAGGCCAATGCTGCGTCAAAAGCCTGCGCCTGCTTGAAGCAGGCGTAGGTCTTGACGCAGCATTGTGGAGATGGGGCACCCCCGAGCCTTGCTGGAGCTGCGTCGCGCTTGCGACGCAACTCCAGCAATGCGTCACCTTTACGGCACAGATGCGTCACGCATCTGTGCCGTTTTTGCCCCATGGTGCGCCGCATCATAAATGCGGCGCACCATGGGTGGCGCAGCTGTGGCGCACTGTGGCGCATGTTAACTGGCGCATCCCTGGGGATGCGCCAGTTAACATAAATCTGCCCCAAGCTATCCTAGGGGTAGCATGGACTAAGCAGCCTTAAAGGCTTAACTCAAGAGGGCATGTGAAGCCAGCTGTTTTACCATATGCAATCCTGTAATACCAAATGAAAGGACACCACACAAGTTATATATTATAAAATATATGTATTTATTCTCAGAATAATCCCCACTCCTCTGTATGAGCAATGAAGCACAAGCGTTTAAACAAAAGCACAATATAACATATACAAGTTGCACGTTTTTGGATGAGGCCGGTGGCCACTCAAACCATATATCAAAAAAGTGGTATAACAATCACTAATCGATCGGGGGTAAGGCCTATGGCCTTGGGAATGGCTTGGACTACACTGGACTAACCACAGTTAGGACGGGAGTAGCCCGCAGGATTCGGGTGCAGTGCCTAAAGCACAAGCTTGCACCAATGTAAAGTCAATGGTGCGTAAAAGTTATCGTTTCACAGTTTTAAGAGTCTTCCGTCTGGACTAGAAGGACAAAACTATAGACTTAGACACTAGAGGTGTAAACCTCTACAAAAGCATCGGCGTTCAAGTGTTACCTCACCCACAGGAAGCGGGTGCACAGGTGCAAAGATGTGTCGGGTTTCGTCACGCAGTTCTAAGGTGCCTGGAGATGAAGATGCTGCAGGCGTCCAGAGGAGAAGTGTCCGGTGCGATCCAAGGTTGGATCGAAGTCGAAGGGTACCTGAAAGCAGAGGGGACAGAGTCTGGGTCACTAGGCAGTGACCAGGAAGGAACCAGGAAGGAACCAGGCAATGTCGGGCGCAATCAGGTCGATGTTGTGTAGCTTCTCTCCGCTGCCACGTGGTCTCTGGGGCACCGAGGATGTCCTGGAGTGAATCACTAGCTGTTCCACGAAGGCTCTCGCTGTCGGCGGTGTCGACTTTACGATCGGAGTCAACAAGCCTTGGCAAAGGCAACCCACGCAGGATTCAAAGATGGCTTAACACTCGGACCAGCAAGGTCTGAGCGGGTGCTCCTTTTCAGGGGAGCGAGTGCCAGTCTGGAGCAACCAGACTAGCTGTTCAAGTTTAAAGGTTCATCGGTTCTGGGGCCACTAGCCAACGGGCAAGCGACCGGACCAACGCGTTGAGCAGGAAAATGCAGAAGGGCCTCACGCAGCACTCGTCGAGTGTGGAGGGGTGAGCTTTGGTGCAAAAGCTGCTCAGGCTGGAGCTTCTCAAACTTCAATGCACAGCTTCGAGGAAGCCTCGGGTGCTGCACGGTCAGCGCTTTGTGGTTTATTCAAGATGGCTGCTCCCATGCTTCAGGTCGCCTCCACGGGTCCCAGCTCTGCATGGACTGTGGATCGGGCTGTTGGAAGTCAGGATCGCTGGCTCTTGTCGATCTCTGTTGCTCGAGTTCCGGCGGGAACTGCAACAAAGCAAACGTCGAGGTGCTGGATGGTGCCTGTTTGCACAGGGTGGTCACTCCTTGACCACAAGGGAGATTCTTCAGTCTTCCACGTCGAGTGGGATGTCGAAGGGTCCAGAGTTTCATTTCATAAGTTTCAGTCAGGATAATCTGATGTGCATTGGCACTGCTCCCACCTATATTCCAAATCTGGGGGCTGGATTACCTGCTAGGTCCCTCCTATGGGTGGGACCCAGGAAGGGGGTGGTTACACCCCTTTCCTTTGTCCAGCTTCCCGCCAGGACTGGGGCTGGAAAGTCCCAGAACCGGTTTGGCTGGCATTTGCTTGGCGACACCTTGTGCGCCCCAGGCAGTGTCTAGTTTCTTTCAACCCTCCCTGCTACAATCCACTATCTCCTGTCTGGGGTGGTGTAACACCTCCCTGTGACAGGAGATCCTTTGATCAAGCCTCCTCTGCCGAGTTTCGGTCATCAGCAGGACGGCAGACTAGTGTCTGTGGCAGCAGCATCCATTTTGTGATGCTGTGGCTCTGGTTTGGATTAACCGCACTTGCAGTAAGTAACATGTCTTCCCCTCCTAGAGGGGTGGGACGCAGCCACGTCGAGGGGGTAGCATTCCACGTTGTATGACACCAAACACGACATGTTTTGATAAAGCCAAACCGGAGTTGCAATAACCATAAGGATTATAATGCACTTAAGAGTATATGGTATGGCAGTATCACTAGAACAGCATTTAGGAATTGGTCCCAACACTGCAGACGGGCTCAGCTCATGCTAGAGCACCATCTCACATAAAACCAAGCACTCTGCCTCCAGGATTGTTAAGGCCTGCTATAGGAGTGACTGATAGGTATATAGGTGTCCAGATATAGGTTTAGATATAGGTATACCATATCTAAGCAAGGGGTGTTTACACCACCTTGCCCCAGCTGAGTGATCAGCCAGTTGTGTCAATTTAGGAACCAGCCAGGGGTGGCAAAAGCTATGCTTCAGCCCCTGGTAGGCCTTGGATGCCCTTATGCCCTGGGCACCTATAGTGCACTGTACAGGGGCTGACAAGGAGTCCAGTACCAATTTGGTTATGTACCTATAGTACATGTCTGTGAATTTAGAGAGAGAACAGCAGGCTGTGGGTCTGATTAGCAGGCCCACAGCCACATTAAGTCGAAAACCAGTGAATCAAAAAGCAATAATTGGGGTGACCATAGGATAGCAGACCCTACTCTCCTACACCTATTAACAAAAAGTCGTAACCCCCCATCCTGAGAGAGATCCTGACCACTAAAATCCATAAAGGCTTCCTCGAACCGAGTGAAGAAATCTGAAACCGCTTCATCCTTTTTCTGCCTACATGCAGTCAACTTATCCCAATCCACCTTCTTTGGAGGGATAAGAGAGTGCATATATTTTATTATTTGCCCCGGTAATGCTAGGATCTCAGCTTTCGGCTTCTCCCCTGGCTTCCGCTCCTTGTCCCAGTCCTTAATTTCCTCCCAAGTACCACCCAATTCCTCCGCATGATCTGTACCCTTTACCTGTCTCCACACATCCACCGGAACCAATAATCCAAAGAACAATTCTATGTCAGCTAAAGTCATGACGGTCGAGGAAGCTGCTTCCGTCAATTCTTTGTAATAAGCAGTCGGATTTTTTCTTGAATCGGGCAACTGCGCCTTCAGTGCTAACACTTCGCTCCGTTTCCAAGGTGTGTATACCCACTGTTCCTGGAAGTGAGCTGCTACTGGAGCTCTAGTCTTATTATGAGTTACTGGGTCTACCACTTCGGGCACTTCAGGATGGAAAATAGGGTGGACTTCACGCTTTGGATGCACTCCAGGAAAATGGGGCTCTCCTGCTGACGGCAACTAATTTCTATATTCCAACAAAGTCTGCAAACTCTGCAACATATCCCTTATCCCAGTATTAGCTCTATAGGCTCTGTCCTTAATGTCATAAAGAACCTGGGGTGCCGTTCCGCCATAGCCCTGCTCCCACAACGCTATTAGTATCATTGACATATGCCATAAAGCATGCTGCTGCATTAGGGGCTCATAATCCTTCATTGTGAACCAGATGTCTTCCAGTGCGTAAATATTACTCCTGGTCCACTGACAAGCCTGATTAGCCACTATCGTTTTTTCATCCAACCCATCAGTAGAACGTGTAAGCAATTTTCGTACCTGGGTAAATAGCCCTCTTCCCGCACCTCGAGTCGGCAATCCACCTTGGGGGGTAGCGCTAGCAGAAACAGTGGGAAGTGCAGAGGAGATCACAGAGGGGGCGGGTGAGCTTGCCGCAAAGAGAGAGACCAAGGGCGTAGTCAATGAAGAGGTAACAGAAGACAAAGCTTGTTCAACATCTCTCAACAAAGTAGGGGCCAAAACAGAGGAAGTGGGGGTGCCGGACAAGGGAGGACCAAAATGGGACAAGGCCCGTCGACCAAGTCCTGGGGAACCTGGACCCTACCGCAGACCGAACTTACACACACCGTTCCGAGATTGGGGAACACATCCGCCTCCCGGGCGGCACTACAGACCGCTGCCCACTATACCACGTGAGACCCGGGACCCGTTCCCAGCGAACCACACACACTAGGGGTTCGGATAAGTCCCAGAATCCGCCCGCAGAGAGCCACGCCTCGACCGCAGTACCACCCGGTCGGATGACCATAAACAAACGTCCACCCAATCGCCACCAAGTCTGTCAGAGCACCACTCGCACTCTGAGTTCCCCGGAGCACACTAGCCCCAGGAGCACACCGGCTCCTCCAACCACTAGAGACACACCGGGCTCTTGGAGCATCCCAGCTCCCTCAATCAACAGTCGGACCACTCACCTTCTATACGCGGTACCGACCTCTACCGTCCTCCACCGCCGGCTGCCGGGACCAACACGGTCAGCTCCAAAGTTCTGCCTTCCGGACCCCGGCGCAGGATCATGAACCGGGACCTCTCCCGATTAGCAGGGTGGGGCAGCGCTGTGAAAACCAAGCTCGGCATCAAATGGGTACCCAGACCCACCGTGCCGACCAGAGGGTCACCGGACTTATGCTACCCACTTACGGGTGAGAAAGATCCTTATCACAGGGTACCTGTTCGGGCGCCATCTGATAAGCGTGGCTCAAATCCACCCGAGTGACTTACCACACTCACCTATAATTACCAAATAATAAGGCAGCCGGACAGTGGAGAAGAATAAACAAAGTAATTTATTAGGCCACAAACTAACATATGAGATGGCCCTGTCCGACCTCACTCTTAAGAGTGCGCCGAGAGGATCTCATCACAGCAATACATTATAACATGGTACAGCAGAGTAAAACACGCCCATGCTGGAAAAATACTGGACCCCGGAGAGGGTGAACAATGGCCTCACACAAGAGGCATCTGCACCTGCAATAGCAACATTTTGGTTATCTGTGTCCGAGGCCGCGGAGCCGGGCCTCAGCATCTCCAGCACATGAGAACAGTACTGATAAGAAGTTTTGCTATTAGTTTCGATCACAGTTAGCCAAGAAACTAATACTGCTGCATTCAGGGTTTTTCCTATTCCTACGGGAGGGGGTGAGCAAGTGCGACTCGCACGCAGAGAGAAGCACTCCAAAATGGTGGCACACAAGCTAAGCTAAGAGAACTGAATAATATCACACGCATAATGAATAACGAAGTGGAGAATATAAACGTAAATGCATAAATGAAGATATCATTAGTTATACACATTATGCTAACTCATTAACGTAAGTGTAAGTGGGCGGGGCATCGGAAAATGAAACCTATCAAAGACTGTTGGAAAGGATAGAGTAATGTTCTGCTTACATATCACTTCCTTGATGCACACAATAAACACTATCAATGTAAAATATTAAAACGGAACTTCAAGCAGTCATCAGTCCCTGAAGTCCACTATGGTGCTGCATGGCTGGAGTTGCAAGGAAGGCTTGTGAAAATATCAGTCCTTATATTACATAAAGAAGCATGGTTATGTACATAAAAAGGATGCTTTAAAGGTCTGCATGAGAACAGGTGTTTCAAAGAGGGTCAGGAAAGATGAGTGAAGGAATAAGGGAAAATTATGCACCCTTAAGGCTTCTTTAATGTACTGAATGGGAACAGAATCAGAGGTAGAGGAAAGAGGGGAACATTTTGGCTGGTTGGATACAAAGAACAACTCTTATACTGCCTAAGGCTGCTTCGTAGAGCCACATAGGGTACTGCTAAGAGACAGAGCAGAAGGTGAAGTGTAATCTTTCATATAAAACAAGCTCATCCCTCAGTCCCAATTCTTTTCCCCATTCTGCACTTCAAAGTAATCTTGGGGCAGCATAACAATTAAACAAGCATCCAGCATGCTGTAATGTTCTCCTTTTCCAAATACCCAGTCTTCCCTCCCCCTTAATTTCCCTTTCTCGCTTGGGAGCAGCCTTAGGATGGTACATGTACTACATGAAATTTCAGAATGACCAAATATTTTTCTTTTCTCATCTTCCTTCTCTCCTGTCACTTCTTTCCTATTTCTATTCTCTCACAGCAGTTTAAAGATTGCATATAAGCTATACAAAATTCTAAAATGCTATGATGTTCCTCTTTGCTCTCTCTCTCTCTCCTTTGGACACAAATATGTAAATATCAGCTACTGATGTTATGTTTAATACTGACATTTAACCAGTTATCAAATGCTTGCGATTTTCACAGTTTAGTAATAGAGACACAAACATTAAATTGTCAAGCTTGTATGTAGTTTTCATTGGGCATTGTTTTGCCCTCTTTCAATAGCAAAAACAATTTTGTTTGTAGGTACAAAAGCCCTTTGTTTCACCTTCATCAGTGATGGCATACCTGCTGTAAAGCATGCTTTTGAAAACCTAGAAAGTATATAACAGCACATCTGATACAGCGAGTAAGTTATAATATCTAGTAGCTTGGTTGAAACCTCGGTAGAAAAGGGGATGTGCCAACATTGTCTTGATTTCAATAAATGTTTTAAAAGTATATAGGCAGAAGTCCCCGGTAAGATAGACAACTATTGGGGGAATAGAAAAACTACTATATCAGCTGTTGGGAAATTACCAGTTGACATGCTTAGCCTTACTGATAATGTTGATTAGATGTGAGGTGAGTATACAATCCACCAGAAGTTAAGTAACTTCTTGCTCTGAGGATTCCACCTAACACTACTATTAATAAGATGGTGAACATTAGGAGACAAATTCTGTGTAATACAACGAATGCATGGAGCCTAAAGACGGAAGAAAATGAGGAGCTATGTTGGATGAGATGTCAAAATGCTCAGGTATTTGTGTGAACTCACATTTTTTAATAGCAGAGAAATTGGAAAGTGATGTATTGCTGCAGTATCTTTAGCATTATTTTGGATGGGAAATGATTTTGATGAAATTACAAGAATTTCACATTTAATTATTACATGCAACTAAACTGAACCAAAATGCACCCTTTTACTTTGATTTTCAAACAAATCTTTGAAATGAGAAACACCGCGGATTGTAGTATCTAATGTGCTTCACTCACTTATATTGCAATATTTCACATGTTTTTGGTGCACACAGCCTAGCTGAAGTGCACAAAAACCCTTCATTGTCGCACACAAACAAAAATAATTAGAGGGAACACTGGCTATGACCCTAGCAGATATTGAGATGTTTTTCGGGCTGTTGGTGCCGGTTGATATATGGAGGCAGGTCCATACACAGGATCACAGGATGGAATTGGGTGGCTCTGGGTGTTTTTGGATTTCAGTGGACAAAATTTGTCAGTCGAAGGTGGTGTTCCTTTGTTTGTTAACAGGTTTCGGAGAGCACTTGGACTACGTTCTCACCTTCGGTGATATTGAGTATGGCTCAGTACTATGATCATCGAGAAAATAAGGAAAAGGACAAGGTGGAAAAGAAAAGTAAGGATTTGAAAATGAGGGTGTTGCTACAGCAGGTTGCAAGAGGTACCAGAAGGGGACAGGGCACTGGTCCAACTCAGAGGCCATGGGGTGCCGGTAGGGGTGGTACACTCCTAGGGCCGAATTATTGTGTGGATTGCAAAAAGGAGGAACATTGGAGAAGTGAGTGTCCAGATTTGTTACAGAAACTTGCAGTACCTAGAGAGTGGGGTTCGGGTGGAAGGGGCTTGTGGTTGCATGGTCGTATAAAACAGAGAGGCTGGGATGGTTATATAGAGGTTTTTAATGATTAAATATAAAAGAAATATGTGGAAGTGAAACAAAAGGTTCATGAAAGTCAACTATTCAAATAAACTGGAGGACTCCTTGTCCTTGGTCTCCAGGGGCCAGATGTAGGTAATCCCCAATACCGAGTCTTTAATAGCGCTTTTTACCGAATCGCTATTAAGGACTCTGTATTTCCGATGTAGGTAAAAAATCCGTAAAAAATACCGATTCAGTAATAATCGCAAAAAAATTGCGATTTCCTACAAATCGGTAAAAAAATTACCGAATCCCCAATACCGAATCTGTAATACCGATTCGGTAATAAGCGATTCGGTAATAAGCGATTTGGTCATTCAAAAATTCTGTAATTGTCGAATTAGCCAATCCTGTGCATCCACATGACCTCACAACCAGGAAGTGGCCACACCCATGCAGGTGCACTGAATCTGTAGCTGTTGGAGATACAGGTAGCAGGAGCAAGAGCAGAGGAGCTGCACAGCCACCACCCAGCCAACACAGAGGAACTGCACCATGGCCTCACAGGAGAAGGGGAAGGATGCTGCCAGAAGGAAAAGGAAGCAAACGTTCAGTGAGAGGGAGTTGGAGGTCCTCATAGAGGAAGTTGTCAAAGACCATGACCAGCTCTATGGCAAGAGATCACTGAATGCCCCTGAGTCTCGGAAAAGGAGCATTTGGCTGGCAATCCAGCAGAAGATCAACGCGATTGGCGTCACACATCACGCAACTGAGGACTTAAAAAAGCGACAGAGGGCACAGAGTCCTGACGCTGATGGATCCAGTGTCTTCTCTGGACTCGAGGGGCAGATGCTCAAAGCGCAGCGCCTGCAGGGGAAGACAATGAGGGCCATTCAAGGACAGATGGTGGCTAACAACATTAAGGTAGACGACATGAAGGAGGCCATCTACTGCCTCAACAATACTGTGGCAGAGGGAATGAAGGAGGTATAGGTGGCAGTGAGGCAGTTATGTGGCAGTATGAATGGTGAGCGCGCTGCAAGACGAAGAGACAGGCAGGTACTTGCAGGCTTCACCAAGTCCATGAACAGGCTGTGCAATGCAACAAATGTACTCAGTTGTAGATCTGTGGCCATGCAATTTGAAATGGCAAAGTGCAGCCGTGAGGTTACTCAGAGCCTGGTCACGGTCACCAGTGCCGTAGAGGTGATACAGACTAACAAAATTGCTGCCACTGGTACAGGGGATGTGGACGAGAGTGAGGAGGCAAGCAGTCGCAGCACTGAAACCACCCCTTGCCAGAGAGCAGGAGGCACAGTGTGAGGCATGGGAAACAACCTTTACAACGCAACTTTTACAACGCACTACCATTACAATGAAACTTTTACAACGCAACATCCATTACAACGCATGCATTTACAACGCAAACATTACAACGCTTGACACTACAACGCACACCACTACAACGCATGTCATTACAACACAGTAATTACAACACATACCATTACAACGCATAGCATTACAACACATAGTACCCCTACACTATCCAACACTTACCCTACTGTTGCACCCCCTGGAGTTAGAATAGTAATTTTTACCCCTACACTATCCAACACTTACCCTACTGTTGCACCCCCTGGAGTTAGAATAGTAATTTTTACCCCTACAATATCCAACACTTACCCTACTCTTGCACCCCCTGGAGTTAGAATAGTAATTTTTACCCCTACACTATCCAATACTTATCTTACATGCAATGTAATGTTATGCGTTGTAATGGTATGCGTTGTAAAGGTAGTATGCGAAGTAATGGAATGCGTTGTAAAGGTAGTTTTTAAATAATCGTTGTAAATGCATGCGTTGTAATGGAATGCGTTGTAATGGATGTTGCGTTGTAAAAAATGTGTTGTAAAGGTAGGCGTTGTAAAAGTATGCGTTGTAACGTCATACATCCGTGAGGCATGGTTCTGCTGCAGGACCCAGCACTGGTGGGGACAGTGTGTATGCTGAACGCAGCACTGGTGTGCGGGGGCGCAGGAGATAGGCACAGCCCTCTAATCCTATTCTGTTGTGGGTGACGTAGCCCATTGGACACATAGCTGGTGTTATGGTGTGCTGGACAATTGCCTGTTGTAAGGTCTATTAAACACACTGACACAAATGCATTAACTGGTTTGTCTCATTACTTACTCAGAAATAATTTTGTGTGATCTCTGACCGTCTCTGTCTCCCATCTGCTGCAGCTGCGCCGCCTGCTGAACTGTGCTGTGTACTTTCCTCATCCTCATCCTCCTCTTCAGAATCACACATTTCCACAGATGTCCCCCTCTTAGTGGCAAGGTTATGCAGCAAGGCACATACAGCTATGATTTAACAGCACACATGGGGCTGGTACTGCCGTGCACCTCCACTTTTGTGCAGGCAGCGGAACCGGCTTTTGAGGAGTCCAAATGTTCACTCAACCACATTGCGTGTCAATCTACGTGCAGCATTGTATCGCCTTTCACTTGGGGTGGATGGGTGGAGGTACAGAGTCAGGATGAAAGAGCGCACCGCATAGGCACTGTCACCTGTGGGTGAGAAGTAAGTAAGTAATTCACAGTCTACAATCGCAGCAACAGGTGTATACTTCAGGGGGTGTCACATGTACTTACCTAGCAGGTAGCCTTCTCCAAATTCACCTGCAAGGAGATGGGTATTGATCCCACTGTTTCTGAATATGTATGAATCATGGGTGCTCCCTGGGAATTGTGCAACTATGTTGGTAATGATGGAACACACATCACATATGACCTGGACATTGATCGAATGTGTGGACTTCGATTGCGGCAGATGTACTCAGTCACAGCAGGGGGGCTATTTGGTATATGTGTCCCGTCAATGCAACCAATGACGTGTGGGAACTGGGCCTTCTGATAAAAGTCCAACTGGGTCTTCAGCAGTTCTGCCTATGTGCTGGGGAATTTGATGAAGTGTGGCATCCTTTGCAACATGGCATCCAGGAATTTCTGGAAAAAATGAGACAGGCAACTCCGTGAGACTCCACCGGCCACAGCTATTACCCCTTGGTAACTGCCAGATGCCAAAGGGTACAGGCAACAGAGTACCTGTACATGAGTGGGTATTGCGTGTGCCCTTGGTGTCTGTTGCTCCAGGAGTGGGTGTAGGTCCCGTATCAGGTCTAGGATGGTGTTTGGGTATAGCCTGTTCCTCTCATGGATTTCAGCCTCAGTCAGTTGGAACAGTGTAACGTGCAGTCTGTACACGCTCTCCTCCCGTCTCCAGATCCTCAGTCCTGCTGCTTGCAAACGTAGATGCCGTGCTATCATGTATAGGGCCACCACTGTGTTCACACTTTTGCATTTTGGGGCTGTTTATATGCAGTGCACCTGATTACCACCTGCTTTGAGTCAGTGCTAATTACCGATTCTGTAATACCGATTTTTTATAAATTCGGTATTACCAATTTTTAGTACATCGCATCTGCGATTTTTTACGATTTCTTATTCACCAATTCGGTATTTTTGTCTGCCAATCGGTAAATAAGGAATCGGTAACTTGTTTCCCTTATTTTTACCGATTCCTTATTACCGATGGCATTCGGTGATACCTACATCGCACATGGCTAAATACCGGTCGGTAACGCTGAAATTTACCAAATTTCGGCATTACCGACCGGTATTTAGCCACCTACATCTGGCCCCTTGTTTCAGTTTGAGTTTGAGTTTTAAATTATTTATAAAGTGCACGTTCACCGGAACGGTTCCATGGCGCTATGGTAGACCAAGTCCTCAGAGACAAGAAAACGGAAGGGGGATTAATGACAATTTATTGGGGGAAGGCTTTGGCGAATAAAAATGTTTTTAAAGCCTTTCTAAAGAGTGGACATTGGGTAGTGCATCTCAGGTGGACTGGGAGGGAGTTCCAGAAAATGGGGGCAAGAGTGAAAAATTTGGAGCCTCCCCATTTTTGCCGGCAGAATCGGGGGATGGTCAGCAGATGTAGGGTAGAGGAGCGGAGCTCCCTGGTAGGGACGTAAAGTTTGATCTCTGAAGAGATAAACGCAGGAGCTGAGCCTGACTGGGCCTGAAAGGCAAGGCAGCCTACTGTGAATTGAGAGCGTTCAAGGATGGGGAGCCAGTGTAGGGATTTCAAAAGGGGAGTGACATGGTGGGATCTGGAGAGATTGTAAACCAAGCGAGCAGCTTGGTTTTGAACCAACTGCAGTCGACGAACGTTGTAGGCAGGCATGCCGTAGTAGAGGGAATTGGCGTAGTCCAATCGAGAGACAACCATAGCCAGTGTGATAAGCTTTAGGGCCGTGAAGGAGAAAAACCGGGAGACCCTTCGAATAGTGCGGAGAGACAAAAAAGAGGAAGAAACCACCGAGCTCACCTGGGAATGTAAAGTGAGTTGGTCATTGAGTTTAATGCCGAGGGTTTTAACAGCGGGGGAAGGAGAGGGAGGGGGCCCGAGAGAAGGGGGCCAAAAGAAGGGGGACCAGGGACTGGAGCAACCACCTGTCAAGACCAACTCGGTTTTATCAGGGTTTAATTTCAGGTCTCTCTCCCTCTCTCTGTCTTGCTATGAGATGCCCTTGCGTTTTCTTCTTCCAACCCCACTGAATGCAGGGAGAGGGGTCAGTAGGTCCGCCCTCGGAGGAAAGGACAGACAGTGTTCAAATATGTAAGGGCAGAGGTAGTCAAAAATATGAAAAGAAAGATGTTTGCCTGTGGCCAAGGCCCTCCAGGCAGTGGCAAGGGGAGCCTTGCTCTCCTCCTTCTCCTCAGACTGGCTTGACTCTGGGACCTTGCCTCTAGGCGGTTCTTCAGTCGGCGTGTCCTCCTCCTCCTGGACTCCTTCTCCCAGCGTTTCTCTCTCCCTCCGCAGCTCCAGCTCCTCGGGGTTCTCCTCCTCCTGGATTCCTTCTCCCAGCATTTCTCTCTCCCTCCGCAGCTCCTCCAACCGGTGTAGGCAGCCGATCGCCTCCGTGGCATCCTTTTCTCCCTCTTCTCGCCCCTCCTCTTCCTGATCCCGCAGTCCTGTGTAATCCAGGCTAGAATGACGACCTCCTTTTCCTGGCGCCCGATTGCGGGTGCCATGTTGGAATTCTCAGACGCGGGAGGCACCGCGTTACAGGGTCTTTATGAGGTTGGTCGGGATGAGGCTCAAGTAGGTACATCCTCGGGGGTCGTTCTGATGTCCCCCGGAGAAGGTAGTACTATCATGATGATTACGATATGGATGAAGCTGCAGAGATGTCCTATGGTTAGGACAGCCGGTGACCGGGAAAGAGACCAGTCCAAATTCCTGTAGATCAGCTTGGTCCGTATGTCACTGTAGATTTGCATGGTTCGGCACAGAAATTTTGGGTGGATACAGGTGCAATGAATAGCTCTGTTTCTCGTTCACTGGTCCCCGGGGCAGCCCTGTCTGGCCGTAATATTTTGGTAGGTTTTTCAGGCGTACCAGTTGTGAGCCTCATTTCCAAACCTCTTGCTTTGACTGTTGGTCCTTCCACTGCGGACTCCCCATTCTTGTTGACTGTGAATTGAGGGGAAAATTTATTACGATTGGATTTGTTGAAAAAGCTACATGCTACTATTTATTGTTCCTCAGATGGTGTTTACATGATTCTTTGACCTAATGTGGTTAGTACAAAACAGTGTTTGGCAAATGATGCTCTGCTTCCTGTTGGATTTAAAGATGTGCCATCCTCTTTGTTGGCCACAGGGGGATACAGATGTGGGTTTGTTGCAGATACCACCAGTTTCTATAAAGGTCAAGGATATCGCTGGGCTTCCTCGTATTCCCCAGTACAAAATACCACAAGCTAGGTAACAGGCTTTGATGCAGATTATACAGGACCTGATTAAATCGGGGGTGATTAAGGAGACAGTAGCGAATGTATGCAATAGCCCCATTCTCCCTATTGTTAAGAAGACACCTTTGAATTCCCCTGATGCACATCCTGATGTTTATCACTTTGTAATTGATCTCCGGGAAATTAATAAGATAGTAGTTCCCCAGTTACCGGTGGTACTGATCCAGCGAAAGGCCAGGATGAACATTTCACAATCAACACATTTCTCAAAATGGGTCCACATGCACATTCAAGTTTCCTGACTGTTCCGCTGGGGATCAAGTTTTATTTTCACATTGATCTGGATTAGTCAATGTCTAACTAACCTTCACAGATCAACACTCTTCTTTTGGTCAACGGAACATTAGTCGAGTAGTTGATGGTGATATTAACAAATTAACTAATTTATCTTATAACGCTCAATAAAATAATCACAGACTCCGGGTAAGTTCAATTAATTTGATCTAATAACTCAGTCAAAATGAACGCTCATTTGTACAGATTCACAGTGCAAACCCCATCAACTTTCATGGGAGAGAAAAATTTGTATATCAAATATATTCAATTCATAGACTCATTCAACAAATTAATGCAATAGGAGTGGATAGATAACGAGACAAAAGGCATAATAAATCATACATTGGCAAAAGATATGCAAATTTAAGACAGAATAATATTAACTCATTGGTGAAACAGGAAACCCAGCCCTCTGGCCTAAGGACTGGTGGAGGTCACCTGATTATGAGCCAGGAGACAAAGGGCTATATGTAGGTAAAACACAATTTGCGAGTTCTTTATAGCGATTTTTACCGAATCGCTATCAAGAACTCGCAAAGTCTGATGTAAGTAATTATTCGTTAAACAATAGCGAATCAGTAAAAATGAAATACCGATTCCGAGTTACCGATTAGCAAATAGCAATTATGTATTACTGAATCGGTATTAATGAATCGGTATTTTAAGAAATCGCTAACTATTTAGACTGCCATTCCGATGCATTCTGATGACATCACAAGCAGGAAGTGGCCTGACACCTGCTGCTACACTATGGCTGTAGCTGTAGGAGAATAATTAACAACAAGGGGTGGTGATGGACAGAGTCTCTGAATTAAGCAGAAAACTCTCACCCAGTCAAGAGATCAGGGCTAGATCCAACACCGTTTTTTAGCTCACTGCATCATCCCAGTTTCAGAACCTGGCTGTATGCAAATTAGTCTGTTCCTGTCCCAGTGCATGATGGGAACAGGGCAAACCAAACTACAAAGCCAATTCTTACACTGGAAAGGAAACAAGCTACCGGGGACCGGTTTCTGGCATTTCAGCCTCTTCGGCCCGGCTTGCTTGAATCCTGATGGTGCAGTGAGCAAGGGACTCATGTCTGAGCATACCCTTCCACGCTTAGGGTGGACAAAATAATTAACAACAAGGGGTGGTGATGGACAGAGTCTCTGAATTAAGCAGAAAACTCTCACCCAGTCAAGAGATCAGGGCTAGATCCAACACCGTTTTTTAGCTCACTGCATCATCCCAGTTTCAGAACCTGGCTGTATGCAAATTAGTCTGTTCCTGTCCCAGTGCATGATGGGAACAGGGCAAACCAAACTACAAAGCCAATTCTTACACTGGAAAGGAAACAAGCTACCGGGGACCGGTTTCTGGCATTTCAGCCTCTTCGGCCCGGCTTGCTTGAATCCTGATGGTGCAGTGAGCAAGGGACTCATGTCTGAGCATACCCTTCCACGCTTAGGGTGGACAAAATAATTAACAACAAGGGGTGGTGATGGACAGAGTCTCTGAATTAAGCAGAAAACTCTCACCCAGTCAAGAGATCAGGGCTAGATCCAACACCGTTTTTTAGCTCACTGCATCATCCCAGTTTCAGAACCTGGCTGTATGCAAATTAGTCTGTTCCTGTCCCAGTGCATGATGGGAACAGGGCAAACCAAACTACAAAGCCAATTCTTACACTGGAAAGGAAACAAGCTACCGGGGACCGGTTTCTGGCATTTCAGCCTCTTCGGCCCGGCTTGCTTGAATCCTGATGGTGCAGTGAGCAAGGGACTCATGTCTGAGCATACCCTTCCACGCTTAGGGTGGACAAAATAATTAACAACAAGGGGTGGTGATGGACAGAGTCTCTGAATTAAGCAGAAAACTCTCACCCAGTCAAGAGATCAGGGCTAGATCCAACACCGTTTTTTAGCTCACTGCATCATCCCAGTTTCAGAACCTGGCTGTATGCAAATTAGTCTGTTCCTGTCCCAGTGCATGATGGGAACAGGGCAAACCAAACTACAAAGCCAATTCTTACACTGGAAAGGAAACAAGCTACCGGGGACCGGTTTCTGGCATTTCAGCCTCTTCGGCCCGGCTTGCTTGAATCCTGATGGTGCAGTGAGCAAGGGACTCATGTCTGAGCATACCCTTCCACGCTTAGGGTGGACAAAATAATTAACAACAAGGGGTGGTGATGGACAGAGTCTCTGAATTAAGCAGAAAACTCTCACCCAGTCAAGAGATCAGGGCTAGATCCAACACCGTTTTTTAGCTCACTGCATCATCCCAGTTTCAGAACCTGGCTGTATGCAAATTAGTCTGTTCCTGTCCCAGTGCATGATGGGAACAGGGCAAACCAAACTACAAAGCCAATTCTTACACTGGAAAGGAAACAAGCTACCGGGGACCGGTTTCTGGCATTTCAGCCTCTTCGGCCCGGCTTGCTTGAATCCTGATGGTGCAGTGAGCAAGGGACTCATGTCTGAGCATACCCTTCCACGCTTAGGGTGGACAAAATAATTAACAACAAGGGGTGGTGATGGACAGAGTCTCTGAATTAAGCAGAAAACTCTCACCCAGTCAAGAGATCAGGGCTAGATCCAACACCGTTTTTTAGCTCACTGCATCATCCCAGTTTCAGAACCTGGCTGTATGCAAATTAGTCTGTTCCTGTCCCAGTGCATGATGGGAACAGGGCAAACCAAACTACAAAGCCAATTCTTACACTGGAAAGGAAACAAGCTACCGGGGACCGGTTTCTGGCATTTCAGCCTCTTCGGCCCGGCTTGCTTGAATCCTGATGGTGCAGTGAGCAAGGGACTCATGTCTGAGCATACCCTTCCACGCTTAGGGTGGACAAAATAATTAACAACAAGGGGTGGTGATGGACAGAGTCTCTGAATTAAGCAGAAAACTCTCACCCAGTCAAGAGATCAGGGCTAGATCCAACACCGTTTTTTAGCTCACTGCATCATCCCAGTTTCAGAACCTGGCTGTATGCAAATTAGTCTGTTCCTGTCCCAGTGCATGATGGGAACAGGGCAAACCAAACTACAAAGCCAATTCTTACACTGGAAAGGAAACAAGCTACCGGGGACCGGTTTCTGGCATTTCAGCCTCTTCGGCCCGGCTTGCTTGAATCCTGATGGTGCAGTGAGCAAGGGACTCATGTCTGAGCATACCCTTCCACGCTTGGGGTGGACAAAATAATTAACAACAAGGGGTGGTGATGGACAGAGTCTCTGAATTAAGCAGAAAACTCTCACCCAGTCAAGAGATCAGGGCTAGATCCAACACCGTTTTTTAGCTCACTGCATCATCCCAGTTTCAGAACCTGGCTGTATGCAAATTAGTCTGTTCCTGTCCCAGTGCATGATGGGAACAGGGCAAACCAAACTACAAAGCCAATTCTTACACTGGAAAGGAAACAAGCTACCGGGGACCGGTTTCTGGCATTTCAGCCTCTTCGGCCCGGCTTGCTTGAATCCTGATGGTGCAGTGAGCAAGGGACTCATGTCTGAGCATACCCTTCCACGCTTGGGGTGGACAAAATAATTAACAACAAGGGGTGGTGATGGACAGAGTCTCTGAATTAAGCAGAAAACTCTCACCCAGTCAAGAGATCAGGGCTAGATCCAACACCGTTTTTTAGCTCACTGCATCATCCCAGTTTCAGAACCTGGCTGTATGCAAATTAGTCTGTTCCTGTCCCAGTGCATGATGGGAACAGGGCAAACCAAACTACAAAGCCAATTCTTACACTGGAAAGGAAACAAGCTACCGGGGACCGGTTTCTGGCATTTCAGCCTCTTCGGCCCGGCTTGCTTGAATCCTGATGGTGCAGTGAGCAAGGGACTCATGTCTGAGCATACCCTTCCACGCTTAGGGTGGACAAAATAATTAACAACAAGGGGTGGTGATGGACAGAGTCTCTGAATTAAGCAGAAAACTCTCACCCAGTCAAGAGATCAGGGCTAGATCCAACACCGTTTTTTAGCTCACTGCATCATCCCAGTTTCAGAACCTGGCTGTATGCAAATTAGTCTGTTCCTGTCCCAGTGCATGATGGGAACAGGGCAAACCAAACTACAAAGCCAATTCTTACACTGGAAAGGAAACAAGCTACCGGGGACCGGTTTCTGGCATTTCAGCCTCTTCGGCCCGGCTTGCTTGAATCCTGATGGTGCAGTGAGCAAGGGACTCATGTCTGAGCATACCCTTCCACGCTTAGGGTGGACAAAATAATTAACAACAAGGGGTGGTGATGGACAGAGTCTCTGAATTAAGCAGAAAACTCTCACCCAGTCAAGAGATCAGGGCTAGATCCAACACCGTTTTTTAGCTCACTGCATCATCCCAGTTTCAGAACCTGGCTGTATGCAAATTAGTCTGTTCCTGTCCCAGTGCATGATGGGAACAGGGCAAACCAAACTACAAAGCCAATTCTTACACTGGAAAGGAAACAAGCTACCGGGGACCGGTTTCTGGCATTTCAGCCTCTTCGGCCCGGCTTGCTTGAATCCTGATGGTGCAGTGAGCAAGGGACTCATGTCTGAGCATACCCTTCCACGCTTAGGGTGGACAAAATAATTAACAACAAGGGGTGGTGATGGACAGAGTCTCTGAATTAAGCAGAAAACTCTCACCCAGTCAAGAGATCAGGGCTAGATCCAACACCGTTTTTTAGCTCACTGCATCATCCCAGTTTCAGAACCTGGCTGTATGCAAATTAGTCTGTTCCTGTCCCAGTGCATGATGGGAACAGGGCAAACCAAACTACAAAGCCAATTCTTACACTGGAAAGGAAACAAGCTACCGGGGACCGGTTTCTGGCATTTCAGCCTCTTCGGCCCGGCTTGCTTGAATCCTGATGGTGCAGTGAGCAAGGGACTCATGTCTGAGCATACCCTTCCACGCTTAGGGTGGACAAAATAATTAACAACAAGGGGTGGTGATGGACAGAGTCTCTGAATTAAGCAGAAAACTCTCACCCAGTCAAGAGATCAGGGCTAGATCCAACACCGTTTTTTAGCTCACTGCATCATCCCAGTTTCAGAACCTGGCTGTATGCAAATTAGTCTGTTCCTGTCCCAGTGCATGATGGGAACAGGGCAAACCAAACTACAAAGCCAATTCTTACACTGGAAAGGAAACAAGCTACCGGGGACCGGTTTCTGGCATTTCAGCCTCTTCGGCCCGGCTTGCTTGAATCCTGATGGTGCAGTGAGCAAGGGACTCATGTCTGAGCATACCCTTCCACGCTTAGGGTGGACAAAATAATTAACAACAAGGGGTGGTGATGGACAGAGTCTCTGAATTAAGCAGAAAACTCTCACCCAGTCAAGAGATCAGGGCTAGATCCAACACCGTTTTTTAGCTCACTGCATCATCCCAGTTTCAGAACCTGGCTGTATGCAAATTAGTCTGTTCCTGTCCCAGTGCATGATGGGAACAGGGCAAACCAAACTACAAAGCCAATTCTTACACTGGAAAGGAAACAAGCTACCGGGGACCGGTTTCTGGCATTTCAGCCTCTTCGGCCCGGCTTGCTTGAATCCTGATGGTGCAGTGAGCAAGGGACTCATGTCTGAGCATACCCTTCCACGCTTAGGGTGGACAAAATAATTAACAACAAGGGGTGGTGATGGACAGAGTCTCTGAATTAAGCAGAAAACTCTCACCCAGTCAAGAGATCAGGGCTAGATCCAACACCGTTTTTTAGCTCACTGCATCATCCCAGTTTCAGAACCTGGCTGTATGCAAATTAGTCTGTTCCTGTCCCAGTGCATGATGGGAACAGGGCAAACCAAACTACAAAGCCAATTCTTACACTGGAAAGGAAACAAGCTACCGGGGACCGGTTTCTGGCATTTCAGCCTCTTCGGCCCGGCTTGCTTGAATCCTGATGGTGCAGTGAGCAAGGGACTCATGTCTGAGCATACCCTTCCACGCTTAGGGTGGACAAAATAATGACTGGGTAGGAGTGTTCTGCTTAATTCATATACTCTGTCCATCACCACCCCCCTTTTTGAATCGTTTTGGCCACCACAAGTGTGGAAGGGTATGCTCAGAGGTGAGTCCCTTGCTCACTGCACCATCAGGATTCAAGCAAGCCGGGCCGAAGACGGCTGTAATGCCAGAAACCGGTCCCCGGAAGCTTGTTTCCTTTCCAGTAAAGATTTGGCTTGGTAGTTTGGTCTGCCCTGTTCCCATGATGCACTGGGCCAGGGTCAGACTAATTTGCATGTAGCCAGGTTCTGAACTGGGATGGTGCAGTGAGCTAAAAAACGGTGATGGATCAAGCCCTGATCTTTTGACTGGGTAGGAGTGTTCTGCTTAATTCATATACTCTGTCCATCACCACCCCCCTTTTTGAATCGTTTTGGCCACCACAAGTGTGGAAGGGTATGCTCAGATGTGAGTCCCTTGCTCACTGCACCATCAGGATTCAAGCAAGCCGGGCCGAAGACGGCTGTAATGCCAGAAACCGGTCCCCGGAAGCTTGTTTCCTTTCCAGTAAAGAATTGGCTTGGTAGTTTGGTCTGCCCTGTTCCCATGATGCACTGGGCCAGGGTCAGACTAATTTGCATGTAGCCAGGTTCTGAACTGGGATGGTGCAGTGAGCTAAAAAACGGTGATGGATCAAGCCCTGATCTTTTGACTGGGTAGGAGTGTTCTGCTTAATTCATATACTCTGTCCATCACCACCCCCCTTTTTGAATCGTTTTGGCCACCACAAGTGTGGAAGGGTATGCTCAGATGTGAGTCCCTTGCTCACTGCACCATCAGGATTCAAGCAAGCCGGGCCGAAGACGGCTGTAATGCCAGAAACCGGTCCCCGGAAGCTTGTTTCCTTTCCAGTAAAGAATTGGCTTGGTAGTTTGGTCTGCCCTGTTCCCATGATGCACTGGGCCAGGGTCAGACTAATTTGCATGTAGCCAGGTTCTGAACTGGGATGGTGCAGTGAGCTAAAAAACGGTGATGGATCAAGCCCTGATCTTTTGACTGGGTAGGAGTGTTCTGCTTAATTCATATACTCTGTCCATCACCACCCCCCTTTTTGAATCGTTTTGGCCACCACAAGTGTGGAAGGGTATGCTCAGATGTGAGTCCCTTGCTCACTGCACCATCAGGATTCAAGCAAGCCGGGCCGAAGACGGCTGTAATGCCAGAAACCGGTCCCCGGAAGCTTGTTTCCTTTCCAGTAAAGAATTGGCTTGGTAGTTTGGTCTGCCCTGTTCCCATGATGCACTGGGCCAGGGTCAGACTAATTTGCATGTAGCCAGGTTCTGAACTGGGATGGTGCAGTGAGCTAAAAAACGGTGATGGATCAAGCCCTGATCTTTTGACTGGGTAGGAGTGTTCTGCTTAATTCATATACTCTGTCCATCACCACCCCCCTTTTTGAATCGTAGCTGTAGGAGAGGCAGGGAGCAGACCTTACAACACAGGAGCTGCTTTGCAAACATCTTGCAGACACATCAAATCAAAAATGGACAACTAGGAGAAGGAAAAGGAGGAAGGAGAGCCAAAAATAAAGCACAAATTCAGCAAGAGGCAGCTTGAGGTGCTGATAGAGGAGGTGACAAAGGACTACGACAAGCTCTATGGCAAACATTCCCTGCATGTCCCGGAATCTCAAAAGAGGAAAATGTGGCTGGTGATACATGCAATTGGCATAACACAGCACTCAATAGATGAACTAAAGAAGCGCTGGTATGACCTCAGAAAACGTGCCAAAAAGAGGGTGGCTGAAAGGCTCAAGCATGCCACGCAGACAGGTGGTGGGACATCTACAGGGCCAGTACCGACTACTCTGGATTTATTGGTGGAGTCCACCTTCCAGCCGGAGAGCGTGAGCGGGATTGGGGACGCAGACAGCTCAGCCAGAGCTGGCAACATGCAAGGTGAGATGCATGCACAACATGCTGTGCCCCCCACTCCCTAACCCCAATCCATAATCCCCAATGAGCCAGTATGATTCCCACTCCAGTACATGTTTTACAAAAAAAGCAATGCATTATGGGAGACGTAGTCAGAAGTAATTATAGAAATAACAATGGTTTTGGGTGGCCTCAGAAGGTCCTCGTGAAGTGGAGTATAACTATGGTACTGGAATTAATCCTGGGAGAAAGTTTTGTAAGGTAACATACACATAGAATACTTTATTTATGTTTTTACAATTAAGTTTCTCAGGTGCTCACACATGTTGACAAGGTGCTTATAGTGACTGAGTGAGTAATTAAAAAAAAACTATATACAAGGTGTCACAAACAAGGGTTTTCCCCAAAGAAATATATACAGTAGGGTAGGGGAGTTTACTTGAATGGGTCGACGGCGTTTCGATCTAAACTATTCTAGATCATCATCAGGACGTGAGCTTTCCTGAAACAATGATGAAGTAAAGCAAATTTAGTACTATGGCCTTACAAATAATAGTGGCTGTACAACGTCCCGACGGGAACTGGGGACAAAGAATGAGGGTAGCGTTAAAGATTGGATATTACCGCACAACTGTAGAATTGTGCATCGGGTAGGGGCATTCTTAAAAACAGCGCGTGTACTCACTTAATCACCGCGGTACGCGGCTCAGCTATCTCTGCCTCGCTGCTTCGGCGTTCGGTCGCGCAACACTGTTTACTTCCTGGTTATACGTAGGCGCATGCGCGGACGAATTTCTTTTACGCGCATGTGCCTGTGGATGTCACAATGCGCATGCCTGGCGGGGAAGTGTATTGATAGCGCGATTTACGAACAACCATTTGGGTGGGAATTAGGCACCTGCAACTTTTATTATAATACATGTCACAATATCATTTTAGAAGATACAAACAGTATTAATAAAAGTCACTTTTTGTCTTTGAACTGCAGAGACATTTACAAGCATTATACTGCATTAGAGTCATTGGTGACAATAGTTCTTGAAGTTAGAGTTATGAATTAACCACAGCTGTTCCACTCATCCAGAGTGTTGAGTCCTTTCTCAATACTTTTACACAAGAAAATCCATTTGCACTCAAGGCGATTCAAAATTGTCTGTTGATTGCCCCCTTTTGCATTGGGCAAAAGCTGGTCAATAACCTGCCAACGTAAATCGTTTTCTGAGTGTCCGTGTTCCCCATAATGTTCCACTAGGGGTGCGGTTAACACCTTGCAGCGAATTCTGCTCCTATGTTGCGAGATCCTGGTCTTGATCTGTTGCGTGGTTTGTCCGATGTACAGTTGTTGGCATGGGCATTGGATACAATATATGACGTTTTTCGAATTACAGTTAGTAAAAGATTTTAACTTATGCTTGCAATTTTCATATTCAAACTCTTTAGTATTGGTCATAAAATCACATGCAGTGCAGTTGTTACATTTGTAGTGTCCTACAATAGGTGGAAGATTCAGACATGTCTCTATGGTGGTATTTTTATTAGTTGTAGTGGCAGCTCGCACTAAATGATCTTTAAGATTACTACCCCTTTTGAAGGAGAATAAGGGGGTCCCTGTCTCAAGTTCCAAAGGGGCCAGAACAGGCCAATGTTTTTTGATAACTTTACAAAGTTTGCTACTAACTGTACTGAATGTTGTCACACAGGTTATTCTCTTTAGGGGTTCTTTCTTTTTTGGTAGTAAGAGATGTTCCCTACGGGCATACCAAGCCCGTTTCATGGCTCTTCTTACAAGCTTTCTGGGGTAGCCTCTACTCATCAGTTTTGAACATAAAGTTTCAGCCTCTAGAAAGAAATCCTGCTTAAACTTACAATTGCGCCTAATTCTGAGGAACTGGCCGTAGGGAAGGCCATCCCTAAGTGCCCTTGGATGTGCACTCTGATATTGTAAGAGCGTATTACGCTCTGTAGGCTTTCTGAAGAGTGTAGTATACAATTTTTGTTCATGACATTTGATTGTGACATCTAGGTAGTCAATCTGATGTCTGTCAAAATTGAAGGTGAATTTCAGATCTGTTTGACTGTTGTTGAGCCACTCGCAATAGTCTTTTAGTGTGCCTTCATCCCCTTTCCAGATCATGAGCACGTCATCTATGTATCTACGCCAGCTAAGGATGTTATCACGATACGGATTGTCAGAATTCAGAATGATGTTAGATTCTAGATCGTCTACAAAAAGTATGGCAAAATTGGGGGCAAAAATGGCCCCCATAGAAGTCCCTTTGCATTGTCTATAATAGGTATCTTTAAAGATGAAATAATTTCTAGTAAGAGCGATCTCAAGTAGGTTCATTATAAAGTCTGTCGGGACTTGGTGGGGCGCAGGTCGGTTATTGAGGTGTTTACGGATTACATCCATCCCCTTCTGTTGGGGAATATTTGTGTATAATGACTCTATGTCTAAGGTGACAAGAAGTTCTGATTCATGATGGTATGGATGTGATTCAATAAGATTTATTAAATGTGTTGTATCCTTGATATAAGTAGCTGTGTCTTTTACCAAATCTTTTATAAAAAAGTCAATATACTTCCCTAAGGGTTCTACAATTGAACCACATCCTGAAAGGATAGGTCTCCCTGGTGGGGCTTCCAAGTTTTTGTGTAATTTAGGAAGCGTATATAATACTGGGGTCCGGGGTTCCTTATTGTTAAAGAACATATATTCATTTTTGCTAATGTAACCGTCCTCTAAGGTGTCTTTAGTGATCTGCTGGATCGTTTCACTAATATCTTTTGTGGGGTTATGTCTTAGTTTCTCGTAGAGTGTTGTATTGTTTATTTGACGTTGAATTTCAGCTTCATAGGAGGAGCGGTCTTGAATTGCAATCCCTCCCCCCTCGTCGCATGGTTTTATCACGATTTTATCATTCTGTCTGAGTTCTGTGAGGCTGTTTCTTTCCTCTTTGCTGATATTGTATGGTGTAAACCTGTAGTCTTTTTTCATGTTATCCAATTCTCGAAGGATTAGATGTTCAAAAGTAATCACCTCAGGTGGCATGATGCCACTTGCTGGGTTGAAAGAGGAGTTAGGGCGTAGTCCTGTAGTGTCATGTTTTTGGACAGCTTCTCTATCTTTAAAAAAGGCTTGCAGTCTTATTTTTCTAAAGAAGAGAAAAATCTCTGACTAAATGTTGAACCAATTGGGTTTTTCTGAAGGGACAAAGGATAGTCCTCTACTCAAAAGGGAGATGTCTGTGGAGTTTAGTTGGTGACTAGAGAGGTTGAATATGGGTATAGTTTCCATATTGGATTGAGGGGGTATCACAGTGTTTAGTATTGGTAGCCCCATTGGTAGAAGCGATTCCTGGTTTGGCGCTCCCACGGGGTGAAATTGTACCTCGGTCTGGTTCTGCCTCTCCCTCTCCCTCTGCCTCTGGGTGGATCTGTGTTCCTCTGCTGACCCCTGCCTAAAAAATGGGGGTTACTATGGGCTGAAGTGCTTGGATCCCCTGCTACGTCTGAGCCGTCAGATTCGGCTGAAGAGACTGAGAAAGTAACAGGAGCTCTGTTTTTTAAACGGCCCCAGGTGCCTGTTGGAAATCTTTGTTGCTCCTGGGAGCCTACAGAGAAGAAATCTTCCTGGAGGTAGGGGTAGGTTTTTTCTCTGCTATAGTTCTTAATGTCTTTAGTTACTTTGGTTGTTTTCTTATGAATTTCAAAGGCTTCGAAATCCTGAATAGTACGATCGATTTTTTCAAGACAGGCTTTGGCATCTGCCAAAGTATCTAATTCTCTTATGGCCTGTTCTAATGCCTTAATTTCCTCCAGTTCTTGTTTGCTATGTTCTATCGCTGTATCCATACCAAGCACCATCCAATGGCGTAAACAGGTAGTGCCGATATGGGCAAAACCTGTTTTGAATTTTGGGTCCTGGATAAAGATGGCAGGAACGTTTCGCACTTGAAGGCCCACTGGTATGATTTCTGCTCTTAAATAGTCTGTTAGCATACGGGCATGCAGTTCTGTCCGTACGTGTTTTTTCTTCAAGTGCTCAAGTTCAGAGAGTTTATCATTAGCTGGGTCTGTGGTTGCTCTAGTACTTAGTAACGGGCCCTGAAGCAGGGAAGGGCCAGTGAGTTTACTTGCTATATATTCTTCTGTGTAGGTTGTACCTACTTGTATAGACATTTCCAATTTAGTTGGAGTCTAGGATGCACTGACTTGACATAAAAGACCACTCAATGAGTGGAACCCTTGCAGTGTAGCCACTGCACATAGAGTAGTTATGAAGAACAAGGGTACCCCATTAGTAAAACCTGGGGTTGAAGTATTTATAGAAATAACAATGGTTTTGGGTGGCCTCAGAAGGTCCTCGTGAAGTGGAGTATAACTATGGTACTGGAATTAATCCTGGGAGAAAGTTTTGTAAGGTAACATGCACATAGAATACTTTATTTATGTTTTTACAAGTTAAGTTTTTCAGGTGCTCACACATGTGACAAGGTGCTTATAGTGACTGAGTGAGAAATTAAAAAAAACTATATACAAGGTGTCACAAACAAGGGTATTCCCCAAAGAAATATATACAGTAGGGTAGGAGAGTTTCAGAAGTAACACATATCATAACAGGGTAGGGGAGTAGTCAGAAGTAACACATATCATAACAGTCAGTCCACTGAACCCAAAGGCATGTGACACACATCAGTAATTAGCAAGCGGAGGACAGTCAGTTTGATTGGCAGTCATTAAATGTATTATTACGCCAATGCTGCCAGACAAGTGAGTAAATGTACATTCTGTCTCCACAGGCGAGGCAGCGCACATGGCTGCTGAAGGGGACACAGGAAAGGCACCCAGGAGAGCCAACACACAGGATGAGGAGGTCTTGTCATCTGCTGAGCACACACCACCACCACCACCACCATCACCACCACCACCACCACCGAGAGCCAGGAGGCATACAGTGGCTATACTCCAGGAGATGGAGGGGTCGGAGGAGGAGAGCATGGGAAGCCAACATTCCACGCTGGTAGAGGATGAGAACAATGCAGGGACACAGTCCCCCACAGAGCGCGCCCACATAGGTGTCAGATGCCGCAGATTGAGGGCAGCCAGTCCAGTTGCACAGGGCAAGGAGTCCAGCGTATTCGCCGGTCTGGAGGGGAATATGCTGAAGGTACGGCGCCTGCAAGGCAAAGCCATTAGATCAGTTCAACGCCAGATGGTGTACATGAACAGATACATGCTGAAAATAAAGAAGGGCATAAATAGCATGAACAACACTGTGGCTGAGGGCATGCGGGACATGTCAGAGGCTGTGAGGCTGCTGTGCAGAAAACTGGATGAAGATCGTGTGGCTAGGCGCAGGGAGTGACAGAAATTGGACGCCTACACTAAGCGGTGAACCGCCTCTCCACTGCCACCTCTGTTCTCTGCAGGCGCTCGGTGGCCATGCAGGAAGAAATGGCCCACTGCAGCTGTGACGTTGCAAGGGGTCACAGTTACCAGTGCTTTGGAAGTGCTCCCGACCACCCAAATAGCCGCAACAGGTGCAGGGAATGGGGGTAAAGTGAAGAGGCAACTAGCCGCAGCAGCATCACACCCCCGATAACTGAGTCCAGGAGGCGCAGTGAAAGGCATGGAGCTGCCACAGGACAGACCGCCAGGGAGGACAGTGTGCCCAGGCAATGCGGCAGTGCTGTGCGTGGGCGCAGAAAATAATGACAGCCATCACCTGGCATTGTGAGATGGGTGATGTAACCCATTTCACCTTTTAAATGTTTAGTGAATATTGACAAGGCATGTTGAGGCCTTCATGGTGTGGCGGTGTGCTGTGCTATTGCCTAAGTTAAGGTTAATAAAACACTGTCACGCAATTACAGTTACTGGCTTTGTCTCATTACTTACTCAGAAATAGTTACGTGTGATATCAGCCGGTCTGTGTCTCCCAGCTGATGCTGCTGCCACACCTGCTGCGCTGTGCTCTGGTTGTGGACAATCCTCACCCTCATCCTCTGAGTCAGTTAGTTCCACTGCTGTTCCTTTCTTTTTGGCAAGGTTATGCAGCATGGCACACGTTGCTATAATTTTACAGCAGATGATAAGGCGGTACTGCTGTGCACCTCCACTTTTGTGGAGGCAGCGGGACCTGCTTTTTAAGAGACCAAATGTGCACTCTACAACATTGTGCGTAGATCTATGTGCCACATTGAACCTCCTCTCACTCGGGAAAGATGGGTTGAGATATGGAGTCAGGATAAATGCCCGTACAGCATATGCGCTATCACCTGAATGGAAATGGAAGAGTCATTAATAACAGTCACCAACACATTCATCCAAGGTATACATCATGGTGTGTCACATTGATTTACCTAGCAGGTATCCTTCACCGAATTCACCCCCAGCCAGACGTGTGTAGATCCCACTGTTCCTGAATATGTAGGAGTCATAGGTGCTCCTTGGAAATTTGGCTAAGATGTCGGTGATGATGTGGTCTGCATCACAAATTACCTGCACTGAGGTACTGGGTTTTTCAGAACCGGTACTTAACCGGTAACCCAGCGGTGTCAGGGAAAACACACCCAAAGTCCTCGAGTCCTTTTCCTGATTCAGACCACAGAAACTCAGAGTCTTCTAGGTGAAGTCAAGGATCGATTTTATTGGCTGCAACCAAGGTAACAAGCGTCCTAGAAGTACAACACACAGGGAGTATGTTCTCAGGAGACTGTCGCAATTTAAAAAGTCAGGCTTCTCTTCTTATACAGAATTTTAAGCTTCAGGCAAACATTCTTGGTTTTACGGTAGATCATTGACATAACTTCTATACAAAGGAAAAAGCAGAGTCATGATGACATGTCCATATTTCACTTCGTCCAGCCCATAACAAATCACCCGGCAAGGCCCGACCCTTCATCAGATATCGGTGGACCCCCAATAAAAACGGGCACCTCCCCATCATAAAGCAAGTGAAGCAAAAAGAGTAAAGACAGATGTGGGCAAGATACGGCAGGTGTGTGCACTGAGAAGGTTTTATGGCTTGTTGAGCCCTGATGCTATCTTGCTCGGCCACTGGAGAGGAGCTGACCTAACAGGTCCGGCCTGGGGCAATGGTTCCAACTTGCATAGGTCATAGAAAAGTCGATTAAGGTGTACGTGTCCTTCTGGGATCAAATTCAGCTGGATTATAAGCCTATGTAAAGGGCAACTCACAAAATGGCTGCCATACATAAAATGGAAGCCGAGGGTTCTGAACGAGAAATGATGATTTCGAGGTTAAATCGTCACTCTACCATGCTGAAAATACTTGTGCATGATGTACTCGTCATTCTCGGTCTTTTGATACCAAATTAGTCAATTTACGACGAAGTTTTGTTCTCGAGTGCAGACGTATTACACAAGTCCAGAATGTTTTAGTACTACAATCCCTCCTTTTGCCCTTACATAGGCAATTAATCTATCCTCATGTTAATCTGAGTCCAGATCTATATTCCTAAAGTCATTGAGATGTTGCTGTAACATCATCCTAGTACTTAGTTCATCTCTTGATACAGGCTTCCTTACACATGATGTAACACAGAGGCCACATATTGCAGGAGCACATTGTACGCACAGACAAAACAGGAAAAGAATGGCTAAGACCATCCCAACGACCATCAGAATTTTCCATCCCCAGGCGGATATCAGTTCCCAGAACCAACCCATTAACGACCAATCTCCTTTATCCACATGAAGAGATTCGGAAATTTTATGTAGTTTGGAGATGGCCTGGTACACTGTTGGAGCGTTATCTGGGATGAAAACGCAACAACTCGATTGGATCAATCTACATACTCCACCTCGGTCTGCAAGGATGACATCTAATGCAACCCTGTTCTGAAGGGTCATAAGACGATCCGACTGGAGCTCAGCAGTCAGGTTACTAAGGGCACCAGCAGTTTCAATCACGGTGGACTCAACTACCCTTGTCAATTGCCTTATGTTCCTGCTGTTAGCCATAGATCCCCAGAACGGCAGAAAACCCTTTGCAAAGTCCCTAAATTCTTGACCTGCAGTGTCTTCTTTACTCAAGACACCTCTAACTACCCTTGTCCTGTGGTAATCTGCCGCTGCTGTGTAGGTGGGAGGTAACAGGAATGAACCAAAACATGAGCCAGAAAAGTCAGGGGGCAACCATGTATAGGCTCTATCATGGCAGATGAAATAAGTACCCTTAGCGGCAAAAAATGCAGGGGAAGTCTGAGACCCAAAAACATACGTTTCTGTACAGACACTCTTCCCTAACTGAGCTCTGTGATTCTTGCCAGTACCTTGCAGACACAGGTGACCTTGATGGGGCACAATCCAGATCGGGGATGATCCTTTAGTTTGCTGTTTCTCACTCAGAGTAACTTCGTATCCAGTCACGTTCCAATTTATATATGCAAATATCTCATCGTCCGGGGTATGTTCATAAGAGATTTCTCCCTTAATCATGTCGACTATACCCTTAACCAGAGCACTATTCTTGGGGTTATCTTTTAAAGAACGTAGGGGGTGGACTTCACGTGCATATATGAACATGGTTCTATATACCCACACAGACCCATTCTGGCTGAAGGGAAAAACCAGATAAGGGATACCTTTATCTGTTGTGTGAGGCATAAGACCACACACCCAACAGTTAGTCGTGTTCATTACTAGTTGGTGTTGGTGCAACAGCTGAACAAAGGAGTTATTGATGAACTCTAACCTTCTATTGGATTCGTGGTCAGGAAGAGGGTGGAAAGAATAAGAGGAAACAGTAGGAGGAAGTATGGGCGATGCAGTGGGTGCAAATGTTACACGAAAAGAGAATAAAATGTAACTTATTAAAAATATCATCATACTGAATAACATACATATGCACAATATTATAAAACCCTTCTTTGTCATCACTTTACATAATTTGCGTTTAAAGTTCGTAGGTTTGGCAGGTCTCTCCACATCGGGAAACTCCATCCTCTCTAAAGTGCTGCCCGCTGTGGCAGGTTGATTCTGCTAAGGGATGCTTCTGTGAGTCCAAGGCAACTCCCTTGGACCAACCAGAACTACCGACCTAACGTCGTCAGCTGCACTCCAAAGACTTTTGTCAACCACGGCCCTAGCAGCGGAACCCGGATGGCGGTTCGAAAAACAAAAATAAGCAAGTTTCTCAGATGGGAGAGCTGCGCTTTTCAAAAATAGTACTTGGGAGGGAAAAAGAATATATTTATTTGTCCATAGGTCTTGGTCTCAAATTGCAAAAAGAAATTATTTTTATTAGTTCGTATTTCTCGGTCTCAAATTGTATCTTCGTTTTCCCGGTACTGTTTGGTCCACAAACAAGAGTTCAGGCTCTGTAGTGTTCAATCGTTTTGATGGTGGCACAGCCTCTTGTAAAATGTTCTCACTTTCACGTTCAGAGTTAGTTCCTTTCACTCGTGCGTCGCTGAAAGGTAGGAAACGAGGCACGGTGTCAGTCTCTGAGTCGCCGACACCCTCCTGGACCCACTGGTCATACGGCAGAGGTAGGGGGATCCTTTTACAGTGGACCCCGTGGATCCAGGCCTTCTTCCCCTTCACTCGAACCGCTGATCTGGTAGAGAGAAGGACGAGGTGCGGTCCGGTCCACCTGGGCTGGTCGTTTTTTGTCCTCTGGAAATTACTCACCAACACCCAGGATTTATGGTGTGTCCCGGAGTATCAGAGACCGGAGGCAGGGTGTCGTGTACCTGTTGATGCAAAACACGCAATTTAGCCGTCAATTCATACAGGTAATCAAGCAAAACAGGGTGTTCTAGCTCGCTGAACTTAGTGGGTCTAGGCACTCCCCATATATTGGCCGGGCGGCCAAAGACTATTTCGTAGGGGCTAAGTTTCACTCGTGAATGCACAGTCATTCTGGTGGATAGGAGTGCTAAGGGTAGAGCGTCAGGCCATTTAAGACCTGTGCTTGCTTGGATTTTGGCCAATTTAAGTTTAAGCGTGCCGTTGTAACATTCTACTAATCCAGCTGATTGGGGGTGATTTGCAGCATGGAACTTCTGTCGGATTCCTAGCCCTTCACATACATTCTTCATCACACGACCCACAAATTCACTCCCGTTATCAGACCAGACCATTCTAGGCATTCCGAATCTCGGGAAGAACTCTTTCACAAGGGCTTTCGCTGTGGATAAGGCAGTACTGTCTTTTAGGGGATATGCTTCTACCCATCTTGAGAAAACACAAACAACAACGAGCACGTATTTTAAGTTGTTGCACCTCTCCATGTGTATGAAATCTAGCTGCAAAACCTCAAACGGATACGTAGGAGGTGCAAAATGACCAGCTGGAGTTGGGGTTCCCCTACCAGGGTTGTGTTGCAGACACACCATGCAATTCTTGACGACATTCTCTGCACACTTGGGAATTCCTAAATTTTGCCATACTGGAGCCAACAACTTGCAAATCCCTTTCACGCTGATGTGAGCCATTCCATGAGCTATCGTAACTACTGCAAGCATGTATGCATCGGGTAACAACCATTTCTGATGCTCTGACAATTCAATCCAACAACCATTCGCATCCATTCTACCCGCACTTTCTCTCCACGTGCTCAACTCTTTCTCTGTAGCTTCAGCTTGAATGGACTTCACACTCTCTATCGTGTCTTCACACATTCCCACATCACCAACCCATCTTGCAGGGCCTGCAACATACATTCGGCTCATCACATTCCTTGCGGTTTCTTTCGCGATTTCATCAGCAAAGGCATTTCCACGACCAACATCATCAGTCACCTTCTTATGAGCACTACATTTCACAATCGCCACTTGTAAAGGTAAAGTCAGTGATCCTAGAAGCTCATTCACCAACTGACCATGCTGAATCTTAGCTCCATGCGAAGTCAGGAACCCACGTTCTTTCCACAATCGTCCAAAACTGTGTGCCACACCAAAAGCATACTGGCTGTCGGTGTAGACAGTCACTTTCATTCCTTTTGACAACACACATGCTCTTGTGAGTGCAATCAATTCTGCTGATTGAGCTGAATTATGTGGAATACGTGCAGTTTCAACAACTGTGTGCAAAGTCGTGACAGCATATGCTGCAGTCGTGTCACCATTCGGAAGCTTGAAACATGAACCATCCACCCACAATGTACCATCACATTCAGCAAGAGGAGTGTCAAAGAGGTCTACTCTTCCTTTTGTCTCTTCTTCTGTTCTAAAAAGACAATCATGCTGTTCTGAAGCGTCTGATTCTTCTACAATTGGCAATAACGTAGCTGGGTTAAGTGTATTGCACCTTTGTATGTGCACATGGCTTGCTAGCAATGTCAATTCGTACCCTGACAATCGAGCACTGGTTAAGTGCTGTGTCTTGGTTCTATTTAACAATATGTCTACTGCATGTGGGACCATCACGACTAGTGTATTATTCATGACTAGGCCAGCAGACTGTCGAATAGAAACAGCTGCTGCCGCTGTGGCTCTTAGACAACTTGGCAACGCTCTAGCTACCGGATCCAAAGTCGACGAAAAATACGTGCATGGACGTTGTCTGTCCCCAAATAACTGAGTCAGTACTGACAATGCACAACCTTCCTTCTCGTGGACATACAATGTAAAAGGCTTACTGTAGTTGGGGTTACCTAACACAGGAGCCGAACATAATGCTGTGCGCAATTCAGAAAAACTTTTCTGACACTCTTCAGACCAAGGGACGGGATTGGGTGTATCTTTACACGTTAACGCCACCAAAGGTTTGGCTAATAACGAAAAATTTGGAATCCACTGTCTACAGTACGATGTAATGCCTAAGAAAGCACGCACTTCTCTCTGTGTTCTTGGCACACTCAATTTTGCTATTGCCTGTATTCTCTCTGGGGTCAGTTTCCTTCCCTCCTTCGATAAGAGGTGACCTAAGTAGGTCACTTCTTGTCGGCAGTGCTGTAATTTAGAAAGTGACACCTTGTGATGCAGATCACATAAATGCCGCAACAATGACAATGTGGCTTTCTTACATATCTCCTCAGTATCTGCAGCAATGAGCAAATCATCGACGTATTGTACAAGAGTAGCACTTTCAGGTAAAACAATCGTATCAAGCTGTGTTTTTAGAGCTTGACTGTATATTGATGGACTTTCACAGTAGCCCTGGGGAGCGCGTTTAAAGCGGAAGCTTCGTCCTCCTAAACTGAAAGAAAAAATATCCCTGCTCTCCTCGGCAATCGGGATGCTGAAGAAAGCATTCTTCAAGTCAATCACCGAGAACCATGTGGCAGAAGCTGGGATCATAGTCAATAATGTAGTAATGTCGGGGACAACTGGGAATTGTGGCACAACGATTTTATTCACCTCCCTGAGATCAATCACAAATCTGTACACGGGTGGCTGAGATGGGTCAGTTCGTTTTAAAACAGGTAGAACGGGACTATTGCAAATGTTGCCTCTTATCTCTTCAATGACATCTTTTCCAATTAACTCATAAACAATCGCTAGCAACGCTTTCTCGCCTTCACTAGAAATTCTATATTGGGGAATTCGTGGCATTTGAACATTGGCTTTCAATGTTACAACATATGGTGGAATTTCTAAAAGACCGACATCATTAGGACCAGTAGCCCAAAGAATATCTGGAAGAAACGACAATTCTGCTGGAAGTTTGTCTCTCGACAAATACATTGGAAAAACCACTTTCTTACCTAAAGTAAGTTGCACTCCCGAAGGAGAACAGTACAAAGTCACATACAATCTTTTTAACAGATCCAATCCCAACAAGTTTTCCCCACAACCTGTTGTCAGAATAAGGGGTGCTTCTAATTCACGAGGACCAACAGAAAGAGTCAAAGGGTCAGAAATCGGATTTCTAACCGGGGCGCCAGAAAAACCTACTGATACATTCGTTTCGCCAGACAAAGGTGCGCCAGGGAGTTTGGAGTGCATAATAGAACTCTTTGTAGCACCAGTATCCAACAGAAAAGGTTCTGACACACCTGATGTAATCACCTCAACGTATGGTCCACTCTGATCTACTGGAACTGAAACAACTCCCTCTCTTTGTCTATGGCTGTCCTAGCAATCATTACTTTCCCAATTCTCATTTTCTGTATAGTAATCATCGGTATAGTACTGAGCTGTCCTACCAGATGCTTTATTCTGCTGATCAAACTTATTCATAGAATCTTGAGGTGGAAGGGGACGTGCATTCTGGGGGGCGTTTCCACGTCCTCTTCCTCTAGGCGCTTGCTGAGCACCTCGACCTCTTACACCAGAAGCGCCATTTGCGCGCTGTAGCAAGATAGGGCAACTATATTTAAAATGACCTTCCTCCTTGCAATATGAACACTGATTGGGGCCTACAGGAGCACGTGGTTGAGAATACTCGACCCTTTGCGAGTTCCTCTGATACTGTTGAGGCTGCTGAAAATTACTCTGGTAGTTATTCTGACCACCATTATTCTGACCACCTCCACTACGTGGTGGATATGCTTGCTGTAATAAAACCTTCGTTTTCAACTCCTTAGTCTTCTTTTCTGCTCTATCTTTTTCGTCTTTGTCTCTATTTTCGTAATATTGTGCTGTAGCTAGTATCTGTGCCGAAGACGAAACTGCCCAAAACTTTCCGAATCCTTTAACTTTTTACACAACTCAGGAAGCAAATTGTGCACGAATTTATCGACGAACAATCTCTGACCACCTTCTGTGCTCATATCTTGACCACTGTGGTCGACAAAAGTTTCTTCAAACCTGGTGAAGAAATCTGATACCGTTTCATCTTTCTTCTGCTTACACGCAGACAGTTTATCCCAATTTACACGCATTGCAGGCATTATAGTTTTCATGTAATCAAGTATTTTACCAGGTAGTTCTGCTATTAAAGGTTCAGGCTTAGCACCACCAATTTGTAGGGCATCTGCCGCAGTAATATTAGCCCATGAGTCACCTAATTCCTGATCGTGATCTGTATGACGAATCTTTCCCCATAAAGGCTGTGGAACAACGTTCCCAAATAACATATCGATATCGGCTAAATTCATTATACATGACCCAGCAGTCTGTGACAACTCTTTGTAATATCCTGCAGGGTTTTTACACGGATCAGGTAATGTCTGTTTAAGTGCTAAAACTTCAGATCGCTTCCAAGGAACATGTACCCACACACGCTGAAAGTGTGGCAGAATAGGTGGGTTAGCATTTGCGTCACCCTCTCCCCATTGAGGGGGAACCTCTCTCATAGGGTACTGTCGCACCTTTTTCCTAGGTGTATCGCGCTCAGATTGCGATCCAGAAGTGTTCCCTTTACTCCGATACGACAACAATATCTCAATTGCTCGTTTGACATCGGGACCTACGATCATGCCCTCTCCAAACTTAAACCGTACATGACACAACTCCTGCGGGTTGCATTCTAAATCATTGTCTTCCAAATCCTCGCAGAGGAAAACACACATTTGTTCAAAAACATATCTCTGTGTTGGTGCTTCCCACTGAAGGAAAACTTCCGTGACAGACTCCACATCATATTTTACAGTATCCACAATCCATTTACGAGCTAAACAATTCAATACATCTCTCTCTTGATAGTCAGGCAGTTGACTTCGCAACTGTCTCCGTCCTGTGTTAGGGGTCGTAGTAGGCGACCCGAAAAGAGGTGAGAAAATATTAGTTACAGTGCTGGCCATTCTCTGTCGAACGGAAGGAGAAACTGAAGGGAGAACAGGTGGAAAAACGGGATGAGATAAGGCAGAAGTAGAGGCAATAGCAGAGGGAGCATTAGGAGAAATAGAAGGTGTTCTAGGCAAAGTCACAGAAGGCATAAGTGAAGTAGATGTAGTCGGTGGGCCTTGAGGAGGCTGCACCAGAGGAGCAGGAGCCAGCTGAAGAGTAGCTAGTGGGTGCTGCGAAGGAGCAGGCATAACAACCATGGGTGGCGCAACTAAGGGCTGCGGAGGCGCCGTGGCTGTTTGTGCATAGGGGGGTGGCGAACTTAACAAATGGCCCATTAATGGGTCTTTCTCAAGGTCTTTTGCTGCATCTTTCTTGGGACGTGGCAAAACTGGATAGCATTTATCTATCGCCACTTTACGCTTCCTGTGCAACTGCTCGCTCATCTGTTCTTCTTCATTGTCTTTAAACTGCATAGCAGCTTGCATTACTGAAATATTCCCTTCTCTCTTATTTTTCTTCTCCAATTTAATTTCCTTTTGTCTAGCCTCCTTACGCCATAGGCGGAAAGAGTCAAACATTGCCGGCCGGGCTTTCTTCTTGAAAAGTTTAACTTCGAGATTATATAGAATTTCCGTGTCAAAGCTACCATATTGGGGCCATTTTAAAACACCATCTTTTCTGGTGTATTTAATCCACACTTCGTTATATGTGATGGGGCCTACTCCATGCTTCACTTATAATTTGTAAGTTGGAGTTCCAACCGGAGGAACCGGACATGAGTCCTCCAATCGGGAGTCCCTATTATTACAACCCAGACAAAATAAGTTTCCAAGTCTAAGACCAGGCATCTTCGCTCTCTAGTCTAGTTCCAAACTTCAAAGGATTATCGATTACGATTTTTCTCGTGAATACACGAGTCCCTCGCTTTTGGTGCTTGCAAGTACCAACAAAACGTTCCCAAAGGATACCCAAGACTAAAACCAACTAAGGACTGGGAGACGCTCCACTTATACTTAACTGAGATATCGATGACGTCACCAGAAGACTCGCCTTAGCGTTTCGTTCTACCAAACTTCAAGGGTCCAAATCAGGGAGATAGCCAGGGCAGCAGACCTTCGTAGCCGTCGGGAAGCGGGGAACCTCGCAGCAAAGACTTTCGGACCATGTCGACATGCAGGGATCGATGGTGGTTGGCGTTCCTCCAGAATTTTCACACGAAGCTCCTCACGAACCTCTGGCTGGACCGGTGCCGCTGGAATCGCCCCAAACGTTGGGCGCCAACTGAGGTACTGGGTTTTTCAGAACCGGTACTTAACCGGTAACCCAGCGGTGTCAGGGAAAACACACCCAAAGACCTCGAGTCCTTTTCCTGATTCAGACCACAGAAACTCAGAGTCTTCTAGGTGAAGTCAAGGATCGATTTTATTGGCTGCAACCAAGGTAATAAGCGTCCTAGAAGTACAACAAACAGGGAGTATGTTCTCAGGAGACTGTCGCAATTTACAAAGTCAGGCTTCTCTTCTTATACAGAATTTTAAGCTTCAGGCAAACATTCTCTTGGTTTTACGGTAGATCATTGACATAACTTCTATACAAAGGAAAAAGCAGAGTCATGATGACATGTCCATATTTCACTTCGTCCAGCCCATAACAAATCACCCGGCAAGGCCCGACCCTTCATCAGATGTGGGCAAGATACGGCAGGTGTGTGCACTGAGAAGGTTTAATGGCCTGTTGAGCCCTGATGCTATCTTGCTCGGCCACTGGAGAGGAACTGACCTAACAGGTCCGGCCTGGGGCAATGGTTCCAACTTGCATAGGTCATAGAAAAGTCGATTAAGGTGTACGTGTCCTTCTGGGATCGAATTCAGCTGGATTATAAGCCTATGTAAAGGGCAACTCACAAAATGGCTGCCATACATAAAATGGAAGCCGAGGGTTCTGAACGAGAAATGATGATTTCGAGGTTAAATCGTCACTCTACCATGCTGAAAATTCTTGTGCATGATGTACTCGTCATTCTCGGTCTTTTGATACCAAATTCGTCAATTTACGACGAAGTTTTATTCTCGAGTGCAGACGTATTACACGAGTCCAGAATTTTTCAGTACTACAGCACGTTGATAGAATGTGTAGATTTGCGGTTCCAATATATGTACTCTGTAGCTGCAGTTGGGCAGATTGGTATGTGTGTCTCATCAATGCACCCTATTACATGTGGGAACTGTGCCTTTTGATAAAAATCCATCTTGGTGTTATGCAGTTCCGCCTGTGGGTTGGGGGACCGTATATAGTAGTGCATTCTTTGCATCATGGCATCCAGGAAAGTGTTGAAAAAACGGGACAGGCAACTCTGTGACACACCTCCTGTCACAGCTATCACCCCCTGGTGCAAGTAGGTGCAGGATGCAAATCACCAGGACATGTGGTGGTATAGAGTGCGCCCTTGGTGTCTGATGCTCCAGGAGTGGGTGCAGGTCCCGTATCAGGTCTAGGATGGTTTGGGGGTGAAGCCTGTACCTCTCATGGATTTCAGCCTCAGTCAGTTGGAAAAATGTAATGCGCAGTTTGTTCACTCATTCCTCCCGTCTCCAGATCCTTAGTCCTGCTGCTTGCATTCGAAGACGTGCAATGACCTAGAGGGCTGCATTGTGTTCATACTGTTGCATAACTCTAATGGACAGACTCAGCTTGTTTACACTTTCCGCCGCCATCTTTTTCATTGGCTTAGCACATTAGGCCCAAACATACACTATTAATAAAGGAAACATACACAGATGTTAATTTCTTAAATATGTGATTGTCACTGTTCACCACCCACTTCTACTCTGTCCCATGTTAAATGCTCTTTCTTTAAGCAAAAGTATTAGCAGCAATGTCTTCTTCTGAAGTTCAGGCAAGCTTATGCCAGGCATGTGGTGCCTCAAGACCTAAGGTTAGTAATCTTTGCGCATGCGTGAGAGTTTTCCTTCTCAAATGAGTTAGTCACATTGTTATTTACGGTTTCAAGTGGGATTTTTGCTGCGTAGCAAATTATTCTTTGTTATTCAAGCGTGCATAAAGCTCTTTTCCCCATATGTAAATGTTGTGTGCCTGTTAATTTTCTCTTATTTACTATTTCTAGTTATTAGTACCTGTTAATGAGAGATTGATCCAAGCAAGCTTCTTTTCTTTGAATCCTTGCTCCATCAATCCCCCCTCTGATGGCATTTTAGAGCCATCATAAAATACCCATCATTACAAAGGGCCAACTTCATAATTTAATCTTGGTACCTACGTTGTTTTCTACAGATTCTTTCTTTCTTTCTTTTGTTTTCATTTCTTTCATCTTACTATACAGAATGTCTCTCATTTCCTCTAACTCTATCTCCTCCCTTTTTCCCTTTCTTCCTATCCGTCTATTCTTCATTTCAATCATTGAACCAGTTCTCATTTTTCCCTTGCAATATTTAAAGGTCATTACTATTATTAATATCACTAATACTATTGAAATCACAGGGATTAATATTTTCCCTAATAAACTACCTCCAAAAGTTACCTATTTTGGAAAGACTTTTACTGAATCTTTCCCACACACCGTCAACCTCCAGTTGGGTCAATTCTTTATGAATCTTTTTAATATTCTTGATATATACCTCAATACCTTTACTTTTATCTGGGATATATGTACAGCTGTGTTGAACTTCAACATGCCACAGGCTCCACCTTCTGTTGCCAATAGAATATCAAGGCCAAGTTTATTTTGTAGTACCATAGATCTGATCACAACCATTTCAGTGTTAATCATTAAGAATCCTCCGCAGTATCTGTTGATAAACGATCAACTACAGTGATTGATTGATTTTTATTGTTTGGTTACTCCAAACCATTACATTAAAAACAGTATACAAAATTACAAAAGGATTAAAACAGCAAGTGAGTCTGCTGGTAAGTCTATATAGTGGATCCCTAGACTCTGGTAAGCTCATGGGATTAGTGTTTATGCAAAGGCAGCCCCGCATGCATCTGCAAAGTCTCTAATCGTTTGTACACTGGGTAGCCATCAGCTTAGACCGTGTGTGTTGGATAAACTTTCCAAAAGAGGCCATTTGCTTTACTATGGTCAATGAATATAGTTGATGGACCGCCTCTTTTGCGGAGCGTGTCCCCATTTGTCGTAGGATTGGCCTGAGATAAAGGCTACGTGCTGCGCGCAGAGCCGGGCAGCAAAGTAATAGATGGGCCAGCGACTCTCGTTTATAATTGCAGAGCCTGCATTCCGGGACTCCCAGTCCTGTCCGTTCGAGTGCGTATAGTTCTTTACTGGGCAAGGGGTGTAGCCTGTAGGCTAAAATCTTATGAAGGGCTGGGCGGCTCACAGCCTGCGTAAGATGGTGTTTGGGATTACGCACTATGTGCCCCAGGCATAGGGACTCATGGAAGTCTCGTTTTGCCAATGACTCCAAATCCAGTTCCCAGGAGCGGATACGAACTTGTTTTTTGAAGGCATTTTTAATTGCCGTATAAATAACTAGCTCGGGATTCCAATGATCGGTGGCGTGATTGAGGAGTTCCTTCGCCATGGTAAAGGTGGTTGACCAAGGGTTCCCGGGTTCCGTGAAAATATGTTTCAGAACTTCCTTCAGTGTCTTGTCTTGTGCCAAAGTTATGAGATAATAATATTTGCACAGGGCAGCCATCTCTTCCAGTTTTAGTTGGTTAAGCAAAAATTCTAGGCGGACAAGGGTGTTTCTGGCCATTGTCGATGGGCTGTGTAAGGTGGCTTGTAATTTGCAGGGCGCCTAGGTGAGAGTTTTCCCTTTGCTTTGGATTTTCTTTAAATGAGCACCAGAAAGCCCCGACTCGTGGTAGCAGACACCCAAGTAAGTGTATTGCTGTGTGCTTTCCAAAGACAGGTGGCCAAGCCTCCGTTTGGCTAGTTTTTTGTTTGGGTAACGACCAAAGATTACTATCTTTGACTTGGAAGGGTTAGCTACCAGCCGGGTCTGGTCATTGTAAGTTGCCAGGGCGATCAGCGCCTTTTGCAAGCCAGTCTTGGTGTGATCTAGGAGTACCAGATCGTCGGCGTATTGCATGAACTGGATTTTTGTTCCACCGATCCTTGGAGTGGCTAGGGCTGCCCCGGCCAGGGCTATCTCCATGTCTGCTGTGTAAAGATTAAACAACAAAGGTGCTAGAACGCACCCCTGTTTTAGACCTCGATCCGTGTCAATCTTCTCGAGAGTTTAATTCGGACCCAAGTTTTTTGACACAACGACTGGATTGCTCTTAAAAGGGTCGGGTTGATGTTCCATTGGGCCAGCTTTCTCCATAGGATAGCGCAGTCTACCCCATCGAACGCTGCAGAGTAGTCGATGAAGCAGGTGAATAAAGGGAGACTCTTGCGCAGCCGTGCTTGGTGGGCCAGGTAAGAAACAGCGGTGATGTTATCCACGGTTGAAGACCCGGGTCTCAATCCGGTTTGACAGAGGGGCAGAAGACCTTCTTCACTTGCCCAATCTGCGAGGTCTGTCAAAATGGCACTGGCATAGGCTTTGCCCTCGATGTCCAGGAGGGCAATCATTCGATAGTTGGACGGTCTGATTTAGGCCCTTTCTTATGGATTGGGTGTAAGAACGAACCTCTCCAGGAGTCTGGCACATCCCCCAGGAGCCAGCATTCGGCATATAGATGGGTCAGGTTTTCGGCCCAGAATTCTATGTTTGCTTTAAACAATAGTCCCGGGAGGCCGTTGGGGCCCGGGGCGCCGTTATGCCTGATTTTTTTAAAGATTTTGGACACTAATGGTTTTCCAGGTGGGGCCTTCCTGTGGGTGGTGGAATCTGGCTCTTCTCTTGCTGTAAATGCATTCTTAGAATGAAGGGCGGCTTGGTCTTCATTGTATAGGGTTTTTATGTGGGCAACACAAGTGGAGGACTCGAGGGAGTTTTCTCTGTGATTTGGACCTCGTCCGAGATTGCTTAAATAGCTCCAAAATTCTTGAGATTTCTCAGGGCTCAGCAGGTCAAAGATTTTCAGCCATTGTGCTTCGCAATGTTCGCGTTTTGCGGCCCACACCTTCTTCGAATGACTTCTTGCGGCCTCTTGTAGCTGTTTTCTGTCTGAGGCTGTGCCATTTTTCCAGTGCGCTTTTCGTTTTTTGTTCAGATTTTTGGCGCTTTCTTTGATTGCCCGATTGAATCCGAGTGTGGATGGTGGGTGCCAACGGGTTACCCTTTCTGTTTCCCCTCAAAGTATCACCGCTAGGGTCCCGGTGATTCCGTCCCATGTTGCTATAGCGCCATTTATGTGGTCACTCGGTGGCCAGCCTGTCCACGAGCCTGTCCAATTATTGAACGTGGTGGTTTCTACCCGCCCCCATTTAATTCTTCTGTAACTTTATCAGTTCCTCGCCGTTTGCAGCCCCAATATGTTGTAGCCTATGGCGTGTGTTTGTTGTCAAATTCAGTGTAATTATTAAGGCGGGTGGTCGATGTCGCTGCGCTGGTGAACAGAGTAGTCCGACATCAATGGTTGCAGGTTGTCACTTAAGATGATGTAGTCAATCGTGGTCTGGTTGTTGTACTTGGGAGCAACAAAGGCCCCTGGCCTGTTTTTTAGATGGACAGAATGTGCTGTCGCCAGTTTGTAGGATTTTAGTAGGGCGTTCAGTGCCTTGGTGGCCCCGGATTGGTGACTTTGTGGAGGTGTGAGTCCTATATTATGGATATTGAGATCACCGAGAATGATGCAGTCCAATGCCGGGAATTGTAGCAACAGGGCCTCTAGATGATTTATTAGTATAGACAAACCGGCTGTAGATCCATGTGGGTTATGGTAGATGTTGATCACGAAGATAGAAGAGGTTCCATTAATCGAGAGGGGGCCTTTCAGGATGCCTGCCTGGAGCATGTTGGACAGGCTATTTATTTCCTTGAATTCTAATTCCAGCGAGTGCTTGATATAGACACACATCCCCCCTGATGGTCTTCCAAATATGTTGGTCTTTGTTGCAGGTTTGCCATATTCTGCATATCCTCTTAGTGAGAGCGGAGTAGTCGCCCATGATTCTTGTATGCAGATAATATCTGCCTCTTCAAGAGATGTCACTGTGATATGATTTTGTAGCAGTGTTTTGAATCCTGCGACATTCCAGGTCATGATTTTCAAGGTCTTGATGTTCACGGGTTGGTTTATGTGTTTCACTTGCCCATTAGACATGTGCTGAGAAAAGCGGCCCGTTTCTCCAGGGCAGTGCGTGTTAGGAGCTGCGGTTTAATGCTAACAGCAACCAGGACCAGTCTTTACTCGCACACCCCCTTGTTACGCAAAAGCATTTGCCTTGATTCAAGTTTGTTGTTATGTTAAGCGGAGTTCCGTTGGTTAAGCCTTTGCTCGTGCTGCCTTGGGACCCCTGAAGAATTGACGCTGCATGGGGGGCGTGATCAGGGAGAGCGTTCAAACGTGTGTTCCCCCCGTAGGCTGTTCCTGGTTTTCCGAGCCAAAGAGCGGGTAATACGTTTTTAAGATTAATGGGTATTTTTGCACGTGATGGGACTTTATTTTTATGCCCCAACTTTCCAGTAGAGTATGTTGTCTCTTAAGGGCCTCTACCATGTGTGAGCTGGAGAAAGTTAGCTCCGTAGTGTCATTTTTCTCCTCCGAGTCCGGCGGAAGAAAGGAAATAGTCTTGATATCCCTTCCAAGCCTGGGATGTTTGCGCAGAGTTTTAGGATGTTACCGCGGTTGAGGATGTCCCACTTACCCTGTGAGGTGTATTCAGGGTACAACATTATTTTCCGCTCCTGGGATGTTATTTGAACTGGGTTATTGGCAACGTTCGCGTCCTTCCAGATTTTGTCCTGTGTGCCAGTGAATGGTGGCTGTCCCGCCCTGGGCAAATTATTGATTGCCTAGTTTATTGGTCCTGTTGTTTGCTGAGGTGCCACCACAGAGGGTGGGCTATGTGGTCTGGTGTAGAGTGACCGGTCCCCAACCTGCTCAAGTTTAGGGCCAAAAGTGCCTTGGGGTGCGCGCTGAAGGGTTTCCAACATTACGTTGGTCACTGATGATTTATTAGCGACTGATGGCGCTAGAGTCACTCTGCTCATTGTGGTCTTTGTATAAGCGGAGGGCTGGTGACTTGTTAGGTGAGACTCGCGGTCGCTTGGGGGGACTTGATTTACTTCCCCAACGCATTGTCCTTGCGGGTCGGGCGTTTGGTTTTGTAGTTTCAATGCCAGGGCTGGCTGGAGGGCTGCAGGGTAGGCCAGCATGCTCTGGTCTGTTGCCAAATTAGTTGAATGAAAGGCTTCCACGGATGACTCAAATTTCCCTGTTGTCATGGGTATGGCTACCGGCTGGCTCACTTTCTGCGTCTCGATGTGACCGGGCCTCAGATTATCGGGCAAAAGCCATTGCCGAATTGGATTGGTGGGGTGTGATTGGTTTTTACTCTTTTTGTTGAGTTTTCTTAGTTTTTTTCTTATTTTTCCTGGATAGGTTTTGAAGTTCTGGGCTAGCCAGTTTAAAGGTGTGATGTAAGTCTTTATTGATGGTCTGAGCCAGGATAGCAGTGGTTCCGCTTGCGTTGGTCGTTGCTGGAGGTGCCAGGCCCGTGATCTTCTCCCCTTCAGGAATTTCTATACAGCAAGTTTGAGAATTTGCTGTAACTTGTATTTTTGGGGATTCCTGGGCGGTGTCCTGTGCGGGTAAGTTCTGATTCTTACTTGCTTCGTTCTTGAGGTCCTCAATTAGTGTGGTCATGATGTTTGGTAGTTTTTCTAGGCTGAGCAGAATTGGGCTGCAGCCACATGAGTCTGACTTTATGTGAGTGCTGTCCTGTGCTCTGCAAATCAGGGAATTCAGGTGGTCCAATTTAGAATCTATCCCGGAGATCAGACCCGCGACGATTTGTAAGATGTTAATTTGGGCGTCGAGCTTGTCCGCGTGCATTAATGCCGCGCCTGTCATTGAAATGAGCGCCTCGTTGATCAGCGATAGGTGGTTTGTGATCAGCGGGGACTTCTCCCTCTTGTCCGCGTCTCTGCTCACGGGAGTTGGAGGCTGGGCCATTTTAACGTGTTCCAGAAAGCTTGATCTAATTAAATTCGGAGACTGGGTTTGTGAAGTGCCAGGTGATGACGGTGTTCTTCCTTCATTGTCTACATGTGAACTATTAGGCGCGTTGGGCGAAGGCGCACCCTTTGGAGTGGGACTCAGCTGAGAGTTCGCCAGGCTTTGATGAGTCAAAGCTGGGGGCCAGGAAGGGACCGCTTTTGATGTCACAGGTTTAAGAGATGCTCCGCCATAGAGAGTGATTATTTTTGGCGAGAGTGGGATGCCGAGTGCCCGGGGGGCTGTAGAGATTGGAATCTCCCCGTCATCTGTTGCCTTAATGGAAGATGAACTGGTCGAGGTCGGGCGAGGTTCCGCTGGTGTAGGTACTTTAGGGCTAAAAAAGGCTCTTATATCCCTATTTCCAGCTGGCCTGGTAGGCGTTTCTTTTGTACTGAGGCAGGACTTAGGGACTATCGACTTTGATGGGCTGAGGGTCTCTGTTGGGGCTGCTAATGTCAGGGCTGGGTATTCCACTGAAAATTCCGATGACGTCGGAGTTGCGCCGGTCGCTCCGGCTGGTCCTGTTTGATCCCCATCTATGAGCCCTGGCCCTAGATAAAAGCCACCTATTCCTGGGGGGTGGAATAGCTTCGCCTTCTGTCTCCTGGCTTATCTATGGGGACGGGGCTTCTTCTGTAGTTGTATCAGGTTCGAGTTTTTGGTCCTCATATTTTTCAAAGTTTGATTGTCTCACCAGGATTGACTTGAATTGACTTAGCACAACGCCTGCAGCTTGAGTGGGGGGGGGGGCTAGGTGGGACTAGCTTTTCCCTCCTCCAACGACACCGGGATCTGCGGGATCTGCGGGCACCCCCTACGGAGGGCCTTGGCGTGACCGATGAGACTCTCACTGCCCGCCTATGGTGCTCCACTCGCAGCTGGGCGGGTGGTGGATAGCGGTTAATCAGTTTGATCGGTTGCGTCGGATTGATTGGCGTGACGGCTGGTTTTTTAGGTTTTAGTCTTTTAGTCTTTTGATCTTTAGGCTATGGTCTTTGAGCTGCGCTCTATTCTTTATTAAACGGCGCTTTCGACTGGGTGGGAGCAGAGTTCTTGGATCTTGACACACCAGGGTCAACCGTGTGGCAGGTGGAGGGGTAAGTGAGGTGGCAGGGGGGGGAAGCGAGAGGCGGGGGGGTAAGGCAAGGGGGCTAAGGCAAGGTTGAAAAGTGTCTCACCTCAGCTGCCTGCTCAGCTGCCTGCCCAATGGCCTGCGCCCGCACTCACCTGGGAGTCTCAACTCTCTACACACTGCGCCAATGGAGTGCCTCTCCTCTGCTCCGTTCTACTCCACACTGGCGCTCTAGTTCGCTCTGGTCCCCTCCGGTGCTCCTACGGTGCTCCTCCTTCCGGAGCCCCAATGCTCCACTAGGTGCTCCTCTCAATGCTCTGTGGTCCGTGCTGTACTGCTCTGCACAGGACAGCACAGCTCCCTAACCCTGAGTCACAGCCCGGTGAGGTACTGGGTTTTTCAGAACCGGCACTGATCCGGTAACCCAGCGGTGCCAGGGTACACCCAAGGACCTCGAGTTCTTCCTGATTCAGACCACAGAAACTCAGAATCTTCTAGGTGAAGTCAAAGATCAATTTATTGGCTGCAACCAAGGTAACAAGTGTTCTAGAAGTACAACACACGGAAGTATGTTCTCAGGAGACTGCTTCAAATCACGAAGTCAGGCTTCTCTTTTTATACAAAATAATAAGCTTCAGGCAAACATTCCTAGATTTTCAGGATACTATTCACGTATTTCGACCACAAATAAGTAACAGAGTTATGATGACAAGCTCACATTTCGTTTGTCTAATACATAATAAATTACTCTGCAAGGTCCGGCATTTCAATCAGATATCGGTGTTTCCCCAATAAAACGAGCACGTCCTCATCATAAAAACAAGTAGGAAAAAGGAGCGGGGCCAGGTGTGGGCAAGATTCGGCAGGGTGTGTGTGTGATGAAAGGGTTTTATGGCCGGGTGCGCCTAGATGCTATCTTGACCGGCCACTGGGAGAGGAACTGACCAAACGGGTTGGCCTGGGGCTATGGTTTCAACCTGCCCAGGTCACGAAAAAGTCAATCGAGGAGTGCTTGTCCTTTTGATATCGGATTAAGCCTATGCAAAGGGCAACATACAAAATGGCTGCCGTATACAAAATGGAAGCCAAGGGTTCAGGGTACAAATGACGATCTCGAGGTGAAAGCAACCTTCGAATGCGACGAAAATGCTTGTGCATAATGTACTCGCCATTCTCGGTCTTTTGATACTGAATGAAGTTTTATTCTCGAGTCTGAATGGTTACACGAGTTCGGATTTTCAGTACTACAAACCCTCCTTTTGCCCTTACATAGGCAATTTAACCTACTCTCATGCTAATCTGAGTCCAGGTCGATATTCCTAAAGTCATTGAGATGTTGCTGTAACATCATCCTAGTACTTAGCTCGTCTCTTGATACAGGTTTCCTTATACATGATGTGACGCAAAGGCCACATATTGCAGGAGCACACTGCACACACAGACAGAACAGGAAAAGGATGGCTAAGACCATCCCAATGACCATCAGAATTTTCCATCCCCAGCTGGATATCAGTTCCCAGAACCACCCCATTAATGACCAATCTCCTTTGTCCAAGTGAATAGATTCGGAGATCTTATGCAGTTTGGAGATGGCCTGGTACACTGTTGGAGTGTTATCTGGGATGAAAACGCAGCAGCTAGATTGGATCAATCTGCATACCCCACCTCGGTCTGCAAGTATGACGTCTAAAGCAACCCTGTTCTGAAGGGTCATAAGACGATCCGACTGGAGCTCAGCAGTCAAGTTACTAAGGGCACCAGCAGTTTCAATCACGGTAGACTCAACTACCCTTGTCAATTGCCTTATGTTCCTGCTGTTTACCATGGGTCCCCAGAACGGCAGAAAACCTTTTGCAATGTCCCCAAATTCTTGACCTGCAGTGTCTTCTTTACTCAAGACACCTCTAACTACCCTTGTCCTGTGGTAATCCGCCGCTGCTGTGTAGGTGGGAGGTAACAGGAACGAAACAAAACATGAGCCCGAGAAGTCGGGGGGCAACCATGTATAGGCTCTATCATGACAGATGAAATAAGTGCCCTTAGCTGCTAAAAACGCAGGGGAGGTCTGAGACCCAAAAACGTATGTTTCTGTACAGACACTTTTCCCTAACTGAGCTCTGGGATTCCTGCCAATGCCTTGCAGACACAAGTTACCTTGATGGGGTACAATCCAGATCGGGGAAGATCTCTTCGCTTGCTGTTTCTCACTTAAAGTAGCTCCATATCCGGTCACGTTCCAACCTACATATGCAAGTATCTCGTCATTAGGGGTATTTTCATAAGAAGTTACTTCCTTAATCATGTCAACTATGCCTTTTACTATGGCGCTAGAGTTGAGGTTGTCTTTTACAGAACGTAGGGGTTGGATTTCTCGTGCATATATGAACATCGTTCTGTAGGCCCACACAGAGCCATTATGACTGAAAGGCAGAACTAGATAAGGGATACCTTTATCCATAGTGTGAGGCATAAGGCCACATACCCAACAGTTAGTTGTGTTCATTACTAACTGGTGCTGGTGCAGGAGCTGAATGAAGGAGTTATTAATGAACTCTAATCTTCTATTGGATTCATGGCCAGGAAGGGAATGGAAAGAATGAGAGGAAACAGTAGTAGGAGGAGGTGTAGGGGATGCAGGTGGTGCGAATGTTACATGAAAAGAAAATAGGACATACCCAACCAAAAATATCGTCACACTGAATATCATGAGAATGCACATTGTTAAAAAACTTTTTCTTGTCATTACTGTACATAATTTGTGTCTAGAGTTCGTTTGCTTGGCAGGCCTCTCCATTTCAGAAAACTCCATCCTCTCTAGAGTGCTGCCCGCGGTGGGAGGTTGATTCTGCTAAAGGATGCTTCTGTCAGTCCAGGGCAACTCCCTTAGACCAACCAGAACTACCGGCCTAACGTCGTTAGCTGCACCCAAGAGACTTTTTAGGCAACCGCGGCCCTAGCAGCAGAACCCGGATGGCGGTTCGAAAAACAAAAATGAGCAAGTTTTCTTCTGATGGAAGATCTGCCTTTTCAAAAATAGTACTTGGAGGGAAAAAAATACTTTTTATTGGTCCATAGGTTTTTGCCTTAAAGTGGAAAAAGAAATCATTTTATTAGTTCGTATTTCTTGGTCTCAAATCATATCTTCGTCTTCCCGGTACTGTGTTGTCCTGAAACAACAGTTCAGGCTCCGAAGTGTTCAATCGTTTTGACGGTGGCACACCTTCTTGAAGAATGTTCTCGTTTTCGCGCTCAGAGTTAGTTCCTTTCACTTGTGTATCACTGAAAGGTACGAACCGAGGCACCGTGTCCGTTTCTGAGTCGCCGACACCCTCCTGGACCCACTGGTCATATGGCAGAGGAAAAGGGATCTTCTTACAATGGACCCCGTGGATCCAGGCCTTTTTCCCTTCCACTCGAACCGCCGATCTGGTAGAGAGAAGGACGAGGTGAGGCCCTGTCCACCTGGGCTGGTCGTTTTTAGTCCTCTGGAAGTTCCTCACCAGCACCCAGGATCTAGGGTCAATTCTGTGTCCCGGAGTCTCAGAGACCGGAGGCAGGGTGTCATTGACCTGTTGATGCAAAACACGCAATTTAGCCGTCAATTCATACAGATAGTCAAGTAGAACAGGGTGCTCAAGCTCGCTAAACTTTTTGGGCCTAGGCACTCCCCATATGTTGGCCGGGCGGCCAAAAATGATTTCCTAGGGGCTAAGTTTCACTCGCGAATGCACAGTCATTCTGGTGGATAGGAGTGCTAAGGGTAGAGCGTCAGGCCATTTAAGAACTGTGCTCGCTTGAATTTTGGCCAATTTTAACTTAAGAGTGCCGTTGTAACATTCTACTAATCCAGCTGATTGGGGGTGATTTGCAGCGTGGAACTTCTGTCTGATACCTAATCCTTCACATACATTCTTCATCACACAGGCTATAAATTCACTCCCGTTGTCAGACCAGATCATTCTAGGCATTCCGAATCTAGGGAAGTACTCTTTTACGAGGGCTTTCGCTGTGGACAAGGCAGTATTGTCTTTTAGGGGGTATGCTTCTATCCATCTCGAGAAGGCACAAACGACAACGAGCACATATTTTAAATTGTTGCACCTTTCCATGTGGATGAAATCTAGCTGCAAAACCTCGAACGGATACGTAGGAGGTGCAAAATGACCAGCTGGAGTTGGGGTTCCCCTACCAGGATTGTGTTGTAGACACACCATGCAATTCTTGACAACATTCTCTGCGCACTTGGGATCCCTGAATTCTGCCATACTGGAGCCAACAACTTGCAAATCCCTTTCACGCTGATATGAACCATACCATGAGCCATTGTAACTACTGCAATCACATACGCATCAGGTAGCAACCATCTCTGATGTTCAGACAATTCAGTCCAACAACCATTTGCATCCATTCTACCCGTACTTTCTCTCCATATTGTGATGTATTTCCTATGGGTACTGTATCGATCCCCCTATTCCTGACCCTTGTCTGGTTAATAATTAACTAGCAGCCATCCAACGGCGCAAAAACCCGTTATCTGATTAGCCACACCACGGCACAGAAGCGCGTTATCTGATTAGGTCATAGCGCATGCCACCTCATTAGGCAAGCACTATTCTCCAGCCCCCTAATAGGCATACGGAGTTCTCAAAACAAATCAAACCTACAGCGACCTGGGAAAATCCCCGCAGCCATTGTTTTGATTTCACAGAGAACTTCAGTAAAGAATGTGCGAACGACCAGTTCGTATGACATCCTTATTGACGTATTTATGTCCATCCTTACGTCAATCTCAACACCTTTCAGGTATAAATATTACCGACATTGCCTAAAGCAAACATACGCGGTGGTGACGAGATTGGAGCAGCGAGACTTGCCGAGGAGCCCAGCTGAGAGCGAAGCCCACAGACGCTGCCCCTCCTTCCTGACGCGCTGAGAAAGAGACGCTGCCTTTTCTCCTGCCGAGAAATCCAGCTCCGGCGCTTCCAAGCCGCCCTCGCAGGCAGCTGGAATATCAAGACCTGAGATAGAGATACCAGCCCTCCAGCCTTCTAGATCCCAGGTACAGAACTGAATAACCCCTTGCAGAGAATTCTTGAGTCAGACCCTTGGCAAGACAAACTTAACTTAAACTGCTACTTATCTACTCCCGCCCACGTATTAGGCTTAGGTCAGGTACACTGGGGTAGGCATGGTTAGAAGCACCAGTTGAGTACGATTAGTCAATGTATATATGTATGTATCTATTTTATCCATTTTAAGTATCATATGGCTCAGAAACCATATCAATGCTTTTACAGTATTATTTTATAATTCTGTTTTTACTGTATGCACTTTACTTAACTATAAGTATTGCAATAATAGAGATCCATTTTCTCTTGTACGAGAAAAGAGACTGATCAATAAATAACATCTTTTATTGAACACGCCCGTCTCTTCCTTTTCTCTACAATCTGGTGAAACTAAGAATGCACTGAACTGACTGAGTAAAATAAGTTGTCTTTTGTTTTCACACGACTCTAGAGATACACTCTTGATTAGGGGAGAGCAAAGTTGTCATGTTCTATGGTTGTCAGAAACGAAATCCCTTCTTGTCTATCCAGGGAGGTTAAACTCCTCCTTGTCTATTCGAGAAAGTTTCTAGTGAACTCTGAGCTAGCTGGCAAACACTAAACTTTAAGTCTAATATCGTCAATAGAAGACCTAGTTAACCTCTGTCCTAGGTCTATACTATTGAAGGTATTATTCCAATGCGCAGAGCCTATTGGGATAATAGGAACTACACTACATGGCGCCCAACCGTTTGGATAGGCGATAAAACTAACGCAAGACATTAGAGTAACTCAGTCGTGCTTTTTCACAGAGCCCTTTTCCCCATAATACTCCAAAGACGTCTGGAGTGGGTGAAAGGTTAATATCCGCCAAACTTCTTAGGAGGAGACTCCTATGTATGGTTCTTGGTTTATTCAACGTTGAAGGATACACTGTTCCAAAATATTGTACATCTAATCTTTGTTTCCATAAGAAACCTGATCTGCAAATAAACAAAATCTTCTTGACAGTAAAATGTCAGACAATGAAGAAGAAAGAGAGACAGTTAGATTAGCAGCTAAACTCATAGCAGCTGATAATACTCTACAGGAAAATGACCCGGATATAATACTCATCCCGGTCAACATAAGAAAATCTATAACCTTAAAACTTATAGAAAATGGACTGACACCGAGAGGTGGTACAGTCATATTCGTAATTGAGGCACACGAATATCGGCAGACAGAGGTATTCTATTCATGGATAAACTTTCCAGCAGCAAACGCTGTAACAAAGGACTTCCACTATTACAAAATAGAGGAACCTCCTAATGAGTACACTCCTTTCGAGGAGGTGGAAATACCACTCAAATTCCAAGAGCACCTGCTCTTGTTTAATGGCGCCCTAAAACATAATAATCACATCACCAGGCTCGGTCCACTAGGTAGACCAGGAGCAACGTGGCCGGTCCTAGCCGGATACACACCACATCCAGACATTGAAGAAATGCCTGCACCAGATCTTTTAGCACAGCTAAAACAATTAATTAAAATACATAGACAATTAGTCCAATATGTAATGCGGACTTCAACAGTCCAACCAGCTATTAAAATTCCACAGCTGACCCCTCATCAGGGGAACACAAATAAAATTACACCACAGAACATACAGTCCTGTCTAGGTAAAGTACCCGCAAAACGCGATCAAATTCCATTCTGGTTAGCACAAAAAATCACTCAAATAGAGGCGGTGTTTCCAGATACCACCCCTGTTGAGAAACACAGGATTCTGACTATCTGTCTTCCAATGGGAATCGCACCACATGTGGAGGACTGTGACACTTGGGGAACAGTCTTTGCTTCCATATACACAAAAACACATGGTGTTCCATCCATGTCAGTAATACCAGATGTGCTAAAACAAATTCAAGATGAATACGGTCCAGAACCTGCTTTAACTCTTGGTATGAAATTACTGAAAGACTTCAAGCAGGTCTCGGCAATATTATTAGCAAATATAAAGGGAGAAGCAGCAAATGTGGCGATCCGCCAGAGGTTGAAAGAGACAAATATAGCAGACCAACCATCTGAAATTGCCAGAATTATAGAAAAATCCTATGAAGAACTAGGAAGAGGTAGTTTGGGTGGAATACCTGTAAAACCCCAACTTATTGAAAGTCCTGAAAAGGTGTTTATTAAAAATAATCTAAACAATCAAAAGAGGAGCTGGGATGGAAATAAACAATCCACTCCCAAAGAAAAAAGATTCCAGTCCAGAGGAAGGTCTCCTCGGCGGAGAGAAAGATCTCCGGACCAAGGACGCAAGTCTCCCCAAAGGGAGCCCTCTGTGAAAAAATACAACCTTAGAAATAGGAATAATATAAAGAAACCTGATAGATATCAAGATATTGATACACGTCCCTCTCAATCTTTTCAGACTTCCTCGCAGAAATCGGAAAGAAGAGGACGATCAGAACACAGGGAAGAGCACGTCAAGTCCAAAGACAAGGAACCTGCTCATCAAAATAAAAAATTACAGTTTCCAAAGAAGAAGGTAGCCAGTATTAAAATAATCAACCATGCCGAGAATACTGAGGACACAGCTGAAAAACGGAGAATGGGCTCAGACAATGCTAGACAGCGCAGCAGAAGTGAGCATAGCTCGCAAAGTCCTTATGAATCATCTGGAGACAGTGGACACGAATGAATACATTCAAGTGGAAACTGCAGATACCAGAGTTAGCAAACCTCATAAAATATATGAAATAACATTGCGTATAGAGGGGGATAAGACTAGAAAAATAAGGGGTCTATTTTGGGATAATCTCTCCAAGGGCTATGACATCCTTCTAGCTGAAAGAGACTGGCCACCAGAGTTTGTCAGGGAGTGCCCCCATGGCGAAGAAATAATTATGCCTGCCTTCTCAAATCATATTCCAATTCATAAAAAATATACACTTGCAAGAAAGTGGGCAGTAGCTCAAGCTCCTGCTTTATATAAAAATCATGTAGGATGGGATGAGGACTCTCCTCCTCATAAAATCCAGTTAAAATCACAACCTACTGCACAGAGGCAGTACCCAATTAAGCAAGAAGCTAAAAAACAGGTAAAAGAGATCCTAGATCAACTTGAATACCAGGGGGTGATTGAAACTTGCACCTCAGAAATGAACAATCCTTTGTTTCCTGTCTCCAAGCCAGACAATTCATATCGTCTTGTTTTGGACTACAGACACCTTAACTCATGTTGCAAAACCTTTGCAGTACAAAACTCGCATAGTGCTGCACTAATGAATAACATAGTGCGCAAAAAATACAAAACAACATTAGACATCTCTAATGGATTCTTTTGTCAAAATATAGCACCAGAGAGCAGATATTTGACCGCGTTCTCAATAAATGGCGCACAAAAAAAATTCTGTTGTTTACCCCAGGGGTTCAAGAACAGCCCAGGATTATTCTCAGCGAGAGTAACAGAGTTACTACAAACATATGATGACGAGGCATTATCTCATGTCGACGACATCTATCTAACAGATGATGACTTGGATACTCACTTGAAGAGAGTGAACACCATAATACTTGGGTTCGCAGCAGAGGGTTACAAATTCAACTTTAAAAAGTCAAGAATTGCCCATCTAACAGTCCTGTTTTTAGGATATGAACTATCAAGTGAAGGCAAAAGCCTGGCTGACAATTTCCTAGAGAAATGTGCTGTAATCCAAGCACCTAGAACACTAAAAAACTTACAATCAATTCTAGGCTTCCTAAATTTCGGAAGAACTTACATTATAAATTACGCAGAAAGGGTCAAACCCCTTTATGATCTAATAAAACCAGATTTTAAAAGAATCAATTGGACTCAAAAACACACAGAAATTTTGAGATCCTTACAAACAGACATGTTAATTAAAACAAAATTACAAACACGTGATAACATACGCAACCTTGTGATTCGAGTCATCCCAGGAAGATGCGGATTCACATACCTAACCTCTAATGAGGGAGAAAAGGTACCAATTGCATACAAATCACACTTGTACACAGAAGCTGAAAAGAAGTTCAGTATTAAAGTAAACATTGTTCATGCGGTTCAAACGGCTATAGCAAAAGAAAAAGACAAAGCTGACGGTAGACGTATCACAGTCAGAACAGCAGAATCAGCCTTCGAGGCATTAACAACCCCATGTAACCCCAGAATGGATACAATGGGTAAATTCTATTACAACGGACAAAGTAAAATACTACTTTGATCCAGAATTAAAGGAATTAAATTATCTAGAATATGAAAGAACATACCCTCTGCCAATCGACATTCTTCCCTTACGACAGTACGCCTGTGTAATATATACAGACGGATATGCTCAACCCTCAGTTTGGGGAGAACAAGCATACAACGCCACATGCGAAATTACAAAAGAGGTGTGGCGCGGAGGTAAACTGAGACCTCTATTGATAAAAACACACTCAGTGGAAAATAATTCAGAACAACAAACTGAAATAATAGCATTAAAAATGGCGCTAGATAATGCCGATCGCGAATTCCCGACACTTATAGTGTCCGATTCGTATTACTGCGTCAAATCATAAAATAACGATTTGCAGAAATGGATTAAAAACAGTTACAAAGATGACACAGGTGCAACAATAAAGCAAAAATCGCTTTGGGAACAAGTAGTTCTTTTACAGAAAGAACTACCAAAGACTCACGTGATGCACTCACTGAGTCATCAGCGTGATGGCGTTCACGTTGCAGGGAATTCATTGGCTGAGACAGCCACAGCGGTAGCAACTAAATCGGCTTCCGTAGCTACAAAAAAGCATTCAGTAAAATACATTGACGGTGAAACACTGCTGGCGGTGAAAACGTCATCAAAAGGCGACTGCTCAGCACTACCGATCAACTATCCACTCAATTATAGATACAGAATCGATGCAAACTCCGTCCCTTTTGCTCGAATCCCCGGAGTGGGGGATAGAGTAATTCCAAACACGGACAGGAGAGGCTTGTTAATAGCAGACGCACATATAGGTGAGGGTCTCAGACACCTTAAGCTAAAAGATTCTCTGGAAGAATTACAATCAGTGTACTGGTGGCCAGGCATGAGCCTGCATCATCACATTTTTGTAAAAAAACTGCCCAGACTGCAACAAAGATCGCAGTGGCGAGAGAAACGGTATATTACCATGGCGTTTCACTCCAGAATGGATCAACAATAAAAAATAAAACCAGTATGAATAATGCGTCAAATTAACATATAAAGACTAGTTTTCACTTATAATGTAGACCCCAACTTTCGGCTGACGTCTGAACTGTTATAAAAGATTCGCGAGCCTATAATGGCATATACGCTAGAAACATGCTATGTTCCGACTAGGTACTTTCCATTAGCTTTGGAGCTGACGGGGGGTGCCTTGCCTGAATGGGCATTGTATTGCGGGACTCTTCTCACTTCCTTCCTGAGGGAAACGGGATGGTGTAAAGAAAAAAACAAGGCATAAAGCAATCTATAACAGCAAAGGTATTAGGTTCGGGAGCTGGGTGGGTCAAACATTTAATAAGTGTCCAACGTAGTCTAAATCACCTGCCAAGAAATTCTCTGAAAGGACTCAGTCCGTACGAACTATTGTTCGGGACTAGAATGTTGATCCAGAACCTTGACAGTCAGACTTCAGTGGTTAAAGATAAAAGCTTTGATATCAAAGATCGTTTGGCTATTTTACAGGACTTAAATGAAAAAAGAAAAGACCTGAGCAACATAAAGTTGAAAAAGCAGCCAACAACCACTGAAGAGAAACCACCTGTCCCAGCAAGGCCTGTCTGGATTCCAAAAGTCGGGGATCTGGTCAGAGAGAAGATCGCGATAAAGAAGGAATTTGGACCTTCTTACAGAAAAGCAGTTCCTGTCTTGTCTGTCAACGGGACAAGATCAGTAGTACTACCGCCCCTTGCTGGTAAAAAGGAGAACAGAGTTGTATCCATCGACCTGGTAAAACCACAATCATGTGGCCGATAACAAACAGTAGGCCAAGTGGACTCCCAAGAAGTAGTAGAACACCAAGGTTTGCTACAAATACAGAGGTTCAAACTAAGAGACTAATCACATTCGAAATGCCTACAGAACATCAACAAGGACTATGCAACAAAGCAATGGAACTTAAACCTCTAAAAACCCAAATAAAAACATTTAGTCGAGACACACCAACCTACAATGAATGACTATGCTGATGAAACAAAGGAAACTTCTAGAACAAAAAGTAATCCAGAAGCAATTGGAACAATAGACAGAACAGCATCCGGCTACTTCATCAACTTCGATGATTCGTCTGAAGATCTGAGTGAATCTAAGAAACAGCCATCAACAAAAACTTTTAAAAATAAAGCAAAGGAACTTTTTCAAGAATTGAAGGCAATTTATCTGATTTCTCCATGGATTGAAATTTGGGTGGCATTAGGTGCATTTATCCTCATACTTTGGCTCATCATGGTACTATGCTTGGGACATTTCATTGAGGGAGAATATGCTCAAATGGACACAGCAAGCCAGAAAATCAACTTGGTCCTTAAACCACACACATCTTCACACGTCGAGAAAAGAGAACTTTCTTCAGTCAACTTCACAGCCAATCCTATACCCGGCGGGGTAGCATGGGACAATACTGATTATGAAATCTATGGCCCGGTTGAAATCCTGAAGTATCCACATCAATTTAAGATCTCGTTAAGTGACTTTGTAAAACCAAGCACATTTGCTGATGATTGGGACTTTGAAAGTATTAATGATATGATGTCTGACCTAGTGATGTCTGCTAAATTTACAGAACATGATTATTTGCAGGGTTCGTCTAATTATGATCAGATGTTCTGCTATAACCACTATGGTAACCATTATCTACATAAATCTGCACAACCTAGAAATGTTTTAAATTATAACCAATGGGAACAATGTGCTACTCCTCCAAAAGGTAGCTCGAAAACATTTTATGATAAATATTCATATTTTTCAGGGTTTAACACAAGTAATGCAGAAACATTTTATTTCAAATTGTCAAATAAGACAGGTATGAAAACCATGCTTACAAACACAAAATTGATATATTCAGATTCATTTTTTGAGCAAATGAATACATTTGGTTTTGATTTCTGGAACAATAACATTGAAGAAAAAACTGTTTGGGGTACAAAAGATTGGCAAGTACAAGGTATAGAATCATTGTTTAGAGCCTGCATGATCCCAGAACAAATTATATTTTTGAATGACACTATTTAACAAACTACCTGTCTTGGCCTAGCCAAAATCAAAGATTTAAACAAACCGTCTATTCCAAAGCCAACAACGAACAGTAATAGCTCTATAGATGTTGAGATAGACGTAAACCATATATTAAACCAAAACAGAACACATCCTGAATGGAAACAATGGTTGATCTGGCCCACAGATACAAATAACTGTCAAGACAGATTCCTGAACAAAATACAGGGGTTCACATTGACCAGGCCAGACCCTAGATATTCCCAAAGACAACATCCAGGGATAGTAACCACTTACAGTGTGGGCAAGCTCTGCCTTCAATGGCTACAAACATCCACACTGGCAGAAATTAAGCAACACCTAACTTTACTTCAAGAAGGTGCTGACTTGCGTGATTTCATTATGGGACCACGCAAAAAGCGTCAAAAACGTTTCATAGCGGCCTCTATATATGCAGCTTATAACGAAGCCTGGAAAGAAGCTCAAATTGAGACAGCAGAGAAAATACGGGAAATTGACCGTATTAATTTGGAAAAATCACTTTCTGTTGTGGACAATGGGTTAATGACTCTGTCTTCCAGAATATATTCGCTGGACAGTATTGTGTCTTCAGCAATCGATATAATATCGCAAGACTTACTGATGTTACAACACGGTCAGTCCCAATTGCGTTCTATTGTACAGCTCGGCTGGACGTTACAAAATCTGCGTTCAGGCTATGTGCCTTGGCGTTTAATCAACACAACGTCATTATTTAATAGCTTTAACCTTACTGATAAACAAATCAGTTTGGCACAGAAGGGTGCTGATTATACAATTCTGAGCATTGAAAAACTTGAGAGATTACCATTGACAATGTCAGAACGACCTGTCATTGAATGGATAATACATGGGATAATTAATATTCCGATATCAACTTTCAGGTTTCGATACTGCCAAAAATATATACAGGCAGGCCAGTATGAAAGGTTGGGTAAAGGGTACATTAAGTCAACATGGAACTTGCCCTATACACACGCATGTGTCAGTAATAAAGGCCAGAGTGTGCTTCTTAGTGGCAATAATTGTGCGAGGTCACTAAGCGGTACACTTCTGTGTCAGGGTATTAGTTTGCATGGAGCCTGTGAAGGGACTTCAAATAACCTTTCATGTCACCAGCTAGGCACACCTGCAACACAAATAGAACCATTCTTTAGGAGACTCTCGAACGGGAGTTACATTCTAATTGTAGATCGCAGATGTTGTAGTTTGCTGCCCGGAAAACCTTATCTCATAACTGTGACTACGAAGGTCATGTGCTGTGAACGAGTATTGTTCCCAAACGATGCACGAGACAGGGAGGCAAGGTTATGGCCCAGTTTGAAAATTGCTTCTATTCGAATTGATACTTTAAGCAGAATGAAGACAGTGCTCCTACAGACGCCGACACGGTTAACGTCATCAAAAGAAACGTATGATCTCCAAGTTGCAAGTACAACGGCAGAGATTCATTCACTGTTATCAACTAATTCCCCCATACATTTCGCAGAAATACTGAACGAAATCTTAAATATTTCTGATGCCAGTGGTATCTCAAGTGTATTTAAGACAGTGTTTTCGGGAGCTTTAACCCCATTCAAAGCCATCCTGGGTATTTTTCCTGACTTTGTCCATTCCATCTTTGGCGGACTTCCTCTCCTTTTGGGACTAGTGGCAGGCATCCTATTTTTGATCCTGTTGCTTCGCTATGGCAAACCATGTCACAGACAAAACACCTGAGACAAGGGAAGAAACAATCCTAGCCATTGGCTACCGGGACCGCATAACTAAAGTCCTTGGACTAGCACGGCTACGAGACTTGAACATGACTTGGTTTCTTTCATTTAGACCGATGTGGCAACGTTGTGTTATGCCTGTATTAAGGTGCTTGCTATGCGGCGAAGAATGCGTGTTGGACACCTGTCTGATACTACAATCGGATGTGCCAATGGAAGCAGAAACCTTGTTGGGTCCGGTAACGGCTCATGCATTGTGCTGTCCCCAGCGGCTACCAATCCTGATGACGGCATTCGTGAAGACTTCACCACTACGATTGAGGGGTAGTGAAGTACAAGATGAAAGCAGCATCGATCAGGTACGACCTTCTGTCAGCTATGCTGATCAAAACATCAATGAAGGCAATCATGCTCATGAATGCATGGTAACAACTTTTTCCGAGTTAGTGGAACTTTCGCAAGAAGCTGTTGACAGTTTTTTCGACAGTCTAAATGATATGATGTTTTCACCAGAGCAGAAAGAATGACTTTGAGCAAGCTAGCACACGGCGTTCCCTACACCCTGAATTTGGCCTTCAACTTTTGAAAATAAAGCAAAATGGGAATTTTCTCACCAGTTTTTAACGATGGATTTAGGCCCAGATCCTTGTACTGGGGTGAATGTATGACATTGTTCTACATTCTGTCCATCAACTGTGTTTTTTGCAATTTCACCCCGAGTGGGCTGGGGATGCTCAGACGTGAGTCCCAGGCTCTCCACACCACTGGAGTCAAGCTATCCAGGCTGAAGAAGGCTGATAGCCAGAAACCGGTCCTTGGATGCTTGATTCCGGTCTGGGAAAGACATGGCTTGGTAGTTCGGACTGGACTGTTCCCATGAGGCACAGGGTCAGAGCTGATTTGCATATAGCCAGTGTCTAACCCAGGGTGGTGCGGAGTGCAAAAAAAACGATGGATTTAGGCCCAGATCCTTGTACTGGGGTGAATGTATGACATTGTTCTACATTCTGTCCATCAACTGTGTTTTTTGCAATTTCACCCCGAGTAGGCTGGGGATGCTCAGACGTGAGTCCCAGGCTCTCCACACCACTGGAGTCAAGCTATCCAGGCTGAAGAAGGCTGATAGCCAGAAACCGGTCCTTGGATGCTTGATTCCGGTCTGGGAAAGACATGGCTTGGTAGTTCTGACTGGACTGTTCCCATGAGGCACAGGGTCAGAGCTGATTTGCATATAGCCAGTGTCTAACCCAGGGTGGTGTGGAGTGCAAAAAAACGATGGATTTAGGCCCAGATCCTTGTACTGGGGTGAATGTATGACATTGTTCTACATTCTGTCCATCAACTGTGTTTTTTGCAATTTCACCCCGAGTGGGCTGGGGATGCTCAGACGTGAGTCCCAGGCTCTCCACACCACTGGAGTCAAGCTATCCAGGCTGAAGAAAGCTGATAGCCAGAAACCGGTCCTTGGATGCTTGATTCCGGTCTGGGAAAGACATGGCTTGGTAGTTCGGACTGGACTGTTCCCATGAGGCACAGGGTCAGAGCTGATTTGCATATAGCCAGTGTCTAACCCAGGGTGGTGTGGAGTGCAAAAAAACGATGGATTTAGGCCCAGATCCTTGTACTGGGGTGAATGTATGACATTGTTCTACATTCTGTCCATCAACTGTGTTTTTTGCAATTTCACCCCGAGTGGGCTGGGGATGCTCAGACGTGAGTCCCAGGCTCTCCACACCACTGGAGTCAAACTATCCAGGCTGAAGAAGGCTGATAGCCAGAAACCGGTCCTTGGATGCTTGATTCCGGTCTGGGAAAGACATGGCTTGGTAGTTCGGACTGGACTGTTCCCATGAGGCACAGGGTCAGAGCTGATTTGCCTATAGCCAGTGTCTAACCCAGGGTGGTGTGGAGTGCAAAAAAACGATGGATTTAGGCCCAGATCCTTGTACTGGGGTGAATGTATGACATTGTTCTACATTCTGTCCATCAACTGTGTTTTTTGCAATTTGAGCAAGCTAGCACACGGCGTTCCCTACACCCTGAATTTGGCCTTCAACTTTGAAAATAAAGCAAAATGGGAATTTTCTCACCAGTTTTTAAGGAGAGCGAGACATTTTTTTTCTCATTTCCAAAAATATTTACAATTTGTGGGACACTTATCTTCTGCTTAAAGTAGAAACTATTCTTAGAGAACTAAATTTCTATTTTAGATACTCTAGAGACATTAGCTACCCTCTAGCATGTTCATAAGTACTTTATTTTGTGATGAAATGGTCTCGCACTTTTCTTCTGTATTAAGAGCCATTTCATGTGTAATTTTCGCTTTTATTCCTGCTGTTTAAAAATATGCTTAACAGATTTTGCATTATTATACTGCTTGAGTGCATATAGTAACTACTCATCTTTTCGTGTATTTCACATTTCCAGGTTTCGGAATACATATGATGTATTTTGGGGTGGTACGGTATACACATGCACTACTAGTTTTTTTTACTATGCCTAGATTTGTAAATATGGACATAGACTATGTGGAGTGGGTGTGATGTATTTCCTATGGGTACTGTATCGATCCCCCTATTCCTGACCCTTGTCTGGTTAATAATTAACTAGCAGCCATCCAACGGCGCAAAAACCCGTTATCTGATTAGCCACACCACGGCACAGAAGCGCGTTATCTGATTAGGTCATAGCGCATGCCACCTCATTAGGCAAGCACTATTCTCCAGCCCCCTAATAGGCATACGGAGTTCTCAAAACAAATCAAACCTACAGCGACCTGGGAAAATCCCCGCAGCCATTGTTTTGATTTCACCGAGAACCTCAGTAAAGAATGTGCGAACGACCAGTTTGTATGACATCCTTATTGACGTATTTATGTCCATCCTTACGTCAATCTCGGCACCTTTCAGGTATAAATATTACCGACATTGCCTAAAGCAAACACACGCGGTGGTGACGAGATTGGAGCAGCGAGACTTGCCGAGGAGCCCAGCTGAGAGCGAAGCCCACAGACGCTGCCCCTCCTTCCTGACGCGCTGAGAAAGAGACGCTGCCTTTTCTCCTGCCGAGAAATCCAGCTCCGGCGCTTCCAAGCCGCCCTCGCAGGCAGCTGGAATATCAAGACCTGAGATAGAGATACCAGCCCTCCAGCCTTCTAGATCCCAGGTACAGAACTGAATAACCCCTTGCAGAGAATTCTTGAGTCAGACCCTTGGCAAGACAAACTTAACTTAAACTGCTACTTATCTACTCCCGCCCACGTATTAGGCTTAGGTCAGGTACACTGGGGTAGGCGTGGTTAGAAGCACCAGTTGAGTACGATTAGTCAATGTATATATGTATGTATCTATTTTATCCATTTTAAGTATCATATGGCTCAGAAACCATATCAATGCTTTTACAGTATTATTTTATAATTCTGTTTTTACTGTATGCACTTTACTTAACTATAAGTATTGCAATAATAGCGATCCATTTTCTCTTGTACGAGAAAAGAGACTGATCAATAAATAACATCTTTTATTGAACACGCCCGTCTCTTCCTTTTCTCTACAATCTGGTGAAACTAAGAATGCACTGAACTGACTGAGTAAAATAAGTTGTCTTTTGTTTTCACACGACTCTAGAGATACATTCTTGATTAGGGGAGAGCAAAGTTGTCATGTTCTATGGTTGTCAGAAACTAAATCCCTTCTTGTCTATCCAGGGAGGTTAAACTCCTCCTTGTCTATTCGAGAAAGTTTCTAGTGAACTCTGAGCTAGCTGGCAAACACTAAACTTTAAGTCTAATATCGTCAATAGAAGACCTAGTTAACCTCTGTCCTAGGTCTATACTATTGAAGGTATTATTCCAATGCGCAGAGCCTATTGGGATAATAGGAACTACACTACAATATGCTCAACTCTTTCTCTGTAGCCTCAGCTTGGATAGATTTCACACTCTCTGTCGTGTCTTCACACATGCCCACATCACCAACCCATCTTGCAGGTCCTGCAACATACATTCGGCTCATCACATTCTTTGCGGTTTCTTTAGCAGTTTCATCAGCGAATGCGTTTCCACGACCAACATCATCAGTCACCTTCTTGTGAGCACTACATTTCACAATCGCAACTTGCAGAGGCAAGGTCAGTGATTCAAGAAGCTCATTCACCAACTGACCATGCTGAATCTTAGCTCCATGCGAAGTCAGGAATCCACGTTCTCTCCACAATCGTTCAAAACTGTGAGCCACACCAAACGCATACTGGCTGTCGGTCTAGATAGTCACTTTCATTCCTTTTGACAACACACATGCTCTCGTGAGTGCAAATAGTTCTGCTTTTTGAGCTGAATTATGTGGGATACGTGCAGTTTCAACAATGGCTTGCAAAGTCGTGACAGCATATGCTGTAGTCGTATCACCATTCGGGAGCTTGAAGCATGAACCATCTACCCATAATATACCATCACATTCAGCAAGAGGAGTGTCATAAAGGTCAACTCTTCCTTCCGTATCTTCTTCTGTTCTTAGAAAGCAATCATGTTGTTCCGAAGTGTCTGATTCTTCTACGATTGGCAATAGTGTTGCTATGTTTAAAGTACTGCACCTTTTGATATGTACATGACTGGCCAATAGCGTTAGTTCGTAACCTGACAATCGAGCACTAGTTAAATGCTGTGTCTTGGTTCTGTTTAACAATGTGTCTACTGCATGTGGGACCATCACGACTAGTGTGTTATTCATTACTAGGCCAGCAGACTGTCGAATAGAAACAGCTGCTGCCGCTGTGGCTCTTAAACAACTAGGCAATGCTCTAGCCACTGGATCCAAAGTCGAGGAAAAGTAAGCACATGGACGCTGTTTGTCCCCAAATAACTGAGTCAGGACTGACAATGCACAACCATCCTTCTCATGGACATATAATGTAAAGGGCTTACTGTAGTTGGGGGTACCCAACACTGGAGCCGAACATAATGCTGTGTGCAATTCAGAAAAACTGTTCTGACACTCTTCCGACCAAGGAATAGGGTTAGGTGTACCTTTACACGTTAATGCCACCAAAGGTTTGGCTAATAACGAAAAATTTGGGATCCACTGTCTACAGTACGATGTAATGCCCAAGAAAGCACGCACTTCTCTCTGTGTTTTTGGTACACTCAATTTCGCTATTGCCTGAATTCTTTCTGGGGTCAGTTTCCTACCCTCCTTCGATAAGAGGTGACCTAGGTAGGTCACTTCTTGTCGGCAGTATTGTAGTATGGAAAGTGACACCTTGTGATGCAAAGCACACAGATGACGCAATAATGACAAAGTGGCATTCTTACATATTTTCTCAGTATCTGCAGCAATGAGTAAATCGTCAACGTACTGTACAAGAGTGGCACCTTCAGGTAAAACAATCGTATCAAGCTGTGTTTTCAGAGCTTGACTATATATTGATGGACTTTCACAGTAGCCCTGAGGAGTGCGTTTAAAGCGGAAACTGCGACCTCCTAAACTGAAGGCAAAAATATCCCTGCTTTCCTCAGCAATCGGGATGCTGAAGAAGGCATTCTTCAGGTCAATCACCGAAAACCAAGTGGCAGAAGCTGGAATCATAGTCAATAATGTAGTAATGTCGGGGACAACTGGGAATTGTGGCACGACTATTTTGTTGACCTCTCTAAGATCAATCACAAATCTGTACACGGGTGGCTGAGTGGGGTCAGTTCTTTTTAAAACAGGCAGAACAGGACTATTGCAAACATTTCCTCTCGTTTCTTCAATCACATCTTTTGCAATTAGCTCGTAAACGATCGCTAGCAAGGCTTTTTCACCCTCACTGGAAATTCGGTATTGGGGAATTCGTGGCATTTTAACATTGGCTTTCAATGTTACAACATATGGTGGTATTTCTAAGAGTCCCACATCATTGGGACCAGCTGCCCAAAGTATGTCTGGAAGAAACGACAATTCTGCTGGAAGTTTATCCCTCGATAAATACATTGGAGAAACCACTTTCTTACCCAGAGTAAGTTGTACTCCTGATGGAGAACAGTACAAAGTCGCATACAATCTTTTTAGCAAATCTAATCCTAGCAAGTTTTCGCCACAACCTGTTGTCAGAATAAGGGGTGCTTCGAATTCGCAAGGACCAACAGAAAGAGACAGAGGGTCAGAAATCGGATTCCTAACCGGGGCGCCAGAAAAACCTACAGAAACGTTCGTTTCGCCAGACAAAGGTGCGCCAGGGAGTTTGGAGTGCATAATAGAACTCTTTGTAGCACCAGTATCCAAGAGAAAAGGTTCTGACACGCCTGATGTGATCACCTCAACGTATGGTCCACTCTGATCTACTGGAACTGAAAGAACTCCCTCTCTTTGTCCGTGGCTGTCCTAGCAATCATTACTGTTCCATTGCTCGCCTTCTGTATAGTAATCATCAGTATAGTACTGAGCTGTCCTACCAGATGCGTTATTCTGCTGATCGAACTTATTCATAGAATTCTGTGGTGGAAGAGACTGCGCGTTCTGGGGGACGTTTCCACGTCCTCTACCTCTAGGTGCTTGCTGAACGCCTCTACCTCTCACGTTCGAAACACCATTTGCACGTTGTAACAAGATAGGGCAACTATACTTAAAATGACCTTCCTCCTTGCAATATGAACACTGGTTGGGACCTATATTGACACGTGGCTGATTATACTCGACTCTTTGTGAGTTCCCTTGATACTGTTGAGGCTGCTGATAGTTATTCTGATAGGTGTTCTGACCACCGTTATTCTGGCCATTACCACCATCACGTGGCGGATAGGCTTGCTGCAATAAAACCTTCGTTTTCAATTCTTTCGTTTTCTTGTCTGCTCTATCTTTATCGTCTTTGTCTCTATTTTCGTAATATTGGGCAGTAGCCAATATCTGTGCTGAAGAGGAAACAGCCCAAGAACTCTCTGAATCTTTTAACTTTTTACACAATTCTGGAAGCAGATTGTGCACGAATTTATCGACAAATAATCGCTGGCCACCTTCTGTGGTCATGTCTTGACCACTGTGATCGACAAACGTTTCTTCAAACCTGGTGAAGAAATCTGAGACCGTCTCGTCTTTCTTCTGCTTACATGCAGATAACTTATCCCAATTCACACGTATTGCAGGCATTATCGTTTTCATGTAATCAACTATTTTACCAGGAAGTTCGGCTATTAAAGGTTCGGGTTTAGCACCACCCACTTGTCGGGCATCTACAGCAGCGATATTAGCCCATGAATCACCTAATTCCTGTTCGTGATCTGAATGACGAATCTTACTCCATAAAGGCTGTGGGACAACGTTCCCAAATAACATATCGATATCCGCTAAATTCATTATACATGACCCAGCAGTCTGTGACAACTCTTTGTAATACCCTGCAGGATTCTTACGCGGATCTGGTAATGTCTGTTTAAGTGCTAAAACTTCAGCTCGTTTCCATGGGACATGTACCCATACACGCTGAAAGTGTGGCGGAATAGGTGGATCAGTGGTTGTGTCACCCTCTCTCCATTGTGGGGGAACTTCTCTCATGGGGTATTGTCGCGCCTTTTTCCTACTAGATGTACCAGGCTCAGACGATGACCCAGAACTATTCCCTTTACTCCAATATGATAACACTGTCTCAACTGCTTTTTCGACATCGGGACCTACAATCATACCCTCCCCAAACTCAAACCATACCCGACATAAGCCTTTCGGGTTACATTCCTGACCGCTGTCTTCAAAATCCTCACAAAGGAAAACACACATTTGTTCAAAAACATATCTTTGCGTCGGTGCTTCCCATTGATGGAAGACTTCCATGACGCATTCTACATCATACTTTGCAGTATCCATAGCCCATTTACGCGCTAAACGATTTAATGAATCTCTCTCCTGATAGTCAGGCAGTTGACTTCGCAACTGTCTTCGTCCCATATTAGGGGTCGTTTTAGGCGACCGAAAAAGAGGTGAAGGAAGGTTAGTAACAATGCTGGCCATTTTATGCCAAACGGAAGGTGAAAGTGAAGGAAGAACTGGTGGAGAAACAGTGTGAGATAAGGCAGGGGCAGAAGCAATAGCAGAGGGATCATTAGGAGAAGTAGAAGGTACGCTAGGCAAAGTCATAGAGAGCATAGGTGAAACAGGTATGATTGGTGAGCCTTGAGGAGGTTGCACCATAGTAGTAGGAGCCAGCTGAAGAGTAGCTGGGTGTTGCTGTAGAGGAACATTATTTTCAAAAAGGGGGTGGTGATGGACAGAGTATCTGAGTTAATCAGAACACTCCTACCCAGTCAACAGATCAGGGCTTGATCCATCACCGTTTTTTAGCTCACTGCACCATCCCAGTTCAGAACCTGGCTATATGCAAATTAGTGTGTCCCTGGCCCAGTGCATCATGGGAACAGGGCAGACCAAACTACCAAGCCAATTCTTCACTGGAAAGGAAACAAGCTTCCGGGGACCGGTTTCTGGCATTACAGCCGTCTTCGGCCCGGCTTGCTTGAATCCTGATGGTGCAGTGAGCAAGGGACTCACATCTGAGTATACCCTTCCACACTTATGGTGGCCAAAATATTTTCAAAAAGGGGGTGGTGATGGACAGAGTATCTGAGTTAATCAGAACACTCCTACCCAGTCAACAGATCAGGGCTTGATCCATCACCGTTTTTTAGCTCACTGCACCATCCCAGTTCAGAACCTGGCTATATGCAAATTAGTGTGTCCCTGGCCCAGTGCATCATGGGAACAGGGCAGACCAAACTACCAAGCCAATTCTTCACTGGAAAGGAAACAAGCTTCCGGGGACCGGTTTCTGGCATTACAGCCGTCTTCGGCCCGGCTTGCTTGAATCCTGATGGTGCAGTGAGCAAGGGACTCACATCTGAGTATACCCTTCCACACTTATGGTGGCCAAAATATTTTCAAAAAGGGGGTGGTGATGGACAGAGTATCTGAGTTAATCAGAACACTCCTACCCAGTCAACAGATCAGGGCTTGATCCATCACCGTTTTTTAGCTCACTGCACCATCCCAGTTCAGAACCTGGCTATATGCAAATTAGTGTGTCCCTGGCCCAGTGCATCATGGGAACAGGGCAGACCAAACTACCAAGCCAATTCTTCACTGGAAAGGAAACAAGCTTCCGGGGACCGGTTTCTGGCATTACAGCCGTCTTCGGCCCGGCTTGCTTGAATCCTGATGGTGCAGTGAGCAAGGGACTCACATCTGAGTATACCCTTCCACACTTATGGTGGCCAAAATATTTTCAAAAAGGGGGTGGTGATGGAGAGAGTATCTGAGTTAATCAGAACACTCCTGCCCAGTCAACAGATCAGGGCTTGATCCATCACCGTTTTTTAGCTCACTGCACCATCCCAGTTCAGAACCTGGCTATATGCAAATTAGTGTGTCCCTGGCCCAGTGCATCATGGGAACAGGGCAGACCAAACTACCAAGCCAATTCTTCACTGGAAAGGAAACAAGCTTCCGGGGACCGGTTTCTGGCATTACAGCCGTCTTCGGCCCGGCTTGCTTGAATCCTGATGGTGCAGTGAGCAAGGGACTCACATCTGAGTATACCCTTCCACACTTATGGTGGCCAAAATATTTTCAAAAAGGGGGTGGTGATGGACAGAGTATCTGAGTTAATCAGAACACTCCTACCCAGTCAACAGATCAGGGCTTGATCCATCACCATTTTTTAGCTCACTGCACCATCCCAGTTCAGAACCTGGCTATATGCAAATTAGTGTGTCCCTGGCCCAGTGCATCATGGGAACAGGGCAGACCAAACTACCAAGCCAATTCTTCACTGGAAAGGAAACAAGCTTCCGGGGACCGGTTTCTGGCATTACAGCCGTCTTCGGCCCGGCTTGCTTGAATCCTGATGGTGCAGTGAGCAAGGGACTCACATCTGAGTATACCCTTCCACACTTATGGTGGCCAAAATATTTTCAAAAAGGGGGTGGTGATGGACAGAGTATCTGAGTTAATCAGAACACTCCTACCCAGTCAACAGATCAGGGCATGATCCATCACCGTTTTTTAGCTCACTGCACCATCCCAGTTCAGAACCTGGCTATATGCAAATTAGTGTGTCCCTGGCCCAGTGCATCATGAGTCCCTTTCTCACTGCTCCATCAGGATTCAAGCAAGCCGGGCCGAAGAGGCTGAAATGCCAGAAACCGGTCCCCGGTAGCTTGTCTCCTTTCTGGTGAAGAATTGGCTTGGTAGTTTGGTCTGCCCTGTTCCCATGATGCACTGGGCCAGGGACAGACTAATTTGCATATAGCCAGGTTCTGAGCTGGGATGGGGCAGTGAGATAAATAACGGTGATGGATCAAGCCCTGATCTTTGGACTGGGTAAGAGTGGTCTGCTTAATTCAGACACTCTGTTCATCACCACCCCCTTTTCTGAATCGTTTTTGGCCACTATAGGTGTGGCAGGGTATACTCAGACATGAGTCCCTTTCTCACTGCTCCATCAGGATTCAAGCAAGCCGGGCCGAAGAGGCTGAAATGCCAGAAACCGGTCCCCGGTAGCTTGTCTCCTTTCTGGTGAAGAATTGGCTTGGTAGTTTGGTCTGCCCTGTTCCCATGATGCACTGGGCCAGGGACAGACTAATTTGCATATAGCCAGGTTCTGAGCTGGGATGGGGCAGTGAGATAAATAACGGTGATGGATCAAGCCCTGATCTTTGGACTGGGTAAGAGTGGTCTGCTTAATTCAGACACTCTGTTCATCACCACCCCCTTTTCTGAATCGTTTTTAGCCACTATAGGTGTGGCAGGGTATACTCAGACATGAGTCCCTTTCTCACTGCTCCATCAGGATTCAAGCAAGCCGGGCCGAAGAGGCTGAAATGCCAGAAACCGGTCCCCGGTAGCTTGTCTCCTTTCTGGTGAAGAATTGGCTTGGTAGTTTGGTCTGCCCTGTTCCCATGATGCACTGGGCCAGGGACAGACTAATTTGCATATAGCCAGGTTCTGAGCTGGGATGGGGCAGTGAGATAAATAACGGTGATGGATCAAGCCCTGATCTTTGGACTGGGTAAGAGTGGTCTGCTTAATTCAGACACTCTGTTCATCACCACCCCCTTTTCTGAATCGTTTTTGGCCACTATAGGTGTGGCAGGGTATACTCAGACATGAGTCCCTTTCTCACTGCTCCATCAGGATTCAAGCAAGCCGGGCCGAAGAGGCTGAAATGCCAGAAACCGGTCCCCGGTAGCTTGTCTCCTTTCTGGTGAAGAATTGGCTTGGTAGTTTGGTCTGCCCTGTTCCCATGATGCACTGGGCCAGGGACAGACTAATTTGCATATAGCCAGGTTCTGAGCTGGGATGGGGCAGTGAGATAAATAACGGTGATGGATCAAGCCCTGATCTTTGGACTGGGTAAGAGTGGTCTGCTTAATTCAGACACTCTGTTCATCACCACCCCCTTTTCTGAATCGTTTTTGGCCACTATAGGTGTGGCAGGGTATACTCAGACATGAGTCCCTTTCTCACTGCTCCATCAGGATTCAAGCAAGCCGGGCCGAAGAGGCTGAAATGCCAGAAACCGGTCCCCGGTAGCTTGTCTCCTTTCTGGTGAAGAATTGGCTTGGTAGTTTGGTCTGCCCTGTTCCCATGATGCACTGGGCCAGGGACAGACTAATTTGCATATAGCCAGGTTCTGAGCTGGGATGGGGCAGTGAGATAAATAACGGTAATGGATCAAGCCCTGATCTTTGGACTGGGTAAGAGTGGTCTGCTTAATTCAGACACTCTGTTCATCACCACCCCCTTTTCTGAATCGTTTTTGGCCACTATAGGTGTGGCAGGGTATACTCAGACATGAGTCCCTTTCTCACTGCTCCATCAGGATTCAAGCAAGCCGGGCCGAAGAGGCTGAAATGCCAGAAACCGGTCCCCGGTAGCTTGTCTCCTTTCTGGTGAAGAATTGGCTTGGTAGTTTGGTCTGCCCTGTTCCCATGAGGCACTGGGCCAGGGACAGACTAATTTGCATATAGCCAGGTTCTGAGCTGGGATGGGGCAGTGAGATAAATAACGGTGATGGATCAAGCCCTGATCTTTGGACTGGGTAAGAGTGGTCTGCATAATTCAGACACTCTGTTCATCACCACCCCCTTTTCTGAATCGTTTTTGGCCACTATAGGTGTGGCAGGGTATACTCAGACATGAGTCCCTTTCTCACTGCTCCATCAGGATTCAAGCAAGCCGGGCCGAAGAGGCTGAAATGCCAGAAACCGGTCCCCGGTAGCTTGTCTCCTTTCTGGTGAAGAATTGGCTTGGTAGTTTGGTCTGCCCTGTTCCCATGATGCACTGGGCCAGGGACAGACTAATTTGCATATAGCCAGGTTCTGAGCTGGGATGGGGCAGTGAGATAAATAACGGTGATGGATCAAGCCCTGATCTTTGGACTGGGTAAGAGTGGTCTGCTTAATTCAGACACTCTGTTCATCACCACCCCCTTTTCTGAATCGTTTTTGGCCACTATAGGTGTGGCAGGGTATACTCAGACATGAGTCCCTTTCTCACTGCTCCATCAGGATTCAAGCAAGCCGGGCCGAAGAGGCTGAAATGCCAGAAACCGGTCCCCGGTAGCTTGTCTCCTTTCTGGTGAAGAATTGGCTTGGTAGTTTGGTCTGCCCTGTTCCCATGATGCACTGGGCCAGGGACAGACTAATTTGCATATAGCCAGGTTCTGAGCTGGGATGGGGCAGTGAGATAAATAATGGTGATGGATCAAGCCCTGATCTTTGGACTGGGTAAGAGTGGTCTGCTTAATTCAGACACTCTGTTCATCACCACCCCCTTTTCTGAATCGTTTTTGGCCACTATAGGTGTGGCAGGGTATACTCAGACATGAGTCCCTTTCTCACTGCTCCATCAGGATTCAAGCAAGCCGGGCCGAAGAGGCTGAAATGCCAGAAACCGGTCCCCGGTAGCTTGTCTCCTTTCTGGTGAAGAATTGGCTTGGTAGTTTGGTCTGCCCTGTTCCCATGATGCACTGGGCCAGGGACAGACTAATTTGCATATAGCCAGGTTCTGAGCTGGGATGGGGCAGTGAGATAAATAACGGTGATGGATCAAGCCCTGATCTTTGGACTGGGTAAGAGTGGTCTGCTTAATTCAGACACTCTGTTCATCACCACCCCCTTTTCTGAATCGTTTTTGGCCACTATAGGTGTGGCAGGGTATACTCAGACATGAGTCCCTTTCTCACTGCTCCATCAGGATTCAAGCAAGCCGGGCCGAAGAGGCTGAAATGCCAGAAACCGGTCCCCGGTAGCTTGTCTCCTTTCTGGTGAAGAATTGGCTTGGTAGTTTGGTCTGCCCTGTTCCCATGATGCACTGGGCCAGGGACAGACTAATTTGCATATAGCCAGGTTCTGAGCTGGGATGGGGCAGTGAGATAAATAACGGTGATGGATCAAGCCCTGATCTTTGGACTGGGTAAGAGTGGTCTGCTTAATTCAGACACTCTGTTCATCACCACCCCCTTTTCTGAATCGTTTTTGGCCACTATAGGTGTGGCAGGGTATACTCAGACATGAGTCCCTTTCTCACTGCTCCATCAGGATTCAAGCAAGCCGGGCCGAAGAGGCTGAAATGCCAGAAACCGGTCCCCGGTAGCTTGTCTCCTTTCTGGTGAAGAATTGGCTTGGTAGTTTGGTCTGCCCTGTTCCCATGATGCACTGGGCCAGGGACAGACTAATTTGCATATAGCCAGGTTCTGAGCTAGGATGGGGCAGTGAGATAAATAACGGTGATGGATCAAGCCCTGATCTTTGGACTGGGTAAGAGTGGTCTGCTTAATTCAGACACTCTGTTCATCACCACCCCCTTTTCTGAATCGTTTTTGGCCACTATAGGTGTGGCAGGGTATACTCAGACATGAGTCCCTTTCTCACTGCTCCATCAGGATTCAAGCAAGCCGGGCCGAAGAGGCTGAAATGCCAGAAACCGGTCCCCGGTAGCTTGTCTCCTTTCTGGTGAAGAATTGGCTTGGTAGTTTGGTCTGCCCTGTTCCCATGATGCACTGGGCCAGGGACAGACTAATTTGCATATAGCCAGGTTCTGAGCTGGGATGGGGCAGTGAGATAAATAACGGTGATGGATCAAGCCCTGATCTTTGGACTGGGTAAGAGTGGTCTGCTTAATTCAGACACTCTGTTCATCACCACCCCCTTTTCTGAATCGTTTTTGGCCACTATAGGTGTGGCAGGGTATACTCAGACATGAGTCCCTTTCTCACTGCTCCATCAGGATTCAAGCAAGCCGGGCCGAAGAGGCTGAAATGCCAGAAACCGGTCCCCGGTAGCTTGTCTCCTTTCTGGTGAAGAATTGGCTTGGTAGTTTGGTCTGCCCTGTTCCCATGATGCACTGGGCCAGGGACAGACTAATTTGCATATAGCCAGGTTCTGAGCTGGGATGGGGCAGTGAGATAAATAACGGTGATGGATCAAGCCCTGATCTTTGGACTGGGTAAGAGTGGTCTGCTTAATTCAGACACTCTGTTCATCACCACCCCCTTTTCTGAATCGTTTTTGGCCACTATAGGTGTGGCAGGGTATACTCAGACATGAGTCCCTTTCTCACTGCTCCATCAGGATTCAAGCAAGCCGGGCCGAAGAGGCTGAAATGCCAGAAACCGGTCCCCGGTAGCTTGTCTGCTTTCTGGTGAAGAATTGGCTTGGTAGTTTGGTCTGCCCTGTTCCCATGATGCACTGGGCCAGGGACAGACTAATTTGCATATAGCCAGGTTCTGAGCTGGGATGGGGCAGTGAGATAAATAACGGTGATGGATCAAGCCCTGATCTTTGGACTGGGTAAGAGTGGTCTGCTTAATTCAGACACTCTGTTCATCACCACCCCCTTTTCTGAATCGTTTTTGGCCACTATAGGTGTGGCAGGGTATACTCAGACATGAGTCCCTTTCTCACTGCTCCATCAGGATTCAAGCAAGCCGGGCCGAAGAGGCTGAAATGCCAGAAACCGGTCCCCGGTAGCTTGTCTCCTTTCTGGTGAAGAATTGGCTTGGTAGTTTGGTCTGCCCTGTTCCCATGATGCACTGGGCCAGGGACAGACTAATTTGCATATAGCCAGGTTCTGAGCTGGGATGGGGCAGTGAGATAAATAACGGTGATGGATCAAGCCCTGATCTTTGGACTGGGTAAGAGTGGTCTGCTTAATTCAGACACTCTGTTCATCACCACCCCCTTTTCTGAATCGTAGAGGAACATTAGGCACATGTTGCACAACTAAAGGTTGCGGAGGTGCCGTGGCACTTTTCGCATAGGGGGGTGGTGAACTTAATAAATGCGACATTAATGGGTCTTTTTCACGCTCTTTTTCTGTCTCTTGCTGAAGAGACGGAAAAACTGGATAGCATTTATCTGTTGTCATTTTACGTTGCCTGTGCAATTGCTCACTCATCTGTTCTTCTTCATTGTCTTTAAACCGCATAGCAGCTTGTATTACTGAAATATTCCCTTCTCTCTTATTTTTCTTCTCTAATTTAATTTCCTTCTGTTTTGCCTCTTTACGCCATAGGCGGAAAGAGTCAAACATTGCCGGCCGGGCTTTCTTTTTGAACAGTTTGACCTCGAGATTGTCTAGAATTTCGGTGTCAAAGCTACCGTATTGGGGCCATTTTAAAACACCATCGTTTTTGGTATGTTTAATCCACACCTCATTATATGTGATGGGGCCTACTCCGTGTTTGACATATAACTCATATGTTGGAGTTCCAACCGGAGGAACCGGACACGAGTCCTCCAATCGGGAGTCCCTATTATTACAACCAAGACAAAACAAGTTTCCAAGTCTGCTAAGACCAGTCATCTTCGCTCTCTAGTCTAGCTTCAAACTTCGAAGGTTTATCGATTACGATATTTCTTGTGAATACACAAGCCCCTCGGTTTTGGTGCTTGCAAGTACCAACACAAAACTTTTCCCAAAGGATACCCAAAACTAAGAACCACTAAGGACTGGGAGACGCTCCACTTATACTTAACTGAAATGTCGATGACGTCACTAGAAGACTCGTCTTAGTGTTTCGCTCTACCAAACTTCAAGGGTCCAAATCAGGGCGATAGCCAGGGCAGCAGTCCTTCGTAGCCGTCAGGAAGCGGGGAACCTCGCAGCAAAGACCGTCGGACCACGTCGACATGCAGGGGTCGTTGAAGTGGTTGGCCGTCCTCCGGAATTTTCACACGAAGCTCCTCACGAACCTCTGGCTGGACCGGTACCGCTGGAATCGCCCCACGTTGGGCGCCAACTGAGGTACTGGGTTTTTCAGAACCGGTACTGATCCGGTAACCCAGCGGTGCCAGGGTACACCCGAGGACCTCGAGTTCTTCCTGATTCAGACCACAGAAACTCAGAGTCTTCTAGGTGAAGTCAAAGATCAATTTATTGGCTGCAACCAAGGTAACAAGTGTCCTAGAAGTACAACACACGGAAGTATGTTCTCAGGAGACTGCTTCAAATCACGAAGTCAGGCTTCTCTTTTTATACAAAATAATAAGCTTCAGGCAAACATTCCTAGATTTTCAGGATACTATTCACGTATTTCGACCACAAATGAGTAGCAGAGTTATGATGACAAGCTCACATTTCGTTTGTCTAATACATAATAAATTACTCTCCAAGGTCCGGCATTTCAATCAGATATCGGTGTTTCCCCAATAAAACGAGCACGTCCTCATCATAAAAACAAGTAGGAAAAAGGAGCGGGGCCAGGTGTGGGCAAGATTCGGCAGGGTGTGTGTGTGATGAAAGGGTTTTATGGCTGGGTGCGCCTAGATGCTATCTTGACCAGCCACTGGGAGAGGAACTGACCAAACGGGTTGGCCTGGGGCTATGGTTTCAACCTGCCCAGGTCACGAAAAAGTCAATCGAGGAGTGCTTGTCCTTTTGATATCGGATTAAGCCTATGCAAAGGGCAACATACAAAATGGCTGCCGTATACAAAATGGAAGCCAAGGGTTCAGGGTACAAATGACGATCTCGAGGTGAAAGCAACCTTCGAATGCGACGAAAATGCTTGTGCATAATGTACTCGCCATTCTCGGTCTTTTGATACTAAATTCGTCGTGATACGATGAAGTTTTATTCTCGAGTCTGAATGGTTACACGAGTTCGGATTTTCAGTACTACAAAGGCTCCTCCTGCTTGCCCGACTGCGGCTGCTGCTGCGGCTTGCAGGCTTCCCTGGCGGCTTTGCGGCTTTACCGCAGCTTTTTCTGGCATTGAGGTTCCTCCGTACAGCTGAGGGCTAGCGGCGGTGTTGTTCTCACAGCGCGGGACTCAGCGCTCACACCTGCACGCAGCCTGACTCCTATGGTCTCCTCTGACGGACTGACGAGCTGTTAGGCGAGCTGTAAAACCTGGCATCAACCACTTGCACTGCAACTCCCTCCTATAGAAAAGAGTTGACTTCAGTCGCTTCTATCGATGTCTGCAGCCGTGACTTGCTATCCCGGGGCTCCCGCGGCCGCTCAACGCGATCTGCTGCAGTGAGCCTGCCAGAATTGGTGTCTCTGGAGATTGAGTTGAGCGCCGCTTCAATCAGGACGCCAATTCCGCCCGCTAGATCCCACCGGCTTGCTCAACCCCTGCCGGGTGCCGGATACCGATTTACCAAGTGCGAGCCTGGGCGGGAGGCAGGCAGGGATGCCGCTGAAACGCTGAGGGACGCTAGGAGGCTCAATAAGACTTGCTGCCTGCTGCTCACCGCTGCTCGCTGCTCGCCACGGAAGGAATGGCGACTGGCGTCTGGCGTTCTGGCTCGCCGCGGTCCTCTGCTGCTCTCGGCTGCTTAGTTCTGATACTGCTGATGGGGAAAGGAATCACTTTGCACTGGGATGGGGTTGCCTCAACTACAGTGGACAATTGACGTATCAAATGTGAATTCAATATGACTCCAACTGACGGTATCAGTGCACCAAATATATCACCAACTATTTTTGAAAAACGTGCTCTTTTATTTCTTGTTAGTCCTTTACTTATGTCATTCATTTCATTGTTCTTAGTGATGTGGTATACCTTCGGAAATTCAAAGAAATGTAACAACTGCCATAACATCGTGGAGGTAACCTATAATAGGCGTTTTTACAGCACGCATAATAAATTCCCGGAAGTACAGGATCAGTTCCCCCTTTTAGTCCCCATCCCCCTATTATTAGGAATTTATGTTCACATTCGCTAGTACCAATGAAAATACTATTATACTCGGTTTTTAATCTATGTAGACCGAATTTCCCCAATTTTTACAAGTTCAGGGACATTGCAGCATGAGTTTTGCCTTTTTTATAATCTCCTTCTAAAGCAGCCCATGGAGATACATGGGACTTTTGCTCAACAGTTTTCTTTTGGAAATCCTGCCTTCTTTCTTCTACTAAATTTAAAAAATCTTGTTCTTCATCACGCAAAAGACACGTTAAATTATTTCTATGAGCATGTGTTATATCTATGGGATTTGCTGTTAGAAAAAATTCTCCCATAAACTCTGCATTTTTACCACTAAGTATTGGATTCATACTTCTTCTAATAGGGATGTCTGAAAATACTAAATCCATGTTACTATAATAGTATTGCAACTTACCAGTAACATGAAACAAACTGGACATAACACTACACATCACACCATACGTTAATAGAAGATGGTGATAGGTTACACCTTCCGAGACAGAAGTAGGTTGTTTCATGCAAACAGTCACACATCCATTGTATCCATGTAATGATAAAGGAGTTTGGTGAATACATTTAATTAAAAATCACTACTTGATTTATCATGATAATACATGCTTTTATCCATTTGTTCTAAATCTGTAGTAGTACTTCTCTTAGTAACCACACTCACTCTTTCACTAGTATTTGTGTTTTTCTGATTATTAGTAACCATTAGGACAGATATCACAACTGTTAATAATAACCACATCAATATTAGCATTGTAATACTACATAGGCAACATTTAACACATTGTTGTTTTAAGTTAGGTTTTGGATGTTCAGTCACTTTTACTTCCGCCATTTTAGCATCTAAAAATGTATTTCTAAAAAAAAAAATTTAATTGTAAAAAGTAACAACTTTGTGTGATCCCACACTTCAAAGGCTTTCAGCTTTTGGTCAATCCTTACTTTTCGATCTTTTCTTCTTTTAATAATTTCTCAATGAATTCACCCTTTGTTCAAAAGTCTTTATTTAAGGTGGTCTCAAATCCATTTAATCAGATCCTTCAACAATGTTATTTTCTGGTTCTCCCTTTAGATCAAGATTTTCAAAATCTTCCAATATGATATAGGTCTACTCTGGAACCTTATATTTTCTATTTAGTTCCCTCGCTCTTTTTGACAATCTTAATTATCTTCTTCTTGTTTGTTCTTTCTCAACCTGACTTGATACCTTGTTTACTTGCTCTGTCCCTGTTTTTCTTTCAAGAAAAGTATCTCAGTTGTTTCACTCCACTCAGCCAGTGATCTCCCTTTTTAACTCTTTTTGTCTGTACTGCCTTTTCACCTTCTTCATCAATTGCAAGGGTCCTTTAATTTTCTCTTTCTTTTGGTTGGACTTTTCGGCTTCTTTTCCTTCTTCTGACTGAGCTTGATCTGGATTTTCTTTAGGAGATTTTTTTATTCTTTGCTCACTTTGTTCTGCTCTTTCAAGCTCTAACTCTTTCTCAGTCTCTACAGCTGTCTCTTCAGTCCCAGTAGTTGGTGTCCGCTCTACTTGACTTGTATTTGGTTGTTCTTTGTCAATGTATTCTTCAGAGTCTGTCTCTCTGATTTCTTCGACTTCACAACTCTCAGATTCTGGTTCTTTTCTTTGTTCTACCAGTTGCTGCTCTTGCCGTTCAGGTGGACTTGGGATTCTTTGGGTATGACTGGCATGGGTCCAATTTGGTAAGGCAGCACACTTCACTGCTGTTGTCATAACCAATATGATTTGATGAGGTCTTTTCAACCTGGGTTCCAAGCATGATTTCCTCGTATGCTTCTTTATCATGACCCAGTCTCCAGGACAGAAATCATGAGCTTGATTCAGCAGTCCTGTGTTTGCATCTTCTCCAACCTGGTGAAACACAGAACGTACCAGATCAGCTAGTCCTTTACAATAGTCCAACACTAAATCATCAGTTATATTCATGTTTCCAGATACAAATGCTTGTCTCATTGCTCTTCCCATGAGGATTTCATCCAGACTTAATACTGTTCTTCGGTCAGGAATGCTTCAATGGCTCATTAATACAATGGGCAAAGCATCAGGCCATTTCAGTGAAGTGGATGCACGCACCTTTCCTAACCTGGATTTTATTGTACCATTGAGCTGCTCAACCACTCCAGAGGCTTCTGGTCAATAGGCACAATGTAATTTCTGTTCAATTTTGAAAGCTTCACAAATTAGTTTAATTATCGCATTATTAAAATGATCAATCAATCAATCATGGCATTTATGTAGTGCACTACTCACCCGGAGGGTCTCAAGGCGCTAGGGGAGGGGGGGTCTGCTACTGCTCGAACAGCCAGGTCTTGAGCTGTTTCCTGAAGGCGAGGTGGTCCCGGCTCAGGCGGAGGCGTGTCGGGAGGGAGTTCCAGGTCTTGGCGGCCAGGTAGGAGAAGGACCTTCCTCCTGTTGTGGCTCTTCGGATGCGGGGGGCGGCGGCGAGGGCGTGGCTGGTTGAACGGAGCTGGCGTGTTGGAGTGTAGAAGTTGATGCGGCTGTTGAGGTATCTCGGGCCTTGGTCGTGTAGGGCTTTGTGTGCGTGGGTGAGGAGACGGAAGGTGATTCTCTTGTTGACCGGGAGCCAGTGCAGATCTCTCAGGTGTCCAGAGATGTGGCTGTGTCGGGGGATGTCGAGGATGAGTCTGGCTGAGGCGTTCTGGATTCACTGGAGTCTCTTCTGGAGCTTGGCGGTGGTTCCGGCGTAGAGGGCGTTGCCGTAGTCCAGTCGGCTGGTGACGAGGGCCTGGGTGACCTTCTTCCTGGTCTCGGTGGGGATCCACCGGAAGATCTTATGTAGCATGCGCAGGATATTGAAACAGGACGAGGAGACGGCGTTGACTTGTCTGGTCATGGAGAGGGAGGAGTCCAGGATGAAGACCAGGTTGCGTGCGTGGTCTGTTGGTTTGGGTGCGGTGCCCAGGGCGGGGGGCCACCAGGAGTCGTCCCAGGCGGAGGGCGAGGAGCCCAGGATGAGAACTTCCGTCTTGTCTGAGTTCAGTTTCAGGCGGCTGGTGATCATCCACTCGGCTACGTCTTTCATCCCTTCGTGAAGGTTGGTTCTGGCGGTGGCGGGGTCGTTGGTGAGGGAGAGGATCAGCTGTGTGTCGTCAGCGTAGGAGATGATGTTGAGGTTGTGTTGGCATGCGATGGCCGCAAGGGGGCTCATGTAGACATTGAAGAGGGTGGGGCTGAGCGAGGAGCCCTGAGGAACGCCGCAGATGACTCCGGTGGCCTCTGACCTGAACGGGGGGAGGCGGACTCTCTGTGTCCTTCCAGCGAGGAAGGAGATGATCCACTCCAGTGCCTTCTCTTGGATTCCGACGTTGCTGAGGCGCTGCACTAGGGTACGGTGGCAGACAGTGTCGAATGCTGCGGAGAGGTCTAGGAGGATGAGGGCCGCTGTTTCTCCGTTGTCGAGCAGGGCTCGGATGTCATCGGTGGCAGCGATGAGGGCGTTCTTGGTGCTGTGGTTGGCCCTGAAGCCCGACTGTGAGAGGTCGAGGGATCCATTTGTCTCGAGGAAGTTGGCCAGTTGCTTGCTGACAGTCTTCTCGATGACTTTGGCTGGGAACGGGAGGAGCGAGATGGGGCGGTAGTTTTGGAGTTCGGAGGGGTCCGCTGTTGGTTTCTTTAGTAGAGCGCTGAGTTCGGCGTGCTTCCAGCTCTCTGGAAAGGTGGCGGTGTCGAAGGAGGTGTTGATGATGTCCCGCAGATGGGGTGCGATGACAGCGTCGGCCTTGTTGAAGACGTGGTGAGGGCAGGGGTCGGTAGGAGATCCAGAGTGGATGGAGTTCATCGTGCGGATGGTGTCTTCGGTGCTGATCGGGGTCCAGGCGCTGAGGGTGGTGGTGGGCGTTGGTGCGGTCGTGGGGAGCGTTGGTTGTGTGCTGAAGCTGTTGTGTATGCCCGCGATCTTGTTGTGGAAGTGGGAGGCGAGGGAGTTGCAGAGGTCTTGCGATGGGGTGATGTCGTTGTTTCCGGCGTTGGGGTTGGAGAGCTCTTTCACGATGTTGAAGAGTTCCTTGCTGTTGTGTGCGTTGTTGTCCAGCCGTTCCTTGAATGCTGTTTTCTTGGTGGCGTGGATCAGTTGATGGTGCTTTCAGGTGGCGAGCTTGAGGGTGGTCATGTTGTCCGGTGTTGGGTCTCTTGGCCAGGCTCTCTCGAGAGCCCGGCAGTTCTTCTTGGAGCTCTTGAGTTCGTCGGTGAACCAAGGGGCCTTCTTGCTGCCGGGTCTGCTGGGCGGGGTCCTCAGTGGGGCAAGGTCGTCTTCTCAGTTGCTGATCCACTTCGTGAGGTTGTCGGCGGCCTGGCTGGGGTTCGCTGAGCTGGCGGGAGGGTGCTGGCTCAGGGATGCGGCGAGTTGGTCGGCTGTGATCTTGTTCCAGCTTCTTCGTGCAACCGGTTGCTGGTGGATCGTGGTTCTTCTGAAGCTGAAGTGGATGCAGCTGTGGTCCGTCCAGTGGAGTCCGGTGGCGTGGCTGAAGATGATGTCCTTGCTGGATGAGAAGACGGGGTCGAGTGTGTGTCCGGCGTAGTGGGTGGGGGTGTGCACCAGCTGCTTGAGACCGAGGTTGGCGAGGTTGTCCAGCAGGGTGGTGGTGTTGCGGTTGTTGTTGTTCTCCAGGTGGAAGTTGAGGTCCCCGAGGAGGATGTAGTCAGCGGAGGGGAGGGCGTGCGGGCTGATGAAGTCGGCGATCTCTTCGCTGAATTGTGTGCGTGGTCCCGGGGGTCTGTAGATGAGGGTGCCTCTGAGGGTGGTCTTGGGGTCGGTGTGGATCTGGAAGTGCAGGTGTTCGGCGGATGTCAGGGTGTCATCCGTGTTGGTCGTGATGCGAATGGTGTTCCTGTGGATGATGACGATGCCTCCTCCCGTCTGGTTGGTGCGGTCTCTATCTGATTCCGAAGTGACTGGAAATCCAAATCTTGGTATGAGCTCTCTTAATAGTAGTTTGGCAACTGTAATACTGTTGTTCCTTCTCGTGGGATAGGCTTCTACCCATCGAGAAAATAGACAAACAATGACAAGGACATACTTCAAACCGTTGCACGGTGGCAACTCAATGAAGTCTAGTTGCAATCTTGTGCATGGTCCTTTTGCCTTTTCAATTTTTCCCCAATTGACCACCGTCTTCCTCCCTGGATTTTGCAGTTGGCAGGTCAAACATCTTTGGCAGAGACTCTCTGCAACAACCCTAAACTTGGGATTAAACCACATCTGAAATGTCTAATCATGGCATCCCTCCCAACGTGTGTAGTTCCATGATATACCCTAGCCATTTGTGACAACAAGCTATCTGGCATTATTGGTCTACCATCTGGACACACCCATACTTCATCGTCAGCCCTTCTTGTGCAACCTGTTTTAATCCAGTGTTCTTTTTCTTTCATGTCATCCTGTAATTGTCTAACCTCATCCCATGTTTCAAAAGCAGAGAAAAACATTTGTTGGCAATTGGTAACTTCTTTTTCCATCCCTCTGTTCAAAGAGAGTAGGGCATATTCTCAAGGACACATTGCCAATTTATCGGCACTTTAGCGCCGCAAAAGTGGCGATAGATCTATCGTCCTATTCTTCAGCTGGTACAAACTGCTGACCGCCAGTTTTCCAGCGAAAGTTGCCGCAAAAAACATTGGCACGGATGAGAGCGATAACTAACGCTAATGATTTGCAGAGTAGGCGTTCCTGTGCAAAAACACAGAAAAACTTTGCAATATTCTTAACAACCAGCCAGATCTGTGATGCAATCAAAAAACTGTTGATAAGGCGCGTTAGCAGCAGGCATTTAACATCTGCCTTTTACTGGTGTTAAGCAGGATGACAACCTGCAGTATGAAAGGGAGCCCAGCCCAGAGCCACATCCGAAGACCAACACATGTCATGGAGCTACTGATCATGCAGCTCGGAGACCCAAGAGGGCCACAACACCCACTGCCACTACACCCAGGCCCTCCGCCCCCCCTGGACTACCACAGAGGCAGCGCAGCACAAGACAGCTGACCTTCTGAAAACTGCATGGCCCCTCAGCCACTCAATTGCAAAATGTGTGGAGAGGTGGGAACCAAGTATGTGTGAAGGAGGCAAGTCACAGATGAATAAGAATGTACACAATACCAAGTGCGGCAGTGATGGGCCAGACAGACTTCAGTATGCAGAGCACAGACATGTCCATGAGGACATATACTGCTGGTGTTTGCAGTGTTGCGGACAGTGGATGCAACCATGTTAACTCAGGCAGTGGGGAAGACCTCGGTCATGTAGCCTTGTCGTATCCCCCGTAAGCGTAAGCTGAGTGGGCTGGTCTGGCGTACGGTAGTCCAGTCAAGCGTAGGTGTGTGAATATATCGGCCAGGGCTCTGAGCGTGGTCCACTTCCGGGATGGCCAAAGCGTCTGCCAGGGCGTCGCCCCTCACCCTGCCACTAGTCCACCGCCGTGACCCCCAGCCCTCTGAGCCAATCACTGGCCTCCGCGACACAGGCTCTCAGCACGCCCAGCGGCACAGCACTGCAGAGTTATGTGTGTGCTGACTACTGCCTTAGGCCTACACTGCGGTCAGCAGGGCTCACAATTCAAATTGAGTTTATTCATGGCAAAGTCCAGTAGGCAACAGGCATTGCTTCCAGTGTGGCCCACCCGGACGATGCATCACCGCAGGCTGAGCACCCGCTGAGCGCTTCAGGTGCCTCAAACTCTGTGCAGCTAAAGTCAACGCCACATGGCTGTGAGCCCTTACTGACCGCTGCCTCTGGCCTACACTGCAGTCAGCAGGGCTCACACATATCAAATCCAATCCTGACCTGCAAGGACATGCCATCATCGCTGCACTCTCAATTTCTTTCCAATTTTACAAGCCTTCGTCAAAGCAAACAATTCGGCTATTTGTGCAGACTTGACTCCTTTCAAACAGGAAGCTTCTATAATACCTGACACTGTGCATACAGCATAACCAGACATTAATTCTTTAATTTCTCTTCTCAAACATGACCCATCAACAAACAGTACTAAGTCTGATTCTTCTAGTGGAACGTCAAGGAGATCAGGTCTTGGCTTTGTACACATTTCTGTCACATCCAAACAATCATGAGCAACTTTCTTGTTCACTTCTTCACAATAGGAATTGGGCAACAATGTTGCTGCATTCATCATGGTGCATCTTGTCACACTTACATTTTCAGTGCCCAAAATTACTCTTTCATACTTAATCAGCTAACTAGGGGTCAAATGTTGAGTACAAGTTCTTGTTAAAAGGATCTCAACTGAATGTGCTACATACACCTTTATAGGCTGTCCCATCACAATCGATTAACTCTGTTCCAGACTTACACAAGTAGCAGCTACTGATTTTAAGCATTCAGGTAATGCTGCAACCACTGGATCAAGAGTAGCAGAAAAGTATGCTACTGGACATCAAGACAATCCATGTGTCTGGGTTAACACTGAAAATGCATATCCTTCCCTTTCACAACAGAACAAAGCAAACTCTTTCGTATAGTCTGGCATTCCCAATGCTGGTGCTTGACACAAACAACTTTTCAATTTTATGAACGCTTCTTCACTTTCATCATCTCCCTCAATCAGATCTGTCATATTTCTTTGTGTTATCCTTATTAAAAGTTTTGCAAGTAGTGAAAATCCACTCATCCATTGACAACAGTATCCAACCAATCCCAAAACATTTACACTTCCTTTTTAGTTGTAAGCATGCTCATTGTCGAATCACTTTTATTCTTTCTTGTGTTACCTTTCTGACTCCTCTCTCTATCTTATGTCTAAGATATTAAACTTATTGTTTACAAACCTGTAATTTTTCTGGGGACACCTTGCGTCCTCCTTCTGCCAAATGGTTCAGTAAAGGTATTGTGTCTGTGACACAAGCTTCTCGGGTCTTTGATACCACCAATAGGTCATCAATGTACTGAACTAAGACTGCATTTCCTGGCATAACCAAAGTCTGTAAACATTGTTTCAGAATCTGAAATTGAGGGACTCTCTGTGTACCCTTGAGGAACTCGGCACCATCCCAAAATACTTTCTCTGAAATGTCAAGCAAAAAGATTTTGGCTATCCGGATGCAGTGGAATCGAAAAGAATGCTTGGCACAAATCAACCACAGTATACCAATGGGCATCCCACAGTATCTGATAAAGAATCACTGCAGGGATTAGTACTACACCGCAACAGGGTTCTACTATTTTATTAATTTTCCTCAGATCTTGCACTATTCTGTATTTTCCACTTGGCCTTTTAAGTCTCATGCTTGACGAATTACAAGGACTGCTCAATATTTCTTTTAAAATACCCTGTTCAATCATTTGGTCAATTACTGGGGTACCTCCTACTTTTACTTCAGGGCTCATTCTGTATTGTGGTGTATTTGGATATATTTAGGCTTTCCTGTTTTTAGTTTCTATTTTTGGTAAATTCTGGTGGGGTTTTTTCCAGTGTTTTCATTACCTTAAAAAACAGTGGTTATCAGTGGTTACACATTTCTGTGCCATTAAAAACAACATAAACAGTGTTTTTCCGGTCTTTATGGAATTTTAATGTAATTTTAATTATTGCTTGCTTTCTCACTGATGAGGTATATGAGTTCCAAATAAATTTTTACTGCACCAGAATGGACTGCAAAGTCAATAGCATTCTTCATTAACTCTGAAGATTGTAAAGATGCTTTCAGCATACCGCCTAGAAAGTGACAAGGATCTCTTACAGTGAATCACTTCAACTCAGGTATCGATTTTGACAGACCATCATACAACTTTTTCACATACATAGCTGAATTACTGCAAATACAAACAATATCACTCCAATCTTTATTGAACTTGGTAGGAACTTTTTACAGCAGCATTTCAAGCAACACTAGGTTTTTTACCAAATGTCTGGTGTCATATTTTCACCACTATCTCAGATGCTTGGTGACAACATTCTTTTCCCGTATACCTGTCACTACATCTTGCATTGAATGTTTAAAGCTTGGGGTGTTTGGCAATTCACTTGCAATCAACACTGAATCCCTAGAAAAGGGGGCTAATGTATCAAAGGATTTCACACATTCTCTGTCTGTGGGTAAATGTGATGGTAGATATTAGGAAAGATTCTTATGAAACCAGCCTTATCAGTGAAATCTAATGTAGCTAAAATATAAAATATGATTTTGATATTTCCAGATTCTCTACAGTTTATAAAATAATTAAATAAGACCTAAAACATGCTTCTAAACGCTGAAACTTTTTTTTTTTTTTTTTATTATTTTTATTAGACATTTTTTAGAAACATTTTCCGCACAATTCCTGTATGTGTTACAGCACACACCAGTTCCACAAGTGATTGTACAAGATAACCAAATTACAGCATACTTCTAATACATGGCGTCGTAAGAGGTCCCCCAAATAAACATACAGTATATTCTAAACATTCCAAAAAAAGAAAAACGGAAAAAGAGAAATAAGCATCCATAAAGATAAGAGAGATATACACAACTTGCATATTGACCTATCCCGCATTATGTGCCTAACTCTATAGCAAAAATCAACCTTCCCCCGCCTGTCCTATGTCTAGGGTGCGGCTTTTCCAGTTTGTGATAGGCTGCCATATCCTTTGACCTAATAGCTTAGCTTTCTTACCTTTCCTATCGTAGATTGCCTTTTCTAGATTATACATAGCAAGTAGGCTTGCAATCCATGCTTGAAACGGGGGGGAGCCTTGTCCAACCAAGTTCTTGCTATGCATATACGAAACACCGCAAGGGAGACAAACATGAATTCTACTGGCAATCCATCTGACATATCCCCCACCCCCAGAATAATTAGTTCATCTGTGAGCTTAATCTTAATCTTGAGCGTATTATCCAAAAACTCCTCAATAGCCTTTTTCAAGGTGTACAATTGAGGACATTGTGCAAACATATGTACAATGTCTGCATCGGTTGAGTCACAGCGGGGGCATGTTATTCCAGTTGTACCGCCCCATTGGGCGATTCTGGCCGGAGTGTGGTACAGTGAGTATACAGTCTTAAAATGCTGTGATTGTAGAGTAGCTGAGCATAGCACCGTTCTTCCCAGATCCAAAGATAACTGAAAGCTTTCTGGCTCTGACCCGTTTTTCTGACCACTTTAGAGCATATTTCCCCCTTTCGTCAGTTTTGCTAGCTTTCAACTCTGCATACAACTGCCTTATGGTACACATATTAGATCCTTCTATGTACTCCATAACTTTACATTGACCCAGCCCTGCAGGGCCGCCCTGTTTTTGCATTAAAAAACTTCTAATTTGCAGGTACTTGTAAAAGCTACGATGTTCTAGCCAAAATTTTGCTTGTAGCTCCCCAAACTGTAACATGTTCCCCTGGCTATCCAGAAGATTACCTACTTTGACTATCCCCTTGCTATGCCAGTCCCTCATAGTTACATCCCTAAAAATATCCCTCGGTAATGAGCAATTCGTATACAATCGTGTATAATTATTGTACCTTCCTAGGCAAATTGTTTTCCCAATCCCTTTCCAGACCCTATAGGCCGCCTTTAATGTCTTGAACCGTGTGTGTTTAAAATAACTGAATTCAATTGTGTTTAAAAACCCGTTCTCTGCCCCCTCGCCCAGTAGTGTAGTATAAACATTGACGAATCCCGAACTACCCTCCGCTGTGTGATCTATACCTCCCCCTCCTATCAACCCCTGACAATACTGCATAACAGCAGCCCAATAGTAGAGCCTAAAGTCTGGTGCCCCCCAACCGCCCTTTTCTCTAGATACCGTTAGATGTCTATAGGCTCTCCTTGTCTTCCCCTTAACCCATATAAACTTATTCAAAATCGCTTCAAGTTTAATAAACCATGTGTTATCAAAGAATAACGGGATGGCCCAAACAGATAGAGAAACTTCGGGAATGTTACCATCTTTATTACATTGATTCGGCCCATCAGGGTCAGATGCAGATTGTTAATTCTTTCCATATTCTCTTTTACTTTTGCCAGCAGGGGGCCCATATTTATTTCCACTAGCCTGTCTAGGTCGGCTGTAATTTTTACACCTAAATACGTAACTTCTGGAGCAACTCTTGTATCCTGAAAGTTGACCAAATTATTCTGTACAATTTGTGTCTTTCCTTTATTTAGGGAGTAGCCCGACACTCCACCAAAAGCTGCGGCCTCCTGCTCTATTTCTATGATTGCCGACTCCGGATCTGGGGTGACCACCGCCACGTCGTCTGCATAAGCGAGTGTTTTATACTCATAGCTGTGTACTTTTTCCGGGCAAATGTTAGTATTTCCTTCCAGTTTGCGCAGAAGGGGGTCCAAATATAGCGTGAAGAGAAGTGGCGAAGCCGGACAGCCCTGCCGTGTGCCGCGCCTTATTCGTATTTCGGCGGTATACCCTCTGTTTATCCTCACTTTTGCCATAGGTTCCACATACAGAGCCTGAATGGCCTTTATAAAACCTACCCCTATGCCAAACCATTCTAAAACCTTCCATAGATAGCCCCAGGAGACCCTGTCAAAGGCCTTCTCTGCATCCAAGAAAATGGCCGAGACAGGGTCCCCCGTGGCACCTGCTGCATCCAGTATGGTAACCATCTGTCTTGTATGTTGTGTAGTCCCTTTCCCTGGTATAAAGCCTTGCTTAACCTTTGTGAGAGTGTCTTAGAATAAATTTTTGCGTCAGCATTCATAAGTGTTATTGGCCTGTATGAACCCGGCTCCAAGTGTGATTTTTTTTTTTCAGGATTACTATGATGTTTGCTCCGGCCCAAGATCGGGGAACAGCTTCCCCCCTCTGTGCTTGTCTTAAGGTCTCCAGCATATCGATCCCCAGGGTATCCCAAAAGGTTCTATAAAATTCCGCCGGAATTTGATCGGGCCCTGCAGCCTTCCCTAAAGGGAGTTTGGTTACTGCACTTTGAACTTCCACCAATGTCAGTGGCAGCTCCAGTGTTTCTTTACTCTCATCTCTCAACTCCTCATGTGGGATACCTGTTAAATAGCCCTCTATCTCAGCATCTACATTGCCCAGGTCTTGATCATATAGATCAGAGTAAAACTCCCTAAAGACTTCCCGCACATCCTCTACCTTGGTCACGACCCTTCCCCCTCTATCCTTAATTTCTTTTATTTCACCAGCTGCCAAATTTTGTCTAATACGGACTGCTAAGATGTGACCTGCCCTCTCATTAAATTCGTAGCATTTTTCCTTTTTCATTAAATATTTGCTCGCGGCTTTCCTTGCCAAGCTTTCGCTAGCCTCAGCTCTTTTCAACTCAATCTCCAATAGGATCTCCTCGAGTGGTTCTTGACTAATGACTGCTCAAATAAGTTGCTCTTCCAATTCATTAGGTCATTCAATCTTTTAGTTAATGCTGATTTTTCACTTTTACCCCTATGAAGTGTGTAGGTCAGTGTTTCCCCTCTTACCCCTGCTTTAAAAGTGTCCCAGACCACCCCCGCAGACGCCGTACCCCTATTCACTTCCCAGAACTGCCTAATCCATAGCCTCATTCTAGCTATGTAATCTTCTTCCCTAAGTAGCCCTCTCTCAAACGTCCAGTTGTATTCTCTGTGGGCTCCCCTAGGGTTCTGGGGGATAGTTAATACTAAGGGATTATGATCTGAGAAGACACGGGGGAGTCTCTCTATTTTTGAGCCAGACACTAGAGAGCTAGAGACCAAAAAGTAATCTAATCTAGCTATAACCCTATGAGGAGCTGAATAAAAGGTGCTGCCTGTCCCAGTAGGATTGTTGGCTGCCCAGGCATCTACCAGTACATTGTGATACATTAAATTACCAATAGCCCTACGTGTTCTCTTTTTGCGATCCCCCTGAATCCCCCCTCCCAACAGGCCCAACCCCGACAATCCGTTAACATTAAAATCCCCACAAAAGATCACAGGTTCTGGCCAGAGGGCCAATTCCATATCTAGAAAGTCAAATACTTCAGGTTCATCGTCGTTTGAGCCGTATACTAAGACAATAGTATATCGCCCCCCAGGTGTTTCCCCTTCTATCATAACCCATCTCCCCCCATCGTCTTCCTTCTTTTTCTTCACCTGCATGACCCCCTTTTTAGCAATTATACCCGCTCCTTTTGTTTTAGAATCCTGCTGCGTATATGCTAAGACCTCAAAACCAAGCTGATCCATGAGGTATTTATCCTTACCCCTCAAGTGTGTCTCCTGAAGGCATATGACATCCAGCTTCAGCAATCTAAGCATAGCTGCCACCTTCTGCCTTTTCCCGCCCTCGTTTAGCCCACAAATATTAATAGTGGCGATCCTTAACGCCATCTGATCTTAAAGATTGAACTGACCAGTCGCCACCCTCTTAGAGTAACTAACACTTGTTGATTCCTGTATGTCATCCTTTCTTGTGCTGTACATGTCCATGATTTATCTCCACCCCCCCAAACCCCCCCTGCACCCCCCCATCAACCCCCCTCCCCTTGGCTACCCCCCCTACTACAGGCAAATAGGTCAATCATGACCTATGTGTGACCGCTCACTACTGTAGCGTCGCCTCCCCCTCCTTCCCATCTCCACCCAATCTACTGACGTATTCAATACTCTCCTGAGTATTGCATTACGCATACTTGGCTGGCTCAGTGTCCCTAATATTCCTTCCCCTTTGGTTCTCCGTAATTTCTGCAAGATACTCGCCTGCCTTTATTTCTGAAAAGAACATTCTGACGCGACCCCCTGTGATGACTTTTAGTTTTGCGGGAAACATCAGATATGCTTCGGAGCCCTGTCGCTGGAAGGGAGTAATTAGCTGCCTAAGTTTCCATCTCCTTTCAACGGTCGCGTGGCAGACATCAGGCCTTGCAAAGAAAGTAACCCCTTCAAATGATCTCTTTTTGTCTGGCCTAGCCGTCTCCATGATTCCCTGCCTAGCCAGAAAGTTTCCGAAAAAGACTAGCATGGCCCTTGGCAGTGAGTCCTGGCTACCACCTCTTGACTTTTTCTGCGTAAGTGGAAATCTATGTGCTCTCTGGACTTCGGATTCCCATTGCCACTGCGCCTCTGGGTATGCACCTCTCAACAACTTGACCACATACCCTCTTGGGTCCTTCCCTTCCACCCCCTCTTCCAGGCCAAGAAGTCTCAGATTGTTTCGCCGCTGGCGATTCTCAAAGTCCTCCAGCTTCCACTGCAAGTCCTCGACCACCTTCCCTTGCTCCATTTTGTACGCCTGCCAGTCCGTTACCTCATCCTCCAGCCTGCCAGTCCTTTCTCCCACCTGTACAACTCTCTCTTCCACTTCTTCATATTTCTTATTCATTTTCCTAATACTTGCTTCGATTTTTTTAGTATCCTGTCTGGCTCTCTGGCTTTCAATTCTAGCCTCTGCGTGCATTTGTTTTAACAAAGCGAACATACCATTTAGGGTTGCTTGTGGTGGTGGTTCAGAGTTAGCATCCTGAGAGACATGAATGGGCTGAGTAACAGCTCCCTCTTCTATGTAGTGCTCCTGATACACTCTAGAGGTATTACCATAGTCCCAAAGCAATTTCCTATTTGTACTAGATGCCGATCTGTCTCTGTCCCGTCTTATCACTGATTTCCTTTTCTTTTGTGTCTCTTTGCCTCTAGAGGTGCTAGAGCAGGATCCCTCTGACTCTGTCTCTGACGATAGATCTGTAATACTGCCCTCCTCCTCCGTAGCCTCTTGTGGGGAGTCAGAGCCTTCAGTTACTGAATAGAATTTCTCCCCTTCTGGGGATCGGACTCTCCTTCCCTTGGTCCCCTTATGCCCCCTTGATGCATGGCTTTCCACGCTTCTCATGCTCCCCCAAGTAGCAGATTGCACTAATGTATTTTCGTCTCCAGGGGGGGGGGGGCGACATTTACCTGCATCAAGGCTTCTAACATTTGGGCATTATTATAGTTTCCAGAGTCTCCCAAGCCTGCCCCCGGCTCCTCCAGCTTCCCTCCGCTCGCCGTGTCTGCTCCGCTCACCGTGTCTGTGTTCTCAGCGTCCTCCTTTCCCAGCGCGGCTCCCGTTGCTTAGCAACCGCCGTGCTTGCGTCCTCGAGGCCAGTGAATGCACCATCAACGTTTGTTACCGCGGAAGCTTCGGAAGCCTGAACCCCCGGCTGGGTTCTGCCCGCAAAAGCCTCTGAGACGGTGAGCTGCCTCGAATCTTTGCTAGGAGCAGCGATCGCTTGTTTTGACCCCCTGCTTTCTTTGTAAAGTAATCCGCCGTCTGGTTGCGAGCGCCGCTGCTGCTGGCCTTTGATGCCGGGAGTGCCTGCCTGCGCTGCTGTCTTGGGTTCCGTCTTTTCTTTGCCGGCTTTCTCTGACTTCTCCCCCTTCTTGAGCTGCTGGTTTTTTTGGAGGGTACTGTTCGCCGGGGTAGATCGTTTATTCACACTTGGGAGCTTCGAGACTGCTCCTGAACGTTGTGCCATTTCTGAGATTGCGCTGGCTCTGACCCCTCGAGCGCACAGCTTTCTCCAGTGCCTCCCGAGGAAGACGAAAATTGCAGAGAAGGTCTTCCGTATTACGCCAGTGCTTCCTTCGTCCTGGATCTTGCTGAGCCCTTGGAAAAACAGCATGCCTATTCAAGCTGCCAGCCACATGTTCCGTGGGTCAGGAGAGGGAGTAGATGCGACTACTCTCTACAGCAGCCTAGCGGCCATCTTGCCTTCGCCGCAACGCTGAATCTTTAGACCAAAGACCACAAAACTGAAAAAAGCAGAAGGAAGAAGAGACAATGATTTAGTGACATCCTTAAACAACAAAACTACAGCAGAATGATGTTAGCCCAGTCTTTCTTGATGCTACCTTCTATAACAAAGTTACATTGTATAGGCCCCTTCAGGAAAAAATAAAAATGTCTCTTTCACTCATCTTTTCCTTTCTTTGAATGGCACTTAGTTTGTGGTTGCAAACGTGTTTTTTCAGTGTTTATATGTTTACATCAGCGATGGCTATTTTCCTTTTGGTGGGGTTTTATCAGTTATTATAGGTTAAACCTAAAACCAGATAGCCTAGATATATTGCACCTTCTTTTACCACAATTTTGACTGGGTCAACCTTTGCCATTAGACCAATTTCTTTCCCTGTAAAATCCCACACATCTGACCTCACTGTGGTTCTCAATTCATTGGTAAATCATTTTCAGTAAGAAGTGGAAACATCTCATCCACTTCTGTTCCCTGTTTAGCTAGCATCATTTTGAAAGCTACATCTTCATCCGGTGACTGGGGTGCTAATCTGCTTCTTTGAGACTCCTACAACTTGGATAGTTTCTCCCGAGAGGGGTAGGCTTGGGATTTCTGCTGTTCTTACAATAGAAGGGGTAGCACCAGTATACACTAGGAAAGTGATGTAATTTCCTTCATTCTTTCCATCAACGAATGGACCTGACTGATCTACCGCCAAGGATGCGCCAAGCATGCACCCCCCCCCCCCTCAGGCACCGTCATTGTGAGATTATCAATTCACTTGCATCACTTTGCATCCAATATTGGTGAACGGTCTGTGCATTCTTACCACTTTCTCCATGGAATCCGGTGATCACACTGCACCTCTGCACCTGATCGTTCACATTGTTGGGCAAAGGGGCTTGTGGCACCTGTAACTGAGGAGTAACTATTTGTTGCTGTTGCTTCACAACCACCTTATTCTGCATCTGCGGATTTAAAATTTGATTTACCCCATTATTCTGTTGAATATTTCTACACTCCAATGTCCAAGCTTTCCACACCCATGACAAGGATATTACTTTTTCTCTTCTTCTCTACTCATTCGTCCCTTTCCCTTGCTTTCATTCAACACTTAACTATTCTGATTCTGTCCATTCATCTGATTATCATTTTGAGAACCAGAAATTGCTTCTTGGCGTTTCGCTATCTTCACTTGTGCCCACATCCTTTTCTCTTTTCTCTTTTTATGCTTTGCATCAATGTCATCACTGCAGTATTTTGCATACTTCTGAATATCATCGATCGGTTTACTTTACCAGCAAAGCATATGTTGCTGAATCATCTGGCTAATTTCTGATCTTAGCCCATAGACACACCTATATACAAATTTCCCATATCTTTATCACCAATGTTGTTGAATCCACTATATAGCTTAAACACCTGTAGCAGCCTCTTATAGTACACATGCACTGAGTCCTTAGGCTCTTGAGTTCTGTCTATTTTAACTCAATCTGTTTCTTTAGGGGAAATGTTCCCTTTCCGAAAAGTAATTACTTGATTATATTTCTTCATTACATCCTCTGAAGGCGCACCTGTCTTTGCGTCTCTAGGATACTCTTCAATTGGCCAATCAACTGTAATTTTACATTCTGTCCACAAATCTATTGTTACAATTATGTCAAACAGACCATCAAAATCCTTCAACAAAACCTTTGAAACCTTGACAAATATCTCTACCTGCTTGTACCATTCCATTTGTTTTTCTCTCAATCTAGGGAAGTCAAATTCAAATATAACTTTATTCGGTTAAATTAAAACCATCAAAGTGCATGACACAGAGCATTATATTTCAAAACAATACATTAATACATAATTCTTACGCCATGACAATATATTGAATAAACCATATATATTAGACAGTCCTAAACAATTCCTCGCGAGTTAACTAAATATATAAATATAAGTTTGACCTAATCAAGAATTTGCAATTTACATAATTTTTTTTAAAAGATACATAATAATAAATACATTGAAAAATTCTCGCCACACAAAGACACCCTTCACGGGTAATGACGATGAGCAGACCCGTTTTCCTGGTGCTATTGTCTCAGTGCTTTATTGTGCAAACATGCACGCCCAGCAAATCCGCCATGACGTGTTTCGCCTCTTTCCAGAAGCTTGATCACATGACATGTTGCTGACATAAAAGAGGGTACTTAAAGTGCAAAAACGCGCAAAAAGTGGCAATGCTCAGTGCAATTACTACATGGAAACTGAAGACATACTTCTGAATGCTGTGTCATGATTAAATACGAGACATAGTGACTAAAATCGATGATTAATTAATTAATTAATTATGTGCTTATATATGATCACACAGAGTATAACAATTACAAAAACACACTATAAATACATCACTAATAAATATATAAATACATGTAAATATATAAATACAAATATAAATACACTATAAATATTCAAAAAGTGCTTTGTAAATTGATCAAGGTTTCACTGAAATAAAGCCCCAGTGGGCCTATGTACACATTATTGCCATTCAAAACTGATTCCTGAAATGCAACTCTATATATACTCCTCTCCTTAGTGTAAAGATAAATGTGCCAATATATATAAATACAATACCTTAAAGTGCTTTGTCTCTAAAAAGATTTTTCTTTAAAAAAACAAAACTACGTTTTACAAATGTGCATATATTAAAACCAGAAATGAACGGTCAGCCTACTCAAAGATCTTATTAATTTATGTGACGACATTCCTTCTAGGCACAACGGCTGGTGGTCTACAATCATAGTTGATTATCAGATTACTGCCCTGGAACTATAAGCAGGTTTACATATCTTCGCTTGTATTTAATCCTGCAGGATTTTTGCTATCGAGTTCCAATATATAACGTGTCTCAAGGAGGCATAATCTCGCTTCTCTATTACCTCCTCGCTTAAGGGGCAGTACTGTATCAATTAAAAAATACTGAATATGTTTTGGGTCACTCTCATGTTTGAACTCAAAGTGCTGTGCCACTGGGTAAGCCTGTTCTTTCCCTGTAATGGACCTGATGTGCTGCAGTATCCGTTTGAGGGCAGGTAGTCGGGTACTACCCACGTACTGCCACCCACACGGACACTGCAGCACATAAACTGCAAAATCAGTTTTGCAGGTTAACCTCTTTTTAATGGGCACAGGTTCATTTCTGAATGGGACTGTGAAGTGAGTCTTATTGCACCCGTATCGGCAGGCTTTACATGTTGAACATTTTCTGAATCCTTTACTTAGCACCATCCATGTACTTGGTATGGACACTTCGGGGCAATTGCTCACCAACACACTTCCCATAGAGGGAGATTTTCTAAAAGTCAGTTCAGGCTTGTTGGCAACTAAACAACCTATGACAGGATCTCCTTTGACTAGATTCTAATTTTTGTAAAAAATCTTCCTGATATCTGCATGCTGTCTACTGTATGTCAGGATGATTCTAGATTGGATCTTTGGTGCAGCAGTGTCAGCCTTGGCTAGTTTGGGTTTGGAAATAAGCGCTTCTTCTCTTGTTATAGCCCTCGTGCGCTCTATTGCTTTATTCAGGACCTCCTCCGAGTATCCTCTCCTCAAAAACCGTAACTTGCTGGCTTCCTGTGCTATACTGCTGTTCGTACAGTAGAAGTACAGTAGAAGGGGTAGCACCAGTATCCACTAGGAAAGTGATGTCATTTCCTTCATTCTTTCCATCAACAAATGGACCTGACTGATTCACCGCCAAGGATGCGCCAGGCACGCACTCCTCCCCCCCTCAGGTACCGTCATTGTGAGATTCCCAATTCACTTGCATCACTTTGGATCCAATATTGTTGAACGGTCTGTGTATTCTTACCACTTTCTCCACGGAATCCGGTGATCACACTGTACCTCTGCACCTGATCGTTCACATTGTTGGGCAAAGGGGCTTGTGGCACCTGTAACTGAGCAGTTACTATCTGTTGCTGTTGCTTCACAACCACCTCATTCTGCATCTGCAGATTTAAAATGTTATTTACCCCATTATTCTGTTGAATATTTCTACACTGCAATGTCCAAGCTTTCCACACTCATGACAAGGATATTTCTTTTTCGCTTCTTCTCTACTCATTTGTCCCTTTCCCTTGCTTTCATTCAACACTTGACTATTCTGATTCTGTCCATTAATCTGATTATCATTTTGAGAACCAAAAATTGCTTCTTGGCATTTCACTATCTTCACTTGTGCCCACATCATTTTCTCTTTTACCTTATTATGCTTTGCATCAATGTCATCACTGCAGTATTTTGCATACTTCTGAATATCATCGATCAGTTTACTTTGCCAGTAAAGCATATGCAGCTGAATCATCTGGCTAATTTCTGATCTTAGCCTATAGACAAACCTATATACAAAATGTCCCATATCTTTATCACCAATGTTGTTGAATCTACTATACAGCTTAAACACCTGTAGCAGCCTTTCATAGTACACATGCACCGAGTCCTTAGGTTCTTGAGTTCGGTCTATTTTAACTCAATCTGTTTCTTTAGGGGGAATTTTCCCTTTCTGAAAAGTAATTACTTGATTATATTTCTTCATTACATCCTCTGAAGGCGCACCTGTCTTTGCGTCTCTAGGATACTCTTCAATTGGCCAATCAACTGTAATTTTACATTCTGTCCACAAATCTATTGTTACAATTATGTCAAACAGACCATCAAAATCCTTCAACAAAACCTTTGAAACCTTGACAAATATCTCTACCTGCTTGTACCATTCCATTTGTTTTTCTCTCAATCTAGGGAAGTCAAATTCAAATATAACTTTATTCGGTTAAATTAAAACCATCAAAGTGCATGACACAGAGCATTATATTTCAAAACAATACATTAATACATAATTCTTACGCCATGACAATATATTGAATGAACCATATATATTAGACAGTCCTACACAATTCCTCGGGAGTTAAATAAATATATAAATATAAGTTTGACCAAATCAAGAATTTGCAATTTACATAATTTTTTTTTAAAAGATACATAATAATAAATAAATAGCTCCATATAAAACACAGTCCACTCTATGATTCCATGAACTTGTTCCTGCATCTGATTGCACCTATTATACAGCTTGCAACCCCAAAACACACCATAGGTGATGCCAACATTTGCAAGTACGCCAGCGCTGGCCTAACTTGTTCAAAACTTTGGCCTTTTAGGAGGGGGATAATACATTTCCTACGTAATGACATATAAAAATCACAGAAAAATATCATGTGGAGAATATTCTGTTCAGAGAAGTTATAACAAGTACAGGGAGTTAAAGACCCTTCTTTAAAAAAAACTTTTGGGAATGCTAGTAGCCAGGGAACCATATTATGCTTAAACCTAGTTTGTCCATCACCACCCCCTTTTTGAAATTATTTTGGCCACCATGAGTGTGGAAGAGTATGCTCAGACATGAGTCCCTTGCTCACTGCACCATCAGGATTCAAGCAAGCCGGGCCGAAGACGGCTGTAAGGCCAGAAACGGGTCCCCGGAAGCTTGTTTCCTTTCCAGTGAAGAATTTGCTTGGTAGTTTGGTCTGCCCTGTTCCCATGATGCACTGGGCCAGGGACAGACCAATTTGCATATAGCCAGGTTCTGAACTGGGATGGTGCAGTGAGCCAAAAAACGGTGATGGATCAAGCCCTGATCTGTTGACTGGGTAGGAGTGTTCTGATTAACTCAGATACTCTGTCCATCACCACCCCCTTTTTGAAATTAAACCTAGTTAAAGCAAATAAATGGAAAGGTTTATTTATATAAGATAAATACGGTTGCAACTGTCTACCTAAGCTCAACGTGACAAAACTTCTCACTGTAGGTTTTATCAGCATTGATCTATCCAAAAACTGCCGCTTCAAGTCTCCGATGGCTGACTTACCCAGAGCTCTGGGGGTAAAAAAAAAGGTCAGGACAGCCAAGAGAATCCATCCGAGACTTAATGTAACATATCCAAGGTATATCAAGTCCCTTGTCTAACGAGGTGCAGTCTTGGATGATCAACTGGTTTAGGTTAGGGGATGGTTGGGCCCAAATTCACAGCCAGCAAATTAGGGGGGAGACCGCAAACTGGTCCGAAATAAAACCAGCTCCTAGATCCTCATGCAGATTAAAAACAGGGGTAGAGGCTGGGACCGACAGCAGTCTATGGAAGAAGGTGTTTTCCACCACCTGAATTTCACCAGTTTCTATATATCCCCATATTTCACTCCCATAGGTCACCATAGGGATACACTTAGCGTTATAAATCTTCATGAGGGCCGGGAGCGGTTCAGAGCCAATTCTTTCTGCAAATTCTACAATAGCCCCTGATGCTCTAGCTAGTGTGTTTCTTTTATTTAGGGGTTGCGTTAACCACGTGCACCTTTCATCAAAAAGAACCCCCAGGTATGGGAAGGCGGGGACCTTAGTTAATTCTGTATTCTTACAATAGAATTTAGCCTTCCTTGCTCTACCAGAGCCAATAGACATAGACTGTGACTTTTTAAAAGTTGTGACCTAGTCCAGAAAGTCCATAAAATCAATAAAACAATCTAAAAGAATTTGCAGCCCTCTTGAAGTTCTAGCCACCAAAACTGCGTCGTCCGCATAGAGCAATGCAGGGATCATTTTTGTACCCGTGCTTGGGATGTCATTTGTAAAGGACAAAATATCCTGTCTACTCCACGGAACATGAATATAACCACCACATGGAACTTCTCTCTTTGGACGCATCCTTTCAACATTTTCTACTTCTTTCAACAGAAATGTAGATACCTCTTTTGTAGCTGCTTCATCTCTTTTCTTTGTCCATCTACTTCTCCATTGATCTACATCTCCCCATTTCTTCAAACGGTGTATCAATTCCCTTATTTGTAATCTCCTTCCTGACACATTCAAGCTTTCTAGGTCCTTCTCAGTAAATTCTGATCCATAGGGTTTAGGTAGTACTTTTGACTTTTCTATATCTATTCCATAATTCGAAAGCTGCTTCCGCTATTTTCTCATGAAAATTCTTTGTCCTCCAAGTTATACTTTTGCACAGAAACAACAACTCTTCATCTCCATATGAACCTAGTCTGTCAAGACTCATTGTACCAATGATCATTTCTTCTAAATCCACCCTTAACTTGCTTACATCTGTAGTTTTTGGTGGTGTTTTGTGTTTTCCTAATCCTTTTGCCCATTCCTCCAGATCTTCAGGAGAAAATCCAGCAGAACTGCATGCCACTGTAGTGACAGTTGATACTTACCTCCTTGCATTTATGGGTGAAATTCTCTTTGGGGTTTCAGTCACAGTCTCAATATTTGGGAGATCCAATAATGAAACGTTCAAATCACTCTCACTAGTTTGATCTTCTAGCATGACTATCTCCTTTCTAGCACTATTCTGTGAGACTACCACATTTTGTGATTTTGGTGTACCTCGTTTATCACCATGCAATGGAATAACAGGACCAATAGTTACTGGTACTGTCAGTGCTTCCGCATTTAAACCTTAATGATTTATTTTCTGAAGTATCTCTTCTTTGGTTTTGTTCAATGGATCCCTTTCTTTTTCTTATGATGCTCGAATGACTGTTAGATCATGTAGAACTTGTGGAACAAATGGAGTTCTCATCATGGGGGCACTTGGAGTTGTATCTCTAGCACTTTCCTGATAAGGCGGAGGTCTTTTTACTAAAATATCTTCCAACAACTCATCATCAGATTCATCACACCCTATTCCTGTCATACCAAGGCATTTCATTTTCTCTTTACATTTGCTCCCTTCTTGATCTTTGGCATTTAATACTGGATACAAACCCTCTATTACTACAGCCTTTCTCCATCTTTTCATTTGATCTCCTCGAGTGTCAAATGGGTATCTGGGTAAAAATCCTCTATTAATTCTCCTGCCTCCTCTGTATTTCTCACGCTCAAAATCCTCAACTTTCCATTCTTCCAAAGCCTCATACTGTGTTAACCTAGGATTTGGTTCTAACAAATTCATCCTATTTCTCAAATTCTGAAGAATTCTTACATTAAATGTACCATGTTCAGGGAAAGCTAAAACACCATCTTTTGTATAATCCGCCCAATTCTCCAAACAAACACACTCATGATATCCACTTTCCATCATCATAAAAGAAGCAGGCATATAAGGAGGTGGCATAAGAATTCCCTACCTAGTTACTATGCGTTTGTCTTTCCTAAAGAAATTCTTGATCTTATTAATCAACTTCTTTTTCTCGTTCTTTTATCTAATTCACTTGATAAATTCCCAAAACTCTTCCGTGTTCTCACGAAGCCTGTTAGCCAACACTCATCCAATGCCTGCACGACTCACACCAACAATCCAATCAATGCTCACTGCGTATTGCCCTCTTCACCCAATACCAACACGCTACCTGTCTACTGACCAATTAGAGCTTACAATGAACCCACTTGTCTGATCAATGCCAGCGCGGCTCTTGTGATGTCAGTATCACAACTACTGACCCTCCCTTTACAATCTGCAGTTTTCTCACGTCCACTGCTTCAACCAATACCAGGGCGGCTCTCTGTGACGTCAGTATGCCTCCCGCTTCTGACCCTCCCTACAGACGGTAATACAACAATGTCTTTCTACTTTTTCTTTATAAAAAATTATTGTTAGAAACAACATAAAAACAGCGCGACTCAGTCTTCTCCGCTAAGCCAAAGATAGTTTCTTCAATTGCTTCAAGGAGAAAAATTCCACTACAGCGGCGTATGCTATTACCACGCTGCGCACTGTAGTTGAGACATTACGTATTCCTTACCAATCCACGCTACCTGCAGAGTTGATAGCCCTTTTGCGAGCATATGAATTGAGTGAAGGACTGGCTGTCAATATTTATACTGACAGCCAGCATGCCTTCGTATTGGCACATACTTTTGGACGCCTCTTGGCAGAGAAAGGATTCTTGACTTCACATGGCACAAAGATTCAGAATAGTCCACTGATAGAAATGCTTTTGACAGCCTTGACACTTCACAAACAATTGGCAATAGTGAAGTGTAGTGCCCATAAAGCAATCACTGATGATGTGGGGAGGGGAAATGCTTTTGCAGATCAGATAGCAAAAGACACAGCCAGAACAAAAATGAAGAAAATGTTTGTGGCAGGACCTGCTAGAAGTGTAGCAGATGTTACCATGTTTGAAAATTCGTTAGAGATTGTTAGGGAAATACAGAGTGAGGCAAAAATTGAGGAGTTGGCAGTGTGGCAGGAAAGTACAGGGCGTTTAGACGATGAAGGGTGTTGGACTGATAAATCTGAGAAGCAGAGATGGATGTTGCCTGATGCATATGTATTTCCCGTAGTTACAATGGCACATGGTCCAGCTCATATTAGCGCTAATGGAATCTGTAGGTTATTGGATCCTGTGTGGCAAAATGATAATATCCCAAAGGTTGCTATGCACCTAGTGAAACACTGTATGATATGTATGAAGCACAATCCTGGAAAAGGTACCTCGACAACTTCGAGTAATTTTGCGCCACCATCACTCCTCTTTGAGGTACTCCAGATGGATTAGAAAGAGATGCAACGAGTTATTAATTCAAAATATGTGCTAGTGGTTGTCTGTGCATTTAGTAAATGGATTGAGGACTACCCAATGAAAGAAAACACAGCCATGGTGACAGCGAAGGCTCTTATTGAGGAGTTCTTCCCGCGCTACGGTTTGCTCCGTTAGATTTGGAGTGACAACAGAAGTCACTTCAACGCAAAAGTGATCCAATTGGTGTGGGATGGTCTGCAAAGCAAGCAAAAATTCCATGCAGCAAATCATCCTCAGTCAGTCGACTTAGTTGGGTAGTACAATGATACTCTCAAGATAAAATTGGCTAAGATTGAGGAAAGTACTGGGTTGCAATGGCCAGATGCATTACCCCTTGCTTTATTATCCACCAGAATGACAGCCCATTCTAGAACTTGATTACCGCCATACAAGGTGGTCTTTGGTCGTCCCGCATATGTGTGGGCGTCCCTAGACCGAAAAAGTTTTCCGAAATTGATTATCCTCTGTTAGTCAATTATTTATATGATCTTACTAAAAGTTTACATTCTATTCATCAACAGATACATGAAGCTTTGCCTCCAGCACCAGAGGGGCACAGGCATACCATACAGCCTGGAGAATACATCCTTGTTAAGAATTTCCAGAGACGAGACAGCTTGGAACCCAGATAGAAAGGACCATACCTGGTCCTGATCATGACAAGGACGGCTGTGGGAGTGGACAGCCAGAAGCATTGGATCCATACTTCTCACTGCTGGCGAGTGCCACTCCCCCTCCCCTATGACCGGTGGGTTCAAGAGGGGATAGAGGACCACGAAAAAGAGACGGTTCCACGTTTTGTTCCCTTTTCTGACACCCATCTGACTTGGGCGCAGATGGAGGAAGAGAGCGAGGCAGTTCTGAAAGCGTTAGCTCCCACAGAAATTTGAGCTGCCCAGACTTCTTCTTCATCAGATTCACAGGAGCCTAAGTCTCGGTCTCCAACACTCCCAGATTTTCAGATTCTTCTCCCTGATCAGACAGTGCCTGGAGTAGAAAGGTATAATTTGCGTCCTCAATGGAAGGATAGTGCACCAAAAGAGAAGGGAGTGTAGAGGGATGGACTTTGTGGATAAGATTATTGAAATTGCCCCTTGTTTCTGATTTTCCCCATTAGACTAAGGATCAGAAGATTGGTGCGCTGTCTGTGACGCAGGACAGGATAAGTGTTGTGTTTATTCCTGCTGCTCAGTCTAGAATGTTTGTTGTGAGAGCTGGTTAGAATGTTGAGTGCGTAAGACTGTCAGTTGGATGGAGGGCTGAGCGGCAGGAGGCTGCTCCTGGTGGGGTTGCATCTTCTTATTCTTAACTTACCATCTTACTTAAATAAAGTACTTACAAGGTGGTTGTGTTTGGGATGACATACACCCATTGTTTTACTGCATATCGATCATTTTTTCATCATTCGGGTGTGAGTCAATGTTTGTGGTGTGTTGAATTTTAGTATACTCTTTAGATTCTCTAGCGATGAGAACTCTAGTTCACAGGGTGGTGTGTTCCCTGTTGCGTTAGCTTGTGGGGTAGTGTAGTTAGTTGCCCCTGTTTTATTTCAAGAGTGTTTCATTTCATTTTGAGTGGACTTTAGGAGCTGGATGTTTCAGCCATGCATCATAGAGATTTATGTTTTCCTTTTTAAGTGAATTTTACCTTATGGGAGTGCCCCGGTTATGGAACATGGGAAAGTGCGTTCCCCATTATGTGGTCATTGTGGGGGCTATGTGGCCCAATTACATTGTTAAGTGGTTTTGGGAACCTAGAGTCCCAGTACTTGATCAACGGTACATATGTGACCTATTACATGGAGTTTCCGAGAGCTGTGCGCTTCTAATTTTGAGTGACATGACAGCCTCACCTAAGTGACGTGACTGTTGTCACATTTGCAAGTTTTGCATAATGTGTCTATAATTGATGGATGTTTCTCTGTCACGCCATGAGCTGGGACCCTTTTGCCTCTTACTGACCTGGCCAGTTGGTTTGTTTGCTTTTTGGGTATTGTATGTTGTGTGTTGGCGTGGTAGTGTGTTGGTAATTTTGATTGATGAGGAATGTTTTGTTTGAGGAAGGGAGAAGGTGCTGTGAATGTAATTTGCAGGTTTGCATGGTTTGAGTGAGTGAATGTGGTTTGAGTGAGTGAATGTTAAATTGCTGATCTTACCTTATTTCATGTTAATTTCTGAAGTTGCCTGATTTGACTTGTTCTCGACAATTTTATTCCTCTTTATTGTTTTTCTATTAAAGAAGGGAGATGTGTTGTATTTATTCCTGCTGCTCAGCCTAGAATGTTTGTTGTGAGAGCTGGTTAGAATGTTGAGTGTGTAAGACTGTCAGTTGGATGGAGGGCTGAGCGGCAGGAAGCTGCTCCTGGTGGGGTTTCATCTTCTTATTCTTAACTTACCATCTTACTTAAATAAAGTACTTACAAGGAACTACAAGGACTACGCTACCTTTATTTACAACAATAAGTTGAGGGTATCTTCCAAGGAGGTGGTGCACCTTATCCTGAGAACAGTGAACATTTGCTGATGGGCTGCAACAGTGTGGCCCCACTGAGAAATGCTCAATAGTACCACCAAGGATTGAACAATAGAAGCCTGCCAGGGAGGCTAGTAACGGACCTTGATTTTTTCAACGTTTTTATATTTTTTTATTTTTATGTCCTTTCTATTGTTAGTTCTATTACATGACGTCTCTTTCTCTGGTGATTCTATTTGTAAATCTATAGTGAACATGTATCTGCTTCGTCGTCCCATTGTAGAAATGAACAGCCTTTTGTTGCCCAGTGACCGGCGCAGCTCAGTTTCGATTGGTTGTTCAAAAAGAAAATGTTCTGTATTGTTTTCATATTATTGCACTTGCTGGTGGGAGGGGGACATTTTGGGTCCTGGAGTGTTCTGGTGATACCCCATCATGTGCTTTGTATAAGATTGTCTTTTCAGATCGTAGTAAAAGAGCTATGCAAAGTAATGTTTTCCTTGATAGGCACAGTAAGTTTTTTGGATATCACAGCTTGCTATCCCACTGATTCTGTTACAGGTTTATGGACTGCTTACCCATTATTGTTGGTGAATTATACATATGTTCGTCCTCCCCATTTTGTAGTGGCAAAAGGCGAATTTGGTATGGGATACCCTGGCCCTTGTCTGTATTATAGAAAACCTAGAGGGACAGGGTACCCAGATTGCATGACTGAAATATATTGTGATAATCTGTATATTGATAAACAAAACATCAATTTGACAGGTTGGCATTATCAAGATCTGACAGTCACTCTGTTGTATATCGTTTCAGATTCCAAATGGATTTTCCCGATTCATGCCCATATACAGGTACAAATCACACTGTCCCTATAGAGGCATAGAAGCCAAGCCCTTATTTAGGCATAGCCCATGCAGCCCAAATACAAGTATGGCTCTTCCATCCGTTCACCAAACATCACAACAATTTCTTGGAAAACCAGCTGAAGCCGTCAGGGACTTCCCCTTGCTTGAATATTGATTTCTCCAAGAACTCTGTTAGTTTTACAATGAACAACTATTCCCCAGGGGTTCATTCATGACGTTCATATGCCCAACTTTACGTCAAAGATGGCATTCCTAAACACCTTCAAGGTATAAATATACCTTCACTTGCTATAGCAAACTACGGTGGTTCGGAGCAGTTTGACGACCTACTTGCCCAACGCAGCTCCCTACAGCAAGTGCCAAGGGAAGCCGACTCTCCAGCTGACACACCGATCAGGAAGCTGCCCTGCTCTGCTAAGAAATCCAGCTCCAGTGTTTCTGACTCCCCTTGCGGGGTGTTGGGAAATCGAGTCCCGAGACTGAGATAACAGACCTCCTTCATTCTAAGGTATGGAGCTGATTAGAACCTAGAGAAACCTTTGGTAGATTCTTTACAAAAACGAAACCTATGCAAAAGACAATACTTACTTCTTCCCACATACTAGACTTAGGTTAGGTACATTGGGGTAGGCGTATTTTAGAAGCACCAGTTGAGTATTTTAGCCTGTGTATTTATGTATGTATTTTTATATGGCTTAGAAACCATACAATGCTCTTACATTATTACTTTCTAATACTATTCTTGCTGTATGCATTATACTTTGCAGTCTGACTAATGATTGTAGCAGTTCACTTCTCTTGCATGAGAAAGAAGACTGTCAATAAACCTTTTTTTTTAAATGCCCATCTCACTATTTCTCTGCAACTCTGTAGAAACGAAGCATGCACGATTGACTGAGTGAAATACTTATCTATTGTTTCCACGACTCTGAAGATACGTTTTATTCTTGGGGAAAATAGAGTTGTCATGTTTATGCAGTTGTCAGAAACGAATCCCTTCTTGTGAATTCAAGAAAGTTTCTAGTGACCTCTGAGCTAGCAGTCACTCACAATTAAGTTTAGTATATTCGATAGAGACCTAGTTGACCTACGTCCTACGTCAAATCTATAGGATATATTATTCCAATGCGCAGAGCCTATTGGGAATATAGCAACTCCACTACATGGCGTCCAACGTTTGGTAAGGCACTAATTTAACGCTAGATACTAAAGTAACTCAATTGTGCTTTTCTCAGAGACCCCTTTTTCCGTAATACTCAAATAGACGTCTGGAGTGGGTAAAAGGATAAAATATCCGCTATAGTTGAGTAGGACAAAAATCCTATGTATTAGTTTTTGATTTCTTCAACGTTGAAGGATACAATGTTCCAAAATATTGTGCACCTTATCATAGTTTCCTTGAAACTTGCTTTGCAAAGTTTTCATTAAACAAAAATGTCCCTAAACGGGGATAACAACACTGAAACCGGTGGAGCTGTGGCTGATCCAGCCGATGCAGCTTTTAACATAACATGTTTTAATGAAAGAGACGAGGATGCTATAAGCATTCCAGAAAATATAAGGAAAGCCATCACTATAAAACTTATATGAAATGGCCTATCAGCAAGAAGTGGTAGGGTGGTTTTTGTGATAGAGGCACACAAATATCATCAGACAGAGGTATTCTATTCATGGATAGTCTTCCCTGAAGTGAATCCAGAAACAAAAGTGGTTCACTTCTACGAAGAAGATGAACCACCAGAGGAATACATTCCTTTCGAGCACATTGAAATTCCACTAACATACCAAGAGCATGCGCTCTGGTTTAAAGGCGCCCTAAAACATATAAATCACATTACCAGGTTCAGTCCACTAGGTAGACCAGGAGCAACATGGCCAGTATTAGCCAGCTATACACCACATCCTGAAATTAATATAATGACAGATGCGGAATTACGAGTTCAACTCAAAGAGCTAATTAATTGGTCCAGTATGTCATGCAGACACTAACAGTCCAACCGGCAATAAGGATTCCACAACACACACCTTACCAGGGGAACAAAAATAAAATTACACCACAGACTACATTCGGTTGTGGGTAAAGTACCCGCAAAACTGGAACAAATTCCATTCTGGATAGCTCAAAAAATTGCTCAAATCGAGGCAGTATTTCCTGATACTACCCCTCATGAGAAACACAGAATTTTAACAATCTGTTTACCAATGGGAATCGCACCACATCAGGAGGACTGTGACACTTGGGGTACAGTCTTTGCTGCAATTTACACCAAAACACATGGTGTTCCGTCGCTATGGCGGTTATACCAGATGTCCTGAAACAGATTTAAAATGAATACGGGGCAGAACCTGCTTTAAATTTAGCTATGAAATTACTGAAAGATTTCAAACAGGTCTCAATAATAATATTAGCTAATATTAAAGGTGAAGCAGCATCCGTGGCGATCCTCCAAAAGGGAATTTGATGTAACTGAGCAACCACAAGAACTGGCCAGAATAATTGAAAAATCCTATGAAGAATTAGGCAGAGACAGCTAGGGTGGGAAACCAGTTAAACCCCAACTGTCAGAAAGTCCTGAAAAGGTCTTTACTAAAAACACTCCTACTCCTTCTAAAAAGAAGTGGGAAACACTAAACAAACTTCTAAAGAGAAGCATTCTCAATCCAGGGGTAGGTCTCCTCAAAAGGAGCCCTCTGAAAGGAGGTATAACCTCAGTAATAGGGATAATTTGAGAAAACCTGATAGATATCAAGATACTGATACACTTTCCTCTCGTACCTTTCAGACTTCGTCACAGAAATCCGAAAGAAGAGGATGGTCAGAACACAAAGAAAAAGGTGTGAAGTCCAAAGACGATCAACACGTTCCGAAAAACAAGAAACCTCAATTCACCAAAAAGAAGGTAGCAGGTCTAAAAATCAGACATGCCAAGGATCTTGAGGACACAACTCAGGAACGGGGAATGGGCTCAGATAATGTTGGACAGCGCAGCAGAAGTCACCATAGCTCGCGAGAAGTTGATGGATCATCTGGAGTCAGTGGTCTTGAATTAATACATTCAAATTGAAACTGCAGATACCAGGGTTAGTAATCCACATAAATTATATGAAGTAACACTCCGGATGGAGGGAGATATAACAAGAAAAATAAGTGCACTCTTTTGGGAGCGACTCTCTCAGGGTTATGACATTCTTCTCGCTGAACAAGACTGGCCATCAGAATTTGTCAGGGAGTGCCCACATGGCGAAGACATCATTATGCCAGCCTTCTCCAATCATATTCCAATTAATTTTAAATATACATATGCCAGGAAATGGGCAGTAGCCCAGACTCCTGCCTTATATAAAAATCATGTAGGATGGGATGAGGATTCTCCTCACTATAAAACCCAGTTAAAACAACAACCAACTGCACAAAGGTAGTACCCAGTTAAGCAAGAAGCTAAAAAACAGGTCAGGGAGATATTAGATCAACTTGAATACCAAGGGATGTTGGAAAAATGCCCTTGGCCATGAACAATACTTTGTTTCCTGTCTCCAAACCAGACAATACATATCATCTAATATTGGATTACAGACACTTAAACTCTTGTTGCAAAACCTTTGCAGTACAAAATGCACACAGTGCAGCATTAATGAATAACATTGTGCGTAAAAAGTAGAAAACCACATTAGATATTTCTAACGGTTTGTTCTGTCAAAACATAGCACATGAAAGCAGGTATTTGACCGCTTTCTCAATTATGGGGACACAGCTTCACTTCTGTCGTCTCCCTAAAGGATTCAAGAATAGTCCTGGGTTATTGTCAGCTAGAGTAACAGAGTTACTACAAACATATGATGACGAAGCATTATCATATGTAGATGACATCTATCTGACAGACGATGACTTGGACAGGCACTTGAACAGAGTGAACACCATTATACTTGGCTTCGCCTCTGAAGGGTATAAATTCAATTTTAAGAAATCAAGAATTGCCCACCTCAATGTCCTTTTTCTGGGCTATGAGTTATCAAGTGAAGGCAAAAGCCTGGCAGCCATCTTTTTAGAAAAGTGTGCGCTGCTCCAACCTCCAAAAACACTGAAAAACTTACAGTCGATTCTAGGTTTCCTGAACTTCGGAAGAACTTTCATTCTAAATTACGCAGAAAGGGTTAAACCTCTCTACGAATTAATCAAACGTGATTTTAAAACGGTTAATTGGACACAAAAACACACAGAAATTTTGCTTTTCTAACAAAAGAGAGAGCCCTCGCACAGGGTAAGCTCATTATGGTCATTAATCCTGTACCTGCCTTAGAGGCAGTAACGAAGGCGAGCATTCCGAATGCTAAAGCATTACATCTGAGATGGATACAAAGGGTTAATTCTCTTGCTGCAACAGACGTTGAATACGTTTTTTATCCTTATTTGAAAACACAAGAATTTTTACAATATGAGATCGGCACATTCTGCTACGGGGAGGGTAAACAAGCTTATAGTGCTGCTTGCGCGATCGTTAAAGGTCGCTGGCGAGATGGTAAATTCCGACCTATGGTCACTAAAACTCAATTTCTAGGAGATTGTACAGCTCAGCAAGCTGAACTACAAGCATTTAAGATGGCGCTTGAAAATACTGATTGCGAATTCCCCACACTCATAGTCTGCGATTCGTATTACTGTGTTCAATCTTACAATGAATACTTGCAGAACTGGATTCAAAATGGCTTCAAAGATGCTAAATGTGGCACAATCAAGCATATATTGCTTTGGGAACAAGTAGTTCAGTTACAACAAGAACTACAAAACACTCACGTGATACATACATTGAGTCATCAACGTTATGGCGTTCACTTTGCAGGGAATTCATTGGCTGATGAAGCTGCAAAGGCTGCTGTGCAAACGGCTTCCATAGCTGCAATCACTCGTTCAAAAACAAAAATAGACTGCGAAATAATGCTAGCTGTCAATGCCACAAACAAAGGCAGCGGTGCAGCGTTACCTAATAAGTTTCCACTCAAATACCCATACATAATTGATGCAAACTCTGTTCCTTTTGGAGTGGGGGGGGGGGTGGAGTGATTTAAACAGGAAACGTAGAATAGCTTTGATATATGAAGCACATTTGGGAAAGGGTCTGATACATCAAGGGACCTCTAAAACAATATTAACTGTTAAAGAGACATACTGGTGGCCAGGAATGAATACACACATTCACACATTTGTAATTAACTGTAATAGAGATCGCAGCACAGAACGCCGCCAGATACCTGACTCCAGCATAGCCAGCCCAGTACAGACACCATTTTTAGACAGCATTAGACTTTCGACACATAGACGTCCTTATGGACAAATGCAGTCCAACAAATATTAAGACAAGATTCATTTGGATGTGGCCTCAACGCTCGGCTAACGCTCGAACTGTTATAAAAGATTTGCGAGTCTTTATCGGCACATACGCAGTCAGAATGCTACATTCTGACCAGAGTCCTGGGTTTAGCTCTAAAGCTTACAAAGAGGCCATGGCCTATCTGGGCGTTGCATTGCGGAGCTTTAGTCCATTCCATCCTGAGGGAAATTTGGTAGTGGAAAGAAAAACCTGGGACATAAAGCAATCTATAACAGCTAGGGTATTATGTTCGTGTGACGGGTGGGTCAAACATCTAATAAGTGTCCAACGTAGTCTTAATAATCTGCCAAGAAGTTCTCTAGGGGGTATCACTCCATATGAACACCATTTGGGACCAGAATGATAATATCGGACCTCGATTGTCAGACTTCAGTGGTAGAACAAAAACCCTTTGATATCAAAGATCGTTTGGCTGTTTTGCAGGACCTAAATGAAATAAGAGCGAAACAAAGTAACGTGTCCACTGAAGAGAAACCGACCGTCCCAGCAAGGCCTGTCTGGATTCCAACGATTGGGAATCTAGTCAGAGAAAAGATTGCGGACAAGAAGGAATTTGGGCCTTCTTACAGACAACCAGTACCTGTCCTAGCCATCCACGGATTAAGAATAGTATTACTACCACCCCTTGCTGGAAAGAAGGAGAACAGGTTCGTGTCCATCGACCTGGTAAAACCACATCATGTGGCCGATCATAAGCAGTAGGCCAAGTGGACTCCGCCGATGTAGCAGACACCCTAATCTGGCTACTATCCAAGAGGTTCAAACTGAGAGACTCATCACTTTTGGAGAAACTGCAGTGCGAAATGAAGGACTAAGCAACAAAGCTATGGAACCTGTACCTCTTGAAACCCAAATAACAGTTCATCAAGAAACACCTGTCTCCAATGAAATAGCATCTGACTATTAGGCCTGGGCGGTAAATTTCGTTCCGCTAGCGAAATTTGCTGAATTTGCGGAATTTGAGTAATTTCACGTTACGCAGAGTACGTGAAATTGCCCAAAATTCTGCGTTCCGCGATTTTGCAAAATGTTTTGCTTGTTCGCGTTCTCAAACGCATGTTCGAGATATATTTTCCCCGAGCATGCATACAGCGATTGCGAACATTAAAAAAGCATCGCGACAAGCAATTCCGGGTGTTTGCTGAATTTCTGCTTGTTCGCGGAGATTTTTTACCGTTTCGCAGAGATTTGCGTACCGCGATCACGCTAATTCAGCCCACCCCTACTGACTATGCCAATATAACAAGTGATCAAGTGGTTCCAGCGATTTCAACAAATCCTGATGCAATCCCTACAATTGACAGAACTGCCTCTGGCTACTTCATTAACTTTGATACATTTTCCGAGGATCCCAGCGAGCCTGAAACGACGCCAGCAAAAATAACTTTTAAAGCACAAGCAACAAACTTCACCTGGAAAAGAATTATCTGGTTTCACCATGGATTGAACTTTGGATTGTGTTGGGTGTGCTTTTTCTTCTACTTTGGTTGACTCTGGTGATAACTTTGGGAATGCTGATAAATGGAAGATATGTTAAAAAGGACACAGCAAGTAAGAACATCAACTTACTCCTCAAGCCACACAAATCATCTCATCGTGAACAAAGAGACTTGATATCAGTGAACATCACAGCCGTTCCTATATCTGGGGGTATAGCTTGGGACACAACTGATTATGACATTTTTGGCCCGTCGGAGCTGTTGAAGATTCTACACCAATTCCAGATTTCCTTGAGTGACTTTGTTTCATCTAGTACCTTTTCTGATGATTGGGACTTCAAGACTGTTAATAATATGGTGTCAAACTTAGAAATGTCTGCTGTATTTACAAACCATGAATACTTAGAAGGTTCATCATGTATTGTTATAATCACTATGGTCATCATTACTTGCACAAATCTGCAAACCGTAGAAATGTATTAATGTACAATCAATGGGAACATTGTCCTACGCCACCAAAGGGTAGCTCAAAAACATTTTATGGCAAATTTCCATACTTTTCAGGCTTTAATGCTTCCAATCCAGAACCATTTTACTTTAAAAATGTTAATAAGACAGGAATGAAATGTATGTTGACGAATACCAAGCAAATTTATTCTGCAGCCTTTTATGCTCAGTTGTCTACATTAGGTTCTGATTTTTGGAACGACAACATTGAGACAAAAACTGTATGGGGCACAAAAGGTTGGCAAGTGCAGGGGATAGAAGCTTTATTTAGAGCGTGCATCATCCCAGAACAAATTATGTTTTTGAATGACTCTGTTCAACAGACGTCTTGTCTTGGGTTAGCCAAGATAAAAGACTTAAACAATCCGTCTATACCTACAACTGCACCTGAGAGCAGTAACACTTCAGAGGGGAGGTCGAGGTACATACGATCTTGCATCACAACAGAACAGATCCAGATTGGAAAAAATGGTTAATCTGGCCCACAGACACAAACACCTGTCAAGATAGATTCCTGATTAAAACACGGGGGTTTAAATTCAATAGGCCGGATTCAAGATATGTTCAGAGGCAGCATCCAGGAATAGCAACAACATGCAGTGTAGGAAAACTATGCATTGAATGGTTACCTATATCTACACTGAAGGATGTAAAGCAACACGTATCTTTACTTAAAGATGGAGCTGATCTTAGAGAATTCTTGCTAGGACCAAGAACAACGCGTCATAAACATTTGATATACACCGGTATCTATGCTATGTATAATGAAGCCTGGAAGATTACGCAAGCAGAGACTGCAGAACGAATATGAGAATTTGATCGTATTAACTTAGAGAAATCTCCCTCTGTAGTTGAAAATGAGTTAACGACTCTGTCATCCAGGATATATTCTTTGGACAGTATAGTATCCCCTGCCATAGACATCATGGAACAGGACTTGGTCATGCTGCAACATGGTTGGTCGCAATAACGTTCTATCATGCTATTAGGCTGGACGTTACAAAACCTTCGTTCAGGCTATGTGCCTTGGCGTTTAATCAATACTACGTCACTGTTTTCAGAATTTAATGTCATTGATAAACAGATCAAACTGGCTCAGAGGGAAGCAGACTATACGGTGCTGAGCATTGAAAAACTGGAAAGATTGCCATTAACTGTCGCTGAAAGACCAGCCACAGAATGGATAATACACGGCACAATCACTCTGCCTGTTACAATTTTCTATTTTCAGTACTGCCTAAAACATGTACCAGCAGGCATATATGAAACGTTGGGTAAAGAATACATCAAGACATCCTGGAAATTACCATACACACAGATGTTGGAGTGGGGGAAAGAAGTGTTTCTTAGTGGTAAAAATTGTGAAAACGCACTAAGCAGTTCTCTCCTGTGTCAGGGTAGTAATTTACATGGGGCCTGTGATGGTTCCTCTAACAACTTATCCTGCCAGCCATGGTGATTGATCCAATTTTTGACCAGCTTTCTAATGGAAGTTACCTCATTTTGAATGATCACAGTGTGAGAAGTTGGCCTGGTATATGATGCTCACTAGTTCTAGTGATCACCTTGTACCATGCCAAGCAACCCTTATGGTGCAGGTTGTAAACCTTATAGACAAGCTATCCTAGGGGTAGCATGGACTAAGCAGTATTAGGCTAAACTCTGTAAAGGCATGTGAAGCAAGCTGTTCTACCATACACAATCCCTTGAATACCAAATGAAAGGACACCACACAGATATATATTGAAAATATATATAGATTTATTTCTACAAATATCCCCTATACTCTTTATGAGCACAGAAGCAAATGCGTTAAAACAAAACACAGTTTAAATATACAAAAGTTGCACAATTTTGGATGACCCCTAGGGGCCACCTAAACCATATACAAAAATAGTGGTATAAGAACCACTATGGGGAAAGTGAAGAGGCCTAGGGCCTGGGGAATCGCTGGAGCTATTCGAGACTAGCAGTGATGAAGTTGGGAAAGGCCCGCGGGACTCGGGTGCAGTGCGGAAAGTGCACGCATGTACCAATGCAATGTCAATGGTGCGTAAAAGTTACAAAGTTAGTTATTAAGGAACCTTCCGAGTGACCTAGAAGGATGAAACTTTAGACACAGACACTAGAGGTGTGTGCCAGTGTGGGAACACCGGCGTTGCTGAGTTACCTCACCCACAGGAAGCGGGTGCACAGGGTCGAAGTAGTGTCAGGTTTCGTCACGCAGGTCGATGGTGCTTGGAGCTGAAGATGCTGCAGGCGGCTCGATGTGAAGAGTTCAGGTGGATCCAAGGGTGGATCTGAAGAGGTGAAGACCTGAAAGCAGAGGGGACAATGTTCAAAGTCACTAGCCAGTGACTACCGTGGAACCAGGAAGGAACCAGGCAATGTTGGGTGCAAACAGGCGATGTCATGAAGATTGTCTTTGCAGCCACGTGGACACAAAGAGGTCAAGGACGTCCAGGCGTTGGGCACAAGCTGTTCCACAAAGGCTCTCGCTGATGGCGGTGTCGGCAACTTGATTGGAGCAAACAGGCCTTGGCTAAAGCAAGCCACGCAGGAAAAGATTCAAGCTTCTCACTCGGACCAGCAAGGTCAGAGCGGGTGCTCCTTTTCAGGGGAGCAAGGGCCATTCTGGAGCAACCAGACCAGTGGTGTAGTTTGTAGATTTCGTTGCCAAGATGGCCGCTAGCCACGTGGCAAGTGGCTGGGATGGCGCGTCAAGTGGCACAGTGCAAAAGGGCCCCACGCAGATCGTGGAGATGCTGGGGGGGCTGATCTTCGGTGCAAGGGCTGCTCAAGGTTGAGGCTTCTCAAACCCCAAAGCACAGCGTCGAGGGTGCCTCTGATGCTGCGCAGTCAGCTTCTCGGGGGTCTTCCAAGAGGTCCGGTCCCACGTCTCTCGGTGCCTCCACGGGTCCCTTCTTTGCAGGGACTGTGGATCGGGCTGTGAAATGGCTGGGAGTCTGGGTCTTGTCAGGCTCTGGGCTCGGGCTCCGGCGGGAGGCGGCGGCAAAGCAGATGTCGAGTTGCTGGATGGTGCCTGTGTTCACAGGGTGGCCACTCCTAGGCCACAAGGGAGATGCTCTTCAGTCTTCTGTGCAGCAGAATGTCGAAGTCCAGTCGTCTTCTTAGTTTCAAGTTGATTCAGGATGATCTGAAGTCTCAGGACACAGCTCCCACTCTTATTCGAATCTGGGGGGCCGGATCACCTACTAGGTCCCTCCTCTGGGTGGGACCAGGAAGGGGAGTGGTTACACCCCCTTTCCTTTGTCCAGTTCGTGCCAGGACTGGGGCTGGAAAGCCCCAGCACCGGTTTGAACTGGCCTATGCACGGGGACACCTTGTGTGCCCCAGGCATGTCTGATTCTATTCAGCCCTGTCCTACCCAATACACAAAATCCTGTCTGGGGTGGTGCTAGCACCTCCCAAGGCAGGAAACCCTTTGTCCAAGCTGCCCTCGCTGGAAGGACTCCCAGCAACAGGAGGTCAGACTTGTGTCTGTGGTGGCAGCATCCATTTTGTGATGCTGAGGTTCTGTTTAACTTTAACCGGGGTTCAGGTTAGGTACATGTCGTGTCCCTCTAGGAGGGTGGAATGCTACCCCCGTCGCCAGAATTGGCGAGGGGGTAGTATTCCAATTCGTATGACACCTTACTCGACATGTTTTGATAAAGCCAAACCTAAGATAGCATTTAACCGCGATGATTATAATGCACTTAAGAGTATATGGTATGGCAGTATCATGAAACAGCTAAAGGACATGGTTCCGAAAGCTGCAGACAGGCTCAGCTCATTCCAGAGCACCATCTCACATATTTCCAAGCACTCTGCCTCCAGGATTGATGAGGCCTTCCATAGGAGTGGCTGATAGGAATATCTGTGTGCATTTTAGGTTAGGTATAGGCATACTACACCTAAGTAAGGGAAGGGGTGGTTACACCGACTTACCCCAGCTGAGTGATCAGCCAGTTGTGTCAAATATGGAGGCCAGGCCAGGGGTGGCACAATACGTGCTGCAGCCCCTGGTAGGCCTTGGAAACACCTATGCCCTGGGTACCTGGGTACACTGTTACAGGGGCCAATAAGGTGAACCAGTTCCAATTTCGTTATGCACCTAAAGTGCATGGGTAACAATTTAGAGAGAGAACAGCAGGCTGTGGGTCTGATTAGCAGGCCCACAGCCACATTAAGTCATAAACCAGTGAAGCAAAAAGCTAAAATTTGGGGTGACCATAGGATAGCAGACCCTACTCTCCTACACACAGCTGCTGTGGCATGTTGCCAGGCACACCCATCTAGTAACTGTGTCAGCCGGGGTCACTTGCTGTATGCAAGCATTGTTTCCAAAAACCAAGACAGACCGGGTGTCGCCACTTTGGCCTTCACTGAACATTTCTTCTATACGAATTGATACTTTGAGCAGAATGAAAGCCATTCTTTTGCATAAAACTGTGCCACTGACCTCGGCCAGAGAGAGAAGTATGATCTGCAAGTTGCAACGAGATACATGCCCTTTTAACCACAAATTGCCCTATACATTTCTCAGAAATGTTAAGTCGTATCTTAAACATTTCTTATACGAGTGGTATTGTACATGTATTTAAGACAAATTTTTTGGGACTGTTAGCACCTTTTGAAGCAGTCCTAGGAATATTTCCAAACTTTGTGCACTCTGTGTTTGGTGGATTGCCTCTCATTTTGGGACTGACTGCAGGGATACTATTTTTGCTCCTGTTGCTGCGATATGGCAAGCCAATCCACAAACGACACCGAGTTTACCGTGGCGAACACTCTACTGGCGATGAAGTGTCGTGAGCGCATCGTCCAAATTTTAGCACTACCTCTTCTAAGAGAATTGTATACCACATGGATTCTATCATTCAGACCAACTTGGCAAGATCACATCTTACCTGTCCTCGATGCCTGCTATGCAGAGAAGAATGTGTGCTAGACACCTGTCTGACACTCCCATCAGTCCTGCCAACGGATGATGATACTTTGCTTGGACCAGTAACGGCTCATGCACTGTGTTGTCCCCAATGGCTACCAATCCTGACGACGGCATTCATTGAGATCTCACAGATGCAAAATGCTACTGCTGAGGTACGAGAAACAACAGGCACACATGTACCATGTAATTCGAACATTGCTAATGCGGCCAATGCTGACGGAGATGCTTCACATCTATGTGCGGTTGATCCTCTTAACAAGGTAATCCAACTTTCACCTACAATGGTAGATTTTTTTCAGACTTAGAAGATCTGATGTTTTCTTCAAACAATAACACTGACTTTTGATTTGGCACACAGTGCTCTGAGAGACTCTGAATTCAACCTTTATTTTTTCAAAACAAGTTTCTAACTTTGGAAGTCTTTTTTCCTATGATTAATTTTTGTTTTCCAAATTTGTATTTTTCATTTTTTGGCACAAAGCAATCTGCTCAAAGTATAACTATTCATAGAGAACTAGAATTATTTGACAAACTTCCAGAGACAATATTTGACCTTGTCCTCATACCAACAGTTATATGTACTATGACATGAAATTGTTTCGGCACCTTTTTCTTATGTATTAACGTGCCATTTCATAAATGTATTTTCGTGATTCATTCTCACTGCATTTACAAAATGTAAACTATATGCTTGGAATGAACCATTGCTTTAAATGCGTACAGCACAAATGCTCTTTTCATGTACAACCTGTACCAATGCATTTTTATGTATTTTGGTTGGGTTTTTAACACATCATGTTTAGATATGTTTTAATGTGTTTAGATCTTAGTAATTTATTAGAAGTCATACATAAGAAAGAGGAGTGTGTTAAGGGTTCATCTTAATTGACATGTTGCTTGTTAACATTGCTGACAACGTTAGTGGTAAACTGTTTATTTCCATGTGTATTCCATCGTGAAGGTAGCCATGCTTATTGCCTTTCCATTTCCAAGATACCAATGCTTGTTGTTTTCCATCATACAGTACCTAATATGGCCATAAGCTAAACTATCAATGTCTGCTGCACACGTGAACCTCGTGAGCCTCGTGATAAAACTGGCAGTTACTTTCACGTGCAGAGTGCTGTGCTAATGAACGCTCGTGCACAGCCTGCTATAAAAACCCCACCCTCCTCCCAAATGGTGCTTCGCTTCATCGCCTCTCCATCGAGATCTCTGCACCTGATTCAAGACCCCCGCTGGAACTTACCTGATTGAAGACGCCGTCTTCAACCTGTTCCTGTCCTTCCCTGCGAGAGCTGCATTCAAATCTTCTTCGATTCTCCGAGTCCTTCCAGAGGCCTCCTGACCTCTTCCTTCCTGGAGAGGGGGCTCTTCTTAGGGCTTTCCTTTAATCCTGCAGGAAGAAGAGAAAAGCATAGAAGTAAGCAAGGCTTCAACTGGTAAAATGGTATAAGCCCTGAATTCGAGCAAGAAAAAAGTACTGGTAAGCTTATTCATTTGACATTTTGGGGCATTTTAAAATCGCCTCTAGAAAGAAAAGACTGCAATCATCATTAAATTACCCTGGATGTGAAAAGACATTTTTAAAGTATTATGTGAGGAACACGAAGTAGATTGTTTCTTGGAAACTCTAATTAATGTTTGACATTTTAAAGCACTGTGTGAGGAAACAGGAAGCAGATTGTTTCATGGAAACTCTAATTAATGTTTGACATTTGAAAGCACTGTGTGGAAGCAGATTGTTTCTGGAAACTCTGATTAATGTTGAACATTTTAGAGCTCTGTTTAAGTTAATATTTGAAAGCACTAGCTGGTGTTAACAAGAAGAGTAATGCCTGCCTAATCATTGGTTCAATGAAAAGAAATTACATTTGCAAGTTTAGTAAATTCCTGAAGGTTAGAAATTAATGATAGATAAGAAACATACATATTGTATTGTGTCTATTCTTCTTATTTTTTGATTTCAGAACCCCATTGGTCAACTCATCCCTGGGAATGTAAGGTATGATCTAATGTTAAATAATCTTTGATAACACAACTAACCAATTAACACAACAAGGCCAGTAATGTTCTGATCTATGCCGATAATAATAATTATTCTTTCATACATTGAAATTTAGAGTTTCTCAGAGGATGTTAAAAGATATTATCTTCGAAGTGTGCGCATGAGCTCTGCTAGAAATTGGTAGGCAATTTCCCATGCTATTTTGATATTTATAGAAAATAGTGGTTTTTCAAGACATTCGTGTTTGACATTTATGTTTGACTGTTCCCATTTCCTACTCTATAGAAAAGAGTTCAGAGTCACTTCCAGCTGAGAAACCACCACACGACTTCCTCTGAAGACGGAGTCCTGTGTTTTGTCTTGTTTTCTCATTCCACTTCCCCTTTCCCCCGGGGATCATTCAGATCGGCAAGGGTTTTAACAATCTTGTCGCTTTGGTTGATTCAGGGAGGATTTTGGAACACGCAGCATCAAGAAGGAAACAACCGGAACTAGGAGGTCTTGGTGAGTGACATTGTGACAGAGTGTGTGTTGTATATCATTTTAGATTCTGAATGAATTTTCCTGATTCATGCCCTTATATAGGTACAAATCACACTGTCCTTATATAGGCATAGAAATCAAGCCCTTAGTTAGGCATAGCCCATGCAGCCCACATACAGGCACGGCTCTTCCATCCGTTCACCAAACTTCATAACGGTTTCTTAGAAAACCAGCTTAAGCCGTCAGGGACTTCCCCTTGCTTGAATATTGATTTCTCCAAGAACTTTTTTAGTTTGACAATGAACAACTATTCCACAGGGGTTCATTCATGATGTTCAAATGCCCAACTTTACGTCAAAGATGGCATTCCTAAACACCTTTACGGTATAAATATACCTTCACTTGCTACAGCAAACTATGGTGGTTCTGAGCAGTTTGACAACCTACTTGCCCGAAGCAGCTCGCTACAGCAAGTGCCGAAGGAAGCCGACTCTCCAGCTGATGCACTGATCAGGAAGCTGCCCTGCTCTGCTGAGAAATCCAGCTGCAGTGTTTCTGACTCCCCTTGCGGGGTGTTGGGAAATCGAGTCCCGAGACTGAGATACCAGACCTCCTTCTTTCTAAGGTATGGAGCTGATTAGGACCTAGAGAAACCTTTGGTAGATTCTTAGCAAAAACTAAACCTATGCAAAAGACAATACTTACTTCTTACCACGGACTATACCTAGGTTAGGTACATTGGGGTAGGCGTATTTTAGAAGCACCAGTGAGTATTTTAGCCTGTGTATTTATGTATGTATTTTATTATGGCTTAGAAACCATACAATGCTCTTACAGTATTATTTTATAATACTATTCTCGCTGTACGCATTATACTTTGCAATCTGACTAACGATTGTAGCAGTTCACTTCTCTTGCATGAGAAAGAAGACTGTTCAATAAACCTTTTTATTGATAACACCCATCTCACTATTTCTCTACAACTCTGTAGAAACGAAGCATGCATGATTGACTGAGTGAAATACTCATCTATTGTTTCCACGACTCTGAAAATACGTTTTATTCTTGGGGAAAAAAAGTTGTCATGTTTATGCAGTTGTCAGAAACGAAATCCTTCTTGTGAATTAAAGAAAGTTTCTAGTGACCTCTGAGCTAGCTGGCACTCACAATTAAGTTTAGTATATTCGATAGAGACCTAGTTAATCTAAGTCCTACATCAAATCTAAAGGATATATTATTCCAATGCGCAGAGCCTATTGGGAATATAGGAACTACACTACAACTCAAGAGGCAGGTATTTTTCCTGCGTGTTGCCCAATCATAAATAGTACTGCTGCATATTTGCATCTGAATTGTTCTGGATCAATAGAGTACAAAAATATATTGCAATTAGGAAAAAAGGATGGCCTTAGTATGGAGGGCAGAAATACTAGATATGATACATTGGATTATGAGGGTCCGCTTTATGCACACCCAGGTTTCTATTTTCTATCAAACGGTGCCTATTCTAATATGTACAACGCCACAGAGGATGTGGCCTTGGGAAGGGTATTACCTCTTGGGGTATTTTGCAAGTACAGTAAACCAAATACAAAATGGGTGAAAAGAACGTTGAACAAGGAATTTTGTGAAGAAGTCAACAACTACAATAAAGGTATTACTTTCAGATATATCCTTTCCTCTATTATCACATTTGGTGGCACTGCCATGGCCAGGGGTGAATGAGCTAGAGAGTATTTTGGGTTTAAACTTCAGATTCTGTCTAATTCTACAATGGCAGCATTACGTGACATCACCACCCAGTTAGAAAGTATGCACATATACTCTGAGCAAACGAGATATGCAGTCGATTTTATTTTAGCTAAACATGGTAGTGCCTGTGCTATGATAGGAGAGCAGTGTGTGGTTGGTATCAGAAATATGGAAAAGAATATTACACAACATATTTTAGATATTTTGGAAAATGTTTGAGGGCTGAAGAGTGGTAGTTGGAGCTGGTCTTTAGTTGGTGGTTGGGATTGGATTCTAGAAAAAGTGATGTCCTCTTCATTTGTGGCTGTGGTTTGATTCAGTGTCTTCCCTTATGTTGCTCATACCATGCTACTCATCTCTCTCCCAAAAGGATTTCAGTTCATGATACAAATGCAACAATAATGCTTCAAAAGAAGATTGATACAATTCTACAAATTGATGCGAGTGTTTTTGGTTCAATTACTTCTCTAGAAGGTTCTGTTCCTGATGTTACTTGTACTACTAATGTTTAGTGTAATTTTTCTTCCATATGTTTTATTATACATATAATATGTATTTACAATTGTATATAGCCCTTCTTGTATCGTTTCACAGTACTTCAGAAATTAATCAGTTCAGCCAATAAGAATTGTCCAGAATAGAATATCTGTGATTTTTTAATTCTTCTTCAGTTCTTTTCTTCACATGAACTCGTGAGACAATATTCTTCACACAAATGTATCTTGTTTTTTAGATCTCAACACAACAGCCAACATGCATGTTTCGTCTTTGGCGCATAACCACCATAAAGACTTCCTCAGGGCTGTAAATACAAAATACAAACAAAGCCAACATCAGATACCTCTCCACTCATGGTGGAAGCTAAGCCTAACCTCCACCAGGTGGAAAACCAAATATGAACCTTATATCCCTATAGGGCCATCCTGCGGCACAGAGTGAGGCAACAAAGAAGAACATAAGTAAAGGCGGAGTAACGTGAAAAGAAATAGTGATAAAAAGTAAAAAGTATAATAAATAATACGAATGAGATTAAAGTCCTCTTATTTAACAGCCACCAAGAGTGACCAAAAATTCATCTGATAGGACATGCAATGCAGCGTGAAACCCAGCTACTAAAGTAAATCTACTTATTTTAAAAAACTCACCTAAAGCAACAATCTGTATTTCAATAATTTCCTATTGAATATTGAGGCGAGTAAGGACAGCTAAAAGTGAAAAACATAATAGATATTTGCAATACTTGACCCATATTTACAATTAGATGACCAGCACTAAAAAAGCCAAATATCATATCAATGACCCCTTACCTTAAACGTAACTCAAAACGAAGCATATCATTAATTTCATCATCTGATTATCTTCACACGTAATAGTAGTATACTCCTGTGTGAGAAAAGTGACTCCTTAGTGTACAAACACAACTACCAAGTATCATACTTAACACAATCAAAAACCTACGAACCCAGATTACTACCTTAAAAAGTAACAACATCAATAACTCTTTTCAATATTAAAATCAAACTCAGGTCTGTCGTGGCAGGCCAGTTAATGCCCTTCACATTTCCAGTTAGTAGCAACCTACATAACGTAACTTTATGCTTGTTAGAGTCAGTCCCTCGTCAGCCATCATAGGAGGCTGGTCAGATTGGACTCCATTGCAGTGAACATTGTGAATAAACTAGTTTGTATTCTCTACTGCGTCATCGATTCTTCATTATTGGAAGGCTAAAGGAGGTCGAGAGTGACCCCGGTGGCCCTATTTGGGTCACTTCCTTCAAGACCAACGCCCAAAGTGTCCTGGGAAGCTGAGTGTAAGGAAACTAACATTGAGTGGGCAAGCAATTGCAACATTGGAAGGCAAAGGTACAAATGGAGCTTGGCATGTGAGGACGACTGCCATCAATGACTCTTAGGTACGTCTTCTGCTATCTATTCAAGACAGAGCATACCTGATAGACATGAGAAGGGAGTATAATAGATGCAAATTCTGTAATTCCTCCAATGCATCTTCCTTTCACTCAGCATGCATTTCTGGACATTTCAGCTCTGCTCACAATAAAAAGCAATACTGCCCTTTGCAGCATCATTTGCCATACACAAAACATATACAGATACACACTTGCACAGATCGCAAAAACGCTTTTTTTAAAATGTAGCTTGTGACAACAGTATTGCAGGGTAATCAAGGAACCTACTTCCGACTAAAACGTTGATGTACACACGATATTTTTTATCAAGTTTCTTATGAATGAGGAAGGCATGCTGGCACCTACCTCTTATATGAAAGTCAGTAGCTGAACGGGGGATTTATAGTGCAGAAAACACGTCAGTCCTGTCTTTTATTTACCCCACCACCTTTGTGAGGAATGTGTCTGGTTTAAATTACCCAAGTCCTCTCTCTCTGTTTGCTTGTTTTTTTATAAGATATTAATAATAATTTTATTTCGCATAGTTACTTAAAACCATTGCAATACAAGAATAGGTTAAAAACAGAGAATTATAAGAGTACAATTGTAATAAAAGAGAATAAAACATTCACATTTCCTTGGTTCGGATGTGCATGCAGCAACTTTGTAACCAATCAGTTAATAAATAAATTGTAAGTTCAGCTTTCTAATTATAAAATATTTCTGCTTTCCTAGTGTCCCCATAAGCTCTTTGAGTCAGTAATGTCGTTCGGCAAGCGGGATTAGGTCAGTAGTGCAGAGGCCGTTATAGATTTATTTCAGGCATCTTTTTTTCCACCGCCTTCATAAATTTTACGAAGCTACAGCTCAAGCGAGAGTCATGGGGAGAAAAATAAGCAAGGACTGCCTTCCTTCGTGTGCGGATTCCTTGCCGATTGAAATGTTGTTTCAACAAGTGTTTCCGTTCATCGTGTAATTTCTCGCAAGAGCATATCAAGTGCAGCATGTCTTCTTGCCCCAAGCCACATTGCCGACAAAGGGGATCAACTTTTATTTTAATCCAGCGAGGGAGATTTTGAATACAGGGTAGCAGGTCCAGCCTATGCTTTAAAAAATGCATTTTGACAAATTTGGAGTATCCCTCGCCACGGTAGCTCTGTGGTGCCTTAGTAATGTACGTATTTAGGGTCATCCAACCATGTGTTCTTTTGGAGAGGGCTGCCTTATCTTGGACCCATGATAGCTGTTTGATCGATTTCTTGACCAATTTTTTAAAAGTTATATGATTTACTGGGGTGTCCCAGAGCTGCTCTAGTCCCGTGTTTGTCCGACTGTCCAGTAGGAACTTGGCTGCTGCTGAGGACGGATGTTGTACTAACTCACTCCACAAATATTCATTTAATGTTCCCTGTTTTGACTTCCTCACTTTGTCCCAGGCTATCATGTAGGCTCCTTGCCTTGCTAGGAGCTGTTGCTTGATGCCAAATTCTAGCCTGATTTGAGCTGGTGAGGTTTGTTTGGGCAGGCTGAAGATGATTCTGTAGGCGGCTGTTATTGTGTTATCAAGAATCTTGGCATCCCTGGGGGGCGCTAGAGGGCGCACTGCGGAATGGCTGGCTGAGAGAGTCAGCTCCGCCGGACAGGAGTGAAATAGCGGCCTTAGACCCCCATTGAGCGAGATATATGGAGAGAAAATAATCGAAATGGTCATCGGAATACATCCCACATGTTCCCTGAGTACTGGACGGACGAATTTCTAATGCCTGAGACGGATATCGGAGAAACTTGAGGTGAAGACGGGCGGACTCACAAAATGGCCGCACCCGATGTTCGGAACAGCGAGGGATTTTGAAGACTGACTGCCTTCCCCTGTGCCGCCCTGCCCCGTTCTGCGGTCTACTGAAGAGACCCCCCGACATACAAGTAAGCGCGCAGCCAGTGACAGCGGGAGTAAGGGGGAAACGCTGAAAATAGACGTGCGTTCCAGCGGACCCAAGATGGCGGAGGCGCTGGAACGCATAGCGAAAACGGCGAGAGGGGAGAACAAAGCACGAGTGGACCCACACAGCGCAGGCAAGAACTGACCCAGGGCAGGGGGGAAAAAGGAAAAAGTGAGGCGAATTGCAGGAGAAGCATAATTTATAAGGCGTGCACAACAGCATGCATGACAGCGTTTGACAGGCGATCGCCCAGGGACATAGCGGAGGGCGCGGGAAGACACTCTGGACAGATGCAGTGGTGTGATTACTACTGCAAGCTCGAGATGACACGAGTCACAGTACCAGAGCTCAATGGCTGATGATTCGCGTTACTGTTGCACAACGACTCAACTGCAAGACCCGCACTTGTGAGTCCGTACAGCTGAGAGGAACCTGAGACACCGGGACGATCAGGCACAATAGGGGCGGAACAGCGCTACACCAGACGAACGTCTATTAACTGGCGCCACTGGGCTGCTGCGACGCAAGGGAGCATTGCCTGAACTGAGGTGGCTCTTGTCTCTCGCCAGGGGGAAAAAACACGAAGGAGCGCGCGAACCGCGTATCCACCTGATGAATAGGGCCACTGCACAAACGGGATCACGACCACCAACCCGCCGGAACCAATCCATCGCGAGCGCCCAGACAGCAATAAGCCCGTTGCGACACGGCTCTCCTGTTTGCTCGGGTGATATGGGTAAGCCGGATAAACAGCAATCCAAGTTACCGTTTGAAACCAAGAAACAACCCAAGAACAGTGCGACTGCCCCGGATCTAGAAGACGATCAGAGCACGACTGAACATAAAGGCATGGAAGGAGTCTTGAGAGCTATACAGCAAAGTCTCCAAGAGATGAATGGTAAACTTGATAGTGTGGTGCAACGAGTAGACAATATGGCGGCCAAAATAGAAAAACATGACGGACGATTAACGGAAGCGGAGCAGAGAATCTCTAAAGTGGAGGACGACTCCAGGACCGCGCTGAAAACTTGCGGAGGATTTGATAAAACATTGGAGACCCTTCGCGCGAAGGTGGAGGACCAGGAAGCGAGATCTAGGCGTAATAATGTACGAATTTCTGGCCTTCCGGAAACCACCAACACGGGCAAGATGGAGACCTACATCGAAACATTGCTGACAGAGATCTTTGGCGCTGAAAAACTGTCAAATGTGTTCCTGGTGGAAAGGGCCCACCGTTCATTGGCACCGACACCTAAACCAGGGATGGCCCCGCGCATGATTATAGCCCGCATACTCAATTACAGGGACCGAGATACAGTCCTCAGACTGGCCAGAGAGATGGGCAAAATCACGCATCACGGAAATACACTAGAGTTTTATCCAGACCACACTATGGCAGTTCAGATGGCGCGCAAAGAATTTGCCCCGGTAAAGAAAAAATTGCGAGAACTGGGAATGGACTACGCAATGCTCTACCCGGCAAAGCTCAAAATCATAAATGCGGGTAAACCGATTGTGCTCCCAACAGTGCAGGCGGCGCAGGAATACATCAAGAAACTAAAGAACCGGAGGAAATCGCAAGAGCGGGAGGAGCGGACTAGCGATATTGAATGAAGATTCAAAAGACCAGTCTACGAAACAATATCTGCGACAGGACGAAGTACACCTCCGAAACAGGATGCAGCAGATGGACACTAATGCGGACAAAGACTATAGACATAGGGGGGAAGCATGACCGATCCAACCCTCTAGATACCACAAGATAGAGGAGACCCCCTTGCAGTACACTCATGACCGCACCCGTTGCCAGAACCGGAGGAGATGCCACCCGCAGTGAGTACTTTGAACGCACATGGGACACTTGGGTGAAGGGAGGCTGGAACCAAATTGCGGAATACTGGGTGACACTAACCTCGGTAAAACGTTTGGAAGTCAATGGAGCACGACCTGATTGAGCTCTGATTTCACAGGCAGGGATGCAAAGTTGATGGACACTGCAAGGTCACGCTGTCTGCACTGGTAAAGATAGGCTAGACCTCCTGTAAGTGGGTGCATAGGACTAATAAAGCAAGACAATCGTTATAATAAAGTGGAGGATGTTGTATTGTAAGGAAAAGTACATTTAAGAATGAGATGAGATGGGGGAAGAAGGATACATATGCGATTTATTGATTTGACCACTGCCTCCTGTCCACATCCAATATGTGGATGGAGATGTGTGTACCTAGTGACACCCCCAAGAGGGTGCGCCCCAACTCCAGTTTTATGATTGTTTTGAATGTTAAGAAGGGAAGGCTTTGGCAAAGTTTGGGAGCTGAAGTGGGAGGGGGGAGGACGGGGGGATTAGAAGTTGTTAGAATCCAACCTCTGTGTCTGAGAGGCATGGCGACCTTCATCTTTCTGAAACACACGGTAAAGATAGCTATAGTGCATTTCAACCGCAACTGCTTACACCAAGGGATGGGACAAACTGCTGACATTCGACCCATGAGGGAGTTCACAGACATATCAGCATATAAACAGATATTACCAACATGACTAGATCACATGGTATAAAGTTCATCACGTGGAATGTACGGGGACTGGGTAACCCCAAAAAAATCCGACAAATGTTTGCGTACTTCGACAGGTTACATATAGATGTGGCCTTTCTGCAGGAAAAATAGTATAATCCCTCTGCACTCAGTGTTCAAAATTTTTCTGAAAGTTCATAAGATAATGGTGGTGCGTGAACGTCACACGTAGTCTGGCCGTGCCTTGTGACAACAGGGTAGTGGTGGGGATAGACTCAACGATCCTCGAGTTCACGCACTCAATTATACATGAAACAATATTGCTTCTTCACAAGTTTTTCTTTTTTATTTGTTTTTTACGACCAATTCGTCAATCATTGGTACACATGAAAATTACAAGCTCGTTTCTTTGCGAACATAATATGCTCCTTATGCCGCCATTGTAACAGTTATCTTGCATTTAACATCACCCAATGCATTTCGGGTCATAAACCTCGACCCTTCGTCAGGGGTCTGTAAACAAGGGATAAGACAGGACCAGGAATTAGATGCTGCCACAACTGTCATCATGTCTAAGTGAGAAAATGAACCAAAAGCGTAAAAAGTTGGAGAAGCCAGAGTGCAGAGAAAGTGGTGTCTGAAGGATAGAAAAGTCGGTTTAAGAAATCCTAGTAGAACCGCGGTGCAAAACGAACGGATATATATTGTCAAATAAATATACTGAGTGACCCAGTGCTCTTAACCAGTTACGAGTGTGTGTCAAACGGACCCAGACAACAAACTAACAAAAACTTACGAAATAGCGGCTGTGGCCGTCACCTTGAATGAGTCTCGATGAACCTCGGTGTTTGGTGGAAAGTGCAGGGAGTGTTTAACATAAGGTCATGTGATCGGCAAAACCGCCAATGCGGAAAAGGAACAGAGAGAGCCCAATGGGAGTGAAGAATAGAAAAACGTGTGTAATCAAAAGACTCTAATCACGTGATATGAGTGTGCATGCTTCAAAGGAAACAAAGTAATGAGCGTAAACAATAATATCAACAACCATGCTGGTAAAAAATGCAAAAGAGAACGAATGCCATATATAATTAATTAAACGGACTGAATAGGTCTAAAACAACAATGCTGCTGGTCATTAAAGAAAACATGAATGTTCAACACGATCATTCATCCCAAACGGATGTGTCGAATTCAGTTTTTTAATCCAGTGAAATTCTGATCGTAATCTCTGTTTCAATGGATCCACGTCAGGGCGTTGTGGGAGAATTTCCAGAACCGTGAATTTGAGTTGAGATATCTGGTGCCTTGCTTCTAACCAGTGGTTGGCTAGGGATGATTTGGTGTTAGAATGGCGGATACTGCTTTTATGCTCAGTGATGCGTGTTTTAATTTTACGCTCAGTTTGACCGACATAAACTTTCCCACAAGGGCATTTGATAGCATAAATGCAATTGGTGGTGTCACACGTGCTTGTGTGATGGAGTTCAATTGGATAGCCTTTGGTTGGATGGGTGAAAATTTTTCCAGGCATAACATTATTGCAATGAATGCAATTCATACACTTGAGCATTCCTTTCCAATTGGCATTAACTCTCTTGCGTGTTTTTAAGAGTTCTTGTAAGTTCTTCGATCTTTGAAACGCAAATGTCACCTTGTCACTGAATAGGTCTTTGAGATCAGGTTCAGATTGAATTAGGTGCCAATGTTTGTTGACAATCCCCTTGATTCTATTGGATTCAGTAGAGAATTTCAGTACACATACTGTCTTTTTGACTTCAGTTTTTGCTTGAGCTTGTAGCAATGTATTCCGTTGTAATTTGTTTACTTTTTCCAAGGCTTTGGTTATGATGTTTTCAGGATATCCTCTTTCTTGATATCTCAATACTTGGTCATTCAGGGCAACCTGTAAATCAGTGTCACGAGATGTGATCCGTTTCAACCTGATGAATTGCGATGTGGGTAGGTGTTTCTTCAGAGAATCTGGGTGAAAACTCTGAAAGAGCAAACTGGTGTTTCTGTCAGTAGGCTTTTTGAAAACTTTAGTGCTGATGATGTTGTTATTGACCATTACTTGTACATCCAAAAATGAGATAGATTCTTTCTCGATAGTGTGAGTGAATTGGATGCGTGCATTCTTGGTGTTAAGAGTGTGAATATTCAACTCTAGTCGTTCTTTCGAGCCATGCCATATGATGAAAATGTCATCAATGTAACGTTTAAAGGTTGTTAATCCATCCATCCAATCGGGATTTGAAAGAATATGATCAATTTCAAATTTCTGCATAAAAATATTTGCATATGAGGGGGCCCCCCCAAAACCCATGGATGTACCGTTGCATTGGTTAAAAAATTGTCCCTGCCATTCGAAATAACTATGATAGAGGGCGAATTGCATGAGTTCTAGGATGAACACTCTTTGAGATTCTTCTAAATCACTGTTCAATAGGCTCCATTCTAGAGCTTCAATGCCCTCATTGTGAGGGATGGATGTGTAAAGAGCCGTAACGTCAATAGTGCACAGCCAATAAGCACCATCTTTTTGTAATGATATAGAACTCAGTAAGTTCAGAAAAGAAGTGGTATCTTTGATATAGGTGACACTTTTTTGGACGATGGGTTGTAGAAATCTGTCTATGAATTTACCAATTGGTTCTGAGATTGACCCACAGGCGGAGACAATGGGTCTGAAAGGCGGATTAACTGGATCTTTGTGAATCTTCGGCAACATGTATAGTTGCGGTCTCCTTGGAAATTTCATCATGAAATATGCATGGGTTTTTTTGTTGATCCAATTCATGGTTAAGGCATGATCAATTATACTTTGTAAAGTCTGTTGATATTCTCTTGTGGGATCACTCTCGAGAGGAAGATAGATGTCTTGATTATTAACGTGTAGATTCACACTGTTGATGTAGAAAGATGTATCCATTACAATTAATGCTCCTCCCTTGTCAGCTTTTTGAAAAGTTAACTCCTCTTCCAGACTTAGGTTCTTTAGGGTATTCCATTCTTTAGGTGACAAATTTGGTTTCTTTGGTTTATTGTAAGGTATCTTTTGAACTTCCGTAGTTATGGACCTTTCGAAGGCGTCAATTGTTTTGTGTGAAAACGGTGCGCAGAAAGAACTTTGAGGTCTGAAATCTTTGTCCCAAATATCAATGGGTTGTTGTTCTTGTGCGTCTTTGAAGAAATATCTCAATTTAAGATTTCTGAAAAATTTGAACAGAGCAATTTCTGTTTCTGCTGCATTTGACCTGTAGGTAGGTACAAAGGTGGTACCTTTGCTTAGAAGATTAGTTTGTGCCTTGGTTAGTTGTTTCGAAGAGATGTTGATGATTAAGTTGTTTTTGACAGCTGACTCCGTGTCCTTTTGGCTATTTCCTCCTCGGTTTCTTTTGCTCCTTCTTGTGGTGGGGCGTTTGCTGCCGGACTTACATCTAAAAAAGCCGGTTGGGTTTGGCCTGTTTTGCTGGTGGACGGTTTTGTAGATTTATCCATTGTGCCTACGGGTAGTCTTGTTTGTGAAATTTCAGAATCTGAAACGACACTTTCTTGAGAGGAAGTGGTGGCTGTTTTTTTAGTCGATGGCTGTGGTTGCCATTTCTTCTGGTTATATATCTCGGCCCACGTGTATACCTCTTCCAGTTTATAATCTAACGTGTCTCGTCGATATTTCCTCACTTTTCGTTCATTGACCTCTTTGGCATAACGTTCTAGTTTTGTGTTGATGTCTTCTAAAGCTTTGTCAAGGTCTGGAATTGCGTTCATTTGAGTCTTTAAAGCGTTGATCTCTTCCTCAATTTCTGTGAGAGCTTTTGAGAGTTCCTCCACAATTAGTAGAATTAAGTCTAATGAACACTTATTTAAGATTTGGTACCATTTTTCGATAAATTTCTTATTATTTTTGCACAGCATTGGTTTGAGCGCTATTCTGAGTCCTCGCGGTATTCTTTGATTCTTGTGATAATGAATGAGGGTGGTTGCATGCAACCTTTGATTTATTTCCTTCTTGCTGATATATTCGAATTGTTTAAGCAGTTGTGCTGTTGTAGTCTTATGGGGAGCAAATTTGATGGTCTCCTGAATTAACCCATAGATTTCCTTCGCGGCTTCCGCCGTGTATACAAGAGTCTCTGCTTTGTTGGTGGTAAGTAACGCTATATCGTCAAGTTGCATTTTGTATAGGTGGTGCAACAGAGATAGGGTAGACTTGTAGAATCAATGAGAAATAGTATAATCCCTCTGCACTCAGTGTTCAAAATTTTTCTGAAAGTTCATAAGATAATGGTGGTGCGTGAACGTCACACGTAGTCTGGCCGTGCCTTGTGACAACAGGGTAGTGGTGGGGATAGACTCAACGATCCTCGAGTTCACGCACTCAATTATACATGAAACAATATTGCTTCTTCACAAGTTTTTCTTTTTTATTTGTTTTTTACGACCAATTCGTCAATCATTGGTACACATGAAAATTACAAGCTCGTTTCTTTGCGAACATAATATGCTCCTTATGCCGCCATTGTAACAGTTATCTTGCATTTAACATCACCCAATGCATTTCGGGTCATAAACCTCGACCCTTCGTCAGGGGTCTGTAAACAAGGGATAAGACAGGACCAGGAATTAGATGCTGCCACAACTGTCATCATGTCTAAGTGAGAAAATGAACCAAAAGCGTAAAAAGTTGGAGAAGCCAGAGTGCAGAGAAAGTGGTGTCTGAAGGATAGAAAAGTCGGTTTAAGAAATCCTAGTAGAACCGCGGTGCAAAACGAACGGATATATATTGTCAAATAAATATACTGAGTGACCCATTCTAACACCAAATCATCCCTAGCCAACCACTGGTTAGAAGCAAGGCACCAGATATCTCAACTCAAATTCACGGTTCTGGAAATTCTCCCACAACGCCCTGACGTGGATCCATTGAAACAGAGATTACGATCAGAATTTCACTGGATTAAAAAACTGAATTCGACACATCCGTTTGGGATGAATGATCGTGTTGAACATTCATGTTTTCTTTAATGACCAGCAGCATTGTTGTTTTAGACCTATTCAGTCCGTTTAATTAATTATATATGGCATTCGTTCTCTTTTGCATTTTTTACCAGCATGGTTGTTGATATTATTGTTTACGCTCATTACTTTGTTTCCTTTGAAGCATGCACACTCATATCACGTGATTAGAGTCTTTTGATTACACACGTTTTTCTATTCTTCACTCCCATTGGGCTCTCTCTGTTCCTTTTCCGCATTGGCGGTTTTGCCGATCACATGACCTTATGTTAAACACTCCCTGCACTTTCCACCAAACACCGAGGTTCATCGAGACTCATTCAAGGTGACGGCCACAGCCGCTATTTCGTAAGTTTTTGTTAGTTTGTTGTCTGGGTCCGTTTGACACACACTCGTAACTGGTTAAGAGCACTGGGTCACTCAGTATATTTATTTGACAATATATATCCGTTCGTTTTGCACCGCGGTTCTACTAGGATTTCTTAAACCGACTTTTCTATCCTTCAGACACCACTTTCTCTGCACTCTGGCTTCTCCAACTTTTTACGCTTTTGGTTCATTTTCTCACTTAGACATGATGACAGTTGTGGCAGCATCTAATTCCTGGTCCTGTCTTATCCCTTGTTTACAGACCCCTGACGAAGGGTCGAGGTTTATGACCCGAAATGCATTGGGTGATGTTAAATGCAAGATAACTGTTACAATGGCGGCATAAGGAGCATATTATGTTCGCAAAGAAACGAGCTTGTAATTTTCATGTGTACCAATGATTGACGAATTGGTCGTAAAAAACAAATAAAAAAGAAAAACTTGTGAAGAAGCAATATTGTTTCATGTATAATTGAGTGCGTGAACTCGAGGATCGTTGAGTCTATCCCCACCACTACCCTTTCTGCAGGAAACACACATAGCAAATACCAGGGCGTCTAGTCTGGGTGCTCGATGGGCAGAGTCAGTTACCAACTCAACGTATTCATCATACTCCAGAGGGGTAAGCATACTAGTTCGCAGAGGGACGCACTTCTCGATAGACTACACACACACTGATCGAGAAGGTAGATGCGTAGTGGTGGTGGGTACCGTGCGGCACCGACGACTGGCTCTAGTTAACACATATGGCCGTAATATTGACAATCCAGGGTACTTTAGGGCAATGTGGGACATAATTGCAGACCTTCAGGTAGAACACGTGCTATGGGGGGGGGACTTTAATGTGGCACTGCGGGATGGACTTGATAGGACCACAGGAACATTAGAACCACATGTCAGAGCAAGAGCGATGATACAAGATGCCATAGACGACCTAAACATGACGGATATATGGAGAGGTCGGAACCCGACGATGACAGTGGCGACACATATAAACGCTGTACACAACAGCTGGTCCAGACTGGACTATTGGTTGGGAACACATGAACTGACAACATGGGCCACTGATATAAAACACCTACCAAGAACATTGTCGGATCACAGCCCGGTACTGGTTGAGATGACTATCCCGCATTATGAGCCGCCACCATTTGCTTGGAGATTTAATGCTGCGGCATTACAAGACACCTTATATGTAGACACCCTGCACACAGCAATGGTAGACTATTTTGAACTGAATGGCCCCACGACGGACGATCCTGGTCTGCTATGGGAGGCTTTTAAAGCCACGATACGCGGGATAAGCATAAGTACCTCCACAGGCATTTTAAGAGACATTAGACAACAACTGCACACACGCGAGGCTGAGATGCACAAATTAGAACAGCAATACGCACAAACAAGGGACACTAAATTGTTGGGAGACATACAAGCCTTACTAGTGGAACACCGCCAATTTGCATCAGACGAGCTTAAATATGTATCCAAGCGTAAAAATGCTAGAATGTATGGGGAGGGAGGCAGGCCGGGTAAAGCACTAGCAGATAAGATTTGCTCGGGACGCGCGCCCCAACATATCACGGCCATACGAACCCGGGAAGGGAATGTCGTCAGGGATGTTACGGGAATAAAAAGGGAATTTATGGACACATATGGTGCACTATATGCAGCGCGCCCCTTGATACCGCAAGAAGAATTATTGGAATATATGGCAGACGTGGAAATTGCATGGCTAGCAAATGGGCACCGAGAATACCTAGCTCGCCCTGTCACTGTTGAGGAAGTAACGGATATCATTAAGAGACTACCGAATGGCAAGGCACCGGGGCCAGATGGGTTTGTGGCGGAATTTTATAAACAGTTTGCAGACTTACTGGCCCCACATTTAGTGAGAATGTACGGAGCGGCACATGAGGCACAAACACTACCAGCATCGATGCGTGAGGCTATGCTTATTGCACTATTGAAGCCTGGGAAAGAGGAGGATAGATGTGATTCCTATCGTCCTCTCTCACTCATCAATGTGGATGCGAAAATAATAGCAAGCTTATTGGCGGATAGACTTAAGCCACTGATGCCCATGTTAATACGACCGGACCAATCCGGGTTTATACCAGATAGATCCACCATGCACAACACACGAACACTATTTGCACTGGCCCATTATTTGGCACCAGACATTAAGGCTGTGGCGGTGCTGTTGGACGCAGCCAAGGCCTTTGATACAATAGACTGGCCGTTTCTACAGGCGGTACTAGTCCGCATGGGTTTCCCAGGTATTTTTCTGGGGTGGATCACAATGCTGTACACGAACCTGACAGCGCGAATCAGAATTAACAAATATATCACAGAGCCCATTAAGATATGTAGAGGTACAAGACAAGGGTGCCCCCTTTCACCATTACTATTTGCGTTGATACTGGAACCTCTAGCATGCAAAATTCGTCAACACCATCACTATTCAGCAATACAACTACCATCACGACCCATACACATCTCACTCTACGCAGATGATATGGTGTTATAGGTTAAAAATCCGGAACAACACCTCAATCCCTTGTTAAGAGAATATATCAAATTCGGCCAACACTCGGGATTGCAGATAAATTGGTCTAAGTCCCTAGTATTAGCGTTGACAGACAGCACACATCCCACAACACTGGACTACCCGTTGGAGTGGTCTGACGAGCCGACCAAATATTTAGGAATATGGGGTATATTACCAACAACTAGCGATAGTTTTTGTCTCTAACTTGTTTAGAGACAAAAATTATCGCCGCAAACCGGTGATTTTTATCGCAGATAAACCTTGCTATTAGCAAGGTTTATCGCAAATGCGATAAAAAACGGCCGCAATGCATGAATATCGCTGAAAAGTCAGCGATATTCATGCATTATCGAGCAAATGCTCTTAGCCATGTTATCCACCTCCCATTGGATAACATGGCTAAGAACTGCTCAGGGCAGGTGTTAGCTTTTGGAGATATTCGCGCTTAGCGCAAATATCTCCAAAAGTTGGTAATAGGAGATAGCGATGTTAGCGACTGTTTCCAGTCGCTAACATCTTGGCACGCCCACTTTGCATGTCATTAGTGATAAATATCACTGACATGCAAAGTGGGGCCCATGATGGTCGCTATCTCCTATTAGCTGTCGCTAACTGGTGTTAGCGACAGCTTGGTAATAGGGAGATAATTTTATCTCCGCTTTCTTGGCTTTTAAAGCCAAAAAGCGGAGATAAAACCCCTTGATAATATACCCCATGGTTCCATAGAGACCCGGAGCTAGTAATACGAACTAATTATGGTAAAACTATCATGTCCCTGGAGGAAAAAATCACAAGATGGAATAAACTACCACTATCCTTGGCGGACAGAGTAGCGATAATCAAAATGGTGCTGTTGCCAAAGTTCCTCTATTTATTTAATAATATCCCGATAAAACCATTTGCAGAGGTCTTCCGCAACATTACGAAATTGGTGCTTAACTTACTCTGGGCGGGAAAACAGGCCAGGCTAGAATTGCACACAATGACATTGCCGTTTGCTCAGGGAGGTTTTAAGGTCCCGGATTTTTATCTTTATTACCTGTGCGCCCAGGCGCAATTCGCACATTACTGGTACCACGAAATCAGCAGCGGTGCGTCCATTGGGGCGAAGGGGCGGAGCCCCACCAGCCACATGGACCCGCATCGCGGCCGCAATCCTCTTCCAATAAAATTACTAACAGAAGTGTACGAGTCAGCCGCCGGCCCGCCGGGACACACCCGGCGATTTCGGAATGTGCAGTGGGGGTGGCCTGCTGCAGCTTGAGTGAGAGTACACTCAGGCTGCAGCAGACAGACGGACCGTAGTGCGCAAGTGCGAGTTGGGATTCAACTTTCCCACGCATGCGCAATGATAGTTCCCCAGCGGGGCCCAGGGGTACTTCTTGGCCAGCCTAGCCCGGGTTTGAAGGGGCGACAGGGCGAGCAGCAAATGTGCCCCCCTAGCGCCAGGATTGGCTGGTCCAGTGCTGCAGACCAATCACTGTCTGATTTCGGGATGCCCGCCGCTGTGACGTGTAGCCTGGAGCGGGAGCTCGCCTCGTGCGCAGGCAGCAGACCGTGTGTGTGACTCCCGCCTCACCGGTACAGGTAAGGCCACGCCACAGTTACTGCGTTATATGCGTTCGCATGATTTATGCCAGTGTCTTTGAGCCCTGTGTGTTTTGCACTGTCATCTGCGGCCAGGAAGTCAATTGGAGGTGTCTTTGTGGTCTGTGCAGGGCCGTTTCTACAATTACGGACGTGCACGTCGTAGCACCCCATCTCTCAGCGTGCGGGGGATGGCTGTGTGTGTCAGGCTGTGCAGTAGCAGGAGGCCGAACGTTCTCATGTTGGTTGAGTGACACGCACCTCCAGGCGTGTACCATGTCTGTTCAGCATTTTGGTGTGCGAGCAAACGAGGTAGGAATGTGAGCAGGCCTGGATGTGATGTGGTCCTGTGGGGTCTGTTCTGTGGTCCTGGGGGGGTGGGGGGGGGTCACCTGACCTGAGGCAGAGTTGTGAGGGCAGTGGGCACGCAAGTAACAGGACAGTGTGCGCAGGCAAATCAGCGAGGTGACGGTAGCTGGGTTAGGGCACGGTGAAGAAGAGAAGCAGATGAAGTAGGCCAGTGAGGGTAGGTGGAACACTGTGAGAGCAAGCAATGCAGGGCAGTGAGAGCTGATGGTACATTACAGTAAGTACAGGTGGGCAGTATGGCGAGTGCAGAGAAGGTAGACTGGGGGTAGGTGTGGGTAAAATGGAGCAGTGAGAGCAGACGAGATAAGTCAGGAAGTGGAGAGGAGACAAATGGTGAGGGCAGGTGAGTCATGGCAGTGAGTGAATGCATGTAAGTGAGAAGTGAATGAAGGTGAGAGGGGTGAAGGCAGGTGGGAAAAGGCAATGTGATAAGGTGAGACAGAAAGTCGAAGCTGGAGAACATTTGTGACAGGACAGTAAGAGGTGGTGAGACAGGGCTGTAAAAACAGATGAGAAAGCACAGCGTGTGAAGCAGGACAGTGGGAGGCAGAAAAACATAGTTGCGGTAGGATGGGGTAGTGTAAGTGAGACAGGTCAGTGAAAGCAAGGGGATAGTGAGGTGAGGTGAGACAGGAAAAGAGTGAAGATGAGGCAGGACAGCGAGTGCAGCTGTGTGTTTTTACACTGTCACCTGCTGCCACATAGTCTTCAGCAGTGGCTCTGCTCCCTGTGTGTTGTACACTGTCATGTGCTGCCACAAGCGTTTGACTGTGCCTCTGGGCTCCCGCTGTTCTACAGTCTCACAATCTGCCAGGTATTCTTCAGCGGTGTATCTGTGTGCGTTTTACATTGTTACCTGCTGCAGAGTAGTCTTTGGGAGTGTCTCGCTCGCTTCTCTGAGTGTGTTTTACACAGTTATCTCTACTAAACAGGCTTCCGCAGTGTCTGCGAGCTCTGTGTTTTACACTGCTACCTGCTGTAATGTTTTCTTCGGTGGTATGATTTAATAGCCATTCAGCACACAGCAATGTACTTGGCATCTGAAGAAGATTAGAATGTTTCTTTACTACTGGCAGAGCGCAGATGTGGAAAATGCCCCAATTTGAAGCATTTTATCCTTGCTACTTTAAAGTACACAGGCATGCTCTTGCTCCTCTTTCACATCTCGTCCCAGGTGCTGTAAGGTTTCTTGAAGCCACTGGGCAGAAGGTCTTGTGGCGCATATTAAGCAGATTAATGTACCTTGTTTACACCAGGTCATGAAAATCCTGCATTGTTTGGGCTCTACATGGATCCCTGGCTAGAGTAGAAACTAGGTGCCAGATAATGCACATTCTGATTTTATCATGTCAAATTTTCAGTCTCTCAATTTTCTATTGGACATCTTCTGAAACCTTTACAGGTGTGGTGGTAGGTCAGTCACACTTCAAAGTCTGTCCTTACATGCTGAGGGGTACTTCTCTTTCGCTCACTGTCTTTGCTTTTACCATTCTTCCCACTTGTCTCTCCAAGCGCTCACATTGCCTTAAGTGACTTATCTGAAGCAAAAAAAAAGCTAAATCTGGTAATTGTCTGAAAGTGATTGGGAAATGCTTCAAATTGAGTTTTTGTGAATACATATGCATGCAAAAAATTGAACCTGCACAAAGATTAATATTTAACAAACCTACAGCTGTAATTGAAAATACAGGACTTTCATCCTATTTCTCGTGAGTATCCCACCAGATGCTTCAAATAAATTCCTTTCCCTGTCCACTAAAAAAGCACCCTAGTGCGTGGCATATATTTCTTTGCTTGGAAGGTAATCTACCATCTCTCTGTGCTGATCAGGGCACATGCCTTCTAGAAGCTGTTCAACGAGAAGGTTTGTTATCTGTGAGGTGCACTGGCACCGACTGAATAGTGTCTTAGTTATTTATGCATGCCGAACTGAAGTCCCAGAGGGCTTGATTCAGGCCACAATTTTCAGGATTCCTCCTGAAAGTCAACGAGATTCGCAGGGGTTCTTTGTATGTACATATACCGTATGTGAATGTCGGGAAGATGCGCAGTTTATCAGTTTGGGTGAAAGGGGAAGAGACGGGGACATGGATATGCATGCGGTGTGGCTTTGCTTTTATTTGATAATGCATGGACAGATATAGGGGTCAGGCAGGCTTGTTTGATTAGCCGTCCTTCCTAGGAAAAAAAAGCTCTGTTCAGGAGGGCTTGCCACTTGTTGGAGGAATAGGCCAAAAGATTTCCCTGGGCTGTCACATTTTGAACCGAATTGTAGGAGAGTAATGATCTGCGTTACACCCTTCTTTTTTTCAGAATCCTCCAAAACGTGGGTGGAGGTGTTTTATAGTGTCGCCTGCTGGCAGATATTCCTCGATGTTTCTGAGCTCTGTGTGTTTTACACTGTCACATGTCGCCGGGTATTCTTCATTGGTGCCTCAGAGCTGTTTGTTCTAAACTGTCACCTGCAGCCAAGTATTTTTCAGAGGTTTTGGCTTTAACTCTCAGCTTTGGGTGTTTTATAGAAGCAGCTGCAGACAGGTATCCTGCCGCGGATTTCCTTGTGTTTTATAATGTCACCTGCTGCCAAGTATTGCTCAGCCGTGTCCCTATGCTCTGTGTGTTTTACGTCACCTGCTGCCAGGTTTTAGCTGCATTACCTCTGGGTATTCACTGTCACCTGCTGGCAGGTTTAATTCGATTAACTTACAGCCTAGACATGATGATTTACCTACTACAAGCAGGATTTTCCATTTGCTCAACGCTAGCTTGCCCATCTTGAGTCGCACAGAATTTGGTTTGACTTACATTTATATAAATTAAATATTTATTGTGAAGTATATACAAAGGTTGAGTGAGTGCCTGTCTAATAGCTTAAAAAGCTCAGTTGAAGGGAAATTGATGAACTGGGTGCTAAGTGGTCTGATCTGGGGCGTGAGCACTTTTGAGAATCACCGGCCGGCTTGGGACGAACTACAAATGAGGCATCAGACACTGGATAAGCATGTACCTCATCTATGCTTGGGATAAACTTAAAAATAAGAATGTGTCATTTTCCAAGTGACCTGAATGTTATAGCAAAGAAAGTTGTTCAGCAATTATGTGGAACGTTTCTGTATGACCGAGTAGCTGATCCAGTCCATGTTTTTCTTTGCATTCTGGTGCTTGTTGTCCCGGCTTTATAAAGGCATACACATGACTGAAAGTCCCAGATTTAATGAAAAACAGTGGCTAGAGTAAGCTATTCCCACGTGGACCTAGAAAACGTCAGAGCTCTGGAGTAAAACTGTCAGAGCCTACAAGCTACTTGAATCCATTTGTAGGCAAGGGATTCATTGCACTACTATACATGTAGTCTGAACATAAACAGGTCAGATTAAAAGTAACCCTTAACACGTATCACCAATTGACGTTGATGGATTTAGGATTTCAAGGATTAGGCAAGGTTTCATATCTGCTAAGTGGCTTCCTAGTCTGCCAACATCACTGCCAATGCGGGTGCTACCTGACAACACTTCTAAAAAAGAAAAACAAAACTACACGTATCAAGTTACAAAGTGTCCATAGCTATTACTGTTGCTCTTGATGACGGCATATTAGGTGGCATATAGCCTATTGGCAGCTATTGGGTGGCTATCATCAGCAGGACACTCAGAATTTTCACTGTGATCTCAATCTTTGACTACTTTTGAGGTTTAATGTATAGTTTGGGGGTAGGTTTACTGGACAGACAGGAAAACATTTGTTGACATCTGTGAATGGCTGATCCCAGAGTCCCTGGGCAAGTAATAGAGAGCTGGTCTCATTATGTTGTCTGTTAAGATGCAAACGTGGCATTTAACTGGGGTTCTGCATTGTGTGACTAGGCTGGAATTAGAGGAAAAAGTTAACCATGTCCTAATGAGTTTTGTGATGTGTGTTTATCTGAAATGGGAATTAAATAAGTCGAACAATAGTTACGTCGTTTTTTATGTAAGATCAATATTGTGGCAGTTTATATTTTTAAGTCTGTTACAAAAAGTTTGTCATCTGGAATTATTATATTATAAAGGTGTGTTAAATGTATCTGGGTTTCTGTTGAAGTGCTCCGTATCCAGTGGGCTGTGTCCTTACACCATGAGTTTCAGAATGGTGAACTACACACACTTAAAGTGGCCAGTCCAGTGTGGAGAAGAAAATCAGATCTCTTTATCTAGGCTTGCAACGCTAATACCTACTAGCTATAGGCATTCTAGAATGTTACTTTGTTTAATGTCAGCTTGGATTTTGAGATGTATTCTGACATCTTTCACCGGATTGCTTTTTAACTCCAGTGTTAATACTTTGAAGATGTGCATCACCTCCAGTTTTTGAAAGCGCTAATGGCGCTCATAGTAATTGGGGTTCTACACTGGACAGAAGCTACGTTGAAATCTCTTGTGTCGCACAGTGATGTTTGATGTCCTTCACAAATAGTACTTGAACATGCATTTTTATGGCAGTGAATTTTCTCAAGAAAATGTGATTCTTAAGCATAGAGCAATTAAAGTAAGATACGAGAGTCCGGAATTTCTCAGCAGGTCGCAAATAGTCTCTACCAATTTTAGCTGAGGTCATGGTCGTTATTCTTGAAACAGATGTTGACTTTCATGTCAGTGAGGCTTTTGTTTTCATAAGTAATATTTTGTACACATGTAATTATTTGACATGGTTTTAAAATTATTTTTTTATATTCGAAGTATTTAGTCTTTTAATGCTCCCTGTGGAGGATGTCGGTTGCAAGATTACCCTCCCAGCTACTGATGGAGACGCCATAATGCTGTGGGTCGAGGAATCTGGAAGATGTATAAACATTAAATATATAGGATAGTGCTGTATGGGTGTTGCCCTTGAGCAGAAATCCTCCCCTTATGGAGGTCACTAGTTCCATGTTTATCAGTCTAGCCATTGGCCAAGTGGATGGAAGCTGTGCCTATTTAATATGCAGCAAGTCCCTGTGCTCCCAAATTGTTAACCAGCCACTATAAAATTAACCAAGTATGTTGCCAACAGGTTTAATAGTTTATTCATGCAGTCTTGTAACTGTAGAATTGGATGATGTTTTTATGTCCTGTCTTGTATGCTGTGTATCCAGCCCTGGTTGTGGAGGTCGCACCTGCAGGTTGAATCCGTAAGTAAGAACATTGTCTGCTAATGGAGAGAACATCTAGAGTATTGTGTCCGGGGCCACTGCTCCAAAAAGATAAATAATGCAGATTGAAGACAGATGTGAGGCAAGCCATGAAGGCTGTACAATGCTCCTCTGATATTTTATGAAGAAAGATGAAAGGACAGGGTGGTCGGAAGGTGGACAGGGGGCATGGGGTGGGTACAGGTGGTCATTATTCCCCAGGCTTTTCCAGGGCCCAACGCCCATACTGCCAAATGTATTTATGATTTTTGGAGCAAGTCTGGTCTGTTTATTAATGATGACACAACCAACACAATTATGCTACTAGATGGCGCCAGACGCTTCAGCTGCTCTCTTTTCTTTTGCTCCAGTACCATCGGGTCGAGTTTGTTCTATATAAAACTGCAAAAAAAAAATCGTTTTACATAGGATGGGTCATGAGGTCTTGCGGTGCAGGAAACCCATCTTGGGGAGTGGATATGAGATAGCACAGGGTTGAAGTCACAATGTGAGGAGTGGACATGAGCTAGTACAGGGCAGGAGCGACATTCTGAGGAGAGGACATGGGGTGGTACAGGGCAGGAGCGACAATCTGAGGAGAGGACATGGGGTGGTCCAGGGCAGGAGTAACATCCCATGGAGAGGTCACAGACTCTCAGTGACCTCTCCATGGGATGTTACTCCTGCCCTGGACCACCCCATGTCCTCTCCTCAGATTGTCGCTCTTGAGACTGTGTAGGAGTCTCACCCTTTGAAGTGGGCATGAGGTGGTAGTGTATGAACCATGCTTTATAAATCTTTGATTGATTGATTGACATCCCAAGGAGTGGCCATGAGGGGACACCTTGCATGAGTCTCATTTGTGGCATGGATATGAGGTAACACTGTGTAAGAGTCAAAACCCTATGGGGGATCTGGTCTTCGCCACTGACTGGACTCAACACGATCTCATGTAGATTCCAACAAGTAGAGTGAGCATCAGAAGACTGATGCATGCTTTGTCAAGCAGGCTGTGAACCAAGTGACATGGGGTGGGCAGATTGGACTCCATTTGAACAAGGGTACCCTGGACTTCACGTGACACTCTGCAGGCCACATCCATGGGTAGTGAATGCATGAAGTTCTGTGGTTATACTGAATAAGCAGCTACCTATGTTATGCCATCTATTAATGTAATAACTGCACTTTCACAATTGCTTTATTAACCTTCCTGCTTTCTCAAATTTGCTTGAAAATGCACGATTTTTCTTCTTTTTTTTCAAAATTTTCTTGGGGGGGGGTTATCCCCCCAAACCCCCCATTTGGGGTTCGGGCTCGCTCGCTAAGCTCGCTCGCTGCGGTGCTGTATGCAAATCACTTTGCGCCCCGCCACTTTCAAATGTCACCCACCGCCCCTGCACGAAATACCGTTCCTGACGCATGTCGCGGTGGAAGCGGGTGATGCAGACCCGATTCCACTAACGAGCATATTAACACACAAAAGGCCTAGGCTACACGATCATGATATTAACCCAGTAAACACTACCACAGAGGCGTGGAGACTGATAGGAAAGGTAGCAAAATGCTTGCCACTTTATGCACCTGCACTTCCCCTAGCACACCATCCAGCACTTTCAGTGACACAGGAGAAGGTTGGCATGGATCTGCTAAAACGAGCTGGGATAGATAAACTAGGCGACCTCTATGAAGATGGGGTATTTCGGACACTGGATAAACGGGACTACGTCACTAATCCGACACTATTGTTTACCTTCACTTATTACAGGGTACAGAGGGCGGTGAAAGAACATTTTCCAAACTACCCGAATGAACCCGAGACTCTGACGTCTCTGCAGTTAATACTTACCACTCCCTCGGCCTCACACATGGTATCGAAATTGTACACTAGCTTACAGCGGGACGTGGGAGGAACCACGGAGAAAGCGAGGGATAAATGGACTAATGCATTAGATACACCACTAACGGACGAAGAATGGTTAACAGCATGTCTACTCACAGGTATGCTGACACCTAATGGGAATTTGAGGATCATTCACTACAAATATCTCCACCAGATGTATTATACCCCGCTAAGGTTGTTCAGATATGGCCTGCGGGATGACTCGCGATGTGTGCGGTGTGGGCAAGAAAATGCTGACTTCATACATCTGGCGTGGAATTGTAGAAAAGTGGCAGGCTTTTGGGGAGAGGTGATACAGGCCCTTAGTGAAATGCTAGGAACATCACTGCAATGCGAGGCCAAGGTATGCATGTTAGGCATTATTCCACAGCTGAGAGTACAAAGGCGAAGATTCTGCGTGGTGGCATTGTTGATGGCCAGACGCAGGGTTTCGATGCATTGGAATAGCAAAATGGGGCAGACGACTACACAATGGCTAGAAGATCTAACGTATTGTCGTGACACGCTAGTAACCTATGAGGAAGAGTTGCCAGCCAGATCACGTCCAAAAGATTATTGGATGTATTTACGCACCTATTTATTAGACCGCGAGTCGGTAGAAACTGTTGAAAGCTAATACCTTGGTTTAAAAATAAGTCCAGTAAAATGAAATGTGAACATGCCGTGATGAAGGGGGGGAAGGATGCTGTGACACAGAGGCATGGGTTTTCTCTAGAGTTTTATGTGTTTGGTTAGACTGTTACAGGTTAAAGAGTAAAATGGCAAGCGTAATCACTGTGTACATAAGCACTACTCTAAGTACTGCATCAACATCTGCTGTAACGCCGCCGAGCCCTTGGATGTCGGCTGATGGGCTGTGTAAGTGAACAAACACGTTACTGATGATACAATTACATGGCCGGCCTGATGAGGTTGTAGGCGATAACATGTTTGTAGGTACTATGAAATGTGTACTAAACTGCTTGCACCAATAAACAAAAAAACAAAAAAAACAAAAAAAGATTCTTGGCATCCCTTCCTCTAAGTGCTTCGCTCCCGTAGGTAATTGTTGGGAGAAGTTTAGCGTGGATTACTTGCGTCAGGGGCAGAAGTGAGGGGCCAGAAAGTTTGAGGTTTAGAGACTTCAACGAAATTGCCAGACATAACCCTTTCCCTCGTATACTCGTTCTCTGGGCGGAGAACTGCCCGCTGTTGTCAATTTTCACTCCTAAGTATTTATATGTTGGGGTATCTCCAATTCTTGTCTTGTTCCAGTACCATGATGTTGGTTTCCTTTTTTTTCTGCTGATGGTCATTGTCTGTGTTTTCTCAAGGTTTATTGTAAGCTCATTTTTGTCTGAGTAGCATTGTGTTGCATTCAGGAGATGTTGAAGTCCTACCTTGGTATAACTTATAAGCACGATATCATCAGCATATAGTAGACAAGGTAGATGCAGTCCCCCTAACTTCGGAGCGTGGGAGTTACAACCATTTAAAATGGGGACCAGGTCGCTTAGGAACAAGTTAAATAGGGTGGGGGCCAGAACGCAACCCTGTTTCAGGCCCTTGTTGGTCTGTATGCGCCTGGACAAAACAGATCCATCCCCACCTTTATCTGTACCCAGGTCTCTGTGTGGAGGTTGATTAGCAGGTTCAAGAGTGGTCTCGATATCCCGCAGTTGTTCAGTTTAGACCATAAGAGGTTCCGGTTTATATGGTCGAAGGCGGCCTTATAGTCAATGAAGCAGAAATGAATGGGCATTTTGTTAGATTCTGCCTTGTCTATGAGCATACCCATGCACAAAATATTAGTCATTGTGCCTACTGATTTGGCAAAGCCTGTCTGGTTTGCCGGGATTAAGGATTTCTCTGCTGCCCAGGCCCTCAGCTCTTCAAGAAGGATGCCTGCAAAATATTTTGCCTCGTTGTCGATTAAAGCCACCAATCGATAGTTTTGAGGGGAAGCCTTATCTCCTGCCTTGTAAATTGGGGAGATAATTGAACCCTTCCAGGAGTTTGGCAGGATGTTGAAATGTCTTATCTCTAGAAAAAGGGGTTCCAGGGCTGCTGCCCAGCCTGCCGCATCTTGTTTGTAAAGAATTGGCGGGATACCATTCGGCCCTGGAGCTCCCTCTCTTCTTCCCTTCTTAATCTGGCACTGAATGATGTTTTTCAAATTCGGCGAATTCCCTGTTTCGCTCAGTGAGTGCCATTCTATGGAGCTTATGTCGTTACTCGTTGGAGGTTTTTCGTTGGTAGCAAGCTCCTGGTCCTGGTTTTTTCCCTCAGCCTGGTTAAAATGGGTTACTAGCAAGACAGGAAAGGTCCAAGGATTCCAAGGCTAAACAACGCTTAATAAACTGATTTTATAATTAAGTGGAGACATACTCAAAGCTCTGGACCTCTTGAGCTTCGTAAGGAAAAGCGAGTTTGAGAAGGGGGGAGTGTGTACTCCTTGAAAAGTCAGTATTGTGCTTATTGGGATGAATACCCGTTCTTTCAAATTCTCATATAGAGGACACGACTACTTCAAGTTGCAGTGTGACATCTTTATTGTTGTGATGTGAAACATAGACAGCCGACACGTGTTTCGCCCCCTATTGGCGAGTTGCGCCGGGGCTTTCTCAAGGCTATTTACACAAATGCGGCGTATAATACAACTGTTTCCATAGTGTCAAAATTCCAAAGACAAGAGTTTCAATACTGGCAAAACAATATTCTTCTGTAAGATTGCAGAAGGCTGAGAAGTGCAGTTCGGTCCCTGCCCGTGGCTCTCGGCACTCGGTATGTGCGTGGGTTGAATCCCATAATTTATCCTCAGCAGATTTGTTTGCTTCCCATTTGATTTTTTTAATGTTGATTTTAATTTCCGTAATTCATCATGCTTTGCTGTGTCATTAGGTACCTGTTGGAGCTCTCTCATTATACGATAGATTCTGGTTTTTATGCCTCTGATTTTGCTTTTATGTTCTTGAGACCATTTGTCCGATCTTTCATTGCCTGTTTGTGACTGTGGCTTAGATCTTGTTGCATATGTAGACATGATGTTTGTAAATTGTTCCCATTTCGTGGTTTCGCTAGATCCAGAGCAGCTCCCAAAATGCTGTTTTGCTCTTTCCACTAGAGTTTCGTCTATGGCTGCTGAATATTTAATTTTTTTTAAATTGACGGTGTGGATTGACTTTTTCAGGTCTTTATATTGCTCAAAGTTGGGCTTTTAGATCTTAAAGATGGTTTCTTGGGGGCAGTGATCGCTGTCTCCGCTGCGGCCTATCTGGTATGATTTTAAGAACTGGAATAGTGGTAATGAAATAAAGGTATAGTCTAGAGTGCTGCTTGTTCTTGTTGAATGAAAAGTTGCAGCTGAGGGGTTGTCTCCAGGGGTCCTTCCATTTAGTGCCCTGATGTTAAAGTATTCCAGATCTTTTAAAGTCTTATTGCCTAGCTTTGTTTGCTTGGAGAATTGTGGAGTCACTTGTGATGGAATGTCCTAGATTGCATTTTGACTTAGTAGTTCGTCTTCTTGTGTGGTGCCCATGAGGTTAAGGTTAAAGTCCCCAGTAAGAACGACATTTGTTATGGGTCTTTCCCTTATGCAAGACTCCATAAAGCTGCAAAGGTCGTTGGCTGCTTTTCTTTTCCTTCTAGGGTGGATATAGACATTGATTAATGTAAAGTCGGTGTCAACGGTACTTGTGTTAAGTTGTGACAGGTGAATATTGACAGCCAACGAGGCTGTAGAAGTTGGTCCGACTTCTTTAGCAGTCAAGGTGCTTGTGGCCGATATGTAAGTTACTAGGCCGCCTTGAGGGTGCCCGTATTTAGCTATCCTTTTTGCAGCGGAGTAGAAGCGTAAGTAGCCATGAAGGTGCGGGGGATCTGCGAGCCATGTTTTATGGAATGCCACGACATCGAAGTTTCTAATGTAGGTCATAAATTCCGTGCCAGTTATTTTAGGGGCCAAACCATTAATGTTCCAAGAACATATTCTCAATAAGTCGTGGGCGCTCACCATTGGCTTGGGGCTAATTTGTCATTCATTATTATTTAAAGTTCTGGCTGTCCATCTTGGGTCGGGCAGTCCAGATAATTGTGTATATTCATCTACAGTACGTCGGGTGATCTCGTTATGTTGCTCGGCGTTATTGCCCCCTGGCCCTACCGCTCCTCTCAGGACCGAGTTTCTGAGACTTTTTGTGATGACTTGTTCTGCCTCATTTTCCGCCGGGACAAGAATATCAGGATATCTTGGCTTTGTATATGGTTGTATTGTAATCCCCCAGTTTTTAAAGGTTTCAGCTTCGGCATATATTTTTTGTGAGGTTGCCAACGATGTCCAAGTTGCTTTTGTTTTTTCTCTGCCTGTGACTTCATCGGCTATAAATTCAATAAAGACTAGTTCTGTGCTTTTTACTTCTGCCAAAGAGGGAATGTAGGATAGCAGCCGTAAAATGTTGCCTCTGTTCAGTGTGTCATGTCTTCCTTGTGAGGTGTAGTCCGGATTGAACCAAATGACACCTGTTGCGTTTCTTTGTTTGCTTGTCTGCCCACTCTCTATTTTCGGTTGGCTAGATCGCATTTCCTTTACTAGTCTTATTGCGGTTGTTTTCGTTTGAATAGAGTTAGGTGCGGTAACTCTTAGCTCTCGGCTAGGTATTTGTTGATTTCGTGCAGACTCTTCAACGTTTATATGTTCATTTGACAGCCCTCCCTCTGTTTTGGGAATTCTGGGTCGCAAGTCCTCTACTAGTCGTGTTGCCGTTATTTTAAGCTGGTTTGTATTAAGTGCAGTTATTCTTAAATCTCGGCCGGCGGTGTGCGGATTCCATGCTGGCTGCCCGGCCGGGTGATAATTGTCTCCAGACCTGGAGATAAAGCATATGAGATCTGCTGTCCCTGTAATGGATGGTTCTTCTTCTCTCTTTGTGGATGATGTTCCTTGGGTATTTGTAGGTAGATAGCTTTCTGGTTGTCCTTTGCCCATTACTACGTTATCTAATTCCGAATTATTCTCAGGCTTCACAACCCGAGTGTGTTCTTAGTTTTTTATATGCCGTGAATTGGGGCCGGGCTACCTACTGCTTTTTTGTGCCTGTTCTGCGCTTGGGTTAAGGGTTATTTTGCTCAGTTCACCGATTGGGAGGCATGAGTTTTGTGTTCCTATTTCGGTCGCTTTTTGTGTACAAATCCCATGTTTTTCCGAGGTTTTTGTTTCGATTTTGCTGTTGCACCCTATCCCATTAACGGTTATTGCCTCCGTAGGAGTCTCAGATATATTAATGACTTCCTCGCATTCCGATAAACACGTGACCCCCTCGAGTTGTGCTGCGCTTTGTTCCGTAGTTGGAATGTTCCCAAAGAAGTGCAGAAAGCCTTTCCGTTGAGAGTCAATTTTGTATTTCCTGCCTTTGCGTTTTTTTGCTCGTCTTTGCTTGGCATTCATTTTTAAGTTTGCATTATCTTCCTCCGTATTTTCAAAGAGTGGAGGATCTATTGTTCCGTTTTCACTCACCCCTGTGCTTGTTGGTATTATAGGTGGTGGGGCCCTTGATTTAGAATTACATTGTCTATTACTCACCGGCGCTTCTTTGGACATTGGATTATCTATGTCCGCCTTGAAGAAGCTATCGCAGGGATTGCTTTGTTTGCACTTAGATGGCCTTCTGAGTTGTGTACATACGTCACTCAATATTGTTGGTAATGTTGCCAGTTTATCGATGATTAGGCCACATCCGCATCCCTCTCTATAATTCCCCGAGCCTTGATTCGGCTGAGCCAGTTTATTTTGAAGAAGCGTATTTAACGTGCCCAACTTCCCATCAATGGCAACCACGAATACAGCCAGTGTGTCGAGTAGCGTCAATTGAGTGTCCATTTTATCCGACTGATAGTTGAGGGCCTCTACCAGAAGTTGTGTTGTTTTAAGTAAACTGCACCAAGCGCTTTCATGCTTTGTGAACTTTGGGGTTTCGTCATGATTTTCTGCAGTTGTGGGGCTTTTTTGGCCAGTCTCTGAATCCTTCATTGAGTGTTCACGAGAGGCGTCGCTTATTGTAATGGGCGTATTCGGCACCTTGGTATTTGTCTCACTTTTACTGTTGTCTTGAGTGTATGCAGCTGAAAGATCTTCCCATTCTTCCTTACCCTGATATGAAGATATCTCTATTACCTCTAGCGGCGAGGTTGGTGACCTATCAGTGTGGGCCGTATCCTTCCCAGGTTTCAACGTGCTATTGTGATCAATTACTTGTTCGATATGGGTTAAAGTTTGATTTCCCAATTTAGATTTTTGTATAAGATGGCAGACCATGATGCTGTTTACTGGGCATAAAAAAGAGCACAAAAATGGCATAGAACAATAGATTTCATCCTTCTTACCATGCAAACAATCTTCCATGTCCTGGGGTCTCATTACATGGCCCCTTCTTTTGCTGCGTTAACACTGCACTCAGCAAACGCCCCTACCACTGGTATAATGCATCTAATTCTTTCACAAGGTCATTGGAAATACTAAAAGGCACACTTCTGAATTGAAGCTTGACAAGCCTCGCTCCCTCCTTCACAATGATTTTATGTTTAAACCTGGAAATGTTCTCCAACTCGCCTTAGAACAGATACGGATACTCATTCATAACATTTTCCAGTTCTTCTGAATGATCCCTTATAGCTGATGCATGCTCTGAAGTTCCTGGTTTCAAAATCATGCCAAAAAGTCCTTGGTGAAACCACCTTAGGATATCAAGTCCCTTGTTTGCAACATACATTCTCGACGCTATTTTTCTCCGTTTGAATTTAAGCAGGTCATCAATATACCAACAAAGGTCAATGCTACGGCCTTCATAGGATACCATTTTCTCATGGTAATAATGTTCTAGTGGGGCAGACCTTATCAAATAGTTCCAGGGTAACCATTGTTATCCATGCCCCAGAATCCACCAACAACGTTACAATTTTACCTCCCACAGAAATGTCAACATCTGGATCAATGCAAGAACTGTGATCCCCACTCCTTATATCTTCCATCTTGACAAAAACCATGTCTCTCAGACCTCTACCAATGTGGTCCTCAGATCATCACACAAGTCTCCATTATTAACCTTCAGAGCGCTTCCATTGTTGTGTAAGCTTCAGCTAATTATACATTCACCCTGGTATTCTATACCGCCTAACCCAACTATTGACAATTTTTTAAGATGTCCCATGTTTGAGAGCTAAAACGAAATTATGCATAGTGATATTAATGTGACTTGCCAAGGTTCACACATGTAGTGAGTGTCAAATAAAAGATCAAAGTCAGGTTAACAACTGAATGTTACCAGGAGTAAAGATAGTAGAAGCCATATAAGTAGGTGAGGGCGTGATGGATGAACTGGGACACATGGATATGTGATAGCAGACCTGGCAGATGCGTGTGGGTGATCTAAGGAGGATATTGTGCATTTGTGTGACAGTGCAGACTATGAGTTGTATGCTCGTAAACAGGAGACAGTACAGCCATTTAACAGAAAGATGTCTGGAGGGCATCAAGGCAAAGCTGTTTGTAGGTAAACATAGGAATGAACCAGCAACAGCAGGAGAGCCAAGTATGTAGTTAAAGATGTTGCTGCCATCAACTAGGAAATATCTGTGGATGAGATGTGAACAAGAAAATATCAGACAAGAAAAGTAACCAAAGGAAAGCTGTACAGGTAAAAAGGTACAGACGATGTAGGGAAATCTCTGTCAAAAGGTGACAAAAGGAAAGCAGCTGCTGCAGGTAAACAGAATGTTATTGGGAAACAAGGGAACCCGAAGGTAATTCACTAGGATCCTTGGACGTTAACTTTTTCAAAAAACAGTGGACCCTAGTTTTAGAAATCAGGAGAAGAATAGACATACACTGGATAGTTAGTATGTCCTTTGTCCAGCCGGACAGGAATTTATTTGAGAAATACACACAATTAGAATCAATTCTTAAAGTAGTGTCAAGTGGGCACGGCCCGTGACCCACAGTGAACAAGACAAAATGACAGAATCCAGGCGAGAACGAACAAGGCTGTCTGTGTACTTGTAGTCAGTGAACAGACTTGATTGCATTTAGGGTACCATTGTACAGAAGAATTATGAACATATTAGTACTAGTGTGTCGACGACGTTTCGATGCCGAAACCTCAGATACATGACATCATCTTCAGGACAGGTATATAAATCATGTTTGTCTTGAGAATTAATAACATTTGCCTTTCATACAAGGCTGTGTGTGGTCAGGAGACCGCGGGTCCAGTCAAGGCTGTTATTAGGTCAAGAAACTGGCAGTCCAGTCAGGGAAACGAGTTTAGAAGGGGAGAGCCCTTCAAGGGCGGGTCTGAGTATGAAGATCCCGTGTTTCGAGGCCGTCGATATTGCGGCTTGTGGTATGCCGGAAGCCGGATCGCTGTATACATCGTGCCAAGCGGGGATCCCCCGCTTGGGCGGGGATCCCCCAACTTTCATCCTTTTGATGTAAATCTAAAACGAAAAAAGGCTGCCAAAACTTCATTTTAGAAAAAGGTCAAAAATGAATAAACACCATTTCCACAAAAACATAGTATTTTTGTGGAAAAGATAAATGTAACTTTAAACAAGCACTGGCAAATGCAATAGCTTTCGCCTATGTGATTAATACTTTAAAAAAAAAAGTTTTAGCAAGGTGAGCAGTTGTGTAATATAAGTCAAAGAAGCTCTGTGAAAGTGTTATGAAGTGTGTATTTAGAAAGGCAATATATTTTACAGTAACTGATGTAAATATAAGTGCTCCTGTACCTTCGGGTGATGTTGGCGCTATATAAAATTGACCCTAAAATAAAATTGTGAAAAACAGGTTTAAATGTGGAGTCAATTAGTTACCTGTGTGCTTGCATAAAGTAACTGGCGGTCGTATAAAGCACTCCTGTACCTTTGGGTGATTTTGGCACTATATAAAACTGCCCCCCCCAAAAAAAATTGTGAAAAGCAGGTTTGAATGCAGAGGTGATATGGGAGTGTAGGGGATCTATGCAACGGTAGACTAACTGAAAGTTCCACCCATGACATTGGGACAGCTATGGATTCCTTGCGTTACTGCCATGACATAATCGCATACTTCATAAAGTGAGGCCATCATGGAAAAAGAACATCTTTTCATGACCTTTGCCATTCCTACTTTCTGCATAAAGTTACATCATTTTAATCACAGATGCCAAAAGATGCTTTCACCCTTCCACGTGTTAATAAGTTCACATATGAAAGTTATGCAATATCATAAACTGTAGCATAGTGAAAGAAAAAGAAAACAACTCGAGAACTTCGAAACATCTGGACCAGAGGTAATTTGCTTTAGCATTCATCCAGGGGTGGCTCTTCCATTTGAGTGGAAGAACGTCATACCACAAGACCCAGAGTTTATTTTTTCATAATTCTTTTTATTAACAGATATAAAGTTCGATGGTCATCACAGTTAAGATACAGTATATTCATATGTGCAAATCAGGAGATACAAAGCAGAAGAAATATTACTCGTGAATAAATAATCCAAGCAGTGCATCACATATCAATTCACAATGCGAGCTGTTCGTCAACCGAGACAATTGGAGGGGGATCACAAATAATGCCTCTATACTCGTTCCAGTTGGACCAAATTTCAATCCATTTTTGCGGCCATCCACATGCCACATACACAGTTTTCTCCTGGAGCATGCACCAGTCCATGTCAGTCTTCCATGTGCCTAGTCTCGGAGGCCTCGTTGCCCCCCAACTGTCTAACTATGTTTCTTTTGGCTATGGCACGGCCCAGTGTAACCCACAGCCTCCCTCAAGGGGAAAGATCAGTGGGTTCCCAAATGTTTAGCAGGCATCTCTTCGCTTCCAGCCGCAACATCACCCCCCACACCTCCTGCATGCAACGAACAATCCGATTCCAGTATTTCTGCAGCACAGGACATTGCATGCAACGAACTATCCGATTCCAGTATTTCTGCAGCACAGGACATTCCCAAAGGGTATGGAAGAAGGTCCCTCTTGCACCACACCCCTTTCTACAAAGCCCATCCTCACTACGGCCCATTAAGTTGCAGCCGGGTCTCGGAGAAATCTGCTCGGTGGAGAATTTTTAACTGAATCAACCGGAGCCTGGCAGATATAGCTACTTCCTTTGGGGAAGCGAGCGCAGTCCTCCACTCTGCATCATCTATTTCCAGGCCTTCAGCTTCCCATTTTCCCTTGAGTGGCAGTAAGAGGTCTGTGGAGTTATTGACAATTTTCTTGTACGTGAGTGATATAGCGTGCTCGGGGAGGTGGCCATCTAACAGTCTTACCTTCAGGGGGGAGGAGTCAGGGGGCTGAGTTCCTGAGGGGATATTCACCTTGAGGGAGTGTCTGACCTGCAGATATCGAAAGTGTTCTGTATGTGCCAGTTTGTAAGTAGTTTGGAGAGAGGCAAAGGACACTACTCCATCTGGGCCCCACAGATCTTTAATTTGTGAAATACCAATGAGGTCCCAATTACGGAATCCCTTAGTTCGGCCCAGAGTTCCCAGCCTCTCGGAGCCCCACAGCGGAGTGGCCATCATGAGTGTATCAGCCCAACCCATCCTGCGCTGTACAATGTGCCACAGCTGAACCAAGTGTTGTGTGGGCCCAGTGAGTGGGTACCTACCGGGCTTAGAGTAGAGCGCGGCCTCGAAATTACCCCCTGGCAGCAGCCACCGGTCCATTCCATATCCAGGGTCATTCCCGTCGCAGTATGTGCCCTGAGTGATGGCCGAAAGGTGTGCAGCCCAATAGTATTTTCGGATGTCCGGAAGTGCAATGCCGCCATCGAACCAACCCAGGGTCAACTTTTGAAGTGAAATACGAGGCGTCCCAGACCATAGCAGTTCTCTCTGTGTGGTTTCAATGGACGCGAAATAGGAATTCAGGACCAAGTCTGGATAATTTTGCAGGGCATATATAAACCTAGGCAATGCCATAATTTTGAAGAGCGCCGCTCTTCCCAGCAGGGACAGCGGGAGCTTTCTCCAGGAAGCGGAATCCCTCTTAAAGCGCTGGAGGGGCGGTACGAGATTCCTCTCATACTTGGTAGTCTTCTCCTTAGAGATAAAGATCCCGAGGTATTTGTATTTATATTAAATATATATATATATATATATATATATATATATATATATATATATATATATATATATATATATATATATATATATATATATATTCACTGAAAAAACCATAGGTTTCACACCAGTTATAATTAGCTGGACATTTTACTCATACAAAACCATTGAAATTCCCCCGTTATAGTTCGTTGTACTCACTATAACTTGCGCGCCCGCAATCCACTGCTGATGATGTCACATATTACATCATTCATGACATTGTCAGTGACATCACTGATGACATCTCAAATGACATCACTGATGACATCATCCATGTGACAATCAAATACACCTCATCACACACTAGTATAATCTTTCATCACTCACTGTAAAATAGAAAGTGCCATATTTAAAACCATTGACACAGCAATAGAAATTTCTAAACACCCACTCAGTTATTCATAGAACTATACACACATCTAATCACTTACCTGTAGATTCAGTGTTATATGCAGTGAATAATCAACAGAACACTATCAAATATACTTATACGCCTATTTCAACATTACACACCAGCACACATTGTATTCACTTAAAAAGACATCCTTCTGACTTATGCAAACAATTGATTATACTTACATTTACTAACCTTCACACTTATACAAACACCACTTCATCTATTTATATAGAGATAACTCACACTTAGTGTGTTATAAAATCACTATTACAAGTATACAGTTATCCATATAGTGATTCATACAATCACTAAGTCTTAGGCACACTTAATTAGATATAACTGTCACATACACTGCCTTTTTTTTCAAGTTTAATGGAGATGTACAATTGAGAGCAATATTTCATCACTACCACACCCATAAACATATACACTCACTGAAACAACTGTTATAACATGTAGTCTTAACCTCATATACCTACTGAATTAACTATTCACAAATTTTTTGGCAATCACACACCCCCCACCAAACCACATAGACATTCATTTACCCATACAAATACTCAGTTAAGAAACCAATAACAAATATAGTCTTTAACATAGCAATTAAGACAAAGCAATAAAGACTGTCACACAGTTTAGTAATGTCAGGCTCAGCACCCCGGACCCCCCCCATACCTTGTTCCGATGCTGGACGCACGGCGCTAGCCACAGCCTCCTTCCCGACTCTGAACTTTCCGGTCGGCGGCGCGTGGAACAGGCAGCGTCACCGCCGCCACGGACTACGGAACTACATTACCCAGAAACCCGTGCATGGCACATGCGCGATGCATGCGCAGGCTTGGCAGCATAAATGGCGCCCGCCAGTAAAGTACAGCATCGGATATTGCGGAACGCTAGCGGAGACTAGCACACTATGGGAGAAGCGCGAGGCCAGCGCTTGTCTCCCTTTCTTGTTCTTTGGACCTTGCGAACTACCAGGACTGTTTCACTCCATTAACGTTCACGGAGCCTACAGCCTTGCTCTGTGATTCCTCAGTGCCTGCCTGCCTTCTACCAAGGGGATTGAAACAAGCGGCGCAGACCGAGAGATGCCCTCCTGAGTGGATCAGTCTCAGAGTACACTAGGGGTTCCAAGCGGTGACGTTAACCGCGGGTTCTCCAACCCTGTTGCCTACCATTGACCCTACAGCAGCAAGCGGAACTCGAGCGGCATTGTCGGCCGCTACTTTGCACAGTGCCCTCCGTTGGTGAGCTACCTGGACGGGGGCTCTTGCAGAGGACGGTTGGTCCCTACTGGTCGCTCGCCATTGTCAGCCGAGGAAGGGTTTCCGCCTGGAGTTGCTGACCGGTGAAGAGTATCGTTGACTCAATTTACTTTCTGTTTCTTTATATTCCTGTGTGCTCTTTCTCGGATGTGACATTAAACATCCTAACAGGTCTATATCTCTATGTTGTCTGGGTGTTTGCATTTGCGGCACTTATAGCGCAGAAAACAGAAGTCCTTTCCTGTGCTTCTCTCACACGCACACGGGGAATTGGTAGGCAGCCAGTGCGCTAGTGCGCTGGTGGGTTCTTCCGGTGGTGGTCCGTACCAGCAGTGGGTCGATCCTGAAGACTGCGAGGATCACAAGTAACTACACATTATATATAGTGAGACTCTACAAATTAGTCAAGGAAACAATCAAGGACACTGTTACTAAATCCACCATCCACACATTTATATTTATATATCCACTAATTCTTCAATGCAAAGTAGTGTATTTATAATACATATTTAAATATCAAAGCAAACCACATTCACTGGATGATGTCATCAGTGATGTCATTTGAGATGTTATCAGTGATGTCATCAGTGATGTCACTGACCATGTCATGAATGATGTAATATGTGACATCATCAGCAGTGGATTGCGGGCGCGCGAGTTATAGTGAGGAAAACTAACTATAACGGGGGAATTTCAATGGTTTTGTATGAGTAAAATGTCCAGCTAACTATAACTGGTGTGAAACCTAGGGTTTTTTCAGTGAATTTCAAAGGTTTTTTAAATGCTAATTCCTAACTATAACGAGTGTGAAACCTATGGGGCCTTATTTACGAGCCCCTTGCGCCTCCGGAACATCACTTTATGTGACGTTACGGTGGCGCAGAAGACTGAGTGATATTTATCAGGCAGGACTAAGCCACTTTTTGTGACGTAATCCTGCCTGATAAATATCAGTCCCTTTATCGCAGTGTCCTGCGTTAAAGGGGCGTGCAATGGGTGTTGCTGGGGGCGTTCCCAGCAGCATCCATGGACTTGAGTAATTTATAGCATCCTCAAAGTCAGTCTTTCAAAAATTCCAAAGCATATGACATGATAATCCAAATCCAAATGTTTCTCAAGAAAAGTCATAAACCGTGTCCGTGGGTCATATCTGCCCAAACGCCGATATTCCGAATGATTGAAAATGACTTTTCTTGAGAAACATTTGGATTTGGATTGTCATATCCTATACTGTGGAATTTTTGAAAGACTGACTTTGAGGATGCTATAAATTACTCAAGTCTGCCCGAATTGTTTGGGTAAAATTGATACCTAGTCACTTTGAATAAGAATGTACTTACGACTCTGAAACGTAGTGCAGTTAGGGTTAAAGAAGCACACAAAACGAGGTTTGAAGGGTAAGGTGGGTTTTAATAAACCTCAACCACAAACAGCCAGGATAAACTGCCAAAGATCGAGTTCTCATTCCGAACACAGATCGGAATGCAGATAGCTCAGAACACAGAGGAAAAAGTTCTAAATGCTTAAAGGGAAAACATCACACATCTCCCTTCCTTACAACAAGAAATGAAAGAGAACAAAACATTACTCATAAAATGAAACTTAAGTAAAAATGATAAACAAAGACTGTATACATTAGCAGAAAACTTCATATAAAGCAACATCAGAAAAACAAAAAAATACTAATTTTCAAAAAAAGGTCACAAGAAAATAGAAGTAATTAACACTTCAAATGGAGAGAAAACAGAAAGCAATTAAACATAATCTTTCAAATACATAGGAGCTCTGCGAGCCCTTTGGCTTCTTTTGCAGGAATCCACAGTCCCGTCAAGAGACCTGCTACTAACACGGTGAAACTGGTCACATGAGCTATCACTGTAGACGGAACTTTCTAAAGCAGACAACTTGGGATTAACAACAACAATGCGACTTTTATTTCAAATTCTCCCATCTTCTGTCTTAATAGCATTCTTAAAAATCTTTACAACAGCTCTTACATTGGTGTATTTTGACCAGGGTTTACGTCCAACCGGAGTCTTTATTTTAACAAAATCACCCACTTTGACTTCCTGATACCCCACACACTTTTTTTTGTCAAAGTATTCCTTGCGAGCAGTCTGTTTGTCTAACTCCTTAGTTCTCCAATCCCCAATGTCGTTGTGAACCAACCCTTTATTGAAACTCATCCAACCGGGACACCACAAAGTATTAGGAACTCTCCCTTTAAACAACTCAAATGGGTATCTCCCGGTAGAGGAGTGGGGAGCAAACCGATATGCATTGATCCTATCTTGAAGGGCAGATTTCCAGTTCAACCCGGAAGATCTAGCTAACTGTATCGACTCTTTAAGAGTCTTGTTGACTCTCTCAACAGCACCATTAGTTTTAGGATGGTACAGGGAGCACTTTTTATGAACAACACCACACTTTTTTAAAAAATCAGTAAACATAGAGGAACAGAATTGCGGTCCATTGTCAGACAACAAACTATTAGGAAAGCTCTCTTTATTAAATAAACTTTCTAAAAACTTTATGATGGAATCTGAGGTAATTTCCCTGACCGCACAAACTTCAATCCATCTAGAATAAAGATCAATTAGAACGATAAGATACGGAGTATCAGAAACACCAGTGAAAGGTCCTAAAATGTCAATTGCGACCTCATCCCAGGGATGATTCGGTAAAGCCCTTTTAACCATCGGCATTTGTTTAGTCTTCAATATTTTGTCACTGGCACAGCATTCAACACAATCCCTGACCATCCTCTCTATTTCTAAATCCATACCAGGCCACCAGAATTGCATGCGAAGAATCTCCTTTGTTTTCACAATACCCAAATGACCACAATGGGCATGGGCCAACAACTTTTCCCTTAAACCACAAGGAGGAACAAGTTTAGTGCCGCGAGTTAACAAACCCTCACTCACAGAAAGTTCATCCGAGACCAACAACCACGGCTTTTCCAACCGAGCATCATTCTTTAAAGAAAAAATAACCTTACAAATCTCTACATCCTTCTCCAATTCCTTTCTCCATTCAGATTCAACAATCGCACCATCAGTCACTTCACACACATTGACATATTCATCAGACTCACAGATATCATCCTCTTCAACATTTTCAGTATCAACTAATCTAGATAAACAATCTGCAGACTTATTAGCTGCACCCGGAATATACTGTACTTCAAAATCATATTCCTGTAAAGAAACAATCCACTTCCTGATTCTTGAAGATATGGCATCTAAACCTTTCTTTGCAAATACCTCTCTTAATGGCTTGTGATCAGACAAAATGGAAACCTTAGTTCCCCAAATCAAATTCTTAAATTTCCTCAAAGCCCAAAAAATCGCAAGAGATTCTTTCTCTATCACAGAGTAATTACGCTCCGATCCTCTAAGACAACGAGAAGAACAGCAAATAAGAGAATCTTTCCCATTTTTCTTCTGAACAAGTACAGCTCCTAAACCTTTGTCACTCGCATCTGTAAATAACACAGTTGGAAGGCCTGGAACAAATGCATGCAGAGAGGGAGCTCTATTCAATTCTTTCTTTATACACACAAACTCACTCATACACTCAGGAGACCACTCAAAAACAACATTCCTTCCCGTCAACCTTCTTAAGTTATGAGTTTTTTATGCAAAGTTTGCCACAAATTTTCCATAAAACTCAACCATGCCCAAAAACGAGAGTAACTCCTCCTTGTTAATGGGTTCTTTCACCTTATCGATAGATTCGACCAAGTCTTTCTTAGGAAAAACACCATCTCCAGTGATACAGTGACCCAAATAGTTAACTTCCTCTACTCTAAATTTGCATTTTGACCTTTTAAGAGACATGCCCGCCCCATCCAAACGTTTCAAGACAGCACGCAAACGATTATCATGTTCCATAACGTCCTTACCATAAATTAAAAGGTCATCCTGATAACATTTAACTCCTATCAACCCTCTTAAAATTTTGGACATAATTCGTTGAAAAACAGAGGCTGCCGATACAAGGCCAAAAGGCATCCTCTTAAACTTAAAGGTACCCATGGGTATAATGAATGCAGTCAGATCTTGAGAGGACTATCTAGCTCCACCTGATGGTAAGCGGAAGCAAGATCCAGGGTAGTGAAATATTTTGCACCTTCAAGAGTACCAACCATCTCATCTATGTTGGGAAGAGGAAACCTGTCCACCACGACTTCTTTATTTAGTGACCTTAGATCAATGCAAAGACGAATTTTACCTGTAGGTTTTTTAGCAACCACTATAGGGGCAAGCCATTCAGTTGCTTCAACAGGTTCAATAATGTCATTTTTTACTAGCTTATCTAATTCCTCTTGGACCTTAATCTGCTCCATGAGAGGAATTCTCCTGACCTTTGCTACCACAGGGACAGCATTCTCCTTCAATTTTATATGATGCTTGTAACCACGTAGACACCCCAAGTCCTCTTTAAAAACATCAGGAAACTGTTTGGCTAAAACATTTGACAAATTATCATCACTTTTTGTACATTCCGAATTAGACACTTCTTGAACTTGAACTTGAGGAGAAGCATTGGGATCAAGCTTAACCCCAAGTTGACGTTGATGTAGCCATCCCAACAATGCATCCCCTTTTTTAGAAACATAAACTTTTCCTACAATGATATGAGAACCCAACTCTATTTCTGCCATAAAATAGCCCAACATTTTAATTGGATTCTCACTGTAACCTAACGGGGAGATGTCACATTTCAACAATCTTACTTTTTTTGAAAATAGGTCATTAAATATTTTCTCATCAATTATCGTAATTTTAGAGCAAGAATCAAATTTAAAATTGATCATGAAATCTTCCACTCTAACCAAACAAGAGGGATGATCTGATTCATCACCATTAACCTCAAAACAAATTGATCTTACCTGAGGTTGAGGCCATCTCTTTCTAGAGCCCTCACCTTTGTACGTTTTCGTCTTACAAAACTTTGCATAGTGCCCCCTTTTATTGCATAAATTACATGTAACTTTCAAAGCAGGACAAATAGGCGAATTTGCCAAATGACTAACTTGACCACATCTAAAACAGGAAAACTTGGAATTGGAAGAGTTTGATAATATGCTTTGGTTCTCTTGCAAAGATGTACTTTCCTGCTTCTTAACCTGACATATAGTCTCATCAACTTTCGGTTCATCCTTTGACTCCGAAGTAGAAGGCTTCTCTTTCTCTTTCTTTAATTCTCCAACACACTTAGTCATATGTTCCACCTGCTTTGCAATAACAAGAACTTCTTCGAGAGGAGGTTCATCTTTTAACCAAAGTTCTTTCCTAATGTCATCATGCGCACATCTCAAACAAACTGATCACGAATTCTTTCATCTAAAGTTTGACCAAAATTGCATGAAGATGCTAACTTCCTTAGAGAGGACACATATTCTTCTACCGTTTCGTCTTTCTTTTGTTCTCTTAAGCCAAAGTGATATCTTTCCATTATAGTGCTGAGCCTAGGTAAGTAATGTCTATCAAGTTGAAGAATAGCAATCTCATACTCATTTAAGTTTCGTTGTTCAGCAGCTGATAAATCAGGTAAATGCTCTAGTACGTCTTGTCCCTCTCCTCCAAGACAATGCAAAAGAAGTGAATGCTTCCTTTCTGCACTTAGATTAGTTCCACAAACTCTTGCATAATTTGCAAAAATTTTCTTCCATTTTTTCCATTTTCCATTTGGTTCACCTGGACTGGTTAAGAAAAATGCAGGTTGAGTAACGTTTTGCATTTTTGTAATAACAAAAAAATTTGTATATATGTGTTACACAGAATACACACCTTCTTCTTCTTTCTCTCTTTTTTTTTTTAATATATGAGTGTTCAATAATATTTAATTGTTAACTAAGTTCCTTTTCTTTTTTTTTTTAAATTAATAATCAGTTTTTCACTGTCAGTACTGCTTAAAGCTTGTTTTTAGAAAAAAAAACGTGTAAATAAGCGTGGCCTTGAAGGTCTAAAGTCTTTTCTGTCTGCAGAATGGAATCTTCGTGACACAACAAATGCCAATTGTCTCTCATCTGCGTGTTTAACTGGGGCACATATGCGAGGATCGAATAGAATGACGCAGACAATGGAGAGAGATTACAGCTGAAACGCAGCGTGAGAGACGTGCAGATGGAACGCAGCGTCTTTTCCTTAGCGCGAGCAACCACCACGTAAGCAGAGTCTCTTCACGCGCTCCGTTGTGCGTTCAGCCCCTCGCGCGCATTTGTCAAGCTTTTCCTCACGTTTATTCAATTTACTCAATTTTCAATCCAGTTATCCTGATAAACCTCCCGCTCTCCTCACCGTTACGTTATGCCCCTCACTGCCGCCGAGAAGTCAACGCTTCTTTTCCTGTTATTACAGCCGCTGGAGGAGAAGCAAGGTCGGTTCTTTTCCTTTATCTTTTTTTTTTATTTCGCTGTCGTGTTGAGGTCGTTTCCGATCGTCGCCAGTGAAACGTAGTGCAGTTAGGGTTAAAGAAGCACACAAAACGAGGTTTGAAGGGTAAGGTGGGTTTTAATAAACCTCAACCACAAACAGCCAGGATAAACTGCCAAAGATCGAGTTCTCATTCCGAACACAGATCGGAATGCAGATAGCTCAGAACACAGAGGAAAAAGTTCTAAATGCTTAAAGGGAAAACATCACAGACTCGTCTAACATTTGGAAGAAATATCTAGTTATATGACAACAGGATACCGACATAACTTGAAGGAAATAAGAACGCCCTGAAGAAGTTCTGTTGTACAGAACGAAACGCGTCGGCTGGCTGTGGTACATAAACTTAAGGAAAATAAAAGCATTTGAATATACACCAAGATTCAGCGCTTCAATAAGGACTCTAAGTGATATGATTTGATTGGACTTGTTGTCCAAGTGGTGCTGTGCCAAACTTTGGAATATTCTCCACTACTCTCTACTTCTCACTCTCTACTACTCCACTACTCTCTAATACTCACTCTCTACTACTCATTCTCTACTACTCTCTACTACTCTCTCTCTACTACTCACTCCCTACTACTCACTATCTACTACTCTCTACTACTCACTCTCTACTACTCACTCTCTACTACTCTCTCTCTACTACTCACTCTTTACTACTCCCTCTCTACTACTCTCTACTACTCACTCTCTACTTCTCACTCTCTACTACTCTCTACTATGCACTCTCTACTACTCTCACTCTACTACTCTCTCTCTCTACTACTCACTCTACTACTCACTCTCTACTACTCACTCTCTACTACTCTCTACTACTCACTCTCTACTACTCTTTCTCTACTACTCTCTACCACTCACTCTACTACTCACTCTCTACTACTCTCTACTATTCTCTCTCTCTGCTACTCACTCTCTACTACTCCCTCTCTACTACTCTCTCTCTACTACTCACTCTTTACTACTCACTCTCTACTACTCTCTACTACTCACTCTCTACTTCTCACTCTCTACTACTCTCTACTACTCACTCTCTACTACTCTCACTCTGCTACTCTCTCTCTACTACTCACTCTACTACTCACTCTCTACTACTCACTCTCTACTACTCTCTACTACTCACTCTCTACTACTCTCTACTACTCACTCTACTACTCACTCTCTACTACTCTCTACTATTCTCTCTCTCTGCTACTCACTCTCTACTACTCCCTCTCTACTATTCACTCTCTACTACTCACTCTCTACTACTCTCTACTACTCACTGTCTACTGCTCTCTACTACTCACTCCACTACTTACTCTCTACTACTCTCTAATACTCCCTCGCTACTACTCACTCTCTACTACTCTCTACTACTCACTCTACTATTCACTCTACTACTCTCTACTACTCACTCTCTGCTACTCTCTCTACTACTCTCTACTACTCTCTACTACTCACTCTCTACTCTCTATTACTCACTTTCTACTCCCTACCTCTTTCTACTACTCTCTACTTCTCTCTCTACTAGTCTCTACCTCTCTACCTCTACCTCTCTACCTCTACCTCTCTACCTCTCTACCTCTACACCTCTACCTCTACACCTCTACCTCTCTACCTCTCTCTACACGCACACATATAAACATATATATATGCATATATATGCATATGCATTTATGTATATGTATGTCTATGTATATATACATGCATATATAAACATATATAATCTGCATATCTATATAAATACAAATATAAATGCATGCATACATATACATATATGCATACATATGCATGTTATTTACATGAAAGTTTGAAAAACACTAATAAAAGCAAAGCTAAAAAGCCACCTCATTACAAACAGAATGGCTTTAACTTAAACGAGGGCGAGATCTATTGCATTTTCAATGCTTGTTTACTTTGGTTCCATCAAGAAGGCATTCAGATGTGTCACACATTTGCCTTAAATTCTGAATGTTAGCACTCTAGTTGCTCATTAGATCACTGTAGTAAATCTACTGCTCAGCAGGGAAGTCTGCTGCTGGTATTTAAAGTGCATGTTTCAGTCTGCATGTCAGAATTTTTTTTATGAAATAGAAGAGGATTTGAGAAGTCAAAATGTGCCCTAATTTTTCTTTCTTCAGCACTAATCATAATTTCTATGGCAAAATGAACCCCCTCATTTTGTTCCTTTGCAAATTAAATGTTTTAAGTGTTACCACTTTATTCCAATCAAGATGATTTCAGGTGTGCCATACTTTTGTCATAAGTAAGACTGTTAGCGCTCTAGTTGTTCTTTAGAACACTCTGGGACATTCTGTCATTGGGCTGTACTTGGGCTACATCTGGGGGATATTTGTGCTACAATTGGGCTCTTTTATCTCTGGTGGCCATCTTGGGAGACTTATTTGTTTAGAAGTTTCCTAATTTCCTCATTTAGTACAGTATCCTCAGTAGGAAATACTTTCAGTTTTCTACTTTGATTCCATCAAGAAGGCATTCAGATGTGACACACATTTGCCATAAATTCAGAATGTCAGCACGCTAGTTGCTTATTAGATCACTGTAGTAAAGCCACTGCTCACCAGGGAAGTCTGCTGCTGGTATTGAAAGTGCATGTTTCAGTCTGCATGTCAGAATGTTTTAATGAAATAGAAGAGGATTTGAGAAGTCACTCAAAATGTGCCCTCATTTTTCTTCCTGAAGAACTAATCATACTTTCTATGGCAAAATGAACTCCCTCATTTTGTTCCTTTTTAAATTAAATGTTTTCAGACTTACTACTTCATTCCAATCAAGATGGCTTCTGGTGTGTCATACTTTTGTCATAAGTAAGACTGTTAGCGCTCTAGTTGTTCTTTAGAACACTCTGGGACATTCTGTCATTGGGCTATACTTGGGCTACATCTGGATGATATTTGGGCTACATTTGGGCTCTTTTGTCTCTGGTGGCCATCTTGGGAGACTGCATGTCAGAATTTTTTAATGAAATAGAAGAGGATTTGAGAAGTCGCTCAAAATGTGCCCTAATTTTTCTTTCTGCAGCACTAATCATACTTTCTATGGCAAAATATACCCCCTCATTTTGTTCCTTTTTAAATTAAATGTTTTAAGAGTTACCACTTTATTCCAATCAAGATGGCTTCAGGTGTGCCGTACCTTTGTAATAAGTAGGACTGTTAGCGCTCTAGTTGTTCTTTAGAACACTCTGGCAAGCTGCAGTAGAACACAAAGGAATCAACTGGCAGTCTCTGTCCTTATTGGATGTACATGTTTTACTGAGAATGTCAGACTTCATTCTCACATGACTGAGAAAGTTAATGTGAATTTACAGAAAATATGCTTTCGGTTTAGCTTATAGATCCCCTTCCAAACCACTGTGGGAAAAGCATGAGATAATAGTTTTCTTTCAAACATGATTCATGGTATCCCAGCAGAAGGCTTTTTCACATGGTAAAATCACCTTAGAACACACCACAATTCCTAAAATGAGTATGGTACTGATGAAGCAAAGCTTCGCATTTGCGACTTGCTTTTGTCATGAACCTCGTCCATGTATAACCAAGTAATAATTTGTACGTCTTACTAATGTTTATTTCATGTTTGAAACGAAATCAATGAAGCTTGCCTATGTGTATTTCTAATACGATTAATTTGAGTCCTAAAAATGGCCGCTGCTTTGAAATAGCTCCTGCGCATGCGTCAGTCACATTCACGTGTCCTGACGTGTTTGCAGGTTTGGAGGGAAATAGTTGCGCATGCGTAATACATGGCTTTGGCAATAACGTGGTACTGCTCGTGCCATTGCTCTTGTGCCCGTGTATATGTAGCTAACATTTAGACTGCATAAGTATAAATTTTAGTGATAAGTTGAAAGTACAAACCCAATGATGTGTTTTCATATCGTTATTTCTATGTATTAATTTGTTTTCGCTTACTTTTCATGTATCCTCGACTTGGAGGGGTGCTGGGCTGGGGAGACCATCTTGGAGGGTACTTGTGCGCAGACTCGCCAGGAGCCATCATGGCATTGAATTGCTGCCAAAGAAGGTTGATACCAGAAGCCACCCTGGGAAGCTGTACCTTCGCCCCGCAGCATCACGATATTGTTCCATTATGTTGCTAAATGTATTTCTTTCACTGTATTCTGCGCAATTTTCTCATGGGAACCCCAATCTTGCTAGGCGGTGCCCAGAGATGTAAATAAGGCCTCCAAATAGTCTGTTCTGATTGGTGTGTTACCCAAATCCTATCTTAGGACCAATCCAAATTGAGGGATTCTGACACTTTGCAACATTGGGGGGTGGTACACCGTCCCCAAACTGTATATCTACCCTGGGTTCACCTAGGGAAATTGTCCGACTTGTCTGGTTTAGCTGACCTGTCACTGACCCATCGCACTCAATAGGTGACTGAAGATACAGAGCACTACGGAGTACTCTGTCCGAAATTGACCATAGACTAAGGTTCTACTGAACCTTAAAGTGCTGGCGAAGCACTTTGCTGGGCGTTCGCTGACCCAATCGGGGTCTTGATCGATAGCTGCAGAGAGGGTGGAGCGCAGGCGTTGCTTCCAAACTGCGGGTGCGGTCCTGTCCTGAGCGGTCCTGTCCTGAGGGTTTCCTGTCCTGTCCTGAGGTCCTGTCCTGATTTCTAATCTGAGGGTTTCCTGTCCTTTCCTGGGTGTCCATTCTGCACCTGCTGTCCATTGAGGGTATCCTTCCTTGAGGGTTTCCTGTCCTTAACTGACCCGTGGCCAGGGTTTGGTTTCCACACCAGTCTAGGTAAATATTGCTCTGAAATCTTTGAACTTGCACCTTTCTATTTTTCTGTCTTTTGCTTCAATAAAGACACACCTTTGCACATGTTGATTTTTCCATGCTTTGCCGCAAACTATTGAATCATAAAGTCATTTGCATATTTTCATAACATGTTCCCATGTTACCCTATCTGTTAGAAATCATATTTTGCATTGCAGTTTGTCATTTTCTGATATGGTCTAGAACGTCCTTACTTAAACTGTCTAAAGAACTTTTGCCCTAAATGCATAGCGTTTCCTGTTGCATCCCATATTAGCATTTCCATGATTACCCTGACTTTATTTCTCTATAGTTATGTACTTTTCATTATCTTGATTATCGATTGTCTTATCCTTGTAAATCTAATGCTTACTGAGAACGAACTTTAGATAAAGATTTTAAAACTTCCAGTTGTCCGTGGTCATTTACAAAAGTATTGAATGTCATTTTGAGTTGTATTTTGCTGTCTTTCCTTTTACAGCTAGCTCCCTGATCCATTGTGGTCATAGGTACCCGTGTCGGTGGATGGTAAGTCGGGTACACTGAGTAATTACAGTAGGGAATTCACACAAATTGGTAGCAGCCCGTGAAGTCACCCGGTCAATGTATATGGTGAATTGAAATATATGGGCCCGAAGCGGCGAAATTATTGGTTGGGTGACCTCGCGCGCTCTATCAGTTTTTCTGGTAGCAGAGGAATGGTTAGGGACTAGTTAAAGGTTAGGTAGGACTAGTTAGTCTAGTCAAGTCGGTAGCTGCTAGTATATTGATGCTGCTATAAGAGTGGCCGTTCCGAGGGACCTGATCATTCTCTTGAGAATACGCTGCTTTGAAATTCATGAATTGTTTTATCATTGTTATTCTTGTTCTTATATTGTTATATGTATTAATCCATGCATTTGTAAACCGTCTCGTTCAGTGTTGTCCGAACTCCCCGGGGAATTGAATGGCAAAGTGGTGAATAGAATCCATTTGCCTTGAGGTCGCAGGCTCAAGGAAAGTTAGGTGCAGGTTAGGTACAACCGGGAAGCACTAACTAGGGTTTTTTTCTGAATACATGTGTGAATAAATGTCAGTAACGAGGTTCATTGGCAAAATTCCCATAGTGGCGTAACCTAGTAAGGGTCACATCGGAAGAGTAGCAGGTTCATCGGAGCTTGGGTGAAAGCAGAGGGGTCCGCTGGGAAACCTTAGACTCAGATATATCCCGGAGAAGTGGATGACTTTAGGGGAATAACAGGTTCACCGATGCTAGAGTGAAGGGTAGGCGGAAGAGATTTACCCGCAGCGTGTGAAAAGTAAATGGAAGTAGTTTACTTGCAGTAAAATAACTCTTTCTCTGTCTAGACACTTGAGCACTGTGGCGAATGTGTATTCGTTGTAAAATAACCAAGCACTAGCACTTTAGAAAGAAAGAAAGTTTCCGTTACCTTGTGAAGGGAGGGAGTCAGCCGCGAAGCGTCTCTGACGTCACTCCGTGCCGCGCTGGGATTGGTAGAAACAGCGGGCGGGTAGCGGGGCTGGAATTGTGAAGGAGGGGTGAGCGCTGAAGAGTGAGAACTGTCTCACGAAGGGGCCGCGCACCCATTGGTCGAAACTAATTTGAACGCGTGCACCCATTGGTCGCGCGGAATTGCAAGACGCGTTCTGATTGAAGGTAACTTTGTAAACAAAGTTAAGCGTAGAAATCGTATGTGGCACTCGTATTGTCCAGAGACTAGACCCGATCCAAGAAGCCAAGGGTTTGAAAGGGATCAGTGGAAAGCCAATAGATACGATATTATGTACGGAACTAAGAGAAAGATGTCTCTTGTAAATAAGGTAAAGAATTACTTCAAAACGGACAAACCGATTAAGTCCAGAGAGGGCGTTATTGTCCCACCACCCAATACTCCCGCCTCATTCATGATGTTTGATCGAGGGTACAATACCTGTGTGTGGTTGGAAAATTGGGTAAAGTACACAAAAGATGACGGAATATTGGCTTTTCCGTTAGACTGTACTTTCAATGGTAGGATTTTATTTAATTTGAGGACTCGAATGAATGAATTGCATCCCAGACCGAGACTCACGCAGTATGAGGCATTAGAGGAATGGGAGATTGAGGCTTTCGAAAGGGAGAAACCCCGAATGGACAAAGGTCTGACCAAGTGGTACCCAAGGCTGAAACAAGAGACCAGGGATAAAAAGATGAAACAGTGGAGACAGAGCATGATTGTTGAGGGTCTGTTTCCCATGATGCCAGCATGTACCCCTTCGGGGGAAGAGAAAAAGACAGAAAAGTGTAAGCATTGGGGAGCTCTTGGGGAGTCAGACGATGAATTATTAGATGACATCTTTACGAGAAGTCCGCCCCCTTATAATGAGGGAGCCCGACTTTCCAGTACAGGAGGGAATCCCCAGCGTCCATCTATTAAGGAAGAGGACAGATCCCTAAGTAGGGGGGGAGGTGGTCAGGTACTGCCCTATTTTGAGAATCCCGGACCCGCGCAGGTACGAGATATATATCCTAGAGTGCCCGTGAGCCCGGAGGAAAAATATTCCAGTGAAAGAGCCTTTTTCCCCGGACCTCTTTATGAAAACGAAGAGAAACCATTAAGTTCAGGAATGCCCTTTTTACAGCCTCCCTATGGGGAAGAGCGCAGGTCATTTGGCACAGGAACTTTGTTCCCTAAACCAAATTATGGTGGAGGACCAAGTGAAACGCATCCTACTGCCCCGAGTCTTACCCCTCACCTGACCCCACAGATGATACCTGACCGGACATTAGGAAGAGTACTAGATGAAAGGGAGCAAGAGGCCCTAGCTAGACAAAGAACAGAAATAATTCAGAAAATATCCCAGTTAAATAACAGTCCTGAGGCTTTGACTATTCCGGTAACAATCGGACCAGTGGTTCCGTTGTATGGGAATAATCAGGGAAGTCCAAACCCTCCAGTTATTAACCCAATCATGGCCCCACCAAGGCAGGAACCCCTACTGATAGACGATCAGTCCAGTGAGTGCGAGTCCGAAGTTGTGTTCTTGGACCTGCCAAACAAACAAACCGGGAAGGGAGTGCAGAAGAGGCAAAATCCTTTTAATGCGAAAGAAATTAAATTAGAATCAACGTCAGGTACTAGGAGTGTCTCTCTGGTAACTCCGGAAGAAATTGAAAATTGGAGTCGTGAATTAGAAAAACAGACTCCGCAAACGAAACCTTTAGACCTCTACAAACTGAGGGTAGAAATAGAGGAATTAATGGCAGGAAATGTGGGATTGGACAGATTAAATACCTACTCTGAAGAAGAGTTGCTGTTTATGTGTAAAAGCCTTACCAGAAGTACCAGAGTGCTCCACGAAAAGCTGACAGACACTGCAGCTAGTATGGGGGTAGATATTTCAAGATCCAAGCCCTTGCAAAAACCTTACAGAGCTGAATTCTCAGACAAAGATATAGAGAACTTGAATGTGTCCGGGAAAAAGTTGCAGATTAAAGAGCTGCTAGCAATTTTGCAAAAATGGGGAGACGTGGAAAAATGGAAAAGCAGGTGGGCACGAAAGAAAGATGAGGCTCGATCCAGACAAACGACCCCTGAGTTCACTCTGAGAGAAGTAGACAAGCCCGAACAGTTATGCCCCATGCGCGAAGTACCAGGTGGGAGGTATGTGCACGTTCCATGGTCCAGACAGGATATTGTGTCCTTTACTAACGATTTCCCGAAATTGCGCGAAAAACCAGTTGACTGGTACCGGCAGGTGGAAAGGTTCGTGAAGGTGCAAAAATGCCTGTGGAAAGACCTCGATGGATTTTTCGATATCGTGGTCCCGGTAGATCTATGGACCGAATGTAAAATAGCCATAGCCTGGCCTAGTGAGGAGTACCCGAGGGACTCCAACACAGGGGAGCCGTCGATTGAAGTGATGAAAAAATACGAACAAGTAATTCAGCATTTGAAAAATAAGGTGCCCGCAAAGGAAACTGATTGGACCAGGATAGATAGAACAACGCAGGAGAGGGACGAGACAGTGCACTCCTATTATGAAAGGCTGTTGCAGGTGTTTAAAACATACAGTGGTATAGATAACATCGAGATGAAGGATATGACGCATTTCATTTACAGGTTTGTAAACGGTTTAAGACCCGAAATTTGTCAGTGGATAAAGGATAATAAGATCTGTTGGCATACCAAAAAGGTAGACGAGGTCCTGCGGTACGCAAAGTACTGCGAGGGCGAGATGGCAGAAAAGAAAAAGGCCCTCAAAGAGAAGGTCATGTGGGCTCAAGTGAAGCTCGCAGAACAGCAGGAAAAACAGTTGAGTAATATGGCCAAAAACACTCAGAACCAAGGTCCTGGGGGTGGGGGAGGAGGTAAGCCCCAGCCCAAAATGAGCAGAGAAGAGGCTATGAAGAAATTTCCCTGCCACCAGTGCGGAGAAATTGGACACTGGCGAAACGAGTGTCCTTATTTGCCTGACGATAACCCCAAAACACCTGATTTAACTCCACAGGCGCAGAAAGAAAGACCAAGAAAGACTCAACCACAGGTAAAAACGATTCAGGTGCCCCGAGCTCCAAAGCAAAGCACATAAGGGAAGAGTCACAGAGGGTGATGAGATAGAAGTCTGGGAAAGCAATGAGAACAGAAATGCAGCAACTTCGCAGTATTTGTTAAACGATACCTTCCTTTGTGATGACCAGTACTGACGGGGCCTGAGAGGGGAGGACGAGGAGTGCGTACTTGGCGCCTCCTTGCCGGTAGACCAATCCGGAAAGGAAAGGTTGACGGAAATGATGTCACTTTTCTGTTGGACACTGGCGCTACCCGTTCTACTGTGAGAACAGTGGACGTTCCAAACCTACCCCTCTCGGGAGAAGCCATCCAAGTAGTAGGTGTATCTAATCAATTGATTAGTACTCCTGTTACCAAACCAATGGAGATCTCAATTGGAAACTTTAAGGAAATGCATAGATTTGTCGTCTGTGACACCAGTCCAGTGAACTTACTGGGACGTGATTTGCTGTGCAAAATGAACTGTACCATCTTTTGCACACCAAAGGGTGTTGAAATTCAGACCCCAGATGAAGATGGCATCTATAAATTAATGTTAATCAGACCTGACTCAGAAATTAAACGAATGACTATGCAGGATTTGCCCAAAGAACTCCAAGAAGCAGTGAAGCCAGAAGTATGGGACTTTACTGGGAAAGATGTAGGGTTAATGAAAAACGTAGACCCCATACAGATAGCAATAAAGGACAATGCTGTATACCCCAATACTAAACCCTACAGAATGAATGCAGAAGTGAGAGCAGGTGTTACCCTGGAAATACAGAAATTGCTAGAAGGAAACATCATACAGGAAGTATTGAGTAGCCCATGTAACTCGCCGATTATGGGCATCAAGAAGCCTAGTGGCAAGTACAGAGTAGTGCAGGACCTACGAAAGGTCAACAAGATAGTGGTCCCCTGCTGCCCTATTGTCCCGAACCCAGCAGTGATTCTGTATCAGATTCCCTGGGATGCTGAGTGGTTCACTGTGATAGACCTGTGTCATGCATTCTTTTCCATTCCCTTGCATCCAAATAGCAAATTTATTTTCTCATTTGCCTTCAATGGTCACGTGTATGTCTGGAACAGGGTCCCCCAAGGGTACACAGAGAGCCCCTCTATCTTTAATCAGATCTTGAAAAAATGTTTGGAAACTTTGGTCTTACCTGGGAACTCGGTCCTAGTGCAATACATAGACGACCTCTTGGTGGCGTCTAAAAGTCATAGGGATTGTGTGATTGACACCATTGCCCTACTGAATCACCTGAGTGAGAAGGGACATAAAGTGGCCCCTGACAAATTACAGTTCTGTACAAAATCAGTGAAATATCTGGGGCACCAGATAGAGAAAGGTGTCAGGAAAGTAACATCAGAAAGGGTGAGAATAATTCAAAAGATGCAGTTACCCCGTACTCAGAAAGAGATCAGAATGTTCCTGGGAGTGATAGGATACTGCAGGCAATGGATTCTGGGATTTGCAGTCCTAGCTAGGCCTTTGATAAAAATGACCAAGAGAGGAACACCAGATATTGTAGAATGGCATGATGAAAGCTTAACAGCCTTCACAAAATTGCGAGATTGTCTGTGTACAGCCCCTGTGTTGGGAATGCCAGACTATTCCAAGGAATTTGCCCTATTCTGTGACACTCGCGATAATTGCGCGTTGTCAGTCCTGACACAAGAACATGGCACGACCAGAAGGCCTGTGGCATATTTCTCTGCCACCCTGGATCCAGTGGCTGCTGGATTACCAGGATGTCTGAAAGCAGTAGCTGCTACTTGCGCAAGTTTAGAGCAGAATGAGTCCATTGTCATCCTGTAACTGTGTATGTTCCACATGGAGTGGTAATTTTACTGACCAGAACGAAAACTCAGTACCTCACCCCTAGTCGGCTGACTAAATACGAAAGGATGCTTGTGGGTGCTGCAAATGTAAACATTGTTAGGTGCAGTATTCTGAACCCCGCCACTTTGCTCCCCGACCCAATGGATATGGAAGGTGGGGTGGATGATGAGCATGATTGCATTGATTTAACAGAATTCAACACCAAACCACGCCCAGACATTAAAGAAACTCCATTGCCTGAGCATGACAAGGAATTATTTGTGGATGGTTCATGTCTAAGACATGAACAAGGAGGCCTGAGTGCTGCCTATGCGGTAGTCTCCTTAACAAAAATTGAAGAAGCAGGTTATCTATTTGACGTAAAGTCTGCACAAGTAGCCGAATTGATAGCTATGATAAAAGCTTGCAAAATTGGGAAAAACCTACGCATAACAGTGTATACTGACAGTCAGTACTGTTATGGGGTTGTGCATGACTTTGGCCAGTTGTGGCTACAGAGGGAGTTCCTGACTTCATCAGGTACCCCTATTCGAAATGGAAAAGTTGTTCAAGACCTTTTAGAGGCAATCCAGTTACCAAAGGAACTGGCAGTGGTAAAGTGTGTCGCTCATAAAAAAGACATGGACACTGTATCACTGGGAAATGATTTTGCTGATCGAGTGGCCCAATGGTGCGCCAGAGATCGGTATATCATAAATCCAAAACGAGGGGGGCCAGGAACCAGCTGCCAACTTCAAGTGTTTGAAGAAGTGCCTACATGGGATGAAGTGAAAGAGTGGCAGCAGGCGGCACCTTGGCAAGAGAGAGAGAAGTGGAAGGAAGATGGGTGTAGACCAAGACGTGTGGATGGTGTCATCTTGGGCCCAACTGGTATGCCTGTGTTACCTAGACACTTACTTAGCACAATGGCGAGATTGATACATGAAGGATCACACATTGGTAGGGACGCCATGATTCTAGTGTTCCAACAGACTTGGTACAGTAAAAAGTTCAGGAAGGTAGCAGAGTCCCTCTGCCAGAGGTGCCTGCCATGTCAAAGGATGAACGCTGGCAAAAGAACTTCGGTGGAACTGGGGAACATTGGGAGGTCAGGGGGTCCCTTTGTGAGAATACAAGTTGATTTCATCACCATGCCACGTTGTGAAGGGAAGCGATATGTCCTTGTCATGGTCTGCCTATTTTCAAAGTGGGTGGAAGCTTTCCCTACTCCCCAAAATGACGCAATGACAGTAGCTAAGTGTTTACTAAAAGAACTGATACCTAGGTTCGGGGTTCCAGTCACTATTGAATCAGATAGAGGCCGACATTTTCAGAATGAGGTGATCGACGAACTCTGTAAGGCCTTTGGAATCACACAAAAGCTTCACTGTGCGTACCGTCCAGAGGCTTCTGGAATAGTGGAACAAGTAAACGGAACTATCAAAAACAGATTAGCAAAACTATGTGATGCATCTGGCATGACTTGGGTGAAGGCCCTGCCCTTGGTCCTGATGGGACTCCGAAGTGTTCCTGACCGCAAGACAGGCCTAAGTCCCCATGAAATCTTGATGGGAAGAGTGATGAGACAAGCATGGGTACCAGGAAGCAATCTGTTGAGTATTACTGATGATTTGGTGCTTGAATACTGCAAGAGATTAGGTGACCAAGTGCGTTCTATCTCTCGCCAGATCGGAGAAGACGCCATCCTCAATCCAACGACTCCTCTCCACAAACTGGTTCCCGGAGACTGGGTAAAAAATAAAGAAGCATACTCGGAAGAGCTGCCTGGAGCCAAGGTGGGGAGAGAAGCGTCAGGTGATCCTGGTAACAACCACAGCAGTAAAGTGTGCAGGGGTTCCACATTGGATACACGCCAGCCACACCCAGAAGGTATTACCAGACGGAGAGCCTGAAGAAGAAGGGCGTCCAGCAGAGGACTCTGCAGGAGCCAGACCAGAAGTAGCTGACGACGTACAGCCCAGTACCAGTCAAGCCGTGGGATCAGCAGACGTTGGCCCAGGAATAGTTGATAACAAACTACCGAGAGCTCAGCCTGCTGAAGGGGTCCGAGAAGCTGAGCCAGAAGTAGCTGAAGACGAGCTGCCGAGCATATGGCTAGAGGAGTGGATACCATTGATTGATCTCACCGAAGACCCCATCAGAACAAGTGAGCGACTTTGGGAAGGTAGAGAGTGGACTAGAGAGGAAAAGCAAGGCACAGGCGAAGAACCTCAGGATCTTGAGATTCACATCAAAACTGAGGAAGGAGAAGGTCAGACAGGGACAGAACAAGTGATTGATACTCCTCCACTGACTCCTGATGTCGAGAAGGGACAGACTAGACATAGCGTAATAGTTCGAGCAGAAGAAAATCAAGAGATCGAAGTGCTTGAACAGGATCAGATAGGATTAGAAGAACGTGTTCAGGAAACAGAAACAGAGACATTTGAAAAGCAAAAACAAAATTCTCCTGAACAAGGCCAGATTAGTAACCAGGCAGAAGAAATAGATGCTAGCCCTGGAACTAGTCAGATAGAAGGGGAAGAAACTGAAACAGAATTGCCACAAACTAATGAAAACAAGAGGGCAAGAGAAGAAAACGAAGTCTCGGTACCAACTAAAAGACTTAAGAAAAGAAAGCACATTGAGCCTGGATACATAAAGAAACTGAGACTGAGAATAAAAACAGTAGAAGAAAAACGTGCAGAAGAAAGAAGAAGTGCTCGCATAGCAGAACAACCAGAAGACACTTCCAAAAGAAGGAGTGATCGAATAAAAAGACAAAACAAAAAGTACAAGTCTCCTGAATGGACGCTTGTTTTGGAAGAATTTGAAGATCTTGATATAACTGACGAGAGCGACGGAGAGCCAGTCACTGAGTACTCTGCCGAAGAAGAAGACGAGCCACCGTGAATTTGCACAAAGTAAGCTACTGGTGTAAAGACACAAAGAGGGGTCGAGAAACTTCTTCTGAGCCAAAATGTCTGATTCAAACGTGAATGGTAGACCTAGTTGCAGTCGTTGCAAAACATGCTGCAAGGTATGTGTATGTAGTATAGTTATACTGCTATTACTCTGGATAGGACTAACAGTTTTCATTCCTTTTGCGGTGAGCAAAAATACTAATATTGTCCCTACTGAAATTGTAAATACTGACAGTGAGGAGCTGACAACACAGAGTGTAGCAAGACATGAGAGAGCACTTAGACAAACAAATCGAGACTTAGAAGCATCAGATGAGGGAGGACTACATTATCATGGAGTAAAGAATAGAAGGCATTTAAATGTTTTCGCAAACTTGTTAATACACTATGTAGAGACTATGGAAATTGAAGATTGCTATGTCTGCATGAAGCTACCTACCTCTGTGGCTGAAGGCGTGACATACCATCACTTGCCTCTGACATATGGAATTTCCTGTATCATTTTAGCTAGTTTATTTTACAAAAGAGGACCGTTACAGTACTATTACTCAAACAGTGACGTGATCTTTTCTGAACTTCCTATACGTGGGAACTTGAATCCTGTACATACCAAAAGTGACGTTACTCGCTATATGGGCGAATACTTTTTGACTATAGGTAATATAGACCTAGGTGACGCACACAGAGATAACTTGACCTGTTCTTTGCGTGAGCAGGAAAAGATGTTCCTGAACATGGCAGAGAAAAGGAGAATAAAAATAAAAAGAAAGGCAGATGACGAAACACAGAAAAGGCCAAAATGGGCTGAGAACATGGAAGGCACCTCAAATGGTGGAGCGGGTCCTGCTCTGTTGCTGGATTTTGAAAAGAAAGGCAAGCTATGTCTTCACCGCGAGAAGACTAGCTATTATAATAACATTTTCATTGGTTCCAGTGAATGTGAACATAATTACAAGGTAATTGGAGGTTGGGGTTTCAAAAATGGGTCAGAGCCTGTGTTTCCTGGAATTTATTATATATGTGGGGACAAGGCTTATTTCAAATTGCCGGATCACTGGTATGGAAGCTGCTATTTTGGCATTGTCTTCCCGAAAATATACCATGTGAACAAAGTTACTGGAAGCAGTGAAAATACTAATGGCTTAGTGCGTAGTAAAAGAGAAAGCATAGGTGAAATAATGGGTAGTATTTTCAGTGCACTGATACCTGGAGTGGGAGTGGTTCTGAACACTCACAGAATTTGCAAATTGTCCACTATAGTGGATGTGTTGTCTACTGACACAGCTTATGGATTTCTGCTGGTCAATACCGAAATGGTTGCGATCAGATCAATGGTTTTGCAGAACAGACTTGCTCTTGATACCTTATTAGCAAAAGAGGGCGGAGTCTGCCGGATGTTGAAGGCGCAACATTGTTGCACTTATATTCCGGACAAAAGTGTGCAACTCAAAAGATATGTGAAAAACATTACTAATTTGGAAAGGGAACTCAAACCACTCGAGGTTGACAGTGCCTGGAAGAGACTGGTAGATGGTCTCTCAAATGTAGGTCATTGGTTTGCTAGCTTAGGTAAAAGCTTATTGTTTAAGATACTGATGCCAATTGGAATTATAGGTCTTATCCTATTCTTCATATTTGTCTGTTGCAAATGTCGCAAGCACACCGGAAAGCATCAAGTGAATGCGAGAGGAGTGAAACAAAGTGTGGATGAACTTGAATTAGAGGAAATGAATAATCAGATATACAAAAGGGTGAAGAATTCTCACCCTACCAAAAATGAGAGAGAAAAACTGAATAGCTTGCTGGAAGAGATAGAGCTGTATAAGGTGTGATAAGTTGGCATCTGGTTCCATTTATTTTGTGATGATAGTAAATATCATCAAAGAGGGGATTGATGAAGCAAAGCTTCGCATTTGCGACTTGCTTTTGTCATGAACCTCGTCCATGTATAACCAAGTAATAATTTGTACGTCTTACTAATGTTTATTTCATGTTTGAAACGAAATCAATGAAGCTTGCCTATGTGTATTTCTAATACGATTAATTTGAGTCCTAAAAATGGCCGCTGCTTTGAAATAGCTCCTGCGCATGCGTCAGTCACATTCACGTGTCCTGACGTGTTTGCAGGTTTGGAGGGAAATAGTTGCGCATGCGTAATACATGGCTTTGGCAATAACGTGGTACTGCTCGTGCCATTGCTCTTGTGCCCGTGTATATGTAGCTAACATTTAGACTGCATAAGTATAAATTTTAGTGATAAGTTGAAAGTACAAACCCAATGATGTGTTTTCATATCGTTATTTCTATGTATTAATTTGTTTTCGCTTACTTTTCATGTATCCTCGACTTGGAGGGGTGCTGGGCTGGGGAGACCATCTTGGAGGGTACTTGTGCGCAGACTCGCCAGGAGCCATCATGGCATTGAATTGCTGCCAAAGAAGGTTGATACCAGAAGCCACCCTGGGAAGCTGTACCTTCGCCCCGCAGCATCACGATATTGTTCCATTATGTTGCTAAATGTATTTCTTTCACTGTATTCTGCGCAATTTTCTCATGGGAACCCCAATCTTGCTAGGCGGTGCCCAGAGATGTAAATAAGGCCTCCAAATAGTCTGTTCTGATTGGTGTGTTACCCAAATCCTATCTTAGGACCAATCCAAATTGAGGGATTCTGACACTTTGCAACATTGGGGGGTGGTACACCGTCCCCAAACTGTATATCTACCCTGGGTTCACCTAGGGAAATTGTCCGACTTGTCTGGTTTAGCTGACCTGTCACTGACCCATCGCACTCAATAGGTGACTGAAGATACAGAGCACTACGGAGTACTCTGTCCGAAATTGACCATAGACTAAGGTTCTACTGAACCTTAAAGTGCTGGCGAAGCACTTTGCTGGGCGTTCGCTGACCCAATCGGGGTCTTGATCGATAGCTGCAGAGAGGGTGGAGCGCAGGCGTTGCTTCCAAACTGCGGGTGCGGTCCTGTCCTGAGCGGTCCTGTCCTGAGGGTTTCCTGTCCTGTCCTGAGGTCCTGTCCTGATTTCTAATCTGAGGGTTTCCTGTCCTTTCCTGGGTGTCCATTCTGCACCTGCTGTCCATTGAGGGTATCCTTCCTTGAGGGTTTCCTGTCCTTAACTGACCCGTGGCCAGGGTTTGGTTTCCACACCAGTCTAGGTAAATATTGCTCTGAAATCTTTGAACTTGCACCTTTCTATTTTTCTGTCTTTTGCTTCAATAAAGACACACCTTTGCACATGTTGATTTTTCCATGCTTTGCCGCAAACTATTGAATCATAAAGTCATTTGCATATTTTCATAACATGTTCCCATGTTACCCTATCTGTTAGAAATCATATTTTGCATTGCAGTTTGTCATTTTCTGATATGGTCTAGAACGTCCTTACTTAAACTGTCTAAAGAACTTTTGCCCTAAATGCATAGCGTTTCCTGTTGCATCCCATATTAGCATTTCCATGATTACCCTGACTTTATTTCTCTATAGTTATGTACTTTTCATTATCTTGATTATCGATTGTCTTATCCTTGTAAATCTAATGCTTACTGAGAACGAACTTTAGATAAAGATTTTAAAACTTCCAGTTGTCCGTGGTCATTTACAAAAGTATTGAATGTCATTTTGAGTTGTATTTTGCTGTCTTTCCTTTTACAGCTAGCTCCCTGATCCATTGTGGTCATAGGTACCCGTGTCGGTGGATGGTAAGTCGGGTACACTGAGTAATTACAGTAGGGAATTCACACAAATTGGTAGCAGCCCGTGAAGTCACCCGGTCAATGTATATGGTGAATTGAAATATATGGGCCCGAAGCGGCGAAATTATTGGTTGGGTGACCTCGCGCGCTCTATCAGTTTTTCTGGTAGCAGAGGAATGGTTAGGGACTAGTTAAAGGTTAGGTAGGACTAGTTAGTCTAGTCAAGTCGGTAGCTGCTAGTATATTGATGCTGCTATAAGAGTGGCCGTTCCGAGGGACCTGATCATTCTCTTGAGAATACGCTGCTTTGAAATTCATGAATTGTTTTATCATTGTTATTCTTGTTCTTATATTGTTATATGTATTAATCCATGCATTTGTAAACCGTCTCGTTCAGTGTTGTCCGAACTCCCCGGGGAATTGAATGGCAAAGTGGTGAATAGAATCCATTTGCCTTGAGGTCGCAGGCTCAAGGAAAGTTAGGTGCAGGTTAGGTACAACCGGGAAGCACTAACTAGGGTTTTTTTCTGAATACATGTGTGAATAAATGTCAGTAACGAGGTTCATTGGCAAAATTCCCATAGTGGCGTAACCTAGTAAGGGTCACATCGGAAGAGTAGCAGGTTCATCGGAGCTTGGGTGAAAGCAGAGGGGTCCGCTGGGAAACCTTAGACTCAGATATATCCCGGAGAAGTGGATGACTTTAGGGGAATAACAGGTTCACCGATGCTAGAGTGAAGGGTAGGCGGAAGAGATTTACCCGCAGCGTGTGAAAAGTAAATGGAAGTAGTTTACTTGCAGTAAAATAACTCTTTCTCTGTCTAGACACTTGAGCACTGTGGCGAATGTGTATTCGTTGTAAAATAACCAAGCACTAGCACTTTAGAAAGAAAGAAAGTTTCCGTTACCTTGTGAAGGGAGGGAGTCAGCCGCGAAGCGTCTCTGACGTCACTCCGTGCCGCGCTGGGATTGGTAGAAACAGCGGGCGGGTAGCGGGGCTGGAATTGTGAAGGAGGGGTGAGCGCTGAAGAGTGAGAACTGTCTCACGAAGGGGCCGCGCACCCATTGGTCGAAACTAATTTGAACGCGTGCACCCATTGGTCGCGCGGAATTGCAAGACGCGTTCTGATTGAAGGTAACTTTGTAAACAAAGTTAAGCGTAGAAATCGTATGTGGCACTCGTATTGTCCAGAGACTAGACCCGATCCAAGAAGCCAAGGGTTTGAAAGGGATCAGTGGAAAGCCAATAGATACGATATTATGTACGGAACTAAGAGAAAGATGTCTCTTGTAAATAAGGTAAAGAATTACTTCAAAACGGACAAACCGATTAAGTCCAGAGAGGGCGTTATTGTCCCACCACCCAATACTCCCGCCTCATTCATGATGTTTGATCGAGGGTACAATACCTGTGTGTGGTTGGAAAATTGGGTAAAGTACACAAAAGATGACGGAATATTGGCTTTTCCGTTAGACTGTACTTTCAATGGTAGGATTTTATTTAATTTGAGGACTCGAATGAATGAATTGCATCCCAGACCGAGACTCACGCAGTATGAGGCATTAGAGGAATGGGAGATTGAGGCTTTCGAAAGGGAGAAACCCCGAATGGACAAAGGTCTGACCAAGTGGTACCCAAGGCTGAAACAAGAGACCAGGGATAAAAAGATGAAACAGTGGAGACAGAGCATGATTGTTGAGGGTCTGTTTCCCATGATGCCAGCATGTACCCCTTCGGGGGAAGAGAAAAAGACAGAAAAGTGTAAGCATTGGGGAGCTCTTGGGGAGTCAGACGATGAATTATTAGATGACATCTTTACGAGAAGTCCGCCCCCTTATAATGAGGGAGCCCGACTTTCCAGTACAGGAGGGAATCCCCAGCGTCCATCTATTAAGGAAGAGGACAGATCCCTAAGTAGGGGGGGAGGTGGTCAGGTACTGCCCTATTTTGAGAATCCCGGACCCGCGCAGGTACGAGATATATATCCTAGAGTGCCCGTGAGCCCGGAGGAAAAATATTCCAGTGAAAGAGCCTTTTTCCCCGGACCTCTTTATGAAAACGAAGAGAAACCATTAAGTTCAGGAATGCCCTTTTTACAGCCTCCCTATGGGGAAGAGCGCAGGTCATTTGGCACAGGAACTTTGTTCCCTAAACCAAATTATGGTGGAGGACCAAGTGAAACGCATCCTACTGCCCCGAGTCTTACCCCTCACCTGACCCCACAGATGATACCTGACCGGACATTAGGAAGAGTACTAGATGAAAGGGAGCAAGAGGCCCTAGCTAGACAGAGAACAGAAATAATTCAGAAAATATCCCAGTTAAATAACAGTCCTGAGGCTTTGACTATTCCGGTAACAATCGGACCAGTGGTTCCGTTGTATGGGAATAATCAGGGAAGTCCAAACCCTCCAGTTATTAACCCAATCATGGCCCCACCAAGGCAGGAACCCCTACTGATAGACGATCAGTCCAGTGAGTGCGAGTCCGAAGTTGTGTTCTTGGACCTGCCAAACAAACAAACCTGGAAGGGAGTGCAGAAGAGGCAAAATCCTTTTAATGCGAAAGAAATTAAATTAGAATCAACGTCAGGTACTAGGAGTGTCTCTCTGGTAACTCCGGAAGAAATTGAAAATTGGAGTCGTGAATTAGAAAAACAGACTCCGCAAACGAAACCTTTAGACCTCTACAAACTGAGGGTAGAAATAGAGGAATTAATGGCAGGAAATGTGGGATTGGACAGATTAAATACCTACTCTGAAGAAGAGTTGCTGTTTATGTGTAAAAGCCTTACCAGAAGTACCAGAGTGCTCCACGAAAAGCTGACAGACACTGCAGCTAGTATGGGGGTAGATATTTCAAGATCCAAGCCCTTGCAAAAACCTTACAGAGCTGAATTCTCAGACAAAGATATAGAGAACTTGAATGTGTCCGGGAAAAAGTTGCAGATTAAAGAGCTGCTAGCAATTTTGCAAAAATGGGGAGACGTGGAAAAATGGAAAAGCAGGTGGGCACGAAAGAAAGATGAGGCTCGATCCAGACAAACGACCCCTGAGTTCACTCTGAGAGAAGTAGACAAGCCCGAACAGTTATGCCCCATGCGCGAAGTACCAGGTGGGAGGTATGTGCACGTTCCATGGTCCAGACAGGATATTGTGTCCTTTACTAACGATTTCCCGAAATTGCGCGAAAAACCAGTTGACTGGTACCGGCAGGTGGAAAGGTTCGTGAAGGTGCAAAAATGCCTGTGGAAAGACCTCGATGGATTTTTCGATATCGTGGTCCCGGTAGATCTATGGACCGAATGTAAAATAGCCATAGCCTGGCCTAGTGAGGAGTACCCGAGGGACTCCAACACAGGGGAGCCGTCGATTGAAGTGATGAAAAAATACGAACAAGTAATTCAGCATTTGAAAAATAAGGTGCCCGCAAAGGAAACTGATTGGACCAGGATAGATAGAACAACGCAGGAGAGGGACGAGACAGTGCACTCCTATTATGAAAGGCTGTTGCAGGTGTTTAAAACATACAGTGGTATAGATAACATCGAGATGAAGGATATGACGCATTTCATTTACAGGTTTGTAAACGGTTTAAGACCCGAAATTTGTCAGTGGATAAAGGATAATAAGATCTGTTGGCATACCAAAAAGGTAGACGAGGTCCTGCGGTACGCAAAGTACTGCGAGGGCGAGATGGCAGAAAAGAAAAAGGCCCTCAAAGAGAAGGTCATGTGGGCTCAAGTGAAGCTCGCAGAACAGCAGGAAAAACAGTTGAGTAATATGGCCAAAAACACTCAGAACCAAGGTCCTGGGGGTGGGGGAGGAGGTAAGCCCCAGCCCAAAATGAGCAGAGAAGAGGCTATGAAGAAATTTCCCTGCCACCAGTGCGGAGAAATTGGACACTGGCGAAACGAGTGTCCTTATTTGCCTGACGATAACCCCAAAACACCTGATTTAACTCCACAGGCGCAGAAAGAAAGACCAAGAAAGACTCAACCACAGGTAAAAACGATTCAGGTGCCCCGAGCTCCAAAGCAAAGCACATAAGGGAAGAGTCACAGAGGGTGATGAGATAGAAGTCTGGGAAAGCAATGAGAACAGAAATGCAGCAACTTCGCAGTATTTGTTAAACGATACCTTCCTTTGTGATGACCAGTACTGACGGGGCCTGAGAGGGGAGGACGAGGAGTGCGTACTTGGCGCCTCCTTGCCGGTAGACCAATCCGGAAAGGAAAGGTTGACGGAAATGATGTCACTTTTCTGTTGGACACTGGCGCTACCCGTTCTACTGTGAGAACAGTGGACGTTCCAAACCTACCCCTCTCGGGAGAAGCCATCCAAGTAGTAGGTGTATCTAATCAATTGATTAGTACTCCTGTTACCAAACCAATGGAGATCTCAATTGGAAACTTTAAGGAAATGCATAGATTTGTCGTCTGTGACACCAGTCCAGTGAACTTACTGGGACGTGATTTGCTGTGCAAAATGAACTGTACCATCTTTTGCACACCAAAGGGTGTTGAAATTCAGACCCCAGATGAAGATGGCATCTATAAATTAATGTTAATCAGACCTGACTCAGAAATTAAACGAATGACTATGCAGGATTTGCCCAAAGAACTCCAAGAAGCAGTGAAGCCAGAAGTATGGGACTTTACTGGGAAAGATGTAGGGTTAATGAAAAACGTAGACCCCATACAGATAGCAATAAAGGACAATGCTGTATACCCCAATACTAAACCCTACAGAATGAATGCAGAAGTGAGAGCAGGTGTTACCCTGGAAATACAGAAATTGCTAGAAGGAAACATCATACAGGAAGTATTGAGTAGCCCATGTAACTCGCCGATTATGGGCATCAAGAAGCCTAGTGGCAAGTACAGAGTAGTGCAGGACCTACGAAAGGTCAACAAGATAGTGGTCCCCTGCTGCCCTATTGTCCCGAACCCAGCAGTGATTCTGTATCAGATTCCCTGGGATGCTGAGTGGTTCACTGTGATAGACCTGTGTCATGCATTCTTTTCCATTCCCTTGCATCCAAATAGCAAATTTCTTTTCTCATTTGCCTTCAATGGTCACGTGTATGTCTGGAACAGGGTCCCCCAAGGGTACACAGAGAGCCCCTCTATCTTTAATCAGATCTTGAAAAAATGTTTGGAAACTTTGGTCTTACCTGGGAACTCGGTCCTAGTGCAATACATAGACGACCTCTTGGTGGCGTCTAAAAGTCATAGGGATTGTGTGATTGACACCATTGCCCTACTGAATCACCTGAGTGAGAAGGGACATAAAGTGGCCCCTGACAAATTACAGTTCTGTACAAAATCAGTGAAATATCTGGGGCACCAGATAGAGAAAGGTGTCAGGAAAGTAACATCAGAAAGGGTGAGAATAATTCAAAAGATGCAGTTACCCCGTACTCAGAAAGAGATCAGAATGTTCCTGGGAGTGATAGGATACTGCAGGCAATGGATTCTGGGATTTGCAGTCCTAGCTAGGCCTTTGATAAAAATGACCAAGAGAGGAACACCAGATATTGTAGAATGGCATGATGAAAGCTTAACAGCCTTCACAAAATTGCGAGATTGTCTGTGTACAGCCCCTGTGTTGGGAATGCCAGACTATTCCAAGGAATTTGCCCTATTCTGTGACACTCGCGATAATTGCGCGTTGTCAGTCCTGACACAAGAACATGGCACGACCAGAAGGCCTGTGGCATATTTCTCTGCCACCCTGGATCCAGTGGCTGCTGGATTACCAGGATGTCTGAAAGCAGTAGCTGCTACTTGCGCAAGTTTAGAGCAGAATGAGTCCATTGTCATCCTGTAACTGTGTATGTTCCACATGGAGTGGTAATTTTACTGACCAGAACGAAAACTCAGTACCTCACCCCTAGTCGGCTGAATACGAAAGGATGCTTGTGGGTGCTGCAAATGTAAACATTGTTAGGTGCAGTATTCTGAACCCCGCCACTTTGCTCCCCGACCCAATGGATATGGAAGGTGGGGTGGATGATGAGCATGATTGCATTGATTTAACAGAATTCAACACCAAACCACGCCCAGACATTAAAGAAACTCCATTGCCTGAGCATGACGAGGAATTATTTGTGGATGGTTCATGTCTAAGACATGAACAAGGAGGCCTGAGTGCTGCCTATGCGGTAGTCTCCTTAACAAAAATTGAAGAAGCAGGTTATCTATTTGACGTAAAGTCTGCACAAGTAGCCGAATTGATAGCTATGATAAAAGCTTGCAAAATTGGGAAAAACCTACGCATAACAGTGTATACTGACAGTCAGTACTGTTATGGGGTTGTGCATGACTTTGGCCAGTTGTGGCTACAGAGGGAGTTCCTGACTTCATCAGGTACCCCTATTCGAAATGGAAAAGTTGTTCAAGACCTTTTAGAGGCAATCCAGTTACCAAAGGAACTGGCAGTGGTAAAGTGTGTCGCTCATAAAAAAGACATGGACACTGTATCACTGGGAAATGATTTTGCTGATCGAGTGGCCCAATGGTGCGCCAGAGATCGGTATATCATAAATCCAAAACGAGGGGGGCCAGGAACCAGCTGCCAACTTCAAGTGTTTGAAGAAGTGCCTACATGGGATGAAGTGAAAGAGTGGCAGCAGGCGGCACCTTGGCAAGAGAGAGAGAAGTGGAAGGAAGATGGGTGTAGACCAAGACGTGTGGATGGTGTCATCTTGGGCCCAACTGGTATGCCTGTGTTACCTAGACACTTACTTAGCACAATGGCGAGATTGATACATGAAGGATCACACATTGGTAGGGACGCCATGATTCTAGTGTTCCAACAGACTTGGTACAGTAAAAAGTTCAGGAAGGTAGCAGAGTCCCTCTGCCAGAGGTGCCTGCCATGTCAAAGGATGAACGCTGGCAAAAGAACTTCGGTGGAACTGGGGAACATTGGGAGGTCAGGGGGTCCCTTTGTGAGAATACAAGTTGATTTCATCACCATGCCACGTTGTGAAGGGAAGCGATATGTCCTTGTCATGGTCTGCCTATTTTCAAAGTGGGTGGAAGCTTTCCCTACTCCCCAAAATGACGCAATGACAGTAGCTAAGTGTTTACTAAAAGAACTGATACCTAGGTTCGGGGTTCCAGTCACTATTGAATCAGATAGAGGCCGACATTTTCAGAATGAGGTGATCGACGAACTCTGTAAGGCCTTTGGAATCACACAAAAGCTTCACTGTGCGTACCGTCCAGAGGCTTCTGGAATAGTGGAACAAGTAAACGGAACTATCAAAAACAGATTAGCAAAACTATGTGATGCATCTGGCATGACTTGGGTGAAGGCCCTGCCCTTGGTCCTGATGGGACTCCGAAGTGTTCCTGACCGCAAGACAGGCCTAAGTCCCCATGAAATCTTGATGGGAAGAGTGATGAGACAAGCATGGGTACCAGGAAGCAATCTGTTGAGTATTACTGATGATTTGGTGCTTGAATACTGCAAGAGATTAGGTGACCAAGTGCGTTCTATCTCTCGCCAGATCGGAGAAGACGCCATCCTCAATCCAACGACTCCTCTCCACAAACTGGTTCCCGGAGACTGGGTAAAAAATAAAGAAGCATACTCGGAAGAGCTGCCTGGAGCCAAGGTGGGGAGAGAAGCGTCAGGTGATCCTGGTAACAACCACAGCAGTAAAGTGTGCAGGGGTTCCACATTGGATACACGCCAGCCACACCCAGAAGGTATTACCAGACGGAGAGCCTGAAGAAGAAGGGCGTCCAGCAGAGGACTCTGCAGGAGCCAGACCAGAAGTAGCTGACGACGTACAGCCCAGTACCAGTCAAGCCGTGGGATCAGCAGACGTTGGCCCAGGAATAGTTGATAACAAACTACCGAGAGCTCAGCCTGCTGAAGGGGTCCGAGAAGCTGAGCCAGAAGTAGCTGAAGACGAGCTGCCGAGCATATGGCTAGAGGAGTGGATACCATTGATTGATCTCACCGAAGACCCCATCAGAACAAGTGAGCGACTTTGGGAAGGTAGAGAGTGGACTAGAGAGGAAAAGCAAGGCACAGGCGAAGAACCTCAGGATCTTGAGATTCACATCAAAACTGAGGAAGGAGAAGGTCAGACAGGGACAGAACAAGTGATTGATACTCCTCCACTGACTCCTGATGTCGAGAAGGGACAGACTAGACATAGCGTAATAGTTCGAGCAGAAGAAAATCAAGAGATCGAAGTGCTTGAACAGGATCAGATAGGATTAGAAGAACGTGTTCAGGAAACAGAAACAGAGACATTTGAAAAGCAAAAACAAAATTCTCCTGAACAAGGCCAGATTAGTAACCAGGCAGAAGAAATAGATGCTAGCCCTGGAACTAGTCAGATAGAAGGGGAAGAAACTGAAACAGAATTGCCACAAACTAATGAAAACAAGAGGGCAAGAGAAGAAAACGAAGTCTCGGTACCAACTAAAAGACTTAAGAAAAGAAAGCACATTGAGCCTGGATACATAAAGAAACTGAGACTGAGAATAAAAACAGTAGAAGAAAAACGTGCAGAAGAAAGAAGAAGTGCTCGCATAGCAGAACAACCAGAAGACACTTCCAAAAGAAGGAGTGATCGAATAAAAAGACAAAACAAAAAGTACAAGTCTCCTGAATGGACGCTTGTTTTGGAAGAATTTGAAGATCTTGATATAACTGACGAGAGCGACGGAGAGCCAGTCACTGAGTACTCTGCCGAAGAAGAAGACGAGCCACCGTGAATTTGCACAAAGTAAGCTACTGGTGTAAAGACACAAAGAGGGGTCGAGAAACTTCTTCTGAGCCAAAATGTCTGATTCAAACGTGAATGGTAGACCTAGTTGCAGTCGTTGCAAAACATGCTGCAAGGTATGTGTATGTAGTATAGTTATACTGCTATTACTCTGGATAGGACTAACAGTTTTCATTCCTTTTGCGGTGAGCAAAAATACTAATATTGTCCCTACTGAAATTGTAAATACTGACAGTGAGGAGCTGACAACACAGAGTGTAGCAAGACATGAGAGAGCACTTAGACAAACAAATCGAGACTTAGAAGCATCAGATGAGGGAGGACTACATTATCATGGAGTAAAGAATAGAAGGCATTTAAATGTTTTCGCAAACTTGTTAATACACTATGTAGAGACTATGGAAATTGAAGATTGCTATGTCTGCATGAAGCTACCTACCTCTGTGGCTGAAGGCGTGACATACCATCACTTGCCTCTGACATATGGAATTTCCTGTATCATTTTAGCTAGTTTATTTTACAAAAGAGGACCGTTACAGTACTATTACTCAAACAGTGACGTGATCTTTTCTGAACTTCCTATACGTGGGAACTTGAATCCTGTACATACCAAAAGTGACGTTACTCGCTATATGGGCGAATACTTTTTGACTATAGGTAATATAGACCTAGGTGACGCACACAGAGATAACTTGACCTGTTCTTTGCGTGAGCAGGAAAAGATGTTCCTGAACATGGCAGAGAAAAGGAGAATAAAAATAAAAAGAAAGGCAGATGACGAAACACAGAAAAGGCCAAAATGGGCTGAGAACATGGAAGGCACCTCAAATGGTGGAGCGGGTCCTGCTCTGTTGCTGGATTTTGAAAAGAAAGGCAAGCTATGTCTTCACCGCGAGAAGACTAGCTATTATAATAACATTTTCATTGGTTCCAGTGAATGTGAACATAATTACAAGGTAATTGGAGGTTGGGGTTTCAAAAATGGGTCAGAGCCTGTGTTTCCTGGAATTTATTATATATGTGGGGACAAGGCTTATTTCAAATTGCCGGATCACTGGTATGGAAGCTGCTATTTTGGCATTGTCTTCCCGAAAATATACCATGTGAACAAAGTTACTGGAAGCAGTGAAAATACTAATGGCTTAGTGCGTAGTAAAAGAGAAAGCATAGGTGAAATAATGGGTAGTATTTTCAGTGCACTGATACCTGGAGTGGGAGTGGTTCTGAACACTCACAGAATTTGCAAATTGTCCACTATAGTGGATGTGTTGTCTACTGACACAGCTTATGGATTTCTGCTGGTCAATACCGAAATGGTTGCGATCAGATCAATGGTTTTGCAGAACAGACTTGCTCTTGATACCTTATTAGCAAAAGAGGGCGGAGTCTGCCGGATGTTGAAGGCGCAACATTGTTGCACTTATATTCCGGACAAAAGTGTGCAACTCAAAAGATATGTGAAAAACATTACTAATTTGGAAAGGGAACTCAAACCACTCGAGGTTGACAGTGCCTGGAAGAGACTGGTAGATGGTCTCTCAAATGTAGGTCATTGGTTTGCTAGCTTAGGTAAAAGCTTATTGTTTAAGATACTGATGCCAATTGGAATTATAGGTCTTATCCTATTCTTCATATTTGTCTGTTGCAAATGTCGCAAGCACACCGGAAAGCATCAAGTGAATGCGAGAGGAGTGAAACGAAGTGTGGATGAACTTGAATTAGAGGAAATGAATAATCAGATATACAAAAGGGTGAAGAATTCTCACCCTACCAAAAATGAGAGAGAAAAACTGAATAGCTTGCTGGAAGAGATAGAGCTGTATAAGGTGTGATAAGTTGGCATCTGGTTCCATTTATTTTGTGATGATAGTAAATATCATCAAAGAGGGGATTGATGAAGCAAAGCTTCGCATTTGCGACTTGCTTTTGTCATGAACCTCGTCCATGTATAACCAAGTAATAATTTGTACGTCTTACTAATGTTTATTTCATGTTTGAAACGAAATCAATGAAGCTTGCCTATGTGTATTTCTAATACGATTAATTTGAGTCCTAAAAATGGCCGCTGCTTTGAAATAGCTCCTGCGCATGCGTCAGTCACACTCACGTGTCCTGACGTGTTTGCAGGTTTGGAGGGAAATTGTTGCGCATGCGTAATACATGGCTTTGGCAATAACGTGGTACTGCTCGTGCCATTGCTCTTGTGCCCGTGTATATGTAGCTAACATTTAGACTGCATAAGTATAAATTTTAGTGATAAGTTGAAAGTACAAACCCAATGATGTGTTTTCATATCGTTATTTCTATGTATTAATTTGTTTTCGCTTACTTTTCATGTATCCTCGACTCGGAGGGGTGCTGGGCTGGGGAGACCATCTTGGAGGGTACTTGTGCGCAGACTCGCCAGGAGCCATCATGGCATTGAATTGCTGCCAAAGAAGGTTGATACCAGAAGCCACCCTGGGAAGCTGTACCTTCGCCCCGCAGCATCACGATATTGTTCCATTATGTTGCTAAATGTATTTCTTTCACTGTATTCTGCGCAATTTTCTCATGGGAACCCCAATCTTGCTAGGCGGTGCCCAGAGATGTAAATAAGGCCTCCAAATAGTCTGTTCTGATTGGTGTGTTACCCAAATCCTATCTTAGGACCAATCCAAATTGAGGGATTCTGACACTTTGCAACATTGGGGGGTGGTACACCGTCCCCAAACTGTATATCTACCCTGGGTTCACCTAGGGAAATTGTCCGACTTGTCTGGTTTAGCTGACCTGTCACTGACCCATCGCACTCAATAGGTGACTGAAGATACAGAACACTACGGAGTACTCTGTCCGAAATTGACCATAGACTAAGGTTCTACTGAACCTTAAAGTGCTGGCGAAGCACTTTGCTGGGAGTTCGCTGACCCAATCGGGGTCTTGATCGATAGCTGCAGAGAGGGTGGAGCGCAGGCGTTGCTTCCAAACTGCGGGTGTGGTCCTGTCCTGAGCGGTCCTGTCCTGAGGGTTTCCTGTCCTGTCCTGAGGTCCTGTCCTGATTTCTAATCTGAGGGTTTCCTGTCCTTTCCTGGGTGTCCATTCTGCACCTGCTGTCCATTGAGGGTATCCTTCCTTGAGGGTTTCCTGTCCTTAACTGACCCGTGGCCAGGGTTTGGTTTCCACACCAGTCTAGGTAAATATTGCTCTGAAATCTTTGAACTTGCACCTTTCTATTTTTCTGTCTTTTGCTTCAATAAAGACACACCTTTGCACATGTTGATTTTTCCATGCTTTGCCGCAAACTATTGAATCATAAAGTCATTTGCATATTTTCATAACGTGTTCCCATGTTACCCTATCTGTTAGAAATCATATTTTGCATTGCAGTTTGTCATTTTCTGATATGGTCTAGAACGTCCTTACTTAAACTGTCTAAAGAACTTTTGCCCTAAATGCATAGCGTTTCCTGTTGCATCCCATATTAGCATTTCCATGATTACCCTGACTTTATTTCTCTATAGTTATGTACTTTTCATTATCTTGATTATCGATTGTCTTATCCTTGTAAATCTAATGCTTACTGAGAACGAACTTTAGATAAAGATTTTAAAACTTCCAGTTGTCCGTGGTCATTTACAAAAGTATTGAATGTCATTTTGAGTTGTATTTTGCTGCCTTTCCTTTTACAGCTAGCTCCCTGATCCATTGTGGTCATAGGTACCCGTGTCGGTGGATGGTAAGTCGGGTACACTGAGTAATTACAGTAGGGAATTCACACAAATTGGTAGCAGCCCGTGAAGTCACCCGGTCAATGTATATGGTGAATTGAAATATATGGGCCCGAAGCCGGAAGCGGCGAAATTATTGGTTGGGTGACCTCGCGCGCTCTATCAGTACCATCAACAAATGATGTATAATGTAACTAAGTCCTAAAACCTTCTATTAACTGCAATGCTTTTTAATGAGGTGCTATCATGTATATTGGTCCAAAGAAGGCTGCCGACACTTCTTGGATGAAGTGCTGACAGCCAATCAGATCTCACGATGAGATGTGAGGTTAGGCTCCACCCAGATATATATATTTTTTTCTTTTGATTTTCTCAGGAACTACTGGAGAGATTTACACCATTTAACAAAAAGGGTGATCTGTGTACCAGACCCTACCATTTTCCCAAATTTGGTGTAATTCCGTTCTGCGGTTCGGGCTTTAGCCGTGTCTAATCGTCATATGGAAATTAACATGGGGAAAACACGTTTTGGGACCCCCCTTTTTGCTCGGCCCCTGCTTGACGAATCTTCCCAAGACTTTCAGGGAAGGAGCGGAGCGGAGCAAGCCATCTTCTTTGAGAAATTCGCAAAGATTCAACAACCGGCGCCAAAGTTATTCCCAATAGAATGTTGCAGATTTCCTATGGAAACTAGGTCCTAACTATAACTACCTACTGGCGACCGCCAGTAGGTAATATATATATATATATATTCATATGTATGCACTGCAAAGATATGCTTAGATATATCACATTAAGAAGCTGCCCGGAGTTCCAAAGAGCTTCCAAATCTGACCTTGCCCTGACAAGCTTCAACAGCCACTCGGAACCACATTAGAGGTCACTTTGCTCGTCCTGACTCCATGTTAGTTTGCTTATCTGGATGTGCAATACGCTTACAAAGTAGGTCTGTAGTTTAATTGGCAGAGTGCTGAGCTGGCCTTTCTGTGCTGCCCATATCTAGCTATTTATAATTGGCATGGTGCACATCCTACATATCCCTGTTAGTAATAATTGGCACAGTGCCCTATTCTCGTTACGCTGACATTGCATTATTAAATGTATATAGGACCCAGAAACCAGTCACTCGGAGAAGAAGCACAAGTTAGTGACCTGACTTCTTGCTTGTGGATAAGCAAGCATGCAAGGGTACCAATAAATACATTTCATTTGCTTTCTGAGCAAACTGCTGTGTCTTGAGTTTCTTTCAGTTGATCCTGGGAGGGTTCAAAGTATTTCCCTAACAGTTGCATGGCAAGTTACAAAGGTAAGTTAATATATTTATTTAGTATCGCCCTCGATACAAGCTAGCCACCAATGCATTCATCTGTAAAAACTTGAAGCCTTTTTGTTTTAAGTATATATAGTGGTAGGGGTCATGCACAAATTACCCTCATATACCTGAGCATATACATCAACGATGTAGAATCATTGAAAGAAACAGTAAGGAGGGATAAATCAAGAATATTTATTTACATACAGAGTACAATTAATTACCCTGCTGTTCTCTAATTCTGATTAAAGAAAAATTAATTTCTACTATTCTAGCTTGTGTACGTTACAAGTGACGGAAAAGAAAACACAGTATAGTCACAACAAACTAATACATATACAATTTACATATGTACACAATATATATTTCATTACAAAAACAATTAAATCACACTCATATATATTAACCGTGGGTGTAAAATCCGTTCTGCTCGCTGAATTTTTGCGGATTTTTGGCAATTTTGCGATGCGCAAATCGCGCAAATTTGACCAAAAAGCCGCAATTCACAAGCTGGTGGATTTTTTTGCTTGGTCGCGCTTGAAAAATACAATATCACGCGCGCTGTGTTGACTTACCGTGATTCTGAGTCCGCCGAGTTGTTTTTCTCCCGGTTTGCGTGTGCTGTGCCAATTTTGGAACTTGCTGCGTGATCGTGCAAGAGTTTTTCGGCAGCGTGTACGTCATCGCGGCCCGCCATTTTGCACAGCGAGAGTTTGACAACGCGAGTACGTCATAAGGGCAAGCGATCACTCATCGCTGGAGTAAACAATTGCAAACACGTAGATGCAGCGCATCGCTTACTTTGAACAGCTCGCTTTCCCGAACTTGCAAAAATTGCAATTCTGCACAAGAAATCCACCGCAGGCAGCATAAACTTTCTGAAAATGATGATTTTGAACAGAATAACTCCTCCGATTGACATTTGGCTGCGCTTTTTTGTGCAAGAGTCCATTTTTGGGGGTGGGGGGTGGGAGGAAGGAGGTGCCCCAGAGTCTCCAACTTCCTGTTGCTGTCCAGCAGGCTCCTCCCAGTGCTTTGTCCATCTCCTGGTCACTTTTCATTTGGATCTGGAAGGATTATTTTTTGTGGCTGCTGCAGGATATTTGTATTTGAGGACTTTTTGGACTTTGGAGTTTTTGGATCACTTTTGTATTTTAGATTTTACAAGTAAATTGGTGTTGTTTGTTTGGGGCATTGCAGTTGCTGCAACTACAATTTTAAAACTTTTTCACAACTTTAAAAAATATATATTATGAGTAGCCACAGTATCCAGTAGGCCCAGGGTTAGTCATGGGTGCATGATACAACTGTTTCTGTGAGTTTTGTTGACCTCAAATCTCATTAATGTCACTGAATTGTAGCTCACTATATGTGGATTTTATTTTTAATCATCATTGAGGGCATGGATTGTGGTGATTTTTGTGTGTTTTTCGACTTTTTGGGGAGGTATTGGGGCCTGGCCATGTGGGTGGGGGCAATTTTGAGGCCTGGTCCAGGCAGGGCCTGGCCATGTGGCTGGGGGGTCAAGGGGCCATTTTGAATCCAGGCAGTGGGCTCATGCCTGCACCCAGTTTGCCTTGCTTTCATCCATTAGACCCAAGGGTAATTAGTGCTGCATGGGCCAAGTCTTTCTGTGGGGTGTCTTGAATTTAAACATCATTGAGGCCATGGATGGCATTGGATTGTGGTGATTTTTGTGTGTTTTTCGACTATTTGGGGTGTTGTTGGGGCCTGGCCATGTGGGTGGGGGCCATTTTAGGCCTGGTACAGGCAGGGCCTGGCCATGTGGGTGGGGGTCAAGGGGCCATTTTGAAGCCAGGCAGTGTGAATAATTTCACATTCCCAATGCATTTCGGCAAATATAATTGCCCTTATCCGGGGATGTCTCTATAAAGAATGAAATTGTAATGCACTCAGTATGACGAACAACATATTGCAATCATAAAAAACTAACAAGACTAACAGAAAATAAAGTCATATTAGTATCATTCAAATCCATGCATATGTGAGGATAATGTGCCTGCCCTGTTAAATAATAAAGCGTGTGAAGCTAAATCGGTGTTTGTCGCTGATTCAATGTTCATGAGAAAAACTGTGAACTAGCTCGTGCTGCACAAAAAATTTGTACTTAATATGGTGAAAAGTGATGAAAGCGGCAGGGTGTGCTTAGACTGGCCTGCCGCGGGTAGATGAGATAGATTGTTACGCCCCTGTGATAAATTAGGTTGTGAAGCTCTCGCGAAAACAAACGTGTGCACTTCAGTGATACTCTCATCTAACTGCAGTATCCTGCTCAGATTCTAAAAGGATGTATAGTGATTAAGCCCAAGAGTAAAGTTGCCGGGGCTAATGGTGTTCGAAACGGGCTTACCGCAATGGGTTCTGCTCCTTCACTCCGACATGAAACTGGAAATGAAGGGCATGACCTAGGAAGTAAATTTAGCTTGGTGGAACCTGGCGCGTCACTAGGCAATGTGAAATTTTAAGTGTCCGTCCACGGAGATAAGATTCCGTGTAGACTGAAGTTTGGGAAAAAATATATAAAATGAGGTACGGTTGTTGAAAAAATGATAATAAATGCGATGCAACCTAGAAAAATAAATGGAATCGCTGTAGTCCCTAAGTGAATCAATAAAGATCCCAGTGTCTAAAAAAATTAAAAAAAGATTTAAATAAGAGAGCATGTCCCGCCTCCCTACGTGAAGAACATGTGACGTATGTGTGGACTCGTGAGTCTTAGTGTGTGCTAATGCGCAAACAACATAAATATGTACAAACTGGGGTATGCCACTAGATAAACAAAGGATCTGATATCTGTCAAAGATAACAACTGTATTCCATACGGTCATTGAGGCCAGTTTGCCTTGCTTTCATCCATTATGCCCAGGAGTACTCAGTGGTTCATGGACCAAGTCTTTCTGTGGGGTGTCTTGAATTTAAACATCATTGAGGCCATGGATGGCATTAGATTGTGGTGATTTTTGTGTTTATTGACTTTTTGGGGTGTTGTTGGGGCCTGGCCATGTGGGTGGGGGCCATTTTAGGCCTGGTACAGGCAGGGCCTGGCCATGTGTGTGGGGATCAAGGGGCCATTTTGAAGCCAGGCAGTGTGCTAAGGCCTGCACCCACTTTGCCTTGCTTTCATCCATTAGGCCCAGGGGTACTCAGTGGTGCATGGACCAAGTCTTTCTGTGTGGTCTCTCTTCTATTAATTTAAATATCCATTTTGGATTAAAATTGCCATTTGTATTTTGTGTCTTTCCGTTTTAGGGTGTGTTGTTGTAATAATAATAAATGCAATGCCTAGTTGCAAATATTAATTGAAGCACGACATATGCAACATTTATTTAACTGATGTTCCTCTGGCTTCCTTTGCTTTTAGGTGCACAAGAGAATCACATCAGTCATCGTTCATCATCAGTGCCAGGAAGATGTCCTGCAGCGGTGTGTGCAGCACAACGTCACGTGACGTCACGTGTGGCCACAGACAACTCTGCGACTTGTGCAACTGCGGCCTGCTGTTCTGACATCTGAAGAAGATGGGCCCAAAGAAAGGTGGCGGTAGCGCCTCTATGAAAAAAGTTGCCCCTGCCAGTAAGAAGGAGCAGAAGAAGCAAGTGGCACCACCTACCAAGGCCAGAGTGATCAGAGCCTATGGCTTTGATGTTATATCTTACGCTGATGACACCCAGATTTTAATCACACTGGGTCCCAACCCGAATGAAACCAAACAACGTTTCAAAAACTACCTGTTCCATGTTTAGAAATGGAGGAACACCAACCACCTTCAGTTAAATAGCAGCAAATCAGAAATCATGCTTTTTGGCAAAGCCATGGAACACTGGACCAATGACTGGTGGCCAGAAAACCTGGGAAACTGTCCAACGGCAAAGGAATATGCCCGGAATCTGGGCGTTTACATGGATAATAAACTGTCCATGAAAAAACAAATAAACCATAGTTTGGGCACCTGTTTTGGACTAATGCGTAGCTTGAGGAAAGTTTTCAAGTGGATCCCTGTTGAGGCCCGGAAACCTCTAGTCCAGGGTCTCATCATAAACAGAATGGATTATGGAAATGCACTTCTCCTATCTATAAACGAACATCTTCTGAATAGACTCCAGGTCCTTCAGAATACCGCAGCCCGGCTTACTCTCAATCTGCCACGAAGAACCTCATCGGCTCCCTGTTTAAAAAGCCTTAATTGGCTGCCGGTGAAAAAGCAAATTCTCTTTAAAACCTTATGCCTGGTCCATAAATACATGTATGGAAATGGGCCTAAATACTGGTCTCAAAAGCTAAGATGGTATTTGCCTAAAAGAGATTTGAGATCTAGTAATGAGTCTCGACTGGTGCCACGGAGAATATCGACCTCCAGAAACGGAGGGCGTGCATTCTCTTTCCTCGCTCCTGCCTCATGGAGTAAAATGCCTCTCAATCTCCGTACTATCCCTGAACACAGCAGCTTTCGCAAAAAGCTAAAAACCTGGCTATTTGCATATTAGACCATCTGTCCCTCTAGTCAGAGCCATCTGCAAGCACCATGAGACTCCTTGGATGTGATTTGTGCGCGATACAAATGTCCTTGACTTGACTTGACTTGACAAGGAGACTGGCGTGCCCACATACACCTTTTTGGGGGAAAAAAAACTACGCCTGCAGCAGCAGCGGTGTCCGCCGGGGACCAAGCTGGGAGCAGCACCTCCGCTTCATTGGGCTCAGTGCCACCACGCCAAGTTAGGTCCAAGACCATGAGTGCTGCAGAGGCAGCCACTGTAATTGTTCAATCACCATCGACCAGTGATGTTGGCTCATCGCAAGAAAGAAGCATCCAATCAATGCATGGTGTAACTCATCAACAACCATAGCCGCAACAACAACCACAGGTGCAACTAGTACAAGCGCAAGTACATGCGCAAGGAGAGGCGCAAGGAGAGGCACAACTAGAGGCGCTTGGAGCGGCACAACTGCCCACAATGCTTGTTCCTCCAGAAGTAGGGGCACATCAGGAAATCGAGATTCAAGCGGAGGTATCATCCGAGGAAGCCACTCCTCCTGATGATGATCCATTGTCTTCCAGATCCCCAGCAAGAAAAATGTCAAGGAGGGCTACTACTACAAGTCTTCTTCAAGTACGCTTCCTTCTGATGATCTTGATGTTGATTGGAACCCACCAATGCAGTCTGAGAGTGAGGCACGCCATGAGCCGACAAAGGTAGCTAAGCCTAAAAGGAAGGTTCCCGCAAGGCTTCCACATATGGGTGATGACGACGAACAAGAAGTGGTGTATTCTGCTGCTATTGATGAACAGTCTGACGACGACCCAGTCATCACAGTCATCACTCCCCAGCGGGCATGCAGCAGACAGACATTTTTACCCTATTCCGAATTGCTGCTGAGCGGGATGTGGGCGGCGTGGCACTGGTACCACCACCAACGCAGTTAACTAGTACACCAACATGACCTACAGCTTCCATATTTTCTCGTCAGAAGGGCCGGCAGGGACCTCCATCCAGCTCAACCTCCATGACCTCAAGTAGTGGTGCTGTAAGTGCACAACATAGTCAAATTCAGCCACGCCCATCCTCCACTTCATCTGGCATTGAAAGTAGCACCTCCACCACCAGCAGACATCTCCAGTCCCCAGTTTGGGACTTCTTTAGTGTTAGCAAAAAGTCGGAAAACATGGTTGTTTGTTCGATTTGTAAAAGTGTAGTTAGTTGGGGTAAGCTTGGTACCAACTATGGTACCCGAGGCCCGAGAGGTCACACTATCATTTGGGAGGCGCACCTAAGGAAGATCCGGGAATACAAAAAAAGTACAACAAATCCAAATGTATAAATTCATATTGCATCTGATGATGACGAGGGGCTGATCGTGCAGGGGGGAAGTGAAGAAGCGACAGACATTTTTTCTGGTACACCCAGTACCCCTGGCAGCAGCACTGCAGTGGTAGCGCCCACACTCTCTACCCCAGCAACATGTATGAGCCACACTAAGAGTCTGGGAGAGACACCAATGCGAAAAAGTACATCAAAAAGCCTAACTGGTTTGAAGGAGTCTGCATCAGCACGTAAAATGGTCCAAACCACCATAAGAAGCATGTTTTGGTCGGAGGCGCCATTTGGACGCAACCACCCAACGGCACGTCTGTATAACGCAAAGCTGGCCAAAATGCTAGCGCTGGACCTTCTCCCTTTTTCTTTTGTGGAAGGGGTGGGTTTTCTAGAATTTGTGGCAACAGTCTGCCCTAAATGGAAGGTTCCTAGCCGGTCCTATTTTGCCAGAGTTGTGGTTCTAGCACTACATCAAGATGTGCTGGAGGTGATTGGGGCAGCTTTGCAGAAGAGAACTGTTCACACTATCCACCTGACAACAGACATGTGGACCAGTTGACAAGCCCTTGATTACATGTGCATCACTGCACACTGGGTCTCTTTTGCAGGGGTTACAGACAAGTTACGTGCAGGTGTTGACCCGAACACAGTTTTTCAAGCTACTCGGAAACATGCAACAGTAGCCATGTTTGCCATGGAGAAATCTCATACTGCAGTAAACATTTTGGCTGAGTTTCAGAGTAAGGTCTATGAATTGGTTATGTTTCCCCGGATAATGGCAGTAGTGTAGTTCAGGCCATGCATGAGGGTGGCTATTTCAGAGTGCCGTGTTTGGCGCACAGTATTAACATTGTTGTGCAAGATTTCTTGAAAAGAGAAAACACAGTCAGCAAGTTACTGACCACCTGCCGAAGAATCTGCACACATTTCAGCCATTCTTTTAAGGCCCGGAAGCAGCTGAGGACCATGCAATGTGAACGTAGACTGCCAGTCAGAGGACTCATCCAGGAGGTGGTAACACGTTGGAACTCAACCTTCTACATGCTTGAGCGTCTGTCTGAGCAGTGGGTCGTAATCAATCAGTATGTCTTTGCACTGGGTTCTACTATGAAAGACATGTGGCTAGAGTTGGAGGTATGGAAGCTAGTTGAAAGCCTGACAGACATGCTTCGTCCTTTTGAGGTCTTCACGCGTGAAGTCAGCAGGGAGGACTGTACTTTGGGCAAAGCTATCCCATTGTGCTAGAGCACCAACTGAAGGCGGTGTCTTCAACGTTCCGAGATGATGCTGAAAAGTAAGACGCATATCAGTTGGCGGAGAGGTTATTAAGCCGCCTAGTTGACAATGAAAGGCTTAAAAAAATACATACAGAACAACATTACATTTGTGCCACTATTCTGGATCCACTCTACAAAAAGGCCGTGACCAGCAAATAATTAATTCCTTTTAATGAAGCAGATTTTTCAAAGTACAAACATTGGCTAGCTCTGTCAGCCACTCGGTTCGAAAAAGAGCGACAAAAAATTGAAGGGACCGGCAGAAGTACTACTGAATCAGCAGGTCATCCGGCATCAAGTTCCACTTCTGAATCTGTGGCCGAAGGGAATCACTGTCCCTCACAGCCGTTAATGACACCAGCAACCGAATCATCATCCTCATCTGCTCCAGGCCCAGCCATAATATTGTCGGAAGTGGATTGGATAACTCGTCAAGGGTTCGGTCGTTCCAGTGATGCAAAGGCCACAGAGAGTACGCAAAGTGGAGCAACCCTGGAGAACCTTGAGTCGATGGTGCAGGCCTATCTGGATGACCCAACAGAGGTCTTTGTTAATCAGAACCCATTGCTGTATTGGTATTGGAAAAGGCCTCTATGGCGACTGATCACCAACCTGGCTCTAAATTATTTGTCTTGCCCACTCGCAAGTGTGTCTTCTGAAAGTGTTTTCAGTGCTGCTGGTGCCATTGTAACTTCAAAAAGGACCCGCCTCTCGCCCAAAAATGTGGAGAGGTTAACAATGATCAAGATGAATCAGTACTTCATACCATAAGATTACAAAATACGTGAAGGCACGAAGGAAGAAGAGGACACCGACTTAGGTGACGGAAGTTCTTCTCTGTTAGCTGACCTACTCCCATCTCAATTCACAGAGTTTGAGGATGAGCTCTACTTCCCTGACACCAATCAATCAATCAATCATGCCACTTGTATAGCGCACTACTCACCCGGGAGGGTCTCAAGGTGCTTGGGGGGAGGGGTATGCTACTGCTCGAACAGCCAGGTCTTGAGTTGTTTCCTGAAGGTGAGATGGTCCTGGGTCAGCCGAAGGTGGATGGGGAGGGAGTTCCAAGTCTTGGCAGCCAGGTAAGAGAAGGATCTTCCTCCGGCGGTGGCTCTTAGGATGCGTGGTACGGCTGCGAGGGCGAGGCTGGTGGACCGTAGCTGGCGGGTGGGTGTGTAGAAGGTCAGGCGGTCGTTGAGGTACTTGGGGCCCAGGTCGTGGAGAGACTTGTGTGCGTGGGTGAGGAGCCGGAACGTGATCCTCTTGTCGACGGGGAGCCAGTGCAGGTTCCTCAGGTGGCTGGAGATGTGGCTGTGTCGGGGGACATCCAGGATGAGTCAGGCGGAGGCGTTCTGGATGCGCTGGAGTCTTTTCTGTAGATTGGCTGTGGTTCCGGCGTAGAGGGCGTTTCCGTAGTCCAGTTGGCTGGTGACGAGTGCCTGGGTGACAGTCTTCCTGGTCTCGGTCGGGATCCAGCGGAAGATCTTGCGAAGCATACGCAGGGTGTTGAAGCACGATGAGGAGACGGCGTTGACTTGTCTGGTCATCGAGAGGGAAGGGTCCAGGATGAAGCCCAGGTTGCGTGTGTGGTCGGTTGGCTTGGGTGCGGTGCCCAGAGCTGGGGGCCACCAGGAGTCGTCCCAGGCGGAGGGCGAAGATCCCAGGAGGAGGACTTCCATCTTGTCCGAGTTCAGTTTCAGGCGGCTGTCCTTCATCCACTCTGCGACGTCTTTCATCCCTTCGTGTAGGCAGGTTCTGGCGGAGTCGGGGTCTGTGGTGAGGGAGAGGATCAGCTGGGTGTCGTTGGCGTAAGAGATGATGTTGAGGTTGTGCTGGCGTGCGATGGCTGCGAGAGGTTTCATGTAGATGTTGAAGAGGGTGGGGCTGAGTGAAGATCCTTGCGGGACGCCGCAGATGACTTCAGTGGCCTCGGAGCAAAACGGGGGGAGGCGGACTCTTTGTGTTCTTCCGGCGAGGAACGAGATGATCCACTCCAGTGCCTTCTCTTGGATACCGATGTTGCTGAGGCGCTGGACTAGGGTGCAGTGGCAGACCGTGTCGAACGCAGCGGAGAGGTCCAGGAGGATGAGGGCCACTGTTTCCCCCTTGTCGAGCAGGGTCCGGATGTCGTCGGTGGCTGCGATGAGGGCCGTCTCTGTGCTGTGGTTGGCTCTGAAGCCGGACTGCGAGGGGTCGAGGGATCCGTTCGTCTCGAGGAAGGCGGTCAGCTGTCTGTTGACGATCTTCTCGATGACTTTAGCAGGAAAAGGGAGGAGCGAGATGGGGCGGAAGTTTTTGAGATCGGTGGGGTCCGCTGTAGGTTTCTTCAGGAGGGCGCTGATCTCGGCGTGCTTCCAGCTCTCCGGGAAGGTGGCTGTGTTGAAGGAGGCATTGATGATGTTCCGGAGTTGGGGTGCGATGGTGGAGTCGGCCTTGTTGAAGACGTGGTGTGGGCAGGGGTCGGTCGGTGATCCGGAGTGGATGGTGTTCATCGTGCGGGCTGTGTCTTCGGTGGTCACCGTGGTCCAGGTGCGAAGGGTGGCGGTGGGGGGCGTTGGTTCAACGGTTGGGTGCGTGGGTGGGGGGCCGAAGCTGTTGTGGATGTCGGCGATCTTGCGGTGGAAGAACGAGGCGAGGGAGTCGCAGAGGTCTTGTGACGGAGTGATGTCGTTGGTGCCGGTGCTGGGGTTGGAGAACTCCTTGACGATAGTGAAGAGCTCTTTGCTGTCATGGGCGTTGTTGTCCAGTCGTTCCTTCAGGGATTTCTTCTTGGTGATGCGGATGAGCTGGTGGTGCTTGCGGGTAGCGTGTTTGAGGGCGGTCATGTTGTCGGTGGTCCGGTCGAGAAGCCAGGCTTTCTCGAGGGTGCGGCAGGTCTTCTTGGAGTCCTTGAGGTCGTCGGTGAACCAGGATGCCTTCTTGCTTCTGGGTCTGCTGGGAGGGTTCTTTAGTGGCGCAAGGTCGTCGGCGCAGGCGGTCAGCCACTGTGTGAAGTTGCGGGCGGCTTCGTTGGGGTCCGTTGTGTTGGCGGGTGGCCTCTGGCTGAGGTAGGTGGTGAGCTGGTCTGCGGTGATCTTGCTCCAATTCCTGTGAGGTACCTGTTGCGGGTGGTGGTGGGTCGTGGATCTTTTGAAGCTGAAGTGGACGCAGCTGTGGTCGGTCCAGTGGAGTCCGGTGGCGTGGCTGAAGGTGATGTACTTGCTGGAAGAGAAGACGGGATCAAGCGTGTGGCCGGCGTAGTGGGTGGGGGTGTTGACCAGTTGCTTGAGTCCGAGGTTGGCGAGGTTTTCCAGCAGGGCGGTGGTGTTGCGGTCCTTGTTGTTCTCCAGGTGGAAGTTGAGGTCCCCGAGGAGGATGTAGTCAGTGGAGGGGAGGGCGTGCGGGCTGATGAAGTCTATGATGTCTTCGCTGAATTGTGTGCGTGGTCCCGGGGGTCTGTAGACGAGGGTGCCTCTGAGGGTCGTCTTTGGGTCGGTGTGAATCTGGAAGTGGAGATGTTCTGCTGCGGCGAAGGAGTCGATGGCGTCGGTCGTGATGCGGATGGTGTTCCTGTGGACGATGGCGATGCCACCTCCGGTCTGGTTGATGCGGTCCCTCCTGATGATCTTGTACCCGTCCGGGATGGCGATGGCGATGTCGGGTGCAGAGGAGGCGTTCATCCAGGTTTCCGTGAGGAAGGCGACGTCCGGTGATGTAGCGTCGAGGAGGTTCCAGAGTTCCACGGCGTGTCTGTGGACGGAGCGGGTGTTGATCAAGATGCACTTGAGGGGGTTGCTGCTGGTGTTTGTCTTGGCGGGTGCGGGGCAGGTTCGGAGGCAGGTGAACTTGCAGGTGCAGCAGGTGAAGGGTCCGTGGGTGCGTCTCGGGGTGGCTCGGCAGCAGGCGTGGGTCCGGCCGGCATTGAGTGCGTTGAGAGTGGCGGCGTCGTAGGTCAGTCGGGTCGTCTTGCCTCGGCGGGGAGGGCCAGGGGTCCTGGTGCTGGGTGCGGGCCCGGCGCGGACGGGTGCAGACGGGCTTACCTTTGGCGCACCTTCGGCGCTCAATCGGCACTCCCGCTGCGCGCGTCCGCTGCGCGCGTCCGCTGCGCGGTCGCTCTGGGGGCGTCATAAGAAAGGAGCCGGGAGGGAGGAGCAGCTGGGTGGCGGGAGCGGGCGGCTAATGGAATCACAGGGGGGCGGGGCCGCAGGGAGGCAGCGGCGGGAAATTCCAAGAAGCAGCAGGCAGCGGGAAATTCCCAGGAGCAGCGGGAAATTCCCAGGAGCAGCGGGCAGCGAGCAAAGGAATCTGCAGGCAGGAGGCGGCAAAGGCAGGCAGGAGCGGCAGCAGGGAGTGGGGCGACCAAGCCCTGTGGAGGGCTGAGCAGTCACACTCTGTGGTCCCCTACGGTCCCCTTAAGTAAGGAGCCGGGAGGGAGGAGCAGCTGGGTGGCGGGAGCGGGGCGGCGAATGGAATCACAGGGGGGCGGGGCCGCAGGGAGGCAGCGGCGGGAAATTCCAAGAAGCAGCGGGCAGCGGGAAATTCCCAGGAGCAGCGGGAAATTCCCAGGAGCAGCGGGAAATTCCCAGGAGCAGCGGGCAGCGAGCGAAGGAATCTGCAGGCAGGAGGCGGCAAAGGCAGGCAGGAGCGGCAGCAGTGAGTGGGGCGACCAAGCCCTGTGGAGGGCTGAGCGGTCACACTCTGTGGTCCCCTACGGTCCCCTTAAGTAAGGAGCCGGGAGGGAGGAGCAGCTGGGTGGCGGGAGCGGGGCGGCGAATGGAATCACAGGGGGGCGGGCCGCAGGGAGGCAGCGGCGGGAAATTCCAAGAAGCAGCGGGCAGCGGGAAATTCCCAGGAGCAGCGGGAAATTCCCAGGAGCAGCAGGAAATTCCCAGGAGCAGCGGGCAGCGAGCGAAGGAATCTGCAGGCAGGAGGCGGCAAAGGCAGGCAGGAGCGGCAGCAGTGAGTGGGGCGACCAAGCCCTGTGGAGGGCTGAGCGGTCACACTCTGTGGTCCCCTACGGTCCCCTTAAGTAAGGAGCCGGGAGGGAGGAGCAGCTGGGTGGAGGGAGCGGGGCGGCGAATGGAATCACAGGGGGGCGGGCCGCAAGGAGGCAGCAGCGGGAAATTCCAAGAAGCAGCGGGCAGCGGGAAATTCCCAGGAGCAGCGGGAAATTCCCAGGAGCAGCGGGAAATTCCCAGGAGCAGCGGGCAGCGAGCGAAGGAATCTGCAGGCAGGAGGCGGCAAAGGCAGGCAAGAGCGGCAGCAGTGAGTGGGGCGACCAAGCCCTGTGGAGGGCTGAGCGATCACCGAGGCCTGAAAATGACTTCCTTTTTTTTTCCTTATTCACTTTTATTCCTGTGTGTCTGTCTTTGTTTTGCAACTTTTACCACAACAAAACTCTAATCACCTAACCACAAGTCCATCAGGAGCACTGTCTTCATCTTATTTCCCTATTGATTTGAAGGTGCCGCAGTCTGCATTCCTGAGGTTCACAAGTTCACAAGTTCAGTCATGCTCCTCTATCCTCCTCCTCCAGACTCCCCCTATCCATTTCCCTCAAGGCAGATGACTGGATTACGCAGAATCAAGAAACTTTGTCTTCGTAGACGAGTCCCCTCAAGTGGGACTGAAATTACTGACTGCATGCTGATTGCTGACAGTTACTTCTGAAATTGACAGGAGAGGCTGCCCTGTGGGCCTTCACTTTTAGAAGAAGATGTGGACAAAAAGTGGAAGAGGTAATGAATAATGAGAAGATGGCATGCAGTGGACAGCAATGGCTGTCTGGCTCTGATGAAAGCAATTGCTGTTTGTTTGTTGTGGATGAAATGAATCATATGTCTTCTGTTATTATTTAATCTTTTACACACCAAATGTAACTCAAGTCTACTCTGCTTTTTTTTTTTTTACCTTGTTTAATTCATATGGTACTTCAACTGCAGGGGCCACTACTTTGCATTTTCCAATATGCAAAATGTCCTTGGAGTGAATTCGCTGTTTGCCAATATACCATGATGATTGATGATGAGTGTTGATGATCAAAGTTAAATAATATATCTTTTTTCTTTACAGTCACTCACTGGGATGGATGGATCATCATCGTCGGTTTACGGACGAATTACGGCCAATTTGTGACGTGAGTGGAAAACAGGTAAACCAGTCTACAACAACTACTACAGCAGAACTACATGTCTGTCTAGTCGTGGTATGGAGTGGTCGAGGCAGTGTAGTGTTGTTATGCCAGGCAGAGTCCAGACAGCAGTTCATGTAAAATTGGGCCTATGTGGCTTGCTGCATACAATTAGATATGCTTTGTCTGTCTGTGTCAAAGAGCCTAGGTATGCTACATCAGGTTGCTTCACTCAGTGGTGCCTGCCTTGACCGTCTGCATGGCCCGGCCGTAAGCATGGGCCAAAAATCCGTTCCGCTCAAGAAATTTGCGGATTATCGCCGGCAAATTCGCAATCCGCGAAATTGCTGAAAATTCACAAATTCGCGAGCCGTTGGATATTTTTTTTTTTGGCCAGCTCAGTGTAGGGTTGAGGGCTAGGTTTGAGGGAATTTGGGTGTTGTTTAGGGTTTAGGGCTGTTTTGGGGGTTCTGTGCGGTTTACTAGGGTTTACTAGTCTAGGGCTCAGGGCCTGATGCAGGCTTGTTCATAATGATGTTGGCAAAGTTTTAGGGGGGTTTGGCGTTTTTTGGTCCAGAATTGGGTGAATTTTGGCCTTTTTTAGTGTTTTGCGGGTGCGTGTGTTTGTTAGGCCTCTGCAAGGTAGCAGTATTGCATGTTTTTGGGGGGCTGGTTGGGGGTTTTCTACACTTTTGGGGGTGGGTTGAGGGGTCTGGGAGCACTGCTGAGAATGTCTCATTTTGATTGCAAGTGGTTTGAAGAAAATCCATGGTGGAAAAGGGGGGTTTGGGCCTAGCTGCAGAGTGCGTTTTGGCACGATTTTAACTTAGGCCTCTCTGTAGATAGCAGTGTTGCATGTTTTTAAGTGCCTGTTTGGGGGTGTGCTACATTTTTGGGGGTGGCTTGAGGGGTCTGGGAGCACTGCTGGGAATGTCTAATTTTGATTGCAAGTGGTTTGAAGCAAATCCATGGTGGAAAAGGTTTTCTTTTTAGCACTCTTGCATGTTTTTGGGGGGCTGTTTGGGGGTGTTCTACATTTTTGGGGGTCGATTGAGGGGTCTGGGAGCACTGCTGGGAATGTCTAATTTTGATTGCAAGTGGTTTGAAGAAAATTCATGGTGGAAAAGGGGTGTTTTGGGCCTAGTTTCAGAGTGCGTTTTTGCACGATTTACCTCATCCTTGAAAAGAAGACGCACTTTCGAAATGATGCTTGTATGTAATACTGTCACCTCTGAAACTGAAAGTGTTATTTTTGCGCTACACAGAGTACCTTATATTTTTTCTCTGTGGTGTTTTAATATCACTTCCTGTTTTTCCATCAACAATTACAGGCTGGCTTTTACCCTGTGCCGTGGAACAAACGATTAACTCAGGCTTACCATTAGCGATACGCAATTCTGCATCAGGCAGGCAGTGGACAGTGTGTCTGGTCACCATGATTGATTGACGGACCGTCAGATGGAATGGAGGAGTACCGCAAATAAGAGGAATGGCTGGATGCATGCAACTTCACAAATTCAACAGGACAACTACAACATACAGTTACAGTATCCTTTTCACTTCTCCTTATCTTTTAAATGTTCTTGTTGTGAACTTGAACTTCTACGAGTGTGACTCTGTGCCTTTGTTTGCTATCTGCTTCAAATTCATCCCTCCAGCTATTTGATAAGTTTCTTTGCTATTTTTAAAACTAATTTAATGTCCTAATAAGTGTTTATTCTCTCTGTGGTAAATAAATAAATAATACCCTATTTTTGACTAGGCATATATCATAACAGATAGCTCAATAAATAAGAGTCAAGATTCGAGGTAGTAGGAGTTTCTGCAGGTTTATTACAGCATAAAGGACAGGGACAGGACAACCTGCATAAAAACAGAATGAAAGGGCTAGAGTGGCCCGGCAGCTGCCGGGGCTGGGTCTGGGATGAGTGCGCTAACATTCAATAACAAAACACAGGCATATATACATAGCGCGAACACATAGCATTACATTGCAGTAGGCGTAGCAGTGGGTGGAGCAGAAGGCGTGACGCGTAACAGTCGCGAAAGATAACAGTAAAAGTAGGTGTAACTGGGAGTATACATAGACATGTGATGCAAACGTAACAGAATATGTCATGAATGGGGCGGAAACATAGGAGGGGGCTACCTAAGGAGCCGGGACCTCTAACCTGGTGGTGCGCGTAAACTGGCAATGACGTGTTACTAGGAGAAGCTGGGGGCTATGAACTCTGTGCTAGGAGCAGAGACTAAAGTCTGGAGGGTCGGAGCGACATGTACCTAAACCCTATCTAGTATCTGATGTTTAGGGAACATGTTGATATAAACTAGAAGTCATGAGGGGAAAAGCTAACTTGACTCTAAGACTGGACCATGCATTATTCTACATGTAGTGCGTGATGAAGAATACTAAATGACCATTAAATACAGTATTTCTCTAACGTGGAGCCGAATGGACTAGACAATGACGGAAACTATTGATGCAGTTCAGTAGCTTAAGAATGCAGAGAAGGAGGACTGAACTGATAGCTGGAACTATAACATACTTTTGGCAGACTCAGAGGCAGAGCCAGGCTGTACCGGGCACTGCGAGGCAGGAAGTAAGTGAAAGGTCGAGGATACAGGTGGGGGCTGGATCGCTCCTTAGCGAGGCTCAGGAGACAGGAGCTGAATCTAGGGTCCGGGCCCTGTTGAGGCCTAGAAACGGGGACTTTATAATGAAATAACGTGCACACTGGGAAACGTGGCAACGTAGCTTTACATAGGCCTGATATTCGTAGTATTCACGAGGACTGTAAACTGGCATACTAGAGGTGGACACAACTATAATTGCGTCTTGAATCGGACATGGGGAATAACATATGCATATTGGTCATGCACACATAACATATGATGGATGAGGCGTAGGGACACAGAACATGGCAAAATTTACTTTTCCACATTCCCTCCTTGTCACTACGTTTCCATCAGGAAACATCAATTTTCATGATACCGTCTATCATTTCATACAGTACCATTTGCTCGTCTCGAATTGTCTTGGAACGGGATTTAGAACGGGGCTTGGGACTAGGAATACAAGAGGTAGCACACATGCTGCAAATCGCAGGGCCACATTGTATACAGAGGCAGCAGCTGAATATGATCGCTACTGCAATACCTAGAAAGGACAGGACTTTCCATCCCCAGGCGGAAATTATATTCCAGAACCAACCGGACCATGTCCAGGTGCCTGGATCTTGGTGTAACAGATGGGCAATTTTATGGAGTCTGGTTATAGCTGAATAAACAGACGGCGCGTTATTTGGAATGAAAATGCAGCAACTAGATCCGATGACTCTACAGGCCCCGCCCCTATCGGCCAGTATGACGTCAAGGACGAGACGATTCTGTAAAACGACAAATCTCATAGCAGATTGCTCTTCAGTTAAGTTACCTAGAGCAGAGGCAGTCTCATTGACTACTGCTTCAAGGGTTCTGGTTAACCTACGAATTAGCTTACTATTCTGGACAGGTCCTACAAAGAAGAAGAAACCTTTATTGAAATCTGTATACTGTTCTAGAGTAGTTTCAGTATAATCGACAATCGGGGACTCCCTTCTATGTCTAATGTGTACTAGATGTGTGTTTCTGTGATAATCAGATGGTGCTAGGAAAACAGGTGGCAGTAGGAAGGCAATGTAACAGGTTCCCTCCCAATCGAGGGGCAGACGAACATATGCGGTCTGACCACAAACAAAATAAGAATGACGTGAGGCTTTGAAAATAGATTTCCCACTGTCACTATACTGGATAATAGTAGTACAATCACTATGTCCTACGTGTACAGAACCATAACTACGGACACATAATTCGCCTTTGACTGGTAGTACTGAAATAGCAGGTAAGTCTGGAGTGGTATCAGACTGAACATTCAGGACCATGAAATTCGACGAATAATTACCTAAATTATAAACTTCATTTTCTAGATCTAAACCTGTTCTGTGGGGGAGACCTTGCTTGTCTGGGAAACATGTACTGTTAAGAAAAGACATATCTGTTGAGGATGACGTTAACATGGACCATGCTCCACATGAACCATTATGTGAGAATGGATAAGGAAAGAGTGGCAGAACTCCCTTCGGTGTCTGGAAAGGGGGGAGTCGACCACACACCCAACAATTAGTGGCATTGCTGGTCTGGTGTGAATAATGTAACATGCGGATGAATGAGTTGTTGCGCATAGCGAGGCGGTAAGAATATTTGTGAGGAGGCAGATCACTAAACGTGTGCTCTACTGTAGCATTAGCAGACTTATTTACATGAGGAACTGGAAAATACAGGAAAAATGCATAACTGGTGCAGGAAATCATAATGCTGATGAATAATATGAAACTTAGGAAAACGATACATTGAATTGAACTTTGACTGACTCTCTCACTATGGGGGTCTATTTTATACATGTCAGAAACAGTCTAACCGTTTCACCTAGGGGAGGACTTATACAATCAAACTGACTGACTTACTAGACCGGAGCTTTTCCTTATACTCCTGTTGCGGAGTTTTCTCTAACAAGGGAGGGGTTGTAATAATGTCTTTTGCGGGACAGTCCTTTAAAACAATGTCTTGGCAGTCTTTAAAATCCTGGGAATCCTTGGAAATGTTTTTAGAAACGGGTTTCAATCCTTTGAAAAGTTTTACATGAGAAAGATGGACCCACCCCTTCCTGCCTTCCAACTTGACGGCAGTACGGGTGGTCAAGAGGACCTGACGTGGCTCCTTCCAACGAGGCTCCAGCGGACTTGATCTGTCAAAATTCAGGACCATCACAAGGGAACCTGGAACGATTTCATGCGGTGCCACCTCGGTATTGTCTGGAAATGCGGCGGCAACCTGTGAACGACATGAGTTGAGGGCAGACATCAAGGAAGCTAGGTAATCTGTCAGCATATTACATGAAACATCAGTAATACTTCGGGGTCTAGGAGTACCCCACATGTTAGGGGGGCGGCCGAATACGACCTCATACGGGGACAGACCTGATCTAGAATGTGCGACCATACGCATATAAAACAAAGCGACTGGCAGAGCTACTAACCAGTCCACACCTTTTTCTTTACAAACTTTAGCAATGCGGATTTTCAGAGTCTGATTATGTCTCTCGACTAGACCGGCTGCTTCAGGATGGCGTACACAATGGAACTTCCACTGGTACCCTAACAAAAGGGAAACGTGCTTCATGAGTTCAGATGAGAATGGCTGACCGTTATCAGAATATACGACTCTAGGGAGTCCATATCGAGGGAAGAATTCACGAACCAACTGCTTAGCAGTGGTCGCGGCTGTGTAATCTGGGACCGGATATGCTTCTGTCCACCTGGACAAAGCGCATACAACTACAAGGACATACTTGAAACCTCGACATCGCTCCATCTGAATATAATCCATCTGGAGGACCTCAAAAGGGTGGTCAGGGGGCTGGAAACCACCTTGTTCCACCGGGACACTTTTACCTGGATTAAACTGACAACATATCATACAGGTACGGATTTTCTGCTTGGCTGCAGCTCGTAAATGCTTGTTAAACCAAATGTTCTGAATACTGTCTAGCATTGCTTTTTCTCCTAAATGTGCTGGACTATGTGCGGTATTAATAATGACTTGAACCATAGAGTCGGGGAGAAACCATGCGGCTCTACCCTTTGTTAACCATCCTTGATCTGTCTGGACCCCTCCTTGTTCAGACCATTTCTTGATTTCTTCAGGAGTAGCATGTAACTGGATATCTATGACATCTTGTGTAGGGTCCTTAACTGTCATACATGTAGTCGGATCTGGAGTGTGTGTCATGTTAACTGGACTGTCTGGAGTCTGTGCTGTAAGCTTGGCTGTGCGATCTGCTAGATCGTTACCTTGAGAAATAATGTCAGTAACTTTCGTATGTGCTTTGCATTTCATGATAGCGATAGATGTCGGTAAGTGTATGGCATCTAACAGAGCTTGAATAAGGAAACCATGCTGAATCTTGGTTCCATGAGAAGTCATGAAACCTCTCTCCTGCCAGAGCACTCCGAAGTCGTGTACAACTCCGAATGCGTAACGTGAATCTGTGTAAACATTAACTTTCAGGTTCTTGGCGTGTATACAGGCTTGTGTCAGAGCAACTAGCTCTGCTGCTTGAGCGGACAGAGTGTCAATGCGGTGTGTCTCAATAACTTCGGTATCAGTAGTCACTGCATATGCGGCGACTAGTTCTCCTGTACTAGTTCTCATACATGAACCATCCACATAAAGTGTCAGGTCGGGATCTGGTAATGGAATATCTGTCAGATCTTGTCTTGGCTTTGTCGTAATGTTAACTACTTCCACACAGTCATGTGTGTCTGGATTTGGACTAACTGATGGTAACAGTGTAGCAGGATTCAGAACGTTGCAGCGTCTGATTTCTATGTGTGGCTGAAACAGTGTCAATTCATAACCTGTTAAACGTGCAATTGTCAAGTGCTGAGTCTGTGTTCGGTTTAAAAGAACTTCCACGGAGTGTGGGACTTGTACTGTCAGGGAGTGTCCTAAAACTATGGAATCACTTTGTCTGATAGCTAATGCTGTGGCTGCAACTGACTTGAGGCACGCAGGCAACGCCTGGGCGACTGGATCTAGTGTGCTAGAAAAATAAGCACAAGGCTTGTATTGTCCTGCTTGATCTTGTGTGAGAACAGATAATGCTGTACCTTCACGTTCAGTAACGAAAAGTGTAAAAGGCTTACTGTAGTTCGGTGTGGCTAGAACTGGAGCTTGACACAAAGCTTTCTTTAACTCATTGAAACTAAGTGTATGGTCAGATGTCCAAGGGAGGACAGTCGATACGGCTGCCTCCTGTGTCGTTAACTGTATCAGTGGCTTGGCTAGAAATGCATACTGAGGAATCCATTGTCTACAATAAGAAGTAAGGCCGATAAAGGCACGTACCTCCTTCTGGGTTCTGGGCTGGGGAAGACTCGCTATCAACTGGATACGGTCGGGTGTCAACTGCCTACCCCTCTTGGACAGTAAGTGTCCTAAGTAGACCACTTGCTGGACACAGAATTGAAGCTTCGAAGGGGACACCTTGTGCCCCATCTCGGCTAGGAAATACAGAACTGTAAGTGACGCTCGCTCGCAGTCACGTTCAGAACGGGCTGTGATCAGTAGATCGTCGACATACTGGAGCAGGGCAGTGTCAGTTGGCATGTGAATATTGTCTAGTTGTCTCTTGAGTGCTTGACTGTAAATACTAGGGCTTTCTGTGAAACCTTGAGGAGCGCGTGTAAACATATAGCTCCTTCCATTTAAACAAAATCCGAAAAGAAACTGGCTGTCTGGATGAATTGGAACACTAAAAAATGCATTCTTGAGATCAATGACAGTGAAGAACATGGCTTCGGAATCAATAGCAGTTAGCAGGGAAGAAATATCTGGGACAACTGGGTACTGAGGAATAATACATTTGTTAAGTTCTCGTAAATCAATCACTAATCGATATACTGGAGGTGCATTTGGATCAGTACGTTTCATGACTGGAATGATCGGAGAATTGCATACATTGGAGTCAGTTTCTACAACTACTCCTTGAGCCATGAGCTCGTCAATAATTTTGGATAAGGCTGCTACAGCCTCAGGTGGCAGTCTGTACTGTCTGATTCGGGGTAACACTACACCTGGTTTGAGAGTCACACGATGGGGTGTGATTTGCATGTAACCTACATCAGTTGGACCTTGCGCCCATAAATGCTGCGGAACTTTAGACAGTCTGGAATCAAAATCTCGTAATACATAGTGGCCCTTAAAGTCACGTAGGAACAATCGTATTCCCTCTGGGGAACAGCAAATAACTGCACCTAATTCTTTCAGTGTCTTAATGCCTAACAGATTTTCTGGACATGACTTAGTAAGTAACAGATCAGTAGTACGGGACAATGGACCTACTTCTAGAGTGACTGGCTTTGAAATCTCATTAACTATTGGTTTTCCTGAAAATCCAAGGGAAACATTTCTTGAGCCTGAGAGCGGAGCCCCTGGAACTTCGGCATGACTAATTGTGGTCCTACTTGCCCCTGTATCGATCAAAAACTTTCTGTCTTTCCCTAATACTTGACTGTGAACATAGGGACCTTCTTGATCTACAGGTATCTCGATGAGAGGCAAGCCTACCTCCCTCTCTAGGCTGTTTCATGAATATGGCTGATACTCTGGATACTCAGACTGTGCATACTGGTACATCTGCGATGTAACATGCTGTGTTGCAGCAATAGGCTGCGGTACTGTAACTGTCTGTGGTGCATTCTGTAGCTGAGGAATCTGTGAAACTTGTTCTTGTCTAGGCGGACGTGGTCTTTCTTTAGTCTTACCAGTAGCTATGTTATGTTTCAGAACTGCACACTCGTTTATAAAATGACCTGGCTGTTTACAATAATTGCAGTTCCCTTTAACGGGAGCTGCAGGATGACTGACTTGATTCGGACCCCTCTTCTGGCTGTCTTGAGGAACAGATTGTGCAACTAGCACTTTCATTTTCGTGTCTTTCATACGTTTTCTCTCGTGTTCTTGCTCTTCCCTAATTCTGTTCTGGTGGTACTGGAGCATCTGGAGCATCTGGGACGGGGTATTTGCTTGCCAGGTGCTTTCGACTTTCAAAACTCGGTTTTTAATCTGTGGGCTTGAATTCTCGACTAATTTAGTAACGAAAAGGTGAGGGTATGACTCACTACTTGTCTTGAGACCACTATTAATACTGAAACATTTTTCAAATCTAGAATAAAAATCACTAATATCTTCATCTTGTTTCTGTTTACAGGCTGAGATTGCATCCCAGTCTTCTTTTCTCGTTGTCAATAATCTGGGTAAAACTTGAATCAATAATTCTGGTAATTCTTTACATTTATCTCCAAGACCGGTACCTGGTACTCGTGCCTTGTCTTCTGCTTCTAGAACTGCCCAATCTATCTTTTTCTCTCCCACCTCCCATTCTTTTTCTTTTAGCTTTTCATACACCCCTGCGGGTAACAGGACCTTTAACATTTTAATGATATCTGGGTAAGTGTATTCTCCCATACGGAGCATGTCTTTTAATTCTCTATGGAACCCTGCTGGATCTTTGTCATGACAGGGAATTAATTTCTTCATCTCGAGGAGTTCCATCTTTGTGATTGGAGTGTATACAAACACTCGTTGCATTTCGCCACCCGTTCCTCTAACTGGGTGGACTTCTCGTAACGGATTCTGTCTGTCTATGTAAAACGGCTTACTTTCTGGAGGTGAGACATGAACAAAATGCGGGTTCAGAAACGTTCTATATTTGTGACGTTGTTCTAGAATGACACTAATTAAATCGGTACCTAGACCTCTCCATTTATACTGGAGTAAATCGTTCAGGACATCATGTAACGGACCTGGATCAGAGTGTTGACCCTCATACAATGTAATGAGGTGCTGGATCATATACATACCCACCAGTCGTTGCTCGACTGGGGGCAATTTCAGAAACATTTGTGCCACTATTTCGTCTGGAAAAGTGGTAGAATCAGTAATCCATCGGACTGCTGATCGGACTAGTTCTTGTTCATGCATATTACTTAACTCACTGTAACCGATTCGTGATTTCAGAATGTGATCGGTAGCTTGAAATACTTGTTCTAGAGAACCTTGTTCTGGTGCTAAATGATGGAGAGTAAACTTGGGTTCTAGGCGTAAATGGCGATCTGGAAACCTGGATTTTCCTACATACGCTATTCTGGCGGGATTCTCGTTCTCTTCCTCTTCAGGATCAGAGATACTTTCTTTCTCGCTTACTTGTGCTGCTTGACGTTGTTCGTGTATCTTTATTATTTCTTTACGGATTTTCTTGTACATACTTTCCATAGCACCGACGGTCTTGTGCTTACCCTCGGCTATATTATCACTCCACCTTGTCAGGATTCTCATTTCGGCGGAATCTTTAGACGGGTAATCTTGTTCTCTTATTAGACAATTGATCAGGAACTTTAATATCATGAGCTGGATCTCGGCTTTCCTTTGAGACATGGCATCACTAATACTTTCTGGATCATCCCCTGTACGGATGAAACGATATATTCTGTCTAGATCTTCTTTCATATTCGGTAAGGTGACTAGATACTCGGCCACATTTCTTACGCGCAATGAATATAAAACCATATTATTCTCGCCTGGGACTGGATCATAACAGCATTCGGCAAGGGATTTCCTTATTTCTGCTACAGACTGATATCTGGGCGTCCGCTGTGACGCTTGTGCATGTAATTCGGCTAACGTTAAACGCTTGTGTGGCGGCGGGGTTTGAGGAAGACCTCCTCCTGCGGCCCCTAGACTGGAATCGTCTACTGAGGCTCTACGTCCTGGCAGAGTGGGAAATGGAACTGTAGGCTGGACTTGCATGGCGGGCTGGACCGGGGGTACCGTAGCAGGTACTCCGGTGTCTGGAGGAGCGGGAAGTGCCTGATTTACAGGGACAGGCGGAGCGCGAACAGGATTTACATATTCTGGGACTGTGTCGTCCAAATAGGACGAAATAAAAATATCAGCTGCGGTCGGTTTGTGACGTAGCTTGGTCGGAACTAACGGTGGCGGGAAATTACTGGGTGCCTCTGGGGTCGCTTTTGGCACGCCCTCGGCAAGAAGAGGATACATACCCTTAATGAGGGCATGCCTCTGTCTGTCTGACTGTTCAGTTTTGACCTGTTCACCTATCTCGATTAATTCTCTTTCTTGGGCTCGTTCTTGGGATTCTCTACTTAACTCTGACCTTCTGATTTCTTTCTCGGTCCTTCTATGAGCTTCTTTACGCCATAACTCGATGGCATCTTTCTGTGACTGTCTGGCTTTCTTTTTCCATAATGCTTCTTCTACTCGCATGATACATTCGGCATCCCATGTGCCCGATACGGGCCATCTATACTTTTCTTCTAACTGTTTGGTATACTCTACCCATAAATCTAAATACAATATGGCGCTTATGCCATGTTTCTGATACATAAAATGACCTGGACTGTCCCTAGGCGGAACAGGAACTGCTTCTTCTAATAAACTCTTTCTAGTTTTTAACTGACGTAACTTGGAAAAGAGCGGCATGACTGGACTATAATCTGGACACAATACAATACACAATGAAAACACGAAATCACGTCGCACTCATACCACAACATTAAAATACATGAAGAACATTATAAATAACAGTTCGAACAGAATATTACCTGGAATACTGAGAACAGAAATACAAGAATTTCTCGAGAACGGAACAGACTAGAATTACTGGATGCACTGCTGTAACAGTACGGAACATACCGGTCCCATAAAGGGACGCATCAAGACCCGTATCCACCTAAGTGAACACTTCGTTTGTGAGTCTGGGTACCACCAACCCACGGACCAGGAGTCAATTTAGACTGACCCTGTCTAGATACTACCCCAGCAATGGTACTCACCGGGCAGCACGGAACGGAAGGCCTCGGACGGGACTGGACTGCTATGACGACGGACGGACTTCGGACTTCAGTTACGGGTGGGCCTCCGGATACCTCGGACCTTGGACTCTCGGCTTGGGCTCTGGTCGGGACTCGCCGCGTTCCTCCACCGTCTCGTTTGGATGCTGGACCGCCTCCTCCGTCTCCTCCGTGGGCCTGAGGGATACTTGAAGCAGAAATATCTGCCGGTGCACGGTATGGTTCCGTCACGGCTGCAGAGGGTCAGGGGGTCGGCGTGGCTTCACCGACGCGTGGGGAAAGGGCAAGTCCCTATTCGGGCGCCATTATGTGGTAAATAAATAAATAATACCCTATTTTTGACTAGGCATATATCATAACAGATAGCTCAATAAATAAGAGTCAAGATTCGAGGTAGTAGGAGTTTCTGCAGGTTTATTACAGCATAAAGGACAGGGACAGGACAACCTGCATAAAAACAGAATGAAAGGGCTAGAGTGGCCCGGCAGCTGCCGGGGCTGGGTCTGGGATGAGTGCGCTAACATTCAATAACAAAACACAGGCATATATACATAGCGCGAACACATAGCATTACATTGCAGTAGGCGTAGCAGTGGGTGGAGCAGAAGGCGTGACGCGTAACAGTCGCGAAAGATAACAGTAAAAGTAGGTGTAACTGGGAGTATACATAGACATGTGATGCAAACGTAACAGAATATGTCATGAATGGGGCGGAAACATAGGAGGGGGCTACCTAAGGAGCCGGGACCTCTAACCTGGTGGTGCGCGTAAACTGGCAATGACGTGTTACTAGGAGAAGCTGGGGGCTATGAACTCTGTGCTAGGAGCAGAGACTAAAGTCTGGAGGGTCGGAGCGACATGTACCTAAACCCTATCTAGTATCTGATGTTTAGGGAACATGTTGATATAAACTAGAAGTCATGAGGGGAAAAGCTAACTTGACTCTAAGACTGGACCATGCATTATTCTACATGTAGTGCGTGATGAAGAATACTAAATGACCATTAAATACAGTATTTCTCTAACGTGGAGCCGAATGGACTAGACAATGACGGAAACTATTGATGCAGTTCAGTAGCTTAAGAATGCAGAGAAGGAGGACTGAACTGATAGCTGGAACTATAACATACTTTTGGCAGACTCAGAGGCAGAGCCAGGCTGTACCGGGCACTGCGAGGCAGGAAGTAAGTGAAAGGTCGAGGATACAGGTGGGGGCTGGATCGCTCCTTAGCGAGGCTCAGGAGACAGGAGCTGAATCTAGGGTCCGGGCCCTGTTGAGGCCTAGAAACGGGGACTTTATAATGAAATAACGTGCACACTGGGAAACGTGGCAACGTAGCTTTACATAGGCCTGATATTCGTAGTATTCACGAGGACTGTAAACTGGCATACTAGAGGTGGACACAACTATAATTGCGTCTTGAATCGGACATGGGGAATAACATATGCATATTGGTCATGCACACATAACATATGATGGATGAGGCGTAGGGACACAGAACATGGCAAAATTTACTTTTCCACATCTCTGGGGGCAGAGAGGCAAGTGAAATTGTGTAATTACTGCAGCCCTGTACTGCCAAATTGTTACTTCATAGTTACTAGTAAGTTGTAGTTAGTACTACTTTTCAGTAACCTAACCATCCATTTAGCAAACAACTTCATGCATGCAGTAGTGCACTTCCTTTATGTCCCTTAAAAGATTTATGGATATCTTCGAATCCAAAGATTTGTTTTTCTTCATTTGTTGTTTGTCCATGCTGTGTTTCTTTCCCTCTCTCCACAAAACTTTCCCAAAAACCCCCATTCCCATCTGATTTTCAAACCCTAACCCTCTTCCCCCGGGCTGTGTGGTTTTTTCATTGAGGTGTGACTAAATGACAACAATGAATTCCACACACTTGCTGGGGAGGATAAGGTCAAAGCAACAGAAAAATCATTAGAATCAGAATTTCATGTGCGCCATCGTGGATTGATCATCAACAACATCCTCCTCCTACACGTGACAAATCGAATGCTTAATGCTTAAGTTGCTGTGTCATTTGCCCTAATACTATTTCTTATAGTAGCCATACTCCACGGAACTAGTACTTATATTTTGAATACTTTAGCACTGCTTAGGCTACAATTTATGGCACTGTTCTCTACCGTACTATCTATCGTACTCTTTCTAATGCTACTCTCAGGCCACTCAATGTTTTATTTCCTTTTTTTTCATACGCTGCTACTGCCAGTGTGTACCACTACTACTACCAGCACAACGATGAAATTTCATCCGACCAAGATTTAAGTCAACACCCAACCTTAATCGCCATTTGCCATGCAGCCAGCCCCGTGCCTAGCCCTATTCTCAAACACGAATCACAGGTAAGATAAGCATTTTGGGGAGGTAGAATAATGGGCTAGGACTCGGAGGAGAGGAGAGACTGACAGTAGTACTAGTAAAGTACTACTAGGACAATTGAATTCAGAACTCTGTTAGTGGCACTTTTTTACATTTTTGGACGTTTAGATAATTCATGCTGGTAAGTTTGAAGAAACCAAATGTACAGTAACCCCCGCCCACCACCACACAAAATAATATGAACGGGTATACTATGTTTAAGTATGTAAAATAAATGAATATATTTCCCCTAACAAAAATAAACTAATCCCACTCACCCCCCTCCCTAACTTCAAACAAGGTCCAAAAGTCTGTCGTCAAGTCTTCTTCCCAACTCACCCCCTCCCTAACCCCAAACAAGGTCCAGAAGTCTGTCATCAAGTCTTGTTCCCAACTCACCCCCCTCCCAAACCCCAACCAAGGTCCAAATGTCCTTCAAGGCCCTTTCCCCAATGCCCAATTCCCACCCCCCAACAATCTTTAAAAAAAGGGGTAAGGGACAGTCACTTTCTCTGGCAGTGTCCTGTGGTCAGGTGGTCCCGCAGCTCTTTGCGGAGGTCCCGGATCTGGCGTTGTTGTTTCTCAGCCAAGCGCTCCAGGTAGTCCACTCTCTTTCGGAGGCGGCGCAGATGTGCCATCCAGGCTCTGGGGGGCAGCAGTTGTTTTTGCTGCTGTGCGACGGCGGCGGGAGGCTGTCGGGCCATGGCGCAGTTTTGCTGGAGGCTGCTGGCTGGTGGACCCGGGGGCACTGGAGGAGGATGCAGTAGTTGCCGCATCCTCATCCTGCTCCCGAGCCCACAGCCGCCGATATTCGGCACAAATGGCCTCCAGTTTGACCCAAATGATATATTGCAATGCACCCCACACATGCATTTTCTCTGATTCACTCACACAGGCAGTCATCTTTTCTTTCTCCTCCAACCATCCTTGCTTCAAGCAGACATGCATGTGATTCCTTCCTATCAGCCACTTCTGCCTGCATTCAAAAACAAGTATCATTCTTTACAGTCATACATGTTACGACTCGATTGTCCTTCCTTTCACCCTTCTTTCCCTTTTCGTTCTTCACATCACTCAAGGTCATCTGATATGACTTGGCTTCACGATAAAAGTTTCCCAGCTGAGTTGAAGTCAAATAGAGGGGGCCATTGCTTACCCGAGAACTACCGCCGCTAATGCTATGGCTAAGTCAAAGTTGACTGTCTTCTCCGTGATTGGCAAAAATGTAGTTCTAAATTAGTAACTGTTCTTAACAGTAAAGTGTACTTGTACTATTGTACTGTCTACTGTACAGTAACAGTACATCATACACTCCTTTGTGAGCCTACTCAAAAATGTCAATAAGAAAGGAGTATAATAACTTACCACCGTCCGCGGCCGCTGAGCCATCCCCCACAGCTCCTCCTGGTGGCACTTGTCTCCCTTTGTCATGGTCCTGGACAGTAAAGTAAAATAAAAAATAGGAAAGAATAGGGAAAAAGTAAAGAAAAGAAAAAAGAGTTAAAAAAAGTAGTTTTAAAGTAATCAAAAGTAGAAAAAACCACAAAATATAGATGTAGAAAAATAGAGGGATAGATAATGAGTAAAAAAGATCAAAAATAAGTTCAAAGAAACAAAGGATTGCAGGGATTAGGGAAGGATACAAAAAGCATGCCCAGAACCACAGCAATGAATGAAAAACAACATGGCTGCGCCCATTGAGGATCGCGTGGGTAACTTTGCGCGATATTTCTCCCGCGAACACGTAAAAACGGACGCGAACAAGTAATTGAGGCCCGCATGTAGGAATTGCACAACACGAGCATGCAACTGGGGCCCGGAACCGGAAATACGCAACGCGAACATGTGAAACAAAATGGCCGCGCCCATGTATGACTGCATGGGTAAGTTCGCGGTCATTGCGGTGAAAAAAGTCCGCGAACACGCCCCCCAAAAAATCTGCAAATTCGCACAAATTCGCGGATTTTGCGGATCCCGAATTCGATTTCGCCCATACTTAATATATATGATACACTACATATATACAATATATACAACATATACAACATATATACAACACCTACACATCTAAAAAAACAGTAAATCAATAATTGGTTCCCCTACTGAGAACAAAACAAACAGTGTGTACACTCTTGAATCGGAGCAAAACACTACAAGGTAGTCCCTATTGCGCCTGAGGAATAACACCTCCAAAATAATGCAAAAGGCGCTTTACTTTCTTCACACAGCTCTACTTGGTGGGACTCCTTTAGAAATGTTGATGCTGGCCCGGTCGCGTTTCAGCCAGAGATTCCTTTTGGCATCATCAGGACAGGGGATTCAATATTTCTACAATGACAATAATACAAATGCATTCTGTACCATATCGAATGACCAAATGTAAACACAAACAATCCGCACTGGAATAAACTTGCCCTAAAGTGACCATGCAGTGCCTGAGAGAGTTACACGCTGTGCTCTGTGAACCACACCAAAGCAACACACGTGAGAGTGCCCAAAAGATTATAACGACCAAAACGGAAAGATACAAACAAAAGAACTATCCCGTTAGAGAAAAGTGGACATATTCCAACCAGGAGCTCCTATCACTAAGATCCAGTATCACATGTATCCCGATTGAACTACATAAGGAAGGTAAAAAATGTCTATCCTGCTCATGTATCTTTGATTTTTCACCGATTAGAGCCCTCAACACGCCCCAAAACCAACCTAAGATAGCAAACTATAGAAATTTTACAATCAAGGCAGGCTTAATTAATGTCAGGTCCATGGTCAAACACAATATCCACACAGAAGAGCTAATCGAAAGCCAAAATATTGATCTTCTGCTTGTCACTGAAACGTGGGCAGATGAAGCATCAGATGCCGATCTGACCTATGATCCCTGAGGGCTTTTGTATTTTTAGAGCCGACAGAAAAATGAAACGCGGGGGAGGATTAGCAATCATAGCAAAAGAGGAATTCAGGATTAAGAGTTCAGAAAGAGGAAGCAACCAGGATTGTGAAATTTAGACCTTTCAAATTAAGATTACGAACAACTACACATTTAATGGCCTATTAATCTATAGACCACCTAATGCCAAGACGCCTCTAATTGAGCTTTTAAGTCCATTTTTAGAATCAAGCGTGACAGGCCCTGACTATACAATTTTAGGAGATTTTAATCTGCACTTGGAGAAAATTTCCGACCCCAAGGTAGTTTTTCTTAAAGATGAAATGGCAAACTTTGATTTGGAACAAAAAGTACACTTAGATACCCATCGCGCTGGCCATACCTTAGATGGCATCTTCACCTCATGTCAGAGCCTAAATAAAATTGATACGCTCATGGTCCCATGGTCAGATCACAAGATGGTCTCCTTCTCATTAGAAATTACAGAAGATACGGGGAGACCTGCTGAAAATATAAAGAAAACCACATATCCAGACTGGTCTAAAATGAATCTCCAGGCTTTTATTGACACTCTCTGCTCCTCATACCCAACTCTTGATGCAGACAGCAACAAAGCCTGTAAACAATTTAATGAGTGGTTGGATGCTGCAGTTCAACTTACAGTCCCACAAAAGAGAGTCACCTTCAAAATAAAGACCCCCTCACAACCATGGTTCTCAGAAGCTTTGAAGGCACAAAAACAGACGTGTAGAAGAGCAGAGAAAAAGTGGAGAACCACATATGACATCCAGCTAAAAAAAGAATTTAAAGCAGTTCTAGCTAGCTATAAAAAATCAATAACAATGGGCAAAAGCAAATACTTCGTTCAGAAAATTAACGAGTCAAAAAATTCTAGTAAAGCTCTCTTTGCTACTGTAAAAAAACTATCAAAAATTGAAAACAGTAGCTCAGAAGAAATGTCGTCAGACTTTTGCAATACACTTGGTAAATTCTTTGTGAACAAAGTATCATCAGTTTATGACTCTTTTAAAAGCCATAACACAGATATGGCAGATCAGGCTATCTCACACCCAATAAATTTAGTGGAACAATCAGTCCAACCCATATTGTTCCACTTCACTCCTCCAACAGCAGATCAAATCCAGAAGGAGTTGCTCACCACTAATTCAGGCAGCTCAATGGATCCTTGCCCACCTAAAGTAATGCAAATCTGCTCAGAACAGCTGAGCCTGATACTAGTAAAATTATTTGCTCAAATTCTTTTAACTAATACCTTTCCAGATGATTGGAAAAGAATATCAATTAGGCCTCTATTGAAAAAATCAAATCTGGATTGTGAAGAACCTAGCAATTATAGACCAATAGCTAGGATCCCTTTTGCCGCGAAAATTTTAGAGAAACTTTTAAACAAACAGTTATCCTGTTACCTGATGGATGGTAACTGGCTAGACCATTCTCAGTTCGGTTTTCGTGAGGGACACGGAACGGAAACTGCTTTAATCACAGCTGTGGAAGAACTAAGGAAAGTGCTGGATAATGGAGCGAAGGCCGCCTTGGTGTTACTTGACCTATCGGCGGCCTTTGACACGGTCAGCCACGAGATTCTCCTAACTCGTTTAAGAGCAGCAGAAATACATAATTCAGCATGTACCCTCATTGCTTCCTACTTAGAGAACAGAACCTTCTCAGTAGAGGTAGGAGGAGCGAAATCTAAATCATTTAACTTACCATGCGGGGTCCCGCAGGGGTCCTCGCTGAGCCCTACCCTTTTTAACCTGTATGTGGCCCCTCTTGCAGAAATTATAAGGGACTGTGGATTCACCCCAATAGCCTACGCTGACGATACCCAAATTGTGGTGTCTATCAGCAAGGAGGTGGAGGATACAGCAGAAAAATTCCAACTATTCATGACACAGGTTAGCAAATGGATAGAAAAGAATTGTCTAAAACTTAACGGGGACAAGAGTGAGGTGATGATACTAGGGGGTGACACAAACATCTGGTCCCCCGCTTGGTGGCCCAATGATTTGGGTAGATGCCCAGATTCATCAGAAAAAGTGAAGAATCTGGGCATTACTCTAGACACCAATCTTTCTTTTGACGCCCAAGCCAGCAAGCTGACATCAACACTCTGGTATATCTTAAAAATGATAAAAAAGATATTGCCTTACCTACCACAGGATTCGCGTAAGACAGTAGAGACAGCTTTAGCCTTGTCAAGACTGGACTACGGGAATGGCCTATATGCCGGAGCCAGGACAAAAATCATAGCCAAATTACAACGCCTGCAGAACGCAGCAGCCAGGCTGGTTCTAGGCATACCCAAGTTTGAGCCAATCAGTCACAAACTAAAAACCCTGCATTGGCTGCCAATTGCAAAAAGGGTGCAATTTTAATCACTGTGTCTGGCCTACAAGGCACTTCAGGGAACAGGATCACAATTGCTGAAGTCACATTTAAAACAATATGAACCAAATAGACTTCTTAGATCCGGCCAACTGAAGCTCATTAGGGTCCCAAAATTCAGACGAGCTAGTTGGGGTGGAAGAAGCTTCCTGGTACATGCAGCACGAACCTGGAATCAGCTGCCTTTTGCTATAAAAATCAGCCCATCGCTGGAATCCTTTAGAAAGGAAGTAAAAACCTGGTTGTTTTCTGCACAGCTCTAGACACCATTCTCGAGAGTCAAGGGTCTGTCATAGAGCCAAGAGGTCTTCGGGCATTCGCGCGCTTTACAAGTTGACAAATCAAATCAAATCAAATCAAGAAAACCCATACATGGCTACATCACTAAAGACACCTCACCGATTAGAAAATGCTCTCCAGATGTCAAAGAAACAAGCCATAAACACACTGAGATACCCAGCACCCAGTGAGACAACGGCACTTCCTTCTACAAGTCAAACTACTCATACCTGAACGGGTTATTAACTCTCTTTAAGAAAAACGCCCGGCGGGCAGGGACCGGACCCACTGCCGCCTCGCCAACAATGGCCCCTACACCCTAATGCAAACAGGACGACAACAATATACATATATTTCAAATCATATGTGGGCAAAGCAGGGGAACTCAAAGTACTCACAACGTATTAAATGTAGGCGAAACAGCTAGATCATACTTTCAAAAGCTGTATTCCACTCTACACGATGAAAAAAATAACGTCACCAGTCCACTTAGTTTTTCAAGAGGTAAATTAACCCAGGCACTTAATACCTAATGGTCCTAAAGGAAACGAGAGAGAAAAGGACAGTTTACAATGATTCTCTTCTCGTGTTTCAACAAAGCGCAGCGGGTATTACACACTTCCAACGAAATAGCCCAACTACCGCGAGTAAAGCGCCTCCCCGTTGAATTACCTGCAATTACGTGGTCCCGTCACTCACACCAAACTGCCACGACTTCAAGCAGTCAGATTCCAAAAACATCGAGTGTACGAGTCCCATCAGCCCTTGTTTTCAACACGTACACGCACTTACGACATATTCAGTCTAAACTGCCATAGAGAACGGACTCCCACCAGAGGCTTCATCTATTCGTACACATTCCCGGCCGGCCACTGTTGACAAAATGTCCTCCCATTCACGTCATTTACCATCTACCACCGTCATAGAAATAAAACGCCTAGAAAAGACTTAGTCTAATCCTACATAACCAGCCACCCATGGTCTGGAACAAACATAGAGTCTCTACACAATGTCCATGCGTGGCATAGTTTGCTAAAAAATGTAGCACGAAAACAAAAACATAAAAATAAAACAAAAACTACAATTAATAAATAAAGAAGGCACAAATACTCACTACATAGATAATCGCAGCACACAAGTCACTTTAAAATTAAAGCCGAAGTACAGAAGTTTGCAAGCACTCCACCAACAAGTGGTACCCCTTTTGCACAATATCCATATCCACAACAGCAACGCTGTCATTATAATATAGCTCACTGCCATCAATACCACGTCTGGTAAACAAGTCCTAAATCGGAGGGGCCACATATGGGGCAACAGCACCTGTCCGGCACTGCACTTTCACCTACACGCGTGCACATTACTTGAATGGGACGATAAACAAGACTCAGCGGAGGAAGGGGACAACAAAGGAGCCCCAATCGCCCTTAGGTAACCTACTACCAGCATTCTGGGCAACATTATTAGCAACAAAGTGTACAGTATAACAGCAAGCATGTAGAGCAATTAGATTGGTAAAAAACTAAACAGCAAACCAAAAAGGTACTAAAAAAAAATATATATATATACCTCTCTGCATATATAATGCATATACACTGTTTAGACAACATTGGGCATTAGTTTCAAGTTTATTTATTTTTATTTGCTTTGGTACTCTACTGAGGACCACAAATAATTTAAGCCTAATATTCAATTTTTTACACCATTTAAAATTGCTTATATTAATACAAAGTTAAAAAAGATTTTAAAAATGTATAAAAATTATGGCAAACAAGTTCATTTGGCGGAAATGTACATAATGTAATCAGTTCATTTGCTGAGTTAATTCGACATTTGACGTAGATGGTTTGCAGAAACCTCTTCCTTGCTTATACCACCTTTGGATTTGGGCATACAAACATTAGATGCTCTACGTCCTGCTCTCCACCATTACACAAGTTGCATACAGAGCTTTCATTTGCATGCCATTTAGATGTTACAGTTTTGACCGGTAATATACCGAACCGCAGCAGAACAATCGCTCTCCTGATGCTATGGTTTAAGTTGAATGCGATATACTGCTGAATTTTCTTATATGTTATAATTTCAATAAAATGCTTATATATGGATAGCTTAGAGCAGTGCGAAGAGTCAAGATCAAAACTCAGTCTTGGAGTAAAATGTTTCAAGAAAAGCTTCAGCTGAGCTGGTGTCCAAGCTAGCAGCAGGTTGATGTTAATCTCTGCTAGCTTAAAGGCTTCTGACATGTTCTTACTAAAGACATGCTTGTATGAATCACAATCAAAGGTTTCTCTTTTGAGTAAAGATCGAAGAGTTCCTTCCTCCGCATGCAAGAGATTATACGCCCACCTGATGACGTTAGCGATTCCTCGAGAATAGGCGCTGGTTAGTGAAAACTCTAAGCGGAGAGCTTGTACTGGAACAGCCTGTGACACCTTCATTAAGCTCCGTAATATTTTCCCTTCTTTCAAGTCTAAAAAGTTCCATTGATTTATAGGGATATATTCCAAGGCGTATGATAGTACTGGCTGTATCTTTACACTATATACCTTAAGTAAGGTAGAGAAATGCCTGTGTCCTGACGCTGAGTATAACCTTGAGAGAGCTCCCGCGTGTACTTCAGATTTCCTGGTCAAGTTTACGGTATGTGGCCGATTTTGTAGAGTCTTGGTGAAGATTCTGCCTAGATAGGTATATTCATTTACCTCCTCCACCTTTTCTCCCCCGAGGGTCCATTTGTATTTTAAGCTCTTTTTCTTTCCTGAAAACGAAACTATTTTTGTTTTAGTGAACATCGGGCACTAATAAGGGAGCACACAGTTTTAACAGTAAGCCCCCTCCCTTAGGTCAAAAGCTCAAACCTTAAACATCAAAACTTTTTTAAAAAGTGCTCAAATTTCATCTCTATCATTCAAGCCTTCTGTCGCGGTCTGATATTTTTCTATTAAACGTACTTCTGTGCGGTTTAATCTGGTTTCCAATTCTTTCTTGTTGTTGGCTTTAATCACTGCCAACACCGACCAGATTAAGTCGTCTTCACTGTATCCACATTCACTATAATATAGAACTAAAGGTGCTCCTGAAGTCCTACACCTAATGCGTGACTTGTGTTGACCAATACGCATTTTAACAGCTTGCATGGTTTGGCCAATATATGCCAGCCCACAGGGGCACATTACCACATAAACCACATTCTTGGTGTTGCAGTTAGAAAATGATCGCATCATATGTGTCTTGTTATTAATCACAATGGTTTTTGTATCTGATGTGCTGTCACACACCGTGCAGTTGGTACATCTGAAGTGTCCCACCACTGCCGGCAGACCCAACAGACTCCTGGTATTCTTTTTAACTACAGCAGAGTCCCTCTGGCTTGAACAAGGTGTTGTCTAAGGTTCCTCCCTTTTCTAAAAGCAAACAAGGGCTTGGGGATATCAAAGTGTTCAATCAGTCTCCAATTTTTGTGATGATCTGTCTGACTTTGTTGGATTTAGGATTAAATGTTAAAACACATGTCATTTGCGCTATATCCTTTTTAGCCTTAGGTGTCAACAAGGTTTCACGCGGCGTGTACCATGCCCTTTTCAATGCGGCCCTAACCAATTTTCTAGGGTAGCCTTTCATGCACAGTTTGTCAAGCAAGAGCTCGGCATTTTCAAAGTAATCGCCCTTATTCGAGCAGTTATGGCGGATCCGTAAATTTTCCTTAAGGCTCCCAGGGTGTCCACTCGAAAACTCCAGGAGTGTATTCCTGTCCGTGGGCTTAGTGTAGAGGCTGACCTACAGTTGACCATTATTGTTAAAATTTCGGTCCGTTAAGTATTAAGTGCCTGGGTTAATTCACCTCTTGAAAAACTAAGTGGACTGGTGACGCTATTTTTTTCATCGTGTAGAGTGGAATACAGCTTCTGAAGGTAGGATCTAGCTGTTTCGCCTACATTTATTACGTTGTGAGTACTTTGAGTTCCCCTGCTTTGCCCACATATGGTTTGAAATATATGTATATTCTTGTCGTTCTGTTTGTATTAAGGTCTAAGCGCCATTGTTGGCGAGGCGGCAGTGGGTCCGGTCCCTGCCCGCCGGGCGTTTTTCTTAAAGAGAGTTTATAACCCGTTCAGGTATGAGTAGTTTGAGTTGTAGAAGGAAGTGCCATTGTCTCACTGGGTGCTGGGTATCTCAGTGTGTTTCTATGGCTTATTTCTTTGACATCTGGAGAGCATGTTCTAATCGGTGAGGTGTCTTTAAGTGATGTAGCCATGTATGGGTTTTCTTTTGTTTGTGTCTTTCCGTTTTGGTCGTTACCAGGGAGGGCTGTAAACCAGAATTCAAGAAGGGTCTGGGTAGCAGTTACATGGTCGCCCATCTCTACAAGCAAGCAATAACCAGATGCGGCCAGTAATTGTTAACACAGTGGCAAGCATTCCCCCTCTATGCTAATTTAAGAGGCATTAGTTTTAGAAACCAGGCAGGTCTTCGTGCAGACGGCACCGGGGCACCAATGTGAGCAGGCAAGCTTCTCTGCACATTCACACTGGCTACACCTATAACCAGTGGTCAAAGTGGGCGTGATCGGCAGGGCACAGCGTGCCCCTATTTCTTTAATTTGATTAATTCCGTTCCTCTACTTTATTATTTTAAACACACGTCTAGGGACGGGCGGGGAGGGGCAGGTATAGAAGGATCGGCAACCTCTCTTCTTCCTTCTTAGAGAAGACAAGGTCAGTGTCGACCTCTGCTCTGCCGCTGACAGCTGTCCCCCTCTCTTTCTCATTCATCCTCCTTCTCTTTCTGTCTTGCTTCTCCTCACTTACTGGAAATCGTAACTTCAAGAAACGGTTTCTCACCCTCTCTTTCCTCCTTTCGTTTATTTGTTCCTCCGTGAAATGGATCCAGAAACGAAACTGAAACTATCTGAAACTGGAAATATCTTTTTCTGACATTTTTCAATTCCAAAGGGCAGCCTAGGGACGTAGAGAAATAAATGGCTCATAAGGGGGAAAAATAACTAAATAAATATTGCCTTATTTTATAGGCGCTTCAAAGAGATCTTAGAGACTAAGAGCACCAAAATGTGAAATGAAGCACTGGCCAGAAAGCTAGACTTGGAGCCTGGTTGGCGCATCACTGTTGCAGGGAGAACGCTAGGTGACTTGTGCAATGGTTAGGACTCTTGAGGGAGTCGTGAGTTACATAGGCCAGCTCCTTTCCACTTTCTCCTTGAGCTACAGTTGCTACTCTCCGTTAAAAAAGTTCTCAGCGAGACCCCTAATGTACACAGGTGAAGCACTGGCTTAGTCAGAGATAAAAGTAAAAATAATAACAACAATAGCAGCATTAATTACAATAATGTCCAAGTGTAACCCTAAAGTGTGCTGATGAAATACATCTGCTTATTGTTGGGACGCTGTGTATGATGCTTTCACCTCTGTGCGCCGTATTACACCTGATCTCCCAAACATGCATGCTTTCAGGATCAGAAGAAGATTGGGGGGGGGGTTCTTCAGTGATAGGGTACCACTTGAAGACAAGCCTCACATCTCAGAGTGAGACGCTACACTAAACAGCTGAATGAATACATGGCAGGTTTTATAAGGAGGCTCTACTCTTTCAAGAACACTAAGGTCAGGAAAAGTGAAGCAGTTCCAAAATCAGCCTAGGAAACAAATAGAACATCTTATCTGTAAGGAGTCACAGGACTCTCCCAAGACTTCAAATGGCGGCCACCACTGTAAACGCCTGAAGTTCCTTGTGGTCCATAGCATCATTGATAAGGCAATTGTGATCCATAGTTGCTGCAGCCCTGCAGATGTTTGGAATTTAGAATTTGTGTTGCCTGTTAGTCTGAGAAGTCATGAAAATACATGTCTGAAATTCCCATATAAAACTTGTTTAAGGATAAAGACTTGTATTTTTTTTATTTTCACAAGGAGTCATCAACAGGATTGCAAACTCACAGGATTATGGCCAATTAAATGTATGTGAGAGAGGGTCTATGTAGAGATAAGGGGCACTTTGGCCAGATGGTAGTGTGAGAATCCAAGGAGGAGGTCATGGGGAACAGGGGTGCCAAAAAAGATTGTTGCACAGGGTGCCACCAGTGCTAAAATTGGCCGTGCCCTTGAGGCCAGTCCGCTTCATCCATTGGTACCTCTATTGGTTTTGTTTCAGCAGGAGTAGTGCAACTCACCAGGGATCGGCAATGCAGGATTTGCACGCACACCAAACTAAGTTCACAAACTTCATGGTCTCTCTGCTTCATGCATATGCATTTTTAGCATGTGCTGCCTGCTTTGGGGCACTGGAATTATGCAGTAATGGGGCCAAAATTATGCCAGTGTTGACTAAATTATGCAGCAAAAGAAAGGCTGCGGCGTAATGCAGCATATTTTCTGATACTTTATTATTTTGACATTTCTACACATGCTAACAGTTTCTGCAAATATTTTCCCTTATTAGTACCAGTGTAACATACAAATGCAGTAGTGAGAAAGGTGACCAGTCAACCTTTGCAAAGGGCCGTCCACTTCGCAGCAACACAAGTCACATATTTTAGTAACTTTTGATCCGTTTGAGCTACAAACAAATTATTGGTTAAAATCATCAAATTATGCAGCAGAGGATGCATTATGTGGCACATATTGCATAGCCATAATTATATAGTAAACATTTGCAAACTAGGATATTTTGCCATTCATATTTGAACTGCTCTTGTAGAAAAAGGGAGAAGCGCTGAAGACAGAAACTCCATACTCGGAGGCAAATGGCTTGTGATTCCACTTCTTAGAGTATTTGGGGCGTTTTGTGATTGGAAACATATCCCACTTTCTGAAAGTTAACAACTCATAATATACCTTAAATAGACGTGTATTCATTGGTTGAATTAAATAGCGTAATAAGCTGTAACTGGGTAGTGAAATGCCAAACAAATACTAAATATTAGAATGATTTGCTCTTTCTGGCCACACCTCTGACTCCGCCCACTGACCCAATCCTTGGGTTCTTCCTGCCCACAGTTCCCCTACTGTTTTTCCCCCACTTCGGCCACTGCCTATAACCAGTGATTAAATAACACACAAGGGAGGTGGGGCGTTGGGATGAAAACATGCAGCACACAAAGAGGTTAGGGGTGGTGGTCTTAAAATGAGTCGGTAGGCAGCGATTAAAGAATGACACTGGAGGAGTGAGGGCAATGATTACAGAGTGACATGGGAAGTGCGCGTGAATAAAAAACACACAATGGAGGTGGGTTTGGGGGAAAACAGACAGTGCACGAGTAGGGCAGGGTTAAGGAACTGCAGACACATGCACAAAAAGTAAAACCAGCAAAGAGAAATACAAACAAGAAGGGCGTGATTTACAGCGGTCGGCTGAGAGTGTTGGGAAAGCCAAAAAAGACTTCAACAGATGATATGTGGAACTTGGGCCATAAGAGAAAACACCCGAAGAACAACAGGAAATAGTAGGCTACAACTAAAGGAAATGGAGGAAAAGTAAGGGTTAAGCACACAAACCAATGAAAAGCAAGGGCGGGATGTAAGCCCCTTTTAAGATTTATATTAAATACAATATATTGCACAAGCACAGCGCTTTGCAGGCCAAACCTAAAAAAACAGGAAGAGTACTAGCGGAGGATCAACTCATAAGGGAGATACCACAGGCTGGCTGCAGTTCAGCACATTTCTACAAGATGGCAACGGCACCTCATTTAAACAAACAGACGCTACAGGGTGGAGCATAAGCACAGGGAAAAAGCCGACTGAATATTATTGAGAGTAGGGTAACAAAAAGTCCATGCTCATACATTCCAATTGACCCAATTCAAGCGTTAGAGTCCCGCCTTTTAAGCCAAATATGGCTTTATTTTGACTGTCTCCAATCTGAATTTGCCTATCCTTCAAGTGAAGCCAATGGGAGAAGTACATTTACCTGATAGTTTTTTATAATCTTCCACTTTACTATTCTAAAATGTTGGCATATATGCATGCTGGTGAAGAAAACAGACTATGGCAGGAAGAGAAAGATGAACTGTATGGGACGTTTAAGTGCAAAAAAGAAAGGGTGCCCTCCCACAAGATAAAAGAAACCAAATGCAAGTGGGGTAAAGCGGTAGTTCCACTTCCTTTTAAAAGTGGATACAAAAAAACCAAGAATGAGATTTTTCATATAAAAAATGGTATAAGCATCCAAGGAAAAGGTGAAAACAGAGGACCAAAACAGTGCTGAGTATAGATAAAGCCTACTTTACACAAAAAGCCTACAACTGGAAAGACTAGTGTGAGAAAGGGGCTCTATACATACTGGACTAGAATGAAGTACAGTGTGTATAGAGTCCACCAACCCCAGAGGTATAACAGAGGTTAAAGTCAGAACTGACCTTACTCTCCAAAGTGGTAGCTTGGTCGAGCAGTCAGGCAGTACCAGAGGACAGTGTAAAGCATTTGTTGTACACACTCAGTCAGCAAAAGGTTTCCCACACTCAAGGACTGAACTCCAGGCCAATTGTTTTTATATCCACAGATATAGGTGTTTTATTTTTAGAACCAACACTTATAAAATTATAGTTCTCTTGTTATGAGTTCTCTCATGTAATTACTTTGCAGAGGAGCAATAAAGTTTGTGCAAACAATTAATACAGTATTGACAGTAAGCAACACAATCCTTAAACACACTATAGCATTGAGCTCAATGGGTTTTCCACATGTAAGTACAGTTGATTACTATATAGATTACTTTAGTAGTCCCAGGACTAGATCCTAGATTCAGTCCTGGGGTCTAAGCTGAAACCAGATTAGCAAAAACGTTTTAGTTACTGTAGTGAATTTTCATGAATATAAAGCTGTTTTAAAAGTTCACACTTAGACACTTTTCAATGGAAATCTGACAATGTTATTCAACGGTAGTAGTAGTATGAGCTTTATTCGATACAATAAATATCATAAAAGCATATACAGTTTAAAAAGTTTGAATATTGAAAAGTTTACAAAATTTACAGCAAATAAAGTGCATCGTGCTTCATACTATACCTTACAGTATAATTTACATGTTAAAATCCATGTGTTTAAGGAATACAAAAAGTAAAAAAGATGATACATTTCACAGGCTAGAAGTATTATGACAAAAACGTGAAGGCTATTAGGCTACACATTGGTCACTCTAAGGCTAGGTCCAGTTCTCACTATTGGCCAAGCGTATCAAAGCTATTGGGATATATCACCTTTTTTGCCAAGATCTTATTTCGTAGCAACCATGAACAACCTAAAAACTTAGCTACTCCCCAAACCAATGTCAATGATGATGTATCAGTGCACAGGTTGCGGAGTGCGGCACAATGGTTCATTGGACCAATCATCTGACAGACTGGCTTGAGCCACTTGGCTCTAGCTGATCTGTAGGCTGGACAGGCGAATAAAAGGTATGCAATGGACTCATTATGGTAGGCGCAGCCTGGACAGGGCATATGTGCTGAGCTTGGCCCTTTCCAGGAAGCTGTCACACTGTTGATGGGAAGAGTCCCTAATCTCAGCTTCACATACAGGGCCCTATACCTAGGGACTTGTATGAAATCCAGGTAGGGATCCAATCTACAGATGGATTTATGTTCAAAGAACCCCTCTGTAAGTTTCCCTATTTTGGGGTTCAAAAACATGTGTGACTGCACCCAATCCCAATAGGCACGCTTCAGATCCTGCTTTGTAGGAGGAACCTGGCTAACCCAGGCCTCCTTAAAACCTATGTCTGTTAAAAGCTTTCGGAGGTCAGTTATCCATTTGATCCTGCTCCCCGTGTCAGCTAATATCAATTCATCAAGGGCAACCGCATAGTAGGGCAGTTCAGCAGTCCTTCTTATGCGTGCCCAAAAGAGGAGGGGACGCAATCGTACAATATCCTAAATGGAACGCCTTCCAATATCATAAAATAGGGGTTTCCAAGGGTTCGAGACAGGGAGGGAAATGAGATCTCTCATAAACTTGTTTTCAGACTTGGCAAGCTCACTAACGTTCTCGAAACCCCAAAGTTCAGACCCGTATAGGGCCGAAGGCAGAGCTTTACCGTCGTAGACTGCAAGCGCAGGGGCTACTGGCCTACTCCCAGGTAGATGTTGTGCTCTCTGACGATAGCCCCGGACACCCGCTTATGGCCTAAGAGCATTTTGGCTAGATGGGAACCTCACCTCATATTCTTAGAGACGTGGATTCCTAAGTAGTCAAAAGACTCAACAGTGTCCAAGGGGGAATCGTTCAGGGTAATGCCATTTCTAAAACGTTTGAACGGGTTAATAGTCATAAGTTTTGTTTTGGTCTTGTTAATTATCAATTCCTGAGAATTACAAAAGTGGCCAAACCCGTTCAAAGGTTTCTGAAGACCACCCGGTGATTTCGAGATCAGAAGGGTATCGTCGGCAAACAATTCAATGGGAGAAAATTCAGATTGCAGGTAAAGTACGATCGCGTTACTTTTGTAACCCAGCACTGGTCTCCTAGAGCCAGCACAGGGGTCTTAACTCAAAACAGGTAGGTAATTGCGTTTCAGTATTTCGTGTGATTTTTAAAGAATATTTCAAGTTTTCAAAAGTAGACACTTAGAAGAAATTTCATAGAAAAGCAGACAATGGGTTCCTATGGAGAAAATACAGATTAGTAGTAAACCCGGTAAGGATTACTTTTGTGGTTCAGTACTGGGCTGAAAGGTACAGTACTGGCTTCTCCCCTGATCACAGGTGAGTACTTCGGAATTCGGCTGATTTTCTATGAATATTTTCAGTTTTCAAAACTCCACACTTAGAAAATTTTCGAGTCAAAATTGGTCAATGTTATCCAAAGGCAGGTAAGTGAGTTATTGGTTTCCAGGTGAGTACTTGGTTGGTGAAGTTATGGTTCTGGGCATAGACTCAGGGGTCCCCCAGGGTAAGGTAAGTACAGTAGGTTCAGCCCCAGCAGCACAAGGCCAGCCGGGTGCAGAGGTAGTTAGGCCCAATGATATCCAATGAGGGAAAGGGGGCCCTCGGTTGGTTGCTGCTGGCTAGCAGGCCACGCTGCTGGGGGAGCTGAACTCTTGGTCACTTGCTCAGGGCAAGGGGGGAAGTAGGATAGGACAAAGGTGGCACAGCCAGCGGCAATTGGGCGGCTGGGTGCAGGGTGCTTTTGAGCAGTCGGGCGCTCAATGTTATCCAATGGGAAAGGTCAAAAAGGAACAAAGGCTGCATGCTCGGGGGCGGAGACTCTCCAGGGGCGACCAGCACTTCGAGAGGTAAGTTGGGATCTTGGAGCACAGGTAGGTATCCCAAAGGGAGGCACAGGGGGCTGTAGGGCGCCAGGTGCCGGGGTGTCTTTGGGTGTCGGAAAAGCTTACCCTCGGCTGGTCGCGGTTGGGGTGGCCCCTGGTTCTGAGTCTGCAGGTGTCAGCTGGTTCATCGAGGAGCATCTTTGGGCACTGGACTTCTGGTCCAAGTCGCTGGGGGTACGTCCTTGTGGTCTTGGTTCGGTTGGACCCGGCCCGGGATCGGCGGGTGCAGAGTGGGCTGGTCCGGAGCTTCCTGGCTGGCACCAGGTGGGTTGTTGCAGCAGAGCCTCTGCTGATGGGAGTCCCAGTCTTTAAGAGGGTCAAGGCAGGCAGGTCCTCTGGATGTCCCAAGGTTGCTGTCCGCGGGGGTCACCGGGATTAGGCAGGAGCAGGTTCCAGGATTGACAGGCCGGTAGGGCTGGGGCCAAGTCAGTTGTTGTCGTCCTGTTGTTAGCAGCTGCATGACGGGTCTTCCTCTTCTTGATTTTCTTTCTTCTTTTCGTATTGGGATCTGAGGCAGGAAGGTTCAGGGAGCCCCTAAAAACAAAATTTAGGGGTGTTACAGGTAGGGCAAGGACAAGGACCAATGGGTCCCTGTCCTAGGGTGAGTACACCCCCTAACCTGCTCCTCTCCTGTGGGAGGGGGCAGGAGCCTAGCTGGGATTAGGCAGAGCTCCCCATCTACAAGATGGCCGGGGCCTGGGGTCGTGCTTCACCTCATCTCCCCCACCTGAGGGGTGGGGTTGGCACAGGCTGGCACACCCTTCCTGATGTCGTTTTTCCAGCCAGAGTGGGGGTTAGGACTGGTGGGGGCCAGTTGCTGGGTACAGCAAATGGTCTGGAGAAGCTCTCAGAGGCAGCAGGCCTTTGAAGCTTCCCCCTTCTCATCCTGGGGAGGAGACCTAGCACCTCGCCCAGGATGTGCATTGTTGCAGGCCCAGGAGAGCGGGGGGGCTCTCCACCCATGGGTCCAGCAACATGTCTGCTGTGTGGCAGCCTCTGCAGCCACTCAGCCCAGACGTGGATTGTAGGTTAGGGTTTCAGAGGGCATCTCTGAGATGCCCTCTGGTGCATTTTACATTAAATCCCACACTGGCAACAGTGCGGGTTTAATGTGCTGAGAAGTTTGATACCACACTTGCCAGTCTTCAGTGTAGCCATTATGGTGCTGTGGAGTTCGAAATGACAACCTCCCAGCACCATATACTCTTAATGGCATCACTGTACTTACAGTGCCCAGGAATGGCCCTGGGTACTGTAGGGGCAAAGTGCGTATGCACCTGTGCCCACACCTCTGGTATAGAGCACCCAGATAGAGGGGTGACTAAAGTGTGCCAGGGCAGTGGGTTCTGTGGGCATGGCACACAGGGATGTGTGCCATGTCGACTCTAGTTTTAGTGCTGTACTTAGGCACTCAGCCTGCAAAGGCAGTGTGTGGGTGCCAGGGTACAGGGCCCCTGAGGGTGGCACAATAGGTGCTGCAGCCCTCAGGGGTCTTCTCTGGTCACCATGCCCTGGGTACCTAGGGCACCAACTACTAGGAGCTGACAGGTGGTCATAGGTGCCAACTGGGTTTTGTTTCAGTACAGTTTTAGGGAAGGAACACAGGCCCTGGTTACCAGGTTGGCAGGATCCCAGGGCACACTCAGCCAAAGCACATCACCAATTCAGAAAAAAGTGGGGGCATAGCAAGGCAAGAAAGATGGCACTTTCTCATACAACCCCCCCCCCCCAACGAAAGATGAGGAGACTAACCTTGCCCTAGGGAGTCTTCATTGTCTAAGTAGAAGAACCTGAAAAGTCCATCTGCATTGGCATGGGCAGTCCCTGGTCGGTGTTCCACTTCAAAGTCCATACCCTGAAGGGAGATGGACCATCTCAGTAGTTTGGGATTTTCCCCTTTCATCTGCATTAGCCATCTGAGAGGTCTGTGGTCAGTTTGAACAAGGAAGTGAGTCCCAAACAGGTAGGGCCTCAACTTCTTCAGGGACCAAACCACAGCAAAGGCCTCCCTCTCAATGGCACTCCAACGCTGCTCTCTGGGGAGTAACCTCCTGCTTATAAAAGGAACAGGTTGGTCTTGGCCTTCCTCATTGATTTAGGAGAGGACCGCTCCTATCCCCAGCTCTGAGGCATCAGTCTGCACTATGAACTGCTTGGAGTAGTCTGGTGCTTTTACAATGGGTGCTGAGCACATTGCTTCTTTCAGGGTGTCAAAAGCCTTTTGGCAGCTAACAGTCCAGTTCACTTTCTTGGGCATTTTATTGGATGTGAGTTCTGTGAGGGGAGTGACAATAGACCCACATCCTTTCACAAACTTTCTGTAGTACCCAGTCAAGCCAAGGAATGCCCTGACTTGGGTCTGGGTGGTTGGAGCTGCCCAGTCCAGGATGCTCTGGATCTTGGGCTGTAAGGGTTGGACCTGGCCTCCACCAACAAGGTGGCCAAGTACACTACAGTGCACTGCCCTATCTGGCATTTGGATGCCTTGATAGTCAGTCCTGCATATTGCAGGGCTTGTAGAACCTTCCCAAGGTGGATCAGGTGATCCTGCCAGGTGGAGCTAAAGACATCAATATCATCAAGTTAGGCTGCACTGAAGGATTCCAACACAGTCAGGACTTGGTTCACCAACCTCTGGAAGGTGGCAGGGGCATTCTTAAACCCAAAAGGCATCACAGTAAACTGATAGTACCCATCAGGGGTGGAGAATGCTGTTTTCTCTTTGGCTCCTGGGGCCATGCTAATTTCCAGTATCCTGCAGTTAAGTCAAAGGTGCTTAGGAATTTGGCTGCCCCTAGTTTGTCTATCAACTCATCTGCTCTTGGAATGGGGTGAGCATCTGTCTTGGTGACAGAGTTAAGCCCTCTGTAGTCCACACAGAACCTCATCTCTTTCCACCCTGTTGATGATGTTTGGGGACTAGAACCACTGGGCTAGCCCCTAGCTCCAGCATCTTGCTGACATCAGCTTTGATGCTTTCCTTGACTTGGTCTGATTGTCGATAGACTTTGTTTTTGACAGGGTTACTGTCACCAGTGTCCACATCATGGGTACACCAGCTGGTCAGACCAGGGGTCAAGGAAAATATGCTACCAAACTGCTGCAAGACTTGCTTGCAGTCAGCCTGCTGTTAGGGAGTGAGGGTGTCTGAAAAGACTACTCCATCCACTGACCCATCTTTTGGGCTGGAAGAGAGGAGATCGGGGAGAGGTTCACTCTCTGCTTCCTGGTCCTCATCAGTCACCATCAGCATGGTGAGGTCAGCCCTGTCATTGTAGAGTTTGAGGCGGTTTACATGGATAACTCTTTTGGGTGTCCTGCTGGTGCCCAGGTCCACTAAGTAAGTGACCTCACTCTTTTTCTCCAGGATAGGGGGAGGGCCACTCCATTTGTCTTGGAGAGCCCTTGCTGCCACTGGCTCCAAAACCTACACCTGTTGCCCAGGTTGAAATTCAACCATGGCAGCTTTTTGGTCATACTAGTGCTTCTGCAGCTCCTGGCTGTCCTCAAGATTGTTGGATGCCTTATCCATGTACTCAGCCATTCTGGACCTTAGGCCAAGCACAGAGTCCACACTGTCTTGTTTGGGTTATTGGAGAGGCCTCTCCCAACCCTCCTTTACAAGACAAAGTGGTCCCCTTACAGGATGACCAAACAGAAGTTCAAAGGATGAAAACCTCACTCCCTTCTGTGGCACTTCCCTATAAGTGAAAAGCAGGCATGGCAACAGGACATCCCATCTCCTTTTGAGTATTTCAGGGAGCCCCATGATCATACTATAAGCGGGACTGAATGACACGAGGATACTATTGTGTTTTAGGAATGCTGTTTTATTGATTTAAGCAGTTTCTTTCGCCGTGGACTGGGGCGATAATAGGGTAGAGATGCCTCTTGGTCCGTCTCAGGAGGAAGATTCAGTCTAATGGCCCGTCTTTGTTTCTCCAGGATGCCCCAGGTTGGGTTGTCAGCAGAAAGGATAAAAAAAAGAAAAGAAAACGGGGCTTTTAAATCTGGAGAGCTCTGTTGTGACACACAGGGAAAGGGGGTGAGGATCACTCGGTGTCAAACTATTCTCAGGGAACGAGTGCCGACTGTGCTCAGGGAGGGTAGTGTTGTCAGGGAACGCTGGTGATGGGATGGCTACACCTTTCTTTCCGCCCAGCCCGAGATGCGAGCACGTACCTGTGCTAGCCACACGTCTCCAGACGAGTGGCTGGGCGATGCGTGTTGTCGTTGGCCTCCCGGCTCAGCTCCACTCCGGACCGGTGTCTCCAGGTGCTGTCTCTGACTCACGGGCTGTTCCTCTTCAACTACGAAGCTCGGCTTCTCCAGAACGCTCTTCTCTTCCGGGTTTCTCCACTCTACGCCTCCGGGTGATTGACACACCTCTAGTTTGGAAGTCCCGGGCATTTCATCCCCCTCCTCCGTGATGTCAGAAAAAGGGGCGGGGACTCCGGCAAACTCGGCCCAGTTAAAGTAACACGGCCCTGTGTCCGTGTCAGGGAGTTCAAACGGTGATATTCCTGGCTGCTGTGGAGAAAGAGACGGTAAGGAGCCATTGGGGCGCTTTATTGGAGTTACAATATCCAACAGGCTCTCATTCCGCCCTCCTCATCACACATACCTTTCAATGTCTTGTTGAACCTTTCTACAAGACCCTTGGCTTGTGGGTGGTATGGGGTAGTGAACTTGTACTGCACCCCACACTCCTTCCACATGTGTTTCAGGTAAGCAGACATGAAGTTGGTACCTCTGTGTGAAACCACCTCCTTAGGAAACCCTACCCTGGTGAAGACATCTAGGAGGGCCTTGGCTACTGCAGGAGCTGTGGTAACCATAAGGGAAATTGCTTCAGGGTACCTAGTAGCATGATCCACTACTACTAGAATGAATGTGTTCCCTGAGGCTGTGGGAGGCTCAAGCGGACCCACAATGTCCCACACCTACCCTTTCAAAGGGCACCCCCACCACTGGCAGTGTATCAGGGGGCCTTTGGCTTGACACCTGTCTTGCCACTGGCCTGACAGGTAACACAGGCGCTCACAAACTCCTTCACTTTTTGGTTCATCCTGGGCCAGTAAAAGTTGCTAACCAGCCTTTTCCAAGTTTTGGTTTGCCCCAGGGGTCCAGCTAGGGCAGTGGTTCCCAAACTGTGCACCACGGCGCCCTGGTGCGCCGTTATCAGTAGCCAGGGGCACCGCTCCTTTGGGAATAAATCTGTCATGTGTCAGCCCATTTGCAGGGGTGCAGTCTTCTTCTTCCTTTTCTGAGAGGATTAAAAGGACAAAAGAGGAGGCTGAGGTGTGGGCCACGTGCAAGAGAAAGATGCTTCGTTTCTGCTGCATGAAGAGAATTCATCTGCCCTAGTAACTGTAGTGCAACCTCCTGGCCTTAGCACAGAGGACGGGCTCTGAGCCTTTGGTCTCCACCTTTTCTCTTTTTTTCTCTCCCCTTATCTTTTCCTTCTCGCTTCACTTCCCCCTCCCACTGTTTTTCTCCCCTTGCTGTCTTTTACTCTTGCCCCTTCATTCACTGTATCTCTTTTGTTTATCTTTCTCTTTCTTTCAGTTCTCTCTTTCTCTCTTTATACACTTTTCTTTGCCCTCGTGTTTCTCTACACCTGTCTTTCTTCTCCTTTTATAGCGCACCGATGGCCTTTTTCCCATGGTGCCCCCTGCTAACTGTAATTAGTTTTTACTTCAGTTAAATGATCCACAGAATTTTTTTTTAAATGAACCAATAGAATCCTGCAGATTACTAATAGCTGTACGTCAAAGCTGATACAACTATATTGTTCAGGTAAAAACAGGAATTTTCCTCATAATCGAACTGCCCAGCACATGAAGCCAGCCTGAGAGTTTCTATGTTCGGTATTTGCATTTTAATTATCACATTTAAGAGCGGGAGGCTGACAGTTTGTATAGAGCTGTTGCATGTAACCATGCAACAACTCCAAGCGCCTCATGTAATATGGAACCTTTAGTAAATCTTAGCTTTTTAGCCATCATAACTTTGAATTTTGGTACTCATTGGTTTGTTTACTCTTCTATTTATGTACATCTATCACTGAATTTAAGTTTAGCAGCTGAACATAGCGTACCTTCTTTTTAAAAAAAATGATTTTTCTCTATTATGACGCAAGACATATTTTCTACAACTTGCAAGAAAATCAGTATCATACATATCATGACAGACCCAATCATCTTGTATACATAGGTTATATACATCTACAGCTGCACATACTGCCCCCTCCTCCTTCCCGGATACATGTGGGCCCCATATCGCTCTTTACTCGGTGTGTAGGATCCCAAAGGTGTTCCCCCGCCCAGATGAAGCCTCTTCCGTCTTTTATCTCACATTCCCCCTGCTCACGGAAATCTCGCCATTTGGCCTAAATCTTTTCAAATTTTCGAGGGTAACCTCTGGCCTTAAATACCGTGGCCCGAGTGCACCAATCCATGTTGTGGGACACTACGATCAGACTGGGCGGCGTCCTCACTCCCCAAGAGCAGGTTGCTAATTAACACACTGAGCTAACTTTCTGAATGATGCATTTTTTCCTCCCTGCCCACCTTTCATTGATGTTCTTACTTCACCATCATCCAGAGGTGCAATTAGAGCCAAATTTCGGAGGGGTGGGGGGATAATGAAAATTTCGGGGGTGGGGTGGCTAATTCTTCCAGCAATAGGCAGAATGGAGGTGCAAGGCCTCTAAGAAGGGGTGAAAATCAACAATGCCTTGTTAACAAGTAAATGGTCTTTTCAATACCTGTGAAGAACTCGGGTGCAGCTGAAATAAGACGGACACCAGACCAGCTAACCCACAGCAGGTCAAAAACTGTCTGAGTGTGCCTTGTAAATATGCCCCAACTTTCTTTTTTATTTTTAGTCCTTTTCTTGGTTCCCCGGGAGCAGTCACACTGTTGAGAGGCTTAGCGTCATGTCACCATGGTGCATGATGGCAAACCACCAGAATCCAGATTAACACAGCATCCTGAATAGAATTATGATATGGTTAGTGCTCGAAATTGAAACACACAGGATTGTGGCAGAGTTCACCAAACTCTAAATCAGACCCATAGTCTCGCAAACTTTTGGAAGCATACATTGCTGCCTTCTGCTGGGGGAAGCAACAGAAAATTTGCAAGAAAGAGTGAAAGAAAGACACAGAGGACACAGGAGAGTGAAAGAGGGGGATTGAGATGAGGGTAAAAAACGAGTGAAAAACAGAGCAAAGACACAAATAGAGTGAAGGGGGAGCTTGAAATGATTGGGAAACAGAAAGAGTGCAAGAAAGAGTGGAGGAAAGACATAGCGGACACAGCAGAGTGAAAGGGGGAGATTGAGATGATTGGGAAACGACAGACAAATTGCAAGAAAGATTGGAGGCTGGTCTTGCTTACATCCCACCCCCCCCCCCCACCCGCCCACCGGTAAAAAAATGGTGGGGAGCCACGGCCAACTGCCAATTAGGTCAAGGGAGCCACGGGCTAAAAAAGCTTGGGAAACACTGAGCTAGGGGGATGTCATGGGCTAAAGTTAGGAGGAACTCCCTGTACTTCTGTGGCACTACCACTCTCCTGGTAGCTCCAGGATTGGGGTTTCTTGCCTCAGCATACAGTAATCCCTCTTCCCAATAAGCTATGTGGGTACCACTGACATCTCCCTTTGCTTCTGCAGCTGCTTGCTGCCTCAGGCTTTCAAGAGTGTGGCAGTCTCGCTGACCCTGGCACAGCTCTTCCCTAGTGGGTCCCCCTGGGCCGAGGAGTCCAGCCTGGTAAGGCTCAAGCTCCATAAGCTCAGTTCCCTCTAGGGTTTCCAAGTCCTCTCCCTGAGGAGAGGGGTCCTGAGAAGCTGGCTGTGTAGAAGCTGGTTCCACAGTCTCCTTGCTTTTTCTCTTGGTTGGTTGGGCCATACTTTCAGGCTCCAACCTCACTTGCTCACCCTTCTTTTTGCTCTGTGCTCTGGTTTGGACACACACCAGTCTAGAGATACCCAGCATGGCTGCATGGGTTACTTGCTCAACCTCAGCCCAGGCTGAGGTTTCCAGGTCATTTCCAAGCAGACAGTCAGCTGGCAATTGTGGAGAGACCACTACCAGTTTCAGGCCAGTAACCTCCCCCATCCTAATTTCACCATAGCCAGAGGGCGTTGGGTGGTGATGCTGTCAGCATTGGTGACTGGGTAAGTTTTCCCAACCAGGTATTGCTCTGGGGAAACCAGCTTTTCCCTTACCATAGTGATGCCGGCACCTGTATCCCTCAGGGCTTCTACTCTAGTTCCATGAATGGAGGGGGATTGCAGATACTTGTTACAGTTGGTTGGCCAACCAGCTACATTGGCAACATCCAATTCCCCCAAGGAGACCAGACTAGCTTGAGTGTATTCCCAGATTTGCTCTTGGCACTCCTCGGACCCCATCCGTAGATTTACTGTCCCTGGAGTAGCTGTATTGGGTGCCTAAGGGGCTTTGTTTTAGGGGCAGTTTTTGTCTACAGTTAAATGTCCCAACTTCTTACAGTTGTTACAATAAGCCTTGTTAGGATCAAAGTTTCTTCCCCTATAGGGCTGAGGCACATAGGGCGTAGTTTGGGACCCACCCACCTGTACAGGTTTTTGGGGCCCTTTGGAAGTCTCAGACTTTTTATCTTGGGGATTCTCACCACCTTTTCCCTGGGGAGGTTTTGTGACCACCTTCTTTTGGTCACCCCCAGTGGCTGTCCTTGTCACCCTAGTCTTGACCCAGGGGTCTGCCTTCTTTCCCAATTCTTGGGGAGAAATTAGACCTAGGTCTACCAAATGCTGATGCGATTTTTCACTTGTGCAATTACTCAAAATGTGTTCCTTCATAAACAAATTATAAAGTCCAGTAAAATCATGCACATTGTGTCCAGTTAACCAACCATCCAGTGTCATTACTGAGTAGTCTACAAAATCTATCCAAGATTGGGTCTGGGTTTTGTGAGCCCCCCTGAACCTAATTCTGTACTCCTCAGTAGTGAGTCCAAATCCCTCAATCAGAGTTTTCTTCATGAGGTCATAAGACCCTGCATCTGGTCCAGAGAGGGTCAGAAGCCTGTCTCTGCAGGAATTCCACCCAGAGAGTGTTCCTTTAATCTTCTGATATCACAAGCCCTCTCAAAGGCTGAGAACCACTTGGTGATATCCTCACCTTCCTCAAATTAAAGGAAAATCCCTTAAGGGATTTTAGGATCATAAGAGTGCTCTTTATCCTTATTATTGGTATTGCTGCCACCAGAGATGGGGGCTAAGCCCATCTCTTTCCTTTCTTTTTCTAGAGCCAGGAGTCTGGTCTCTAGGTCTAATCTCTTGGCCAACTTTGCTAAGAAGTTGTCCTCTTCATTGGGGCTCTCCCCAATGTGTTCTCTGGGGCCCAGTCCACCTGTGTGGTTCCCAAGCTCCCAGAGGTTGACTATTGGAGTTAAGGGTACAGAGACTCAGTCCTCCTTAGGGATGGTGAGGGGACCATTATCCTCCTCCTCATCCACCCCTTCTTCCTCTGGCTAGGTGTCACCCTGCTCAGAGGGGTGGTCTTTGGCATACGCAGCCAGGAGCTCCTGGAGCCCTTGTTTGGTTGGATGCAGACCTACCAGTATTTTTTTTACTTTGCAGAGGGCCCTCAATTCTTTGAAGTCCAAGTGCAAGTAAGGTGTGAGGTCGAATTCCTCCACTAGGTCCACATTATCTTCACTAACAGCTGGGTTCTTTTGAGACATTCTAACCTGACAGTTCCAACCCTCTACCGTAGCTTGTAGTGACTTTTATTTTTCAAAAATTTTAATGGGACTTAAGCAAGGCCCTACCAGACTTTTAGTATTTTTGGAAAAGACCAATTTCCGAATTGTAAAGGCAATTTATGAGTTCTGTCGTGTGATCAGATGGTAACCAAGTAGTCCAACAAATGCAAGTTTGTGTCCCACCGCTGATCCACCAAAGTGAGAAAGTGGCTCTATGTATACAGGACTAGAATGAAGTACAGTGTGTGTGTATAGAGTCCACCAACCCCAGAGGTATAACAGAGGTTGAAGTCAGAACTGACCTTACTCTCCAAAGTGGTAGCTTGGTCGAGCAGTAAGGCAGTACCAGAGGACAGTGTAAAGCATTTATTGTACACAGTCAGCAAAAGGTTTCACACACTCCAGGCCAATTGTTTTTATATCCACAGATATAGGTGTTTTATTTTTAGAGCCAACAGTTATAAAAATATACTTTTCTTGTTATGAGTTCTCGCATGTAATTACTTTTCAAATGAGCAATAAAGTTTGTGCACACAATTAATACAGTATTGACAGTAAGCAAAACAATCCTAAAACACACTATGACATTGAGCTCAATGGGTTTTCCACATGTAAGTACAGTTGATTACTATATAGATTATTTTAGTAGTCCCAGGCCTAGATCCTAGATTCAGTCCTGGGGTCTAAGCTGAAAACAGATTAGCAAAAATGTTTTAGTTACTTTAGTGAATTTTCATGAATATAAAGCTGTTTTAAAAGTTCACACTTAGAAACTTTTCAATGGAAATCTGACAATGTTATTCAATGGGAGAAAATTCAGGTTGCAGGTAAAGTACGATCGCATTACTTTTGTAACCCAGCACTGGTCTCCTAGGGCCAGTACTGGGGTCTTAACTCAAAACAGGTAGGTAATTGCGTTTCAGTAGTTCATGTGATTTTTAAAGAATATTTCAAGTTTTCAAAAGTAGACACTTAGAAGAAATTTCATAGAAAAGCAGACAATGGGTTCCTATGGCGAAAATACAGATTACTGGTAAACCCGGAAAGGATTACATTTGCCGTTCAGTACTGGGCTGAAAGGTACAGTACTGGCTTCTCCCCTGATCACAGGTGAGTACTTCGGAATTCGGCTGATTTTATATGAATATTTTCAGTTTTCAAAACTCCACACTTAGAAAATTTTCAAGTCAAAATTGGTCAATGTTATCCAACGGCAGGTAAGTGAGTTACTGGTTTCCAGGTGAGTACTTGGTTGGTGAAGTTATGGTTCTGGGCATAGACTCAGTGGTCCCCCAGGGTCAGGTAAGTACAGTAGGTTCAGCCCCAGCAGCACAGGGCCGGTCGTGTGCAGAGGTAGTTAGGCCCAATGATATTCAATGAGGGAAAGGGGGCCTTCGGTTGGTGGCTGCTGGCTAGCAGGCCGCGCGGCTGTGGGAGCTGGACTCCTGGTCACTTGCTCAGGGCAAGGGGGGAAATATTTTAGGACAAGGGTGGCACAGCCAGTGGCACTTGGGCAGCTGGGTGCAGGGTGCTTTTGGGCCGTCGGGCGCTCAATGTTATCCAATGGGAAAGGTCAAAAAGGAACAAAGGCTGCAGGCTCGGGGACGGAGATTCTCCAGGGGCGACCAGCACTTCGAGAGGTAAGTTGGGATCTTGGAGCACAGGTAGGTACCCCAAAGGGAGGCACAGGGGACTGTAGGGTGCCGGGTGCAGGGGTGTCTTTGGGTGTCGGAAAAGCTTACACTCGGCTGGTCGCAGTTGGGGTGGCCCCTAGTTCTGAGTCTGCAGGCGTCGGCTGGTTCGCCAAGGAGGGTCTTTGGGCACTGGACTTTGGGTCCCAGTCACTGGGCCCGGCCCGGGCTCGGCGGGTGCAAAGTGGGCTGGTCCGAAGCTTCCTGGCTGGCACCAGGTAGGCTGTTGCAGCAGAGCCTCTGATGATGGGAGTCCCAGTCTTTAAGTGGGTCAAGGCAGGCAGGTCCTCTGGGTGTCCCAAGGTTGCTGTCCATGGGGGTCACCAGGATTAGGCAGGAGCAGGTTCCAGGATCGACATGCCGGTAGGGCTGAGGCCAAGTCAGTTGTTGTCATCCTGTTGTTAGCAGCTGCACGGTGGGTCTTCCTCTTCTTGATCTTCTTTCTTCTTTTCGTATCGGGATCTGAGGCAGGAAGGTTCAGGGAGCCCCTAAAAACTAAATTTAGGGGTGTTACAGGTAGGGAAAGGACAAGGACCAATGGGTCCCTGTCCTAGGGTGAGTACACCCCCTAACCTGCTCCTCTCCTGTGGGAGGGGGCAGGAGCCTAGCTGGGATTAGGCAGAGCTCCCCATCTACAAGATGGCCGGGGCCCGGGGTCGTGCTTCACCTCATCTCCCCCACCTGAGGGGTGGGGTTGGCACAGGCTGGCACCCCCCCCCCCCCCTTCCTGGCATAGTTTTTCCCGCCAGTCTTCCTGCCAGAGTGGGGGTTAGGACTGGTGGGGGCCAGTTGCTGGGTAAAGCAGATGGTCTGGAGAAGCTCTCAGAGGCGGCAGGCCTTTGAAGCTTCCCCCTTCCCATCCTGGGGGAGGAGACCTAGCACCTCGCCCAGTATGTGCATTGTTGCAGGCCCAGGACAGCGGGGGCTCTCCACCCAGGGGTCAAGCAACATGTTTGCTGTGTGGCAGCCTCTGCAGCCACTCAGCCCAGATGTGGATTGTAGGTTAGGGTTTCAGAGGGCATCTCTAAGATTCCCTCTGGTGCATTTTACATTAAAACCCACACTGGCATCAGTGCGGGTTTAATGTGCTGAGAAGTTTGATACCAAACTTGTCAGTCTTCAGTGTAGCCATTATGGTGCTGTGGAGTTCGTAATGACAACCTCCCAGCATCATATACTCCTAATGGCATCACTGCACTTACAGTGCCCAGGAATGGCCCTGGGTACTGTAGGTGCACAGGGCTCATGCACCTGTGCCCATACCTCTGGCATAGGGCACCCAGTTAGAGGGGTGACTGAAGTATGCCAGGGCAGTGGGTTCTGTGGGCATGGCACACAGGGATGTGTTTATAAACACAGAGATTATATCCTTAGATATATTTATATAAATATACTTTTTTAATAACTCACGTTATGTGCACAGAGGAGATGTCCAGGAGGAACACTATGTGTTTTTAAAATACCCCTCACACACTATGAGTGCCATAGTGTCATGCTTCATCATGGGGGTCAGCCCGTCCCTCTACGGGGCGGGGCGTGCTGCGACCGACGACTACGTGGGAGCACTATATTTTGTGATAGGCTATGTGTGGTGTGGGTAATGGGAGTGGTAGGGAGTGTGGTGACTGGAGAAATAAACGTAAAAAAATTCCTGGCTAGTAGAAAAAATATATTTATTTGCTTCTCCAGCTGGAAATATTAAAAAGGGGTTAGGTAGGGTGTCTTTAATATGCCCTCCCCAGTCGACATGTTTCGTAAGCAGTCCCCCCCTGCTTTACTCATCAGGACCATATGTGATCCCTACTACACTCAGAAAAATCTAAATATATGTAATATGCCTGTTTTCCTAAAAACAGATTGCAAAAATAGGCTAATCTGTTTTGAAAAAGGGGGATAATTCACCCCATCTGAAATGTAAAAGCTGAAAAAATGTAATGCTTATGTTTGTAAACACATCACCATTAACGTGGAACATTAGTTTCACAGACACATGAACAGTGATATATATGTTTTGGTGATATATTTTGTGATATATTTTTCTGTGATACATTTTTATAAAAGATTCTACTCAGAAAGAAGTTCTCTCCTTAAGCAAGGTGCTGCTTCAATATGGCGCCCCCTTGCTTTTACTCCTGTGTTAAATGCACATCTCTTTCATAGTGAAAAAGAAAAACACACACGCAAATACTTGCATTCTGTTAAAAAATGTGGCGTTGGAAGGCAATGACACACACCTTCTCACATGTATCAAACACACGTCAGATTGCTTAGAAGGTTAGACACATTGTATATGTATATCAGCGAAAGATTATGTGTATTGTTGAGCATTTTTTGCCAGAAAGTATATGTATATATATATTCACTGAAAAAACCATAGGTTATAGACCATATATAGTTAGGAATTAGCATTTACAAAACCTTATTATACTCACACAAAACCATTGAAATTCCATATATAGTTAGTTGCACTAACTATATATCGCGCACCCGCAATCCACTGCTGATGATGTCACATATTACATCATTCATGACATGGTCAGTGACATCACTGATGACATCACTGATGACATCATCTAGTGTCTGTGTGTTTTTGTAAAGTTTAAATACGTTTTACATATTGAAGAATGACTGGATGGATGGAAGACTGAGTGTGTGTGTGGCTGGCAGGTGTGTGACGCTGTGCATATCAATGTGTACTTGTATCAGTGATTGTATAAGAGAGTAAGTATGTGTTAGTATATGTGTGAAAAGTATGGTGTTCTGTGTTTAACTATAGATGAGGAAATCGAAGTGTGATTGATTCTTCACAGGACTGACTAGGTGTATGAGTGCATATGATAGTGTTCTAATAATAACTGACTGTATGTATGAGTAATTGTATGGGTGAATGAGTGAATGTGTGTGTAGACGTACGAATCAGTGAGTGCGTATGTAGTAATTGGTATTGGTGTGTCATGATGTCATCAGTGATGTCATTTGAGATGTCATCAGTGATGTCATTTCAGATGTCATTAGTGATGTCATCAGTGATGTCACTGAAGTATGGTGTTCTGTGTTTAACTGTATAGATGAAGAAATGGAAGTGTGATTGATTCTTTACAGGACTGTATGTAAATGTAAATGTAAATGTATAGGCATTTATATAGCGCACTACTTACCCGTAGGGTCCCAAGGCGCTTCGACCGCTGCGAAACCCTTCCTGGCTTCCCTGAGAGATGGTCCCTTAATGGGTATCTCCAGGGTGAGACCAGGCATCCCCGGCGGTCTGGTGGGGCCGTTAGTGAAGATGAGGCAAGCTAATGCCCAGAGTTGCCGAGTGTGAACGCTGATCAGAGTGGGCACCGAGGCGAGAGAATTATCGAGTCCGCTGACCCTGGTCCAGAAACCTGCCGCGCCGGGAATCGAACCCTGGTCCCGGGCCGTCCTCTGCTCTCGGGTCTGCCGCCTCTAACCAGTGAGCCACACTACTGACTTGGTGTGTGAGTAACTCCATGGATGAGTGGCAGTGTGTGACTGTCTGCATAGGTGTATGAGTGCATATGATAGTGTTGTAATAATGAGTGACTGTATGTATGAGTGATTGTATGGGTGAATGAGTGAATGTGTGTGTAGACGTAGGAATCAGTGAGTGCGTATGTAGTAACTGGTATTGGTGTGTCATGATGTCATCAGTGATGTCATTTGAGATGTCATCAGTGATGTCATCAGTGATGTCATTTGAGATGTCATCAGTGATGTCATCAGTGATGTCACTGACCATGTCATGAATGATGTAATATGTGACATCATCAGCAGTGGATTGCGGGTGCGCGATATATAGTTAGTGCAACTAACTATATATGGAATTTCAATGGTTTTGTGTGAGTAAAATAAGGTTTTGTAAATGCTAATTCCTAACTATATATGGTCTATAACCTATGGTTTTTTCAGTGAATTTTCAAGGTTTTGTAAATGCTAATTCCTAACTATATATGGTCTATAACCTATGGTTTTTTCAGTGAATTTCATTGGTTTTTTAACAGCTAATATCTGTAGCTATAAAATGTATTCTTCTTTAAATCCAAAAATATATTTTATATGTTTATTAATAACTTTTTTTTAAAATATTTTTTTTTCTTCGTTCCCGCTTCGCGAATCGGGAAGCTTCCCGTTAGCTGACCTTGATGCTGCGAAATAGACCGCGAGCCGGTAAACGTTTCTTTACCGCAACTGCCGCGTTAGAAAACAACATCGTGACGCCTCCCGTCCGCATGACGTTTCGCGTTGTCGCGTGATACGTCATATGACGTGCTACGTTAGCGAACTCGTACGCTTACCGAGTCGCAAAGCACAGGTTTCTGGAAGCAAACCGGGAGGCCCTGCAAAGCGCGTAACGTAAACACAGCAGGTCATGTGACTTGGTAATAACACTTTTCATTGGTTCATTTCACTTTCGGTTTCCTAATGATGTAAGACTAGGTCATATGATCTAAAATGAACACTTTTCATTGGTTGAGAACTATTTTTTTTCCCAAATGGTGAAAATCCCTCCTTCTTTCCTCACTCTGACTTTCATCATTGTGAGAGAAAGACCCTTTGTTACCAGTGAGCAATGGCTTCTTTACTAGCTTCAGCTGGTGCTTCCCCACCACCTCCACCACATCCAAGGAAGAGTGGACCACCTGCTAAAGTTATAATTCAGCAAGAAGAGGAAGAAGAGGAACAGGACGACCTAGATAATCTCCCTATTATGGCCAGAAGATCTGTTGTACCGGAAGTAACGGGACCAGAGGGCAGGGAGATGGTGCCAAATATACAAACGAGATTTCGTGAAGTAAAACAAGTCTGCGTACATTGCAGTGGATTCATTTGCTACGGAGAAAGTAGCATCACTCTGATCAACAGAGCTATTGACAATCATGCTCATGTTTGTCCGAAACTCCCCAAACAATAAATTCTTTTTTTTTGTTTTCTTGCTCCTGTTGAGCCCTTTACAATGAATCGTTTTCGTTGCCCCCTCCGAAAAAAAAACAAAAAAAATATAAAACTGTTCAGAAAAATTCAAAAAAAGTAAAAAAATGTTCAGAAAAATAATAAAAAAAATATAAAACAACAAAAACAATTAAAAAAAAAGTTCTTTTCAGAACTACCTCCCCGTTATTAAAAAATTGGTACAATATTTGCAACTGTGCCAACCTCTATTTCTCTTAGTTCGCTTCCCAGTTCGCTCCCCGGTACGCGAACCGGAAGCGAACCAAAACATTTTTTTTTAAAAAAAGAACAGTAAGTATAAGGGAAGGAAACAGACAGTTATGTTAAAAGAAAGACAGCTATAGGGGAGTAAACTAGAGATACTATTACCCGTAATCCACTGCTGATGATGTCACATATTACATCATTCATGACATGCTCAGTGACATCATCAGCAGAGGATTGCGGGTAACAGTATCCCTAGTGTTTATTCCCTATAGCTGTGTTTCTTTCAACATAACTGTCTGTTTCCTTCCCTTATACTTACTGTTCTTTTAAAAAAAAAATTTTTAGATCAGTCAGAAACAGTGAAAGTAATGAAATAGAAAAGACTACGTAGAATATGAGCACTGTATGCAACAACTTTGACACTTACAGAAGCCTCACCTTCTCCATGCCTCCTACACAGTTCTACATGTACATCATAAATGCAAACAGAACAGAATTAATTATACATGTTAAATGGTTTATTTTTGCTGTTCTCAGAATGTATCAAATTTCACTAAAACAGTGACTTGAAGGTATTCATCATATAACAGCGGGGAAAAAAAACACAATCAAAATGATTGTGTTTAAAAAACCCATACAACATTACAAATCAGAATTCAGAACTCCTTAAAGTTAACTTACTTTCCATGACGGCCAAGGATGTCCTATGAACAGCTTACACTCTGTTGTGCTGTTATTACTTTCAACCCGCCACTTTCTGAAAGAAAACCTCCATCGTTTTCAAAAACATGTTACATACAATAAATGACTTCTTGCTCTCTACCACAAGTTTCCACAAGGCCAAATCTTGTCAGAGCCATGTATAACTCTTGGATTTCTTGTTAGCCAATCCCGTCTTTTCGCATTTCCGCAACTTTCAGAATTAAAATGTTGAAGATCATTTACACAATCCTGGACTAGTAATATCTTCCCCTTCTTGCTCAATCATGTTCTACATTTCCTATCACACTGATACTGCTTACTATGAAGCAGACTTACACTACCTTTATGACTAGTACAATTATTTAATTCTCTACATCACTTTTAATCACAAAGCAATGTAAAACAGTAGACAGCATTGCAGACTTACATTCCCTCTACTCCATGTTTTGATTGGCTGCTTCAATTAGCTTATAAAAAGAAATAGTTTTTCTGAACTCATTCAAAGTGCATGTAATTCTCAATAACGTCCAGTGTTATGGTAAAAAGTTATGTCTCTGTACTACACTTATCCTCAAGGCCAAATAGTGTAGGAGCCATGAGAACTTCTTGAAATTCCTCAGAGCACATCCCGAGATTCTTTCCCTAAAATTTTGGTTTTAAAAACACCAGGTAAGAGTTTTTAAGGTCATATGGCAATTTTTTTTTGAAAATTAAAACAGAATCATTGCAGAATGACCAGCCATTTCTACACTTTAAATAAGCTGTATAATGTCCTGATGTTATTGAAGGACCATCATGATATATAATTGCTACAGTTACAAAAGTCCTTCCTGATATTGACAACTGTGAAGCCACAAAAATTTTTATTAAAGTTGTCAATTTTGTTCCATCAGGCCTACATCGTTGGAACATTAAAATGACATACTGGCCATATGTTCGTATAAATAATGTGGACATCATTTCAGATTTACATTGCCTACACTCCATATTGTGATCAGCTGCTTTTACTAGCTTATTAAAAGAGACTGATTTACTGTCTGGCAAAGTTAAATATATAAATCTTTCTGAGTCTACACTAGTACTACTTGATACCCTACAGTTCTCGCAGTCATGCTGCCATTGATAAGAAAGCCCAAACAGGTGATCTACATCTACACCTTCAGCATGCAATACATCAAGCATATACATTAAAAACTCCTGACAATCATGCTGACTATTTTGAGAGAATTGTGTTTGGCCTGAACATCTGTCTAACAGATTTCGAATTTCAGACACACTTTCTATGTTTGTTCTATCAGTGCTACATTTCTCTAACACAGAATTTAACAAACTGCAAAATCTTTGATCAGAATTGACCACAATCTCTTCTTTTACATTTTGTAGAGAAAACAAAACATTAACCACTACATTAGCATAGCAGTTGACACCAGAACTGTTTTCAAATTGAAAACCAACAACATCTTCAACAGAATCCTTTTTGTTTCTGCTTATAATTTCAGGTTCATCGACTTTTCGTCTTTTTGCTACAACCTCCCCAGTATTGGTCACATTTCTTCGTTTGCGGCCTACCACACGTTTCTCAAACAAAGGATACTGAGGCAAATGTGGCGCATACTCTCTTCTCAACCTATTGTATTCCTTAACACAATCTAGATCCGCACAAATGTTTGTGACATCACACTCAATCAAGTACAATCCCGATAAAGTCCTAACTCGTGACAATGCCACATATGCCATACCCTCCTTGAACACAGAACTGCCAATATTCACCAATGCACAGTCTACACTTAAACCTTGCGATTTATGGATTGTCACCGCATATGCCAAGCAAACAGGAAACTGCTTACGACGAACATATAAGTCTTTTACAAGCAAAAATCTAGCAGAACAACGAGCAATTAGCTGTACTTCCTCAATGCCATCAAATTTAATTTTTAAAAATTCAATTCCATCTCTATTTCTGTATTTCACAAAATCAACAACATTACCCATTGATCCATTTACCAGACCTCTTTCAACATGTAAATTCCTTCTTAAAATTATACGGCAGTTCAAGCACACATTCAGAGTCTTTTCAAAACCCGCAGTTTTAGATATACTCTTCTCTAATGAATCCAATTTTGTTTTCAGATTCTCAGACAAAATAATTGTTGATCCCATATGCTCTACTCTGTCAATAGCTTCCAATTTCACAATCTCTTGCTTTTCTAAATGCAACATTTTGTTGTTGAATTTGGCACATTCTGCAAGAGTTGGCATCAAACATATTCCAGATTTTTTCTCAGTAACTTTCTGAAAAATATTCTCAGGCACAACATCTTCGTCTGGATATAAATTTGTCAGTAATCGTGCATGTAAAGCTTCTTTCCCATGCTCGGTCACTTTTCCAATTCTAACATCTTGTAGAATAGTCTTGTAAACTTCATCCTTTGCCTGACGCATATTTTCATGCAGTTCAGCATAATTGAAGTTTAACCATATATTGACGTTGCCAATACTCCCTAAGCACTTCCTGGTATCTTCATGCGTGAGCATTTTGAACACAGGTTGCCCTTTCACTGGTGTCAGCTGCAGAAGATCTCCGAAAACAATGATGTGTTTGCCACCAAATAACACATCATACTCTGTTTTGAGAACTTCTTGCATTCTCAAATGCACAAAGGCAAGCATGACATTGGAAACCATGCTTACTTCGTCAATGATAAGAAGTTTCATTTTCCTCAAGACTCTTGAAACTTCAAAACAAGCATCTCCAGATAGCTTGTGATATTCTAATTTGTTGTCATGCTCCACTGGCAGCATCAGTAAACGATGTAAAGTAATCCCTTTAATGTTATGTGCTGCCAGTCCAGTTGGAGCGGTGACAACACAAGACAGCGATGACTCTGTCCTTTCCTGCAAATAACATGAAATTGCTTTAATAAGGAAACTTTTTCCAGTTCCCGCTTCTCCACTCACGTACAGTCGGACAGGCTTCAACGACGTACATGAGCACTCTTTCTTGTCATGACTTAATCCATGATCAATTTGCATGGTAAGTTCGTCATATATTTTCCTCTGCTCAACGTTGAGTTGTCTTTCCAGCTCTTCTAAGTTAACCGCATCCTCCTGAGCATGTGCCATGGCTCTTTCCACTTCATTCATAGCAGTGGCAGCTTCATTTTCGATAAGAGGTCCTCCTAGTGGATCCTGACTCAATGAAGCAGAACTCTGACTGTCCTGAGAACTGTCTCTGGCAATCTCGGCTGCAATCGTTGCTTCCTGCTCAATTTCCACATTCAACATTTCTACATATTTGGGAAAAGCAGGACATTCTATGGTCTCCTTGGCAGCATTGAATGAGTCTTCGTAACAAAGGAAATCTCCAAGCAGTTCCTCTTCTGCACGCCAAGGCTTAAAAAGTTGCAAAAGTGCTAAATAGAAAAACTCCTTTTTTTCAGGAGATTCGCCACTCAATTTTCGATGGTTTATCAAGTGGCATTTTCTTTGCTTGACCAGACATCCCTCACTTCCTATTACAGCATACACTCCTTTCTCAGTATCTTCTTTGATGTTCCTCTTGAATATGTAATTTTGCAGAACCTCATACAGACAAACATTCTCGAGGTGACTGCTTCGATTTGGATAATATGTATCCAACATGTTGCTCTTCAAAATGTCGGTACTGTTTGGCTCCTTTTCCGCCAAATACTCAATTTCCCGCACAGGTTTCAGAACTCGATTACGCGTTGCAGCAAGACCAACACTCACCCAAACGATACTCCTGGACTTGGCATAGAGACTTGCTGAAGACAACCGGTCAGAACATTCGTAAGCTCCGATTTCTCGATGCGACAACATCTTCAGACTGAAACTGTACAACTTCTTGCTGAGGCTCTTTTCATGGGAAATGTCCTCCCACATATCCTTCAATTCTGTCTTCTCTTTTTTGGTGATGTAAGATGTCACATACCGAGCCACAGCCATACAGTTATCAGCCACAAACTGTATATCCATGTTAGCATTCCACATGGACAAAATCACCGGGTTGTAGTCGTTGATGTACTTAGACTCTTCGTTCCTCTTCAAATTGTATGTGTTTTTAGGTGATTTCTTCATCACATTATGTCGCAGCGAAGACATCAAACTGTTCACTCTTCCTTTAGAAATCACCGATCGTGGAAAGCCGAAACGACATTTGGTGTAGAACTTGTCTTTGTTCCGGAATTTACGACGACAGTACTTTCCACATCGATGGCTTTGGAAACGTAGAACTTTTTCTCTTAGGCTTTTTTTCTCCTTTCCGTTTGGAACAGCACACGTAGAATACTGTTCTATGAAACTCATCACTGAGTCGTCTGCATCCGTTCCAAATTTAGGTGCATCCTTGATCCACAGCAACATATGTATATGAGGAGCACCTCTTGCTTGGTACTCCTTCCTCCAGAAGAAATCCAACACCTCTCCAAGAGGTGGATTCTTCTTATTCATGATAAAAGACATCATACCTTCAAATCTATGATTGAAGTACCTACATACATTGACTGGATCCAAAGAGCACAGTTCTCCGGGTGTCTTGAATTCGATGTTTTCTACGTTAGCATTTGCCTCTCGTAGAAATTCAAGTAAGTCTTCCCAGCCATACTCAGCACAGCTCAAAGTGAGGAACCATGTGGGAGTTCCTAAGTTCCTCAGCATACATTTTAAATCACCATGACGACGGTACCAGTACTCATTAGTACCACGCTGACACGCCATGAGATTAATCAGGTGAGAATCCAAAATACTGTCTTGGACATTGACTTTATCCATAAAGTCACTTGCCGAGATGTTTTGCATGTGTATACCACTTTTCAAGATGTGGGTCACTGCATATGACAGTCCAGACAGATCGCTTTCAAACAGGAGATGAAACAAATAAGGAATGCATTGTCGAAACCTAGGATCTCCTGCATACAATCGCAAAGTCCGGTATTCAGAAGCAGGAATTTGATGAGGTCGCTCATCATATCTTCCTCCCTGACCTGTTGGAAAAAGCTGTGGGAAACACCGAGCTTCCAAACTTTCCTCCCAAACACTAATGGGACTCCCTTTCGCTTGTTTCATTTGAAACAACTCAATAGCATTCCCCATGACTTCCTTGGAATGCAAAGGATGAACACTATAATGTTCATATATTTCTTCACTAGTACAGGGTTCTACTTTCTCAATTTGACCAGCACACAAATCGCTATCCTCTTCCTCACTTACTTCCTCTTCTGCAACATATACATTTTTATAGTATTTATTATTTTTTTTCAAATACAATGTTGCCCTTTTGACTTTCCTAACATCTACTAAATCTTGCCATATTTTCTTATTCTTTGTCGGAACCCCATTAACTAAGATAACAAGAGGTTCCTCTTCCACTTTTTCTACTCCAATTGTGTTAATGTTTTTCTTCAAATCTAGAGGCAAATAAACAACTCTTCCCTTTAATCCTCTCTGTAAATCTGATGGAGGCAATTTCCCTGTCTTTGGCTCCATTCTTACAATAGCCTGAAAGGGATGGATACTTTGAATCAAAATAGATTCATAAGTATTTAAATCCTTCAATTCAGAAGGAATCTCAACCAATTCCAGATTATTATGAACTGCTCTAGCAGGCATCTGGTTTTGATTTAATTTGTTACAACAATAAGTACACACACGTTGATCCAATCCCAAATCAAAACAATTTTCTACCATCAAGTATGTTGTAAAATCCTTCCATTCACTATTATTTTCCCTTTCACTTTTTCCATATAAATCCACTAACTTAGTCTGATTCTTATAATATGTGCGTCGACAACACACACAAGTGAAATTTGGCCTCTCACTTGATTTCACCTCAAACGTCGCAATTTCCCTCTGGAAATTATCTGTACTGGAAACCTGTACACTATCTTCCACATTACTCTCTTCTTCTTGGTCAATTTCAACATTCTCCTCTTTACTTCCAAAGTAACAAAACTCAATTTCTTCACATATATTCTTCACATCTATTTCAGAACCATGCAAAAGAGCAGCGCATAATTGTTTAAGCATAATTGCTGGACTCTTAGCATAATACAACATTCTAACTAATTTCCTAACTTTATTATGATGCACTGCTAGCATCCTGAAATGATGAAAAACACTCTGGCATACTCTCCTGGAAAGACAAGCCAGTGAATGACCATGCAAACCTATCACTTCTCTCACTCTGCAAGGATCTAATTCTTGCAAGAACTTCATTTTCTGCTTCAAACTTTTCTTATTAAATGACCGTATAAAATCACAAAGCAAATTGATGGAATCCTGTCGTACACTGCAAATACTACTACACTTCCAGGTGTACACAGGACCCTTAGGACGTCTCCCTAAAACCTCATTACCTAACACCTCTTCTATCTCTGTTCTCACAACTTTTTCTTTTTCAACTGGACAACCATCTTTCACTTCATAAGCTCGACCACTGGTGTCAACTGCATGCACCAAATCATTATCCTGGAAATAACTCTCCTCATTAAAAAATGCCTCAGAGCTTGAACTATGCATTCATTCTCCAGAAAAAACTTCACAAAAATTACTACGATTAACTATTCTCTTCCATCTACTATTTCTTTTGAAATCATAAATTACCTTGTTTAGCTTCCTAATTCTATTGATTGTCAAAATAAATAACTTACGTTTAATTTCAAATGCCTGATCAATAACTTTCTCAACTATTTTTTTTCTCTTATAAAAAACCACTTTCTGTTGACCTTTCTTAATATTTTTTAACAAATTCCCAATTATCCTGTTGCGGAACATTCGTTTACGAATATCCGTAAACTGTTGTTTCCTTCTACTTTCATGCATAGAGTTATCTCTTACTCTAGCAGTAACATTTCTCATTGGCCTTTCCTTACCATTTGAATTGTTTATCCTTTTCTGGACTGAAACATTTTCTGTAGTAATATTTTTTTTACTACACATATTTCTTATGACTGTTTTTGGACTCTTACCCGGTGCTTTCTTCGTGACTTGACAAATCTTTTTGTTAGAGGACTGCTGCATTATTCCATGGTCCTGCTGTCTTTGACGTTTTGCAGCCTTTCTCACTCTTTCTTTGCTAGGCATCCTAAAATCTTGAAATAATCTGCAGTTGAATCTGTGGTAAAATATAATAAAAAATGTTATTAACCACTATTACCCAACAGTAAATTAATAACAGTCATCAAAAACTTAACACACTACTTAAGTATATAATATACTGAAGCCTATCTCCAATTTTTCACTGAACAGGACTCATCTCTTCTTAACCTTGGATAAACCTCACCTACTCTGTGTCCCCTGCACATAATTAAATGTAAAGGGGCAGATTTATATTAACTAGCACATCCTCAGGGATGCACCAGTTAACGTGCACCGCTGCTCTGCCACCCACAGTGTGCCGCATTTACAATCAGATAGGACAAAGCTACATCAAAACCCTGCGCCTGCTTGAAGCAGGCATAGATCTTGACGCAGGTAGGCTGAAAGCTAAAGCAACAACTAAGTGTCGTGTGCAGAAGTTACAAAAAAGGAAAAATGGCGTTTAAACCAGTAATGAGACCATGCTAACGTAACACAGAGTAAAAATATCCAGGATCTACATCAGTTTGGGGTTCACGAACCTGGCAGGTACAAGGCACTGAGGCTTTCCACCGTGCATGTCGCATCCCAAATCATATGTTGTTTGTGAATGAAACAATTTCCCAGACCAAATGCTTTGGATTGGCTACTTCTAAAAAATTAAACACCCCTACTATCCCGGAGTTAGAGGAATATGATGGTTGGAGTAATTTTACTCGTTGTCCATTAAAGATTTACAGGCCCTACTCCGTAATTCTTCCTTTAACATTTCCAGTATAAATCCAAAAGGTTGACTGCTTTGGCAACGTGCCTTATCCACGGTTTAATAACGCTGCCTTTTCCTTTATATAAGTTTTCAAATTGTATGAAATATATACCAATAGGTCGTTATTAACCTTTAAGTAGTGGTTTTCTTCATGAGGTCTGGTCGCTTCCATACACATACAGATTTTCAAAGATGATCAAGAACTTTATCTGAATGGAGAGGAATGCACTGAGACGCCAGATCATTCACTAATGTGTAGGCACATACAGTTACACGGTTCATGCAACAAACACCGACCAAATATGGCTTGCGTGTTGCAAGGCACACCAGTTCCTGCTATCATCCCCACGTTCAAGTTCTTGGAAAATGGTAGTTATTTGATGCTCAATAATGAAGATTGTTCTGGGTTAATTAAAAGTATTCATTTTATCGTAACAGTAAATGAACGGGTTATTTGCTGCAGAAATGTTCTATTTCCTCCCACACATGAACATAGGGAGTTTTCAATCTGGCCACAAATACCAACCTTGGGAGCACATTTCAACGGCATGGCAAGAATAAGAGCTCTTTTATCTCAGACAGAGGTGGCCTTGAGTTCGACCCGTGAAACTTTCGTGCTTCACATAGCGAACACCCGTACAGAGGTGCAGACCCTTTTAAATACAGATTCGCCTTTCCATTTCAGCAAGATGGTTCGGACTATCTCTAACGCGTCCTCCACAAAGGGCCTGGCGCGCTTTTTTAAAGTTGTTACCAGTGGTCTCGTGACTTCATTTGAGAAAATCTTTGGAGTCATCCCTGCTTTCTTTCATTCTATTTTTTCCACTCTGCTTCGTGGATTCCCATTTTTACTTGCATTACTAGCGGACGCTCTTGTGCTTTTTTACATTTTTAAATATGGATGTCCCTCCTGTGCAAGCTCCCGCCCTGCAGCTGCTGACACTGTTCCGCAATCGCATGCTAGAATATTATGGCACAATGCCGTTGGCGATATTAAGCACGGCATATGGATTATCTTTTCGATTCTCCTACTTCACCTGTGTCCATCCTGTATTTCACTGCCTGACCTGTGATTTCGATTGGGCCATTGATTTGTGTCTCTGCGGACCGGTTTCTCCTGACGTCGACTTTAATCAGCTGATGACTCCTATCATTACTCACGAGTTGGTTTGTCCTGGCGAAAGGATTATGGCTGTGGCATTGATGCATGGACTAATTGGTCCCTGGAATTTACTGGCGGCAACACAGTCTTTCTTGGAACAGAGCTTTCTTGAAAACCCACCGAGCTGTCCTCTGATGTTGATAGAGGATCCGGTGCTGGGAGAGCACTTATGTTCTTTTCCGCTTTTAAATTGGATGGCTGAACTCTTTTCGGATGAAGACGGTGACTTCCTATTGGAGGCTGTTGCAGCTTATTTTGCATACACAGTTATGTCATATACCTTTTTCATGTTTGATATGCTGAGTACTAGCATTTCATTGACAATTCATTGACTTATTTGTCAAGTTTTTATTATTTAGCTTGCCTATTGGCTTAAGACTCGATAAAGTACTTGGCTGTTTTATTTTTCTTTAGCATTAAATTTTCCTAGTTTTTAATGTTTTACCTTGCGAACCGTCCACATATAAAGTTGCAATCTGCTCTCATGAGATGACACTTCTATTATCTTATTCAGTTCGTTTCCGGATCATGGGGAGGTGTCATCTAGGTCCTGGATATCTTTACACCGTGTTAAGTTAGCATGGACTCATTACCGGTTTAAACGCCATTTTTTCCTTTTTTGCAACTTCTGCACACGACACTTAGTTGTTGCTTTAGCTTTCAACCTAATAGTTCATCGTGATTTACATGAGAATAATATGTTATTGCTCTACTATCTGCTTTGCTTCTTAAACTATATCTGTACAGCGAGTGCTGAAGTTTCAAGAACAACACGATACAGAATTGTTATGAGGTCTGATCTCCACGACTTCATACTCATAACATAAGTGCAGCTTCTCCCAATTCTGGGCATGAGGCGGGTTTTATATTGCTTTGCCGAACACACATACACAACACTTGATGCGGTTCACATGAACAGAGAGCTGGTGTATGCTGATGTGATTCCTTCAAATCTAAGACACTAAAGTATCGGCACGCCCTAAACCAACACAAAGAGACCTTCTTAGCAAATAATATATTATGTGTATTAGGGAGGGTGACATATAAGCAGCCGCGGGCCGTGGAGGGACTTACGGTGGGGCAGGGAGGCGGGGAGGGGGAGGGGCAGGGTGGAGCCCTCTCCACCCTGCCCCTCCCCCTCCCCGCCTCCCTGCCCCACCGTAACTCCCTCCACGGCCCGCGGCTGCTTATAAGTGTTACTAACTCTTATTCATTTACAGCATGTTAACATACTGTCACCATTCGCTTTTTATGTACTACTGACTATGCTGGTAATTTTGCTACTGATAATATGTGTACTTGTATAATCTAAGATACTACGCCTGAGAAGACGGCATTAGTAAATAAACATTTCAAATACACATGTCTTCTTCTTAACTCCATGTTCTGGTTTCTAAGAAATATATAACGACCGACTGTTCATGAGTTCCACGTATCCTGAGGTACTATAAGTTCATATTCTGGATTGTCTAAACATTGAGAGTTTGTTATATCCAATGTGACACTGTACCTAGCTTGCTAAGGGGTTTTGATTACTAAGGTGAGTTTTGGGACACCCTAATTCGCCGAGGTTCCAATCCTCTGTCCACAGTTCTGTGTGAGAACAGAAACCCTGCGACAGGGGCACCCCTCAGCCTTACTGGAGCTTCATCACACTTACGATACAACTCCAGCAATGCGCCAACTTTATGGCACAAATACGTCACGCATCTGTGCTGTTTTTGCCCCATGATGCGCCGCATTGTAAATGCAGCACACCATAGGTGACGGAACAGCGGCACAGAATGACTAACACATCCCTGGTGATGCGCCAGTCATCATAAATCTATCCCTATGCTTCTTATCTTGTTAGAGATGAACCGCCATATGTATCATCAAAGTTTTTTGCATTTCCTAAATAGCGAACTTTAAGGAATAAATAGCGATTCTTTACCATTCCTAGTTTGCGATGACCTATTTGCTAATTACAAATTACCCATTCATTTCCATGCAGCAGGAGGCCCATAAGAATGAAGGTGCAATTTGCGATTAGCAATTACCTCATCGCAAATTACGAATTTTTCCGACGGTGCTGGGGTGTCTCAAGAACACCCTACTGCACCCCTGAAAAAGAAATTTGGGGTCATATGGCGCACATAAATTTTGAAAACATTCCTTTACCTCAAAAACGATTTTCAACTCATAATTTGAAAACACTGCACATGGGGAAATAACTTAAAATGTCCTTAAGACACATAAAAGCATTTTTTGATTGCCTTTGCAGCATGTTTCAGTCACCTTTAACATGCCTATGTAACGGAAACATTCAAAATCTAAATTTGCCATGCACAGGTGGAAGCATATTTACAAGCAATTTGCTCCACAGACAAACTTCTTACATTGAAATGGGAAAAATAACATCAGAGACTCTCAATTACCTTATAAAGAAGCAGACACCATTATATCCTTCTCATCAATATTAAAACTATTACTTTTTCTCAAAAACGATTTACAAGTCATAATTTGAAAACACTCCACAGCTCCTATGCACATAAAAGCCCTGTCAGTACTAATACTTCACATTTTCTCCAATTACAATTTCTCAAAGAAACAAAATCTATTTGTGAAACACTTGAGACAAAGCAACATTTGAAAAACACAACTTTCTTCATAATTTTCTCCTTAAAGCACACTATTTTCTATCTAAATTAAAGAAATCTTTTCTCACCTTAGCAAATACTTTGAGTTTCAAAACAGTCTCAGAAACACACCAATTTGTCTTCAGCAGAGCAAAAGGTATGCACTCCAGAGTCTGCAGCTATCAAAAGCACAGAAATGCTGTAATTCCTCACACATATCTCTCATGTCACCCAATCAAAACTCTTCCCTCACTTTTTTTCAAAGCAAAACCCTTCCCCCCTCTGCCCCCTCTCTGCTTTTTCTGCATAGCAACCACCTCTTGCAAGACCTCTCACACAACAATGTTGCAATTGAACTCTGAACTCTCAGTGCACCTGCATATCCAGAGCATTCTTTCATTTAATGATTTTTTCTTCGCCACTCAAAATCCATCTTTCAACGAACTCATCCATGCACACTAACTTTCTGTTTTCAGCAATCAAAATCCACCAATCACTCTTACTGCTTCATTAACACAGAAACTCCTCAGTTTTTTTCATTTTACACTCTCATTTTTTCAACTGCCATTTCATTGCCACACTTCATCTGACTGCAGGAGAACCTTCTCTCACCATGTTTTCTGTCTGGATTGTTGGACATAGTTACATCTATTGGGCTCAAAGGTACGTTGAAAACAGGAATTTACCTAACCTCAATTTACAAGATGTGGAAATTAAGTGGTTTGGCCACAGAGGATTAAAATGTCACCAATTGATACCATTGGTGAAAACCTTTATGCATTTGCCAAAACCTGACCTGTTAATTGTGCACTGTGGAGGTAATGATTTGGGCACTTTGACTGGGGTAGGTCTGGAAATGCTTTTAAAGGACACCTTTGAGCAATTGATGGCACTTTTTCCTCAGACTGCCTTGGTATATTCAAATATATGCCAAAGACAGAAATGGAGGTGGTCGAACCAATTTTGTCCACAAATTGAGAAATCGAGGAAGCATGTAAACAAATCTGTTTCAGCTTACATGAGAGACCATGGAATGGGCTCCCTGTACAACAATAACTTGCGTTACTACATGCAAGATATCTACAGAGGAGATGGAGTTCACTTCTCAGATGAGGGCAACAGAGTTTTCACTCTGAATTTAAGAATGTGCATTGGTACCTACTTATAAGTACCTAAATGTACCATAAACCCAAAAGCTCTTCTCAGAGCTACCCTACATCTGATCACTCACAATTATTATTTTACTCTAACTTTTTTCACTAATTTTCAAGAAAGTACGCTCCCCAGAACGCTTCCCGGTTCGCGAACCGGGCGCACTCCACGCAAAAAAACTAAAAAAACGGTATATTTTTTTTTTGCCCTGCGAGACCCTTTCAAAGCCTCCACATCAAACCTAGGGGGTCAGGGACGATCTACTATGCCCCCTTATGGTCATTTGCCCCTTCGCTTTGGCCTCCTCTTGTCTCTCGATCCTACCGAGAGACAAGATGGCGGCCGCTACGGACTGTTTGGAATGTTTACAGACGCCGAAAAACCAATCAGCTTCGCAAACCTCCGTAACGCGAAAAGTACGCGAAGCGGAGCGCTGTTACAGATATATATCTTTTTTTGAACGTTAATTTCTCAAAATCCACTGGAGCACATATATTGAGACCTAGCAAAGGCACATCGGGCTACCAGTCCCTACAATTTTGCCAAGTTTCGTGCAAATCCATTCAGCCGTTCGATTATTATTATTTTATTTTTTTTTGCCCCGCGGGGCCCTTTTAAAACCTCCACATCAAACCTAGGGGGTCAGCGACAATGTACTATGCCCCCTTATGATCATTTGCCCCTTCGCTTTGGCCTCCTCTTGTCTCTCGATCCTACCGAGAGACAAGATGGCGGCCGCTACGGACTGTTTGGAATGTTGACAGACGCCGGAGAACCAATCAGCTTCGCTTCACAAAGCTCCGTTGCGCGAAAAGTACGCGTCCTGGAACGCTGCCCGGTCCGCTGTTACGGATATATATCTTTTTTTAAACGTTAATTTCTCAAAATCCACTGGAGCACATATATTGAGACCTACAAAAGGCACATCGGGCTACCAGTCCCTACAATTTTGCCAAGTTTCGTGCAAATCCATTCAGCCGTTCGGGCTAAAAGTGAGGCCAACCGCCCTATGGAAATTAACATGGGAAAAACGCGTTTTGGGACCCCCCTTTTTTCTCGGCCCCCCCTTGACGAACCCCCCCAAAATTTTCAGGGGCTGCTCAGAAACAAAATGTTCCATTTTCCAGAAAATTTCAGCCAATTCCGTCCACAAACGCCAAAGTTATTAGACATAGAATTTTCAAAAATCCCATAGAGAAAAAATCCTAACTATATATACCTACTGGCGACCGCCAGTAGGTAATATAGTGTGATACATACATAGTTCCTCACTTAAACTGACCCCATGAGCTCGCCACGGAGGGGAGGGTGTCTCCAATAGTAAACACTGTGGGGGGAAGAACCAGAGAACGAAAAAGAAGTTCTTTTTTTAACACGCTAACATCGCTATTGAAATACAAAGGTAATACAGTTGAAAGTCCAGTCTGAGACTTTAAGAGGTTGGTTATCGGTGAGCCCAAAAAGTAGGCGTTCCTAGTATCTGACCTCTATCGGGAAAAAATTGCTGAATGTTGATATAGTAATACTCTATTAGTCGCTTCTTAAGTACATAGGTAATTGCTGTGAAAAATTAGGTCGAGGACCCTTTGAGATCGATTATCGTTAAAGCCAGAATGTGGGCATATTCTGGTTACAGCCTGTGTCTAGGAATAGCCGATTGTTAAAGACCCCGGCTTGGGTCTATTACTCACATGACCTGAGAAACGACCTCTCCTTCCCACTGGCCTCTGTTCTGCTCTTGTGGTTGGGGAGAGTGTGGTAGCTGGGCTATTTATGTGCCCGATGATTGCATAATGTGTGGGCAGATACGGAACAGCTGCTCTGTTGGGGCCAACAAGTGTTCAAAAATTCTTGCCGCTTTCTTCCTGTTAGCGCGAATGAAAGAACAACTAGAGCGCTAACAAAAATGGCCGACACTCTTGTCCTGCCGGTATCTACAGTCAGATACTCACTTCCTGTTGCATGTTTTGATACCGTCAATCATAACATCTTAATCTCCAGATTGTCGGAAGTGGGTATTTTGGGCTCTGCAATGGCTCTACTAAAGTCCTATCTCACTGACAGATCTTTTAGAGTCGAACTTAAGGAATCCAGTTCCAAAACCTACAAGCTGCAATGTGGAGTACCTCAAGGCTCCGCGCTAAGCCCCACTCTATTTAACGTTTATGTAGCTCCTCTGGTAGCAATAATAAGACAATATGGGTTCTCGGTAATCTCATATGTGGACGACAAACAGGTAGTCGTCACAGCAACCAATAATGTGGATGATATAGCAGATCTTTTTAACAACTTTATGCGCCACGTAAATGCTTGGATGCAATCTAAATGTCTCAAGCTGAATGGTACTAAGACAGAGATACTGTTGCTGGGTACTGACCCCTTGGCATGGTCACCTAAGTGGTGGCCTTCAGAGCTGGGAGAATGTCCCACACCTGTCTCGAAAGCAAAAAATCTTGGGTTTATTTTTGACCACAAGCTGACTTTTGAGAGCCAAATTAACTGCTTATCCTCCAGCGTTTGGGCTATCCTCAAAATGATCAGGAAGATTCATGCCTATATTCCACCGGAGGCTTTAAAAACAGTTGTAACGGCTCTAACCATTTCCAGGCTGGATTATGGCAATGCGCTGTATTTGGGGATCCAAGCCCAATCCATGAAAAAGCTACAACGACTGCAGAATGCTGCAGCCAGATTGATTCTGAATATACCAATATTCAAGTCAGAATCCCTACAATTGGATACACTGCACTGGCTCTCAGTCAAGAGGAGAACAGTATTTAAGGCCCTATGTATCACCTGTAAGGCACTCCAGGGGAACGGTCCTCTATACCTGAGAGCGCATTTAAAAGTCTATGCTCCATCTAGGAATCTCAGATCTGCTCAACAAAAATTGTTGCAAATTCCCAGGTTTAAACAAGTACGCTGGGGAGGCAGGGGTTTTCTGATAAGAGCTGCCAAATCCTGGAATGCCCTTCCATTAACAATTAAAAATAGTTCAGATCTAAAAACTTTTAGGAAGTCAGTAAAAACATGGTTGTTTCAGATTGACCTCTAAGCTCGCTTACGCTAGTTGTCTATCTGTCTAGTCCTCAGCGCCAAGACGCCTCCGGGCATTCGTTGCGCTATACAAGTTTAATTCAAATCAAATCAAATCAAATGTTTTCGGCCAAACAAATGGCGGAAATTAGATACAGAAAACCCCCCTTTTTTTGTTCGTGGGTATACCCTTTAATAAATTGCAAGTGACGTTTTTCTCTAATTAACACTATCCCCGTTTTTCTGTATCTAATTTCTGTCATTTGTTTGGCCGAAAAAATGCAACAGGAAGGAAGTGAGTATCTGACTGTAGATACTGGCAGGACAAGAGTGTCGGCCATTATTGTTAGCGCTCTAGTTGTTCTTTCATTCGCGCTAACAGGAAGAAAGCGGCAAGAATTTTTTAACACTTGTTGGCCCCAACAGAACAGCTATTCCGTATCTGCCCACACATTATCCAATCATTGGGCACATAAATAGCCCGGCTACCACACTCTCCCCAACCACCGGAGCAGCACGGAGGCCAGTGGGAAGGAGAGGACGTATCTCAGGTCATGTGAGTAATAGACCCAAGCCGGGGTCTTTAACAATCGGCTATTCCTAGACTCAGGCGGTAACCAGAATACACCCACATTCTGGCTTTAACGAAAATCGATCTCAGAGGGTCCTCAACCTAATTTTTCACAGCAATTATCTATGTACTTAAGTAGCGACTAATAGAGTATTACTATATCAACATTCCGCAATTTTTTTCTGATAGAGGTCAGATACTCGGAACGCCTACTTTTTGGTCTCACTGATAACCAACCTCTTAGAGTCCCAGACTGGACTTTCAACAGTATTACCTTTGTATTTCAATAGCGTGTTTTCAAAAAATAACTTCTTTTTCGTTCTCTGGTTCTTCCCCCCCACAGTGTTTACTATTGGAGACACCCCCCCCCTCCGTGGCGAGCTCATGGGGTCAGTTTAAGTGAGGAACTATGTATGTATCACACTATATATATATATATATACTTTCTGTCAAAAAATGCTCAACAAGAGACATAATCTTTCGCTGATATACATATACAATGTGTCTAACCTTCTAAGCAATTTAACGTGTGTTTGATATTTGTGAGTGGGTGTGTGTCATTGCCTTCCAACGCCACATTTTTTAACAGAATGCAAGTATTTGCGTGTGTGTTTTTCTTGTTCACTATGAAAGAGATGTGCATTTAACACAGGAGTAAAAGCAAGGAAAAGCCATATTGAAGCAGAACTTCTTTCTGAGTAGAAATTTTTCTAAAAATGTATCACATAAAAATATATCACAAAATATATCACCAAAACATATATATCACTGTTCATGTGTCTGTGAAACTAATGTTCCACGTTAATGGTTATGTGTTTACAAACATAAGCATTACATTTTTTCTGCTTTTACATTTCAGATGGCCAAATAGCCAATTTTTTGTAAGGGGGTGAATTATCCCCCTTTTTCAAAATAGCTTAGCCTATTTTTGCAATCTTTTGTTAGGAAAATAGGCATATTGCATAAATTTAGATTTTTGAGTGTAGTAGGGATCACATATGGTCCTGATGAGTAAAGCAGGGGGGACTGCTTACGAAAAATGTCAACCGGGGAGGGCATATTAAAGACACCCTACCTAACCCCTTTTTAATATTTCCAGCTGGAGAAGCGAATAAAATATATGTTTTCTACTAGCCAGGAAATTCTTAAAGTTTATTTCTCTATCACCACACTACCTACCACTCCCATTACCCACACCACACATAGCCTATCACAAAATATAGTGCTCCCACTTAGTCGTCGGTCGCAGCACGCCCCGCCCCGTAGAGGGACGGGAAGACCCCCATGATGAAGCATGACACTATGGGACTCATAGTGTGTGAGGGGTATTTTAGAAACACATAGTGTTCCTCCTGGACATCTCCCGGAGTAACAACCCCCACCTCTGTGCACATAACGTGAGTTATTAAAAAATATATATATAAATATATCTAAGGATAGAATCTCTGTGTTTATAAACTTTGTACTGGAGGCAGATTCTATCCACTACCTCTATACTCCCTATTTTGTTGTTTTGTTACACAGGGATGTGTGCCATGTCGACTCTGGTTTTAGTTCTGTACTTAGGCACTCAGCCTGCAAAGGCAGTGTGTGGGTGCCAGGGTACAGGGCCCCTGAGGGTTGCACAATAAGAGCTGCAGCCCTTAGAGGTCTTCTCTGGTCACCATGCCTGGGTACCTAGGGTACCAACTACTAGGGGCTGACAGGTGGCCATAGATGCCAATTGGGGTTTGTTTCAGTACAGTTTTAGGGAAAGAACACAGGCCCTGGGTACCTGGTTGTCAGGAGCCCAGGGCACACTCAGTCAAAGCACATCAGCAATTCAGAAAAAAGTGGGGGCATACCAAGGCAAGAAATATGGCGCTTTCTCACAACTAGCATTGCCCAAGTACTATGCTTTTTGTCATTTTAGTTGTACAATTTTCGGCACAACCTGACTCTGTATCTACAGTGACAGCAATCTCAGCCTAAAATAAGATCAATTATCTTTGCCAATGCTTATCTTTTAATTAAGGGCCCAGCAGTGGCAAGCAGACCATTGACCTTTGCACACTTTTCTTTTTTTTAAAGTTTACCTTTAATGTATTTACCGGTGTAACATGCCGGTCTGCTCTGTTAAAGCAGCGAAAAAAAGGGCAAACGTATGCTACGATGCAAGCATGCAAACATGTATCAAGTTGCACCCATGCGCATTAGTGGCAATATTGAAATGGGCTTTCGATTAAAAGCCAATATCTTGGCCTTTTGCAGGCGAGACCTATTGACTTTATCAGTGTTAATTTTCTTCTCAAAGTGAAGTTCCTGAATTATGGCTTTTTTTAATGTAGTTATGGTATCAAATCCCAGAAAATTGTATTTGACTTGAAATGCATTGTCCTGACTGGTAGCCTTAGTGCCCCCATTCGGGGCATGTCTGAGCTGGTGTCTAGAATGCGGTGAGTAAATGATGTAAAAATATGTTGGTGTGTGGCCTGCAAAGGAAGCTAGGGGATAGGGGCTCTTGGAGGGAGGATGGAGCCCTGACAAAACCTACTTGGTCTTTCTATAACCTAAGAGCATAAAAGGAAAATAAGAATTTACATCCTACCCAAATGGCTCCATACTCTTGAATGAGCATCCTGCCCTTTAACTACTTGGGTCTTTAAGTTAGAGCAACAGTTTAGAGGCTCTGTTGGGACTCCATCAATCCCTTCTAGCTTCCGCTCCACACCACCAACCAACATCATTCACTCTCAGCATTCCAAACACCAGGTCAGACATACATATAGGGACACACAAACAGCAAAACTAGGAACAGCCACTCACTTACATATAAAGTACGAGAGCAATCATTACCAGTCATTCACTTTCTAACAAGTCTAGCTTACATATTTGCCTAGCAACAGCCTGTTATACTTTCTAATACCCAGGCAGACCGACAAAGATAACAAATAATGTCACATAAACTCTGCAAAAGACCAAGAGATGAGGCTCCACACACCTCATGTCAAACTAAGAAATGAGAGAACAACCAGGTTGTGACTACAAACGCACAATGGTCCAAGTCTTGCAACCTCCTTGGACATAAGGCCCTACCAATACATGCATGCACACTCACAGTGCCTCAACACAACATTTATGCACACAACTATGTATTTATAGATGCCAAGTCAAGCAACAGCCACGAAAGAGAACCGAGTGGCTTCCTTCAATAAGGGGTTGCCCCGTCAACTCCAAGTCTACGTATTAAAGGCACAAAATAAAACACAAATTTATATTTTAACCATACATCACTTCAACTCAAAAGTCATCACAGCTCAAAATTCCCTTGATCAGACACCAAAACAAAATCTGCCACCGCAATTGCATTAATTTACAAGTACCCAGCTGACCACTTCAGTTTACTAAACTACTGACCTCAACAAACTCTCACACCTTGTCCATCCTTCTTCAGTAACACTAAGATCCCCACAAGAACAAAATACATACACACAAACAAGTGGAGCATAGCACTCCAACACGCCAAAAAGTCACACTAGATAGCCAATCCAATATGACCAAATGCCAGGCCAAAGAAAGGACTTAATCTGCACCAAGAATTATGCCCTATGCAAACTTCACCATAAAAAGTCAGGACGTCTTATAAACAGGATGACAGCCTCCAATTGATACATACTCAAAAATTATTGACACAACAGAAAAATCAAGCACTAGAGATGTTCAGTGTTAGACTTTGCATCTTTTGGCATGTTTCCCCTGAGTATTTGCTTTCTGAACTCCCGGTTTTGACGCTGTTTTTGCTGAAGTAGTGTTTCTGCGCACTTTTCTCACTGCTGATCAGTGGTAAAATGCAAGTGCTCCTGTGGTAAAGTGTTTTATGGATTGGTGTTTCCATGATTGGATATTTGATTTACTTGTTAGTCCCTAGTAAAGTGCACTGAGTGTGCCGGGGTCTGTGAATCAAATGCTGCTAGTGGATCTGCAGCACTGATTGTGCTACCCACGTGAGTAGACCTGAAAAGGTAACTTAGACCCGCCATTGCGGAGTATGCACGTAGTTTGTAACTGCCATGTCGACTTGGCCAGTGCACACACTTGCCAGTCCCTCACCTTCCCTTTTCTTACATGTCAGGCACACCTAAGGTAGGCTCAAGGTACCCCTGTGGGCAGGGAGCAGTGTATGCGAAAGGTAGGACATGCTTTGGTGTGTGTAGCATGTCCTGATAGTGAATTACGGCCAATTTAGTTTCTCGCTATTGCAAGGCTATCTGTTCCCCATAGGACAGAATGGTGAGTTTGTTTATAACGTCCTATAAACATAACTGGCCTGGGGAATTAGGATGGAAAATAAAGTTTAGTATGCCTGATCTCAGAATCTAAAGATGCATCTTTTAGTGAAGGTGATTTTTACATTCTGTGTTTGAAAATACCACTTTCAGAAAGTAGGTATTTTCTTGCTCAGTCATCCCATGTGCCTCTGCTGGAAAGTGAATTGCCTGTCTGACAGAAAGCTGGGGAGCAGGAATGGCTCCAGATAGTCTAGGTGGGTCAGGAAAGGGTTGAATAGACCTGGGCTGCAATTGGGGAAGGTGGAGGAGATTTCCTTGCACCTCAAAGGGCCTGGTCTGCCTCTGACCATGCCGTCTCCACCTTCTGCCAGGAAGTCACACCAGAGAAGGCAGAACTGGTACTGGCTGGGCACAGACATTCTCTGCCTAAGAGATCAAAGGACTTTGGGATATAAATATTGGGGCCCAGACCCCTGAACGCTAGAACTCTTTTGGACCAAGACTGCCAAGAAGAAGGGGGGCGTGGCTAAGCTGCATGGCGGACTAGACGTGTCCTGCCGTAGCTCTCCCAGCCCACGAGAAATCCTGTCACTATCCTGAGCCATCTGGATGGCCCACGGAGGCGCACCCCGGTGGAGGGTCGGGGGCGCACCGTGCGGGCTGAAACTCGGGTCCTGGGGGCCCGTCTTAACCAACTCAGGCCATAATTCCAGGAAAGAAGCGGACTCTGCGAAGGGTCAAGATGGCAGCAGAGGGGGAGGCTTAGTCTGACGCCTGGGCAGAATGCCGCCCTGACGACTGAGGAGCCTTGTCGTCTCATCTCGGGGGGATGCAAGGTGAAGGAGCAAGCAAGCGGCAGCGGACCTGTGCTGTTCTCTTTCCCTCCCGTCCCCCGCGAGCCGAGCTGCCGAGGGCACGGGAGAGGGCTGCAGAGTGCGGACGGCATTGATGAGACAGCGGCTGGAGAGAGGTGGGTGGTGCGGCGCTGTACTCGCGACTGGCCTTTCTCGTGTCTTTGAGGATTTGAAGCCCCCATTGTGCGGCCAGAGACAGTGAGTGTGGGTGATCCCGGGATGACTGAGGTGCCGGGGGAGGATGCTGGGACCTCCGCTCCTCTTTCCCCTTGGGTCCCCCCCTCCTCTGGCAGGAGCGGGAGCTGTGCTTGGGGCAGTGGAGGAGGAGTGAGAGAGAACAGTGCTCGGGCCATGGAGGAGTGAAATACATCCTTGGGAACCGGTGGCTGTGGAGGGTCTGTGGAGCTGTGTACCCTGCACGGAGGAGGAGTGAAAGACATCCTTGGGGATCGGTGGGTGTAGAGGGTCTTTGGAGCTGTGTTACCTACTCCCCCTCTCCCCCCCTCCCTCTCACCTTACAAGACAGCTGGGGGTCCAGGAGGTTGATGTTGTCTAGGTGCTGGGTTAGTTGATGAAGTACGCATTTTTCTAGAGTTTTTGAAAGAAGGGGGAGGTTTGACACAGGTCTAAAATTGTTCAGATCTGTCGTGTCTAGGCCGGGTGTTTTCAACAGGGGGGTGACGACCCATTTTAAGGCAGTCTGGAACCACTCCTTTTTACAGGGAGCTATTTATGATGATGCTCGAGAGCGGAGCTAAGGCGTGCTTCAATTTTTTGTTCAGTAGAGGCGGAATGTGGTCTAGGACATGGGCTGAGGGTATGGAGGTGGAGATCAAGGTGACTATCTCGGTTTCTAGGATGGGACGGACACTGAGCCAGGAGTTGGGAGAGGAACCAGGAGAGAGATCAGTCAACCCAGCGAGAGTTGTGAAGATTACGGCAGATGTACGGGTATATAATTAACTGGGAAAAATCAAGTGTTTATCCGGTAGGGCAGGCGGTCGAAAATATTGTCTATCCCAGCCAACTACAGGTCGTAACCACCGGGATTAAGTATTTAGGTATCCACATAACGCAAGACAGGCAACTGGTTCTGGAGCGGAACCTGTATAAGGTATTGGGATATATCCGTTTAGATGCGGACCACTGGGCATCCCTCCTCCTAACACTGCTCGGAAGAGCAGCACTCTTCAAAACGATAACTCTCCCAAAGCTTTTGTATGTCCTGCAGAATACCTACCAGACAATCCCAGAAGAGGTGTTCACTAAAATTGATGATATCCTGAGGAAATTCCTCTGTTGGGGGAAGCCCCCAGGGTGGCGTTAGGGAAGCTGCAATGTAATCAATATAGCTGTGGCATTTCCCTGCTGGACATACGGGCCTACTATTGGGCCGCCCACTTGATAGTAATCAACTAATGGGCATTTGGAGAAAGGGATCAGCCGGCGTATGCGCTTGAGCATACTCAGTTCCTCTATAGGTCATGCTCTCACTATCTTTACGGAGGCAAGGGCGTTGCAAAATTGTTACCGGCCACACAAATAGTGATCAGGACATGGAAAAAGGTGGAGAGGCGCAAGAAATGGGAAGACCGGGTGACCAAGGAAACCGCTTTTGGTGGGAACGTGACTTAAGGAATTCGCCAAGCTGAAAGGCTTACAGAAGTGGGATCTGGTTGGTATTTCCCAGCTTAAGGACATAATATATCCTAAAGAGCTAATGACGTTCCCGCACCTTCCGCTAGAATACGACATTACCAAGACAATGTTAAGTATCTGCAACTAAGGCATGCCTGGGGGCGCAACATATTGATATGGAGGATCTCTCCGAGTATGCCCCGTTAGAAGGGCGACTTTCGATGGGAGATATTGGAGAGAAAGCAGTGTCGTGGACCTATCGGACAATTATGAATAATACACCTGACCCAATGCGGAAACAGACTCCAATGGGAGGCGGATCTGGGAGACATAGAAGATCTAGACTGGGAAATGGCCCTGATGCACCCAAGGGAGGTGGCCATTAGATCGCAGCTGCGATTGATTCAGTTTAAATATTTGCACGAATGTACTATGACAGAGCCCAACTGCATAACATGGGTAGAGCGGAGCCAACTGCCTGAAATGTAAGAACATGGAAGGGACCTTCTTTCACTCCATTTGGGGATGCATACAGGCACACCTATACTGGGGGGCACTTCTGCAGAAACTGGAACTTATATTGCATGAATCCATACCCCCAGACCCTGTGTTTGTTCTGCTGGGCATACCCACGGAGATTGATCTCCCAAAGTAAAGCTTATACTGCTTCAGCTGGGTCTGGTAGTAGCTAAAAGAGACATGGCGAGGGCTTGGGGGGTGGATACTAACCCGACACTGGAGGAATGGCGAAGAGGGATGGACATGTACGTGCTGAGGAAGAAGACAACATATAAAGCAAGGGGGTGTCCCAACATTTTTTGGAAAATATGGATGCCATGGCTGACCTATTATGTCCTGACGCTCACAGATTCGCAGTAGACTCGGGGGGGTGGGGGATATGGGGGAGGAGAGGAGAGATGAAGAGAGATCCCATTGACAGATGTTACCCATTGTTGCTGATTACTTCTGTACCAATATTTTTTTACCTCGCTGTACCTGTAATGAACGTAGAAACAAGATGTTTTGTGTATCTGATGTGGTCTTGCAATGTGAATAAGAAAATGCAAATAAATACATTCCAAAAAAAAGACTGCCAAGAATAAGAGCTGGAGAAGCTGTGAGAAGAAACTACCACATTGCTGTGTTGGCCTGCAGTGGCTGCTTCTGTCTTTGGCAGTGAAAGAACTGGACTGAACTTTCTGCAATATACTTTTGGGAGTTTCTCCAAGGGCTTGCTGTAGCGCTTGCCCCCTGTTCAAGAAGTCTCAGTAACAGCAAAGACTTCAAGCTCCTCTGCCCTCAGCACTGGGGACAGTGTGTTTTGTGCTGCAACAAAAGAAAAAGCAACCAGATGCAGTCTACGACTCTACTGCCCACTCCGTGTCCTGAAGGCACCGCCGCAACGCAACCCTGGTCTCACTTGCGATGCCTGCTGATGCCCCACCGAGCTGCTGCTCGCACTGCGACCTGTGAGCCCCGCATTCCACACCGCCTCACTTCAAAACGAGGCCTTGGTATCCCCGACGACGATGCTCCACACCGAAATCGGCGTCACTGCTTGCACCGTGGTTCGAGGGCACCGCTCGTAAAGTTACACGATGCATGCTTTCATCCCACACGCAGCCTTGACCTACCGACACCGGCGCCATCGACTCCAGTTCGTCAGCCGACGACAGCGCTTCGGCGACAACGATGCTGCTGCTTGCACTGCGCCCTGCCAGCACCGCCACTAGCACCGCATTCACTTGCACCGCGACCCTGGTCTCACCGATGATGCTATCTGACGCTGCCACGAGCCGCTGCTCGCCCCATGACCTGAAGGCACTGCTGCACTTTGCACCGCCGCACCCGATGCCTGCCGACGCCAGTGCTCCTGTATTCAACAGAAAGGAGTTCGATCTGCAACACATGTAACTTCAAGGGCCCCAACTCCTGCAGTGACCTCCGGAACAGACTCGCGCGAACGCCATGCTTTCGGAAGCTCAAAGAGAGGTCGCCGACACCCTGCATTTCTAAAAGGTACTGTTTGCTGGTCTTCCCGACACTGCAGCTGGCCTGCGATGCCGCGGTCAGCCAGAACTGTTTGGATATGTTTGCTTACGACGCCGTGATAGCCCCGGATGGTGCTATCGACATCAAGGAACTGTTTTTCAAGCATATTTTGATAACTGAACATGTCTAAGTACTGTATTGTGGATTTCTATCGCTTTTGGTCTTGTCTTAAGTATATCAAAATATTGGATATTTTTCTAAACTGGTGTGGTGTCCTTTGTAGTGCTTACACTGCATTACTGTTGGTTATGTGCAAAAGCTTTACACACTGCCTCTAAGATAAGCCTGACTGCTCGTGCCAAGCTACCAAGGGGGTGGGCAGGGTTTATTTTAGGAGTGTAACACCCTTATCCTGACTAGAGTGGTAGTTTCAGTCTGGCTTTGGCACATTCCCTAGCCTACCAAAAATCCAATTTCTTACATTCAGCAATACAACCATTGGTGTAAACAAGTACTCACCAAGAACACACTAGAGCTACAGCAAACACTACTATTCAAACACAGCACAGACCCACTCCATTATATGCAAATTGGATAAAGCACACCACAAAATAGCTCCTGCGCCAAACTCATGACAATTGTACTCATTTGTGCAGAAAGACAAATGGTACCAGAGCACACTCAAGCAAATCTTGTGGGATACGGGTACAGGGTGCTACACCTTCCCACATTTTCATTCCACTCGGTATCTCCCTTTGCAACCTCTTACAACATGATACTTCTGCTATTCCACAAAACTCCCACGGGGCACCCACTCTCCCCAGAAAAGAAAACCTGTAACTTCACTTATCCAGTATTGGTATCTCTCATAGATTCACATGCCTGAATCATTCCCCGTCCCTGAGGCGGGAGACCCATGGTAAATACAAAAGTAGTGCCAAGAGTAAATAATAGTAGTAGGCTAAAGAAAGAGCCTAAGGCCTAAGTCTTAGTAGCCTATCTACATCATTATAGTAAAAAAGAACCAAAGATTGGTCCCAGCCAATCCGCTGCTAACACCCTCTAGAACCTTCCCAGCAGAGGCAGTTCTCCTCAGATTTTCCTAGCACAAGTGAGAAGTAAGTATCCCAGATATAGAGAACTGATTAGCCGGGGAGGAGGATGGGTGCATGTGAATCTATGAAAGATACCAATACTGGATAACTGAAGTTACAGGTAAGTAACTTGTTTTCTTATCCAGTATTGGGGTATCTTTCATAGATTCACATGCCTGAATCAGAGTAGCAAGCAGTATAACCATGTACTGTTGTTTGCGGATAGTGGGAGACATTGGTTCATAAACTCCCAAAATAGCATCCTCAGTGTTTGAAAAACATCTTTCTCTTTTTTTTTTTTCAAATGGAGTAGTCTTAAAGAAAGCAAAGCTATATCCAAGTATTATATATATATATATATATATATATATATATATATATATATATATATATGTATATATATATATATATATACAAATATTTAAAATGTTGCAGACATACATATTAAAAAAAATTGAGTAATCCATAAAAGGGCAAAAGCACTCGAGTTTGATCTTAATGAAAGCGATGACGTAGAACAGCCTGTTCAACCGCTGCATCTTCTTGATGCGAAGATTGAAGACAGTAATGATTAGTGGACATGTTTCCATGTCGCAGCACGACATATATTTTCCGGAGGTACTTCAGCAAACAAAGCTGTCGTTGTTGGTACTGTTCTTGTCGAATGAGCTTTGGCTTTCCTCTCCAAAGGTTTGTTAGCCTTGCCATGGCAGAAATGAATAGCAGATGCCAGCCATCTGGCTATTGTTGCCTTTGTTACAGCATTTCCAAGAGTTGCTTGACCATAAGCCACGAACAGCTGGCTGGATCATCTGGTATCCTTAGTTTTCTGTAGGTAGAATTTTAAACTGCTTTTAACATCCAGCGAGTGTAATGCTCTTTCAGTTGGAGTGGATGGATCCGGAAAGAATGTTTTTAATCTTATCGGTTCATTCAAGTGTGTTGGTACCCTAGGAAAGATTTGCTCAAAGGGTTACATAGTCCCGGGCAACATGTAAAAAGGGTTCCTTATAGTGAAAGCTTGGATTTCACTAACCCCCCTTTTTTTTTTTTTTTTTAGGTAAGAGCCAGTAAATGGGCAACCTTCCAAGTGAGGAATTTGAGATCAGCTTTATGGATCGGCTCAAATGGACGCTTCATTAACTGCACTAGCACGGTGTTGAGTTCCTCCTCTGGAGGGGTGCTCGCACTGGCGGGAAGGCTCGGAAAAGTCCTTTCATAAATTGTTTGACAAGTGAAGAAGAGCAGAGAAAAGGAAATTTTGGGCATTTCCTGAATCTGGAAAGAGCAGCAAGATATACTTTGACCGATGAAAAGTAAGCCCAGACTTGGCTAGAGAAAGCAGATAATGGAGAACTTGTTTTGCAGGAGCTTGAATTGAGTGAATATTATTTGCCTCACACCAACAGCAAAATTGCTTCCGTTTGAGGCGATAAGTCTTGATTGTGCTTTGGGCACGAGATTTGGCCAATATTTCACGACAGTCCTGTGAAATGTTGAGGTCCTTGAACTCTAAGAAATGAGGAGCCATACGCACAAGTGCAAAAATTGTGGGTCCTGATGAAACACTTGGCCTCAGTCCCTTGACAACATCTTAGGCGTTGGCAGTAGGCGAATGGGCTTATCTTGAGACAATAGTAGAAGTTCCTGGAACCAATATTGTCTTAGCCAACGGGGTGCAATAAGAATAAGATGGCAACCTTCCAGCATCATCTTGCTGAGCTTCGGAATCAATGGTATTGGGGGAAAAGGGTACACACAAATCCCTGACCATCGCATCCCTCTTGATCCTTGTTGAGGGAACCTGCTGGCATAATATCGGCATTCCTTGTTCTCTCTTGTTGCGAATAGATCCAGTGCTGGTTTGACCCAAGCTTGGAACACTGGGTTAGCCTGTTCCTTTTCCAGCTTCTACTCGTGACAGTCTGACTGAGATGTGCTCAGCGTGTCCGCCAGGGTATTGTGGAGACCCTGGTGTGTTCGGCTCTCAGAGCATCTTGTGGAATGTGACCCCTTCCCACAATTCCTGATCCTCTTGTGAGAGCGCAGCTGATTTCGTTCCTCCTTGCTTGTTGATATAATACATGCTGATGGTATTGTCGGTCCGGACTAGCACAGAGGAACCTGCAATTCTTGGGAGGAATGCTTGGAGAGATAGAAAAAAGGCGCGGAGCTCCAGCCTGTTGATCTCCTGTTTTTGTCTTTGAGACCATCTTCCTTTAATCTGCAAGTCCTGCAGATGACCTCCCCATCATTCCATGGAGGCATCAGTTGTTAAAACGAAATCTGGAATGGTCTGTAGGAACGTGAGACCCTGGGAGAGATTCTCTGTCTGCGACCACTAATGCAGAGAATTTATAATGCGCGGCGTGACTTTGATGGTATCATCGAACGAACCCATGGCTTGTTGCCATTGAAGTTGCAGTTTCTCCTGAAGAGGTCTAATTTTTAGCCGTGCCAAGGGTATGAGATGTTTCTCTGAAGAGCACATCCTCAGGAATGAAGCAAACATTCAGACTGAGACTGACCTTTTTGAAATTAACCTTGCCAATTTTTCGAAGACCTAGCTGGCGGCCGTGTGACCAGAATGCGTTGCACTGGACTGTGTCTATCCTTGCTCCGAGAAAAAACATGACTTGGAGAGGACGTAACTGTGATTTGCTGTCGTTGAGAATCAGCCCCAGAGAAGAGAAGAGATGGGTACATTCTGCTGTGGCAATCTTGGTTTTGTGTTCTGAAGGACCTTTGAGCAGCCAATCGTCTAGATAAGGGAATACTTGTATTGCTCAAGATCTCAATACTGGGGCCAAGCACTTCGTCAAGGTTCTTGGTGTTGATTTCAGCCAAAACGGGAGCACTTTGAACTTATAATGGGCACAGCCACTTGAAAGCGAAGATATTTGCGCTTTTTGGGGTGGATAGTTATTTGGGAATATGCATCTTCCATATCCATAGAAACCATAAAATCACCTTTGATTAAACAACTCAAAATCTTGTGAAGAGAAGGGGGAGGGGGACCTCTGGGCGGAGTAGTAGAAGGCTGTTTGATGAATTCCAGGGTGTGACCATTGGTCACTAGGTCCAGAACCCATTGGTCTGATGTCATTTCCTGCCTCTTGTGAACAAAGGCTGAAATCTTCGGGCCCACAGGTAAAGAGGGTAAAATGGTTGGCGCCCTGTAGAGATCACTGCTTCCGATTAGTGTATCAGCCTTGATACTGTGATCTCTTTCGACCACCCTGACGGGAGATAGTAGTTGTAGACTATTGACAGTATGATGTCTGGCTGTAAGGCTGTACTGGGATTGATACTGCTTATTCTGTTGGTATCCTCCTCTTGATGAAAAACCACGTCTTCTCGCTCCTCTGAAAGATCCGCGCCTGTATTGAAGGGTGCCTAATGATCGTGCAGTATCCGTGTCCGTTTTTGTAGCTCAGCGGGCTTCATCAATATGTTTACCAAACCAAAAACTCTCCATCATATGCCATGTCTAGAATTTTTGTTTGCCTCTCAGGTCTGAAAGTAGTAACTTTAAGCCATCCCTGGCGTCTAAGCACTGCAGCCCCTGCTAGCTGACGGAAGTTGGTGTTCACGATGTGCAAAGCGCAATCTATAGTTTTCGATGCGGCACGTTCTCTTTCCAACAGAATCTTTCTTGCTTCCTGCCTTCGGTCCTCAGGAATGAGGTCAATGAGACTCGCCATGTCTGACCACATTTGATGGTCATAACAGCCGATTATGGCTAGAGGATTGGCAGCTTTAATAGAGGTCGCTGCCAACGTAGAGAATTTTGTGCCTATTAGGTCCAGACGACGTCCTTCCTTGTCAGGCGGTGTGGTGATAGGCGTTGCGGGATTTTTGATTGTTGTTGGGCAGCCTGTGAAATTACTGAATCTGGCCGAAGGGTGCCCTATCGGACAGGATGGGCTGTTAGCAGGTGCACAGTATTTCTTTTCTATGCTCGGAAGCACTGCTGGAATAGACGTAGTCTATTATAGGTACCACACTCGTGATCTTCTTGCATTCTTCCTTGAAATCATGAAGGAAATATTCTGTCTGTTTGACTGTAACTGGCAGTTGAAATGTAGCTGCTGCATTAAATCATGTACAGGATGCTGTCATAGATGAGGCTAAGGTAGATGATCTCATCATAGACTTTGCTTTCGTAGACATGGTTATGTAGGTGAGGTTATTGCAGATAAGAACGTCGTCATAGATAACCGTCATGAACAACCATTATAGATGAGGCTGTCGTAGACGACAGTCATAGATAATGCCCTCATAGATGAGGCAATCATAGGTGAGGCCATCCGTAGATGAGGCGATCATAGATGAGGCAGTCCTATGATGGCCATCCGTGGATGCGGCCATTCATGGATGCGGCCATTGGTGGATGCGGCCATTGGTGGATGCGGACATTGGTGGATGCGGCCATTGGTGGATGAGGCCATTGGTGGATGAGGCCATTGGTGGATGAGGCCATTGGTGGATGAGGCCATTGGTGGATGAGGCCATACATAGACGATGAGGCTGTCATTGACTACAGTCACAGACAATACCATCAGAGATGAGGCAATCATAGGTGATGCCATCCGTAGATAAGGCAATCATAGATGAGGCCATTGTATGATGGCCATCCGTGGATGAGGTCATTCATAGATGGGGCCATTTGTAGTTGAGGCCATACATACATGAGGCCATACATACATGAGCGGTAGGTATGAGAGGTACCCCTTAACAAGAGTCAAGGGAATTGGGGTTAGCTAACCAGTAAAACAGGATGTTCCCTTGAGTGTGGATAGATGAAGTGAGCCAAAGGGTCAAGAGAAAATAATTACAAATTACAAATTAAGTCAAGAATTCTTACAATTTATTGAGAATACAAAAAGTTTTTTTTAAAAACGAAGAGTGGACCAGAAGGATCCCACTCCACACAACTAAAACCATAAAAAAGTTTTTACATTCAATATTGGCCAGCAAGATTGAAACACAAAAGACAGAAAGGACTGTAAGACATAGAATAATGCAATACTGATTGTATATTCTGACCCGTTTGTAAACACCTAAGCTATGTACACCATAATTTTGTCTATCAGCAAAAGATGTCGAGATCATGAATTATACTTGGTGTAGCGTCGACGCGTTTCGGTGGTATTCCAAAGTTCTATCCACCTTTATCAAGACAATGTTTTGATTTCTGTCAGGGTTCAGGGGTCAATATGCTTGCCCTGGGAGTCCGTGTTGGGAAGATATTTTCAGATTCTATGTTATTCGGTATTTGTGTAGAAATTGTTAAAACCGCAAAACAAGTTGAAGCTGCCTATAGCGTGCTCCTGATAATGTAAGCTTTTGCACATGGAGTATGGGCTATCCAGAATTATTATGCTCCATGTTGTTTTGCTTCTTTTCTTTCTAATATTAAATCCCAGAGGCGCCGAAGTCTTGTCCTAGCAGTGTCAGCGTTAGTTTCGCTATTTATCTGCAAAGGATTGCTCGCTTCTCTGTTTATATATAGCCTTAAGGTAGCAGAACCAGAGGCATACACTTCATGTCCTCGTGTTTAGTGATTCTTTTCCTGGTGTAACGCGTAGGACTGCCTGCTTCTCTGGTGGGCAGTCCTACGCGTTACACCAGGAAAAGAATCACTAAACACGAGGACATGAAGTGTATGCCTCTGGTTCTGCTACCTTAAGGCTATATATAAACAGAGAAGCGAGCAGTCCTTTGCAGATAAATAGCGAAACTAACGCTGACACTGCTAGGACAAGACTTCGGCGCCTCTGGGTTTTAATATTAGAAAGAAAAGAAGCAAAACAACATGGAGCATAATAATTCTGGATAGCCCATACTCCATGCGCAAAAGCTTACATTATCAGGAGCACTCTATAGGCAGCTTCAACTTGTTTTGCGGTTTTAACAATTTCTACACAAATACCGAATAACATAGAATCTGAAAATATCTTCCCAACACGGACTCCCAGGGCAATTATATTGACCCCTGAACCCTGACAGAAATCAAAACATTGTCTTGATAAAGGTGGATAGAACTTTGGAATACCTCCGAAACGCGTCGACGCTACACCAAGTATAATTCATGATCTCGACATCTTTTGCTGATAGACAAAATTATGGTGTACATAGCTTAGGTGTTTACAAACGGGTCCGAATATACAATCAATATTGCATTATTCTATGTCTTACAGTCCTTTCTGTCTTTTGTGTTTCAATCTTGCTGGCCAATATTGAATGTAAAAACTTTTTTATGGTTTTAGTTGTGTGGAGTGGGATCCTTCTGGTCCACTCTTCGTTTAAAAAAAAAACTTTTTGTATTCTCAATAAATTGTAAGAATTCTTGACTTAATTTGTAATTTGTAATTATTTTCTCTTGACCCTTTGGCTCACTTCATCTATCCACACTCAAGGGAGCATCCTGTTTTACTGGCATACATACATGAGGCCATACATACATGAGGCCATTCATACATGAGGCCATTCATACATGAGGCCATTCATACATGAGGCCATTCATACATGAGGCCATACATTGATGAGGCCATACGTAGATGAGGCTTCATTGATATGGCTGTCATAGACGACCGTCGTAGATGACCATAGTAGATGAAGTTGTCTTCGAGCTGAGGCTGTCCTAGGCAATGCCATTGTAGATGAGACCATCAAAGACGAGGCCGCCGTCGATAACCGTCATAGATGAGGCCGTCGTTGACAACCGTCGTAGATGAGGCCATCGTCGATGACCGTCGTATATGAGGCTGTCGTCGACGATCGTGGTAGAGGAGGCCGTCGTCGACGATCGTGGTAGAGGAGGCCAGCGTCGATGACCGTCGTATATGAGGCTGTCGACGATGACCGTCGTAGATGAGGCCGTCGACGATGACCGTCGTAGATGAGGCCGTCGACGATGACCGTCGTAGATGAGGCCGTCGACGATGACCGTCGTAGATGAGGCCGTCGACGATGACCGTCGTAGATGAGGCCGTCGACGACGACCGTCGTAGATGAGGCCGTCGACGACGACCGTCGTAGATGAGGCCGTCGACGACGACCGTCGTAGATGAGGCCGTCGTCGACGACCGTCGTAGATGAGGCTGTCGTCGAAGACCGTCATAGATGAGGCCGTTGTAGACTACCATCGTAGACGACCGTCAAAGGAGGCCATCGTAGATGAGACCATCGTAGATGAGGTCCATATTGGTGAGGCAGTAATAGTAGACATGGAGTTTTGTTATAGACTCCTAATGTCAGGTTAAGAGGATTTCCCTGATGGAGTGTCAGGGATGAAAAGGGAGTTGTAGGATCAGCCTCTGAGGAAGTTTTTCCAATAGCCTCTCTCTGTGAGAAGTGCCTTATAAAGGCTCAAGGTGAGTCTTTATGGCTTTTATGCGCGCCCTCTGGAGGCTCCTGGCGTGACTTCTCCCTTTGACCTCTCCTATGAGGTGAAGAAATCCTCATTGTCCTCATCAGAAGTGGCAGATGAAAGTCTCTGTAGTCCGAATAATAGCCTCATCTCTCAGAACGTGAGAGTTATTGAGGAAAAGGTAAGACATATTTTGAAGTCTATTACCTTGTTTTCTGCCAAACTGCCACATTACTGCCTTAATAGGGTCAGAGAAATGAGGATGATCTTGGATGATCCAAAAAGAAGTAAAAGCTGAAGAAACTGAGCAGATCTCAGGGAGACTACCTACACACAAGACGTGCAGTGAAAATCTGAGGAGAACTGCATCTGCTGGGAAGGTTCTAGACGGTGCTAGCAGGGGATTGGCTGGGACCAATCTTTGGTTCTTTTTAATATAATGATGTAGATAGGCTACTAAGACTTAGGCCTTAGGCTCTTTCTTTTAGCCTACTACTATTATTTACTCTTGTCACTACTTTTGTATTTACCGTGGGACTCCCGCCTCGGCGATGACAAATGATTCAGGCATGTGAGTCTATGAAAGATACCCCAATACTGGATGACTTGTTATTACATGGTACCATTCTTCCCCAACTGTGTATGCCACAAGGTGCTCCCTGCATACTACCTCTATAGGGTACTGCTATTTCTCCAGCTCACAACAACACACTCAAGTCGACAGTACACATCAATATGCAGATGAAAACTACACCCAATTCACCGCATTGCTGACTAGCATTCATGATACCAAAATATATGAAGTTGAAAGTAAATGCTCAGGCTATACTCCTAAAACAACCTACGGGGTGGATAATTTAAAATTCTCAACCTGTCTTGCAGTTTTAAGCATTCAGCACACAGCAACCATTAATAATCTGCAATTTCCAAACAAAAGTCAACTTGCATGTAAACTCAGTGAGTCAATAGATCAATCAATCAGGGAATTGTAAGCGCGCTACTCACCCGTGAGGTTCTCAAGGCACTGAGGGGAGGGGGGTACGCAGTTTCGTTCAGTCGAAGAGTCAGGTCTTGAGAGTTGCCCTGAAGGTGTTCAGGGAGGGGGCGCGTCTGATGTCTGCCGGTAGCTCGTTCCCGGTATTGGCTGCAATTTGCGAGAATGATCTTCCACCTGCTCTGGTTCTGTGGATGCATGGGACTTCAGCAAGCGCGTGGTTGGCAGATCGGAGGTTTCTTTTGGGTACGTGGAAGTTTATTCTGTTGTTGAGGTATTTGGGTCCATTGTTGTGAAGGCATTTGTAGGCGTGAGTGAGGATTTTGAAAGTGACTCTCTTCTCCACGGGGAGCCAGTGGAGTCTCCGCAGGTGTTGGCTGATGTGTTCGTGTCGGCTAATACTGAGGACGAGTCTGGCCGCGGTGTTCTGTATAGTTTGTAGTTTGCGAAGTAGGGACTTGTTGATGCCGGCGTGGAGAGCGTTTCCGTAGTCCAGTCTGCTGGTGATGAGTGCGTGGGTGACTGTCTTCCTTGACTCTGGGGAGATCAATTTGAAGGTCTTTTGAAGGATGTGGAGGGTATTGAAGCAGCTGGAGGTGACTGTGTTGAATTACCAGTAAGTTGTATATGGCACGTCTTTACAAACAAATTACCAACCAAACTGTTCCCCATTCAAATGAATCTCAGTAACAAGGAAACAAGGCACATTTCTTAACAGAATTACATAGAATAATAAGAACTCCATGAATGCCCGATGTTGCTGTAACCTAAGGGTATAAAATGAAATAAAGAACTCACCTCCTGTCTGAATGGCTCCAGACTCCTGTATGAATAACCTGCCCTCTAGCTACATCATAGCTACGTTAGGTTCAGCCCCAACCTTTAGCTAACTGAGTTAGCAGATGACAAAATTGCCTGATCCCGACATGACTGCCAAAGAGTGTCATCACTAATTATGTACTGGGTGCGTGGCTGTCATGGTTCCAGGGTCCCCCCCTTCCTCACGCTTGCCTGTTGTCCGTTTGGGTGTTGCCGTCACTTGTGTGGGACACAGCTTCCTCACTTCCGGCCTCGGCACGTTAGCGGTGCAGACGACGTCCGGAACTGCAGCTACGTCATTAGAGCTTCCGGGGAAGGTCGCTTATCAGATGCAACTTCCCGGAGGAACGGCGCTTCGTGTACTTCCCATGGCATGTTCCTGGTTCAGAGCTTCGTGTCCAGTGACCCGATCGCGCAGGAGCGCTTGTTGCAGCATCCGGTTGCCACATCCATCTCCACGTACTCCGTAAGCACTATCACGAGAACGCGATGGGTATGTAACGCTGGAGCGCGTTTGGGACACATTTTTACTCAGCGCAGCAGCGCTTGTTTCTTTTTCATTGGTTTCGTGCCGGAGCGCTTTTTGGTTTCCTTTCTGGTGTGCTAGCGCAGGAGCGCTTGTTTCTTTGGTAGTAGAACAGGAGCGCTTTGACTTTCCTTGTATTAGTGCAGGAGCGCTTTAACGATTCCTAGGGCTTAGCGCAGGAGCGCTTCTGGGTTTCTCTTACCACTAGCGCAGGCGCACTCATAACTTTCTGTCTTTCATCACAGAGTAGCCTATGACATTGTACTAGGGTATAGCGCAGGAGCGCTTTAGTTATTGTTTCTGGATTCCTTACCACAGAGCGCAGGCGCGCTTATAAACCTTTAATTTAGTTTTCAATGATGGTAGCAGAGCTTCTATGAGAGAATAGGAGGTAAGCTGTTTCCCATATGAGTGTGTGGTTGTATGTGATTGCCGAGCAAGCGACTTATTGGTAATCTATGTTCCCTTGTCTTCCTGTCCAGTTGGTGCCCCGGGTCCATCCAAGTAGAGGGACGTCCACCACTACCTGCATCCCAACATCCTGGTCCTAGAATATTGGCTACCATCCTCACTCCCATCCTTATCCTTGTTTGTTCCTTACCCAGAGTAGGGTAGGGTGGGTGTGGGGGCAATAGCTCGTGTCATCTCTGCGAGAACTCACCACAAGGAACAGGTACTTGTGGGGAACCTGACAGTGGCATAGACATGAATGATGAAAACCATTGTTACCCAGTAGGCCAATAATGGGGAATATTTACTGTTTTACAGGAAACAGGGTAAGTGAACCCTGCCAACATCTAAAGTGAGTATACTTTTCGATGTCTGGCCACATGCCTATAGCTGAAGACCTGGTTGTTTTCCCAGGCATACGATAACAAGGCTACTTTCCATCCAATGCTATCCTCCTCACTACCCCAGCACCAAGAAACCGTCCGGTGAAAGTGCGCTTAATAAATATTTCAACATAACAACATGCACCACTTTACAGTATTTTGGTCCAATGCTTTCATATGTAGTACAGTCACCTACAAGAACGCAGTCATGTGTCAACAACTATACCTACTTTAACTAGGATCCTAGTCACCTTCACATACATTCACCGACTTTATAGTACAATAGCCGGCAGCTTACTTTTTTAGGGCGTACCTCTGAAACATCATCATGATCACTAAAATTTTCAATAAACGGTTATTCATATTTATTCTCCTTTACTCATTTTGTTCTATGTGTATTTTATCGATCGTTGGGAAATGCCAGTGTTAGACCTGACATCATTGGCGTGAGTCTCCCTTCCATTTTTGACGGATTGCCTCCTCTGTTTTGATATGTTTTTGCTGGTTATATGTTTTGGGCACTGTGCCACTGCTAATCAGTGCCACAGTGCAAGTGCTCCCTATGTTAAATTGATGTACTAATTAGTGACTCCATGATTGGGTTATTTGATTTACTTGTCAGACCCTAGTACAGTGCACCGTGTGTGCCCAGGGCTTGTAAGTCAAAAGCAGCTTGTAAAGTATGTCTCAGGCTTGCCATTGCAAGGCCTGTGTGCAGTCTGTGACTGCCATGTCGACTTGGCCAGTCCAACCACTTGCCAGTCCCTAAACCTTCCCTTTGCTTCATATTAGACACCCCTATGGTAGGCCCATGGGCAGGGTGCATTGTAAGCATAGGTAGGACATGCCCTGATGTGTGTAGCATGTCCTAATAGTGAATTACAGCCATTTTAGTTTTCACTATTGAAGGCTACCTGTTCTCCATAGGTTAGAATGGGCAGTTAGATTATTACATTCTGATAATCCTAACTGACTCAGGGGACATGGTAGAAATTCGAATTTAGTATGCCTGAACTCAGAATAATAAAATACATCTTTTAGTAAAGTTGGTTTTGATATTCTGTGTTTGAAAATACCACTTTTAGAAAGTACGTATTTTCTTGCCTAACTGTCCATGCCTGCCTCTGCTAGGTTGTGTATTCCTTGTCTGGGTTTTGTGAGTGGCTGAGCTGGGGTATTCCAGAAGACAGCCTGGGGCAGCCCGGTGGTGAATAGAGAGATCTGCATCTATATGGGAGGAAGGAGTTGCACCTGGGACCTGAGTAGGGCTGGGCCTTCCCTCTACAATGCTGGCTCCACCCCCTGTGGCTTGTCTGATGTCTCTGCCCCGAACTGTGAAAGGAGAGAAGGAATCTTGTCAAAAAAGTGCTCCAGAGTTGTATCTTCCCTCCCTTGTGCTGGCTCCACCTCCTGTGGGGCGGCTGATGTCTCTGCCCTGCACAGTGAAAGGAAGAAGAGAGTCATGTAAACAAAGTGCTCAGGAACTGGTTTGGACTAGGCAGAGGCCTCTCTGCCTTCAGTGATGGGAGCCCTCGTGATGTCCCGAGTGGACTACTGTAACTCACTTTATTTGGGCACGGGAGGAAAACAACTGGCCAAATTACAGGCAATTCAGAACGCGGCAGCAAGGGTTCTACTGAATCTGCCAAAGCGCCACCCTACATATAAAGCCATACGTGAACTACACTGGCTCCCAGTTAGACAGAGAGTCCAGTTTAAGGCCCTATGGATGGTACATAAATCCCTGTATGAGAAAGGACCAGATGACCTTGCTAAACTCTTACCCCGTTAGGTGCCACAACGCACTCTAAGATCTGCCAACCAGGACTTAGTCTACATGTCCAGGATACGAAGAGCGCGGTTGGGAGGAAAATCCTTCTCCCACCAAGCCTCTAAGCTTTGGAATACGCTGCCCCTCATGCTTCGTTCATAAAAATCTAAAATGAGTTTTAGGAAATCACTGAAGACCTGGCTTTTCTCCCTCCCCTAACTGGCTCTACCCTGTTTTTCTGTACTATAGCGCCAAGACGCCGCGGCATTCGAGCGCTTTAAAAATACTTCAGTCAGTCAAAGAACAAAGGATTTTGGGGAATAAATACAGTGGTTGCTTTATTGCCAAGGGAGAAAGGAGAAGTAACTTTTTAAGGACTTCCATTCATCTACAGAATATTCTCCAAGGGCTTGAACTGTGCTTGCCTCCTGCTGAAGTCTCAGGGACAAAAGACTTCACCTCCAGCCCCCCCTGTGAGTTTCCTCGCTGGGAATTCTATCTACAGACATTTGCGTGTCGCTGGGAGCTGGAAGCGCGAAGCATCAAGAGGAAGCGTGTCGCTGCCACAGCTGAGATTGTCGCATCGCCGGAGAAGCGCGCCGCAGCAGCATCTTCTTGGAAGCGTTTGTTCATCAAAGCTGCCTGCTGTGGCATCGCCGGAGAAGCGCGACGCCATCGAGAGAGTCACCATCGCATCACCGGTTAAGCGTGTCGCAGTGCCTATCGCGGATCAAAAGTACAGAGTCGTCGCAAGGCTGCCAGGACGCCCTTGCATCGTCATCACATCGCCGCGTCAAGGGCGCAATCTTCTCGCATCGTAACCGGATCATCGCATCAAGGCGCCATCTTGCGCACCGCAACAGGCCCGCACGCCGAGAATCTACGTATCACCTCCGCACCGGTAAGGCTCACGACGAGTCCCCTACTCTACGCAAGCATTGAGGCAGGACGCAACCGTTCCCCCGGGTCACGGAACCAACGCATCTCCCCTTCTGTGAGCCTTTTGTTTACTTTGCGTTGCGCATCCAGGTACTTTGTTGAGAACTTTGTCGCATTTACCATCAACTTGAACTAAGTAACGTTTATCATCTTTAAGTCAACTTTTAGTATAGTATTGTGGATTTTTGTCGTTTCTGATTTTGTATTAAGTCTATATAAAGAATACTTATTTTTAAAAAACCTGTGTTGTGTTCATCTGTACAGTTTTCACTGTATTACTGTGTATATTCACAAATGCTTAACACACTGCCTCTGAGATAAGCCTGTCTGCTTGTGCCAAGCTACCAAGGGTGTGAGCAGAGGTTATTAAGGAGTGTAATCCCCTTATCCTGACTTAGAAGTAAGGGTCCCTATTTGGACAAAGGTGAATACCATTGCCAACTAGAGACCCCCAGATCTAACAGTGGTGGTCAGCGGTGAGGATTTGGACTTTGCATTTGTGTTTCATATACAGTGATTGGTGTACACTACTAGTGAGTGCAGATCAAACGCGACCACATACTTTTTTTTAGAATCTTTTTCCTTAGAATTGTTATTTTTCCTGAGAACTCCCAATTCTTACTACCATGAGTAAACCAGCATCTGTTGCATCTATGGATCTTGATTTTGAGGAAGTGAGGTTGGAAACATACACTGTGAAACAGCTCAAGTATCTCTGCAGGAAATTGAAAGTTGCTACACCAGGCATTTCTAAAAAGGAAGACTACCAAAAGGCACTGAGGGCCTGGGTAGAAGCAAGAGATGTCCCTGATCTTGTGGTGGAGCCAGTTGGGGATACAGATGGGCAAATTGATAGGCCAGTGTTTCCAGGCAGGGGAGGGGTGTCGTCCCCACCTGGCAGCAGCATCTCTTCCAAAGACCTGTTCCCCAGAGAGTTGGAAGCTAGGGAGAGAATTAGGACACACAAGCTGGAGATGGCTAAGCTTAAGATGGAGAGTCAGAGGGAAACAGAGAATAACAGGTTGTCTTTGGAAAGAGAGAGAATGAGAATGGAGCATGAAAGGATGTTGAGGGAGTTAGAGATCAAGCCCAAGGGCTTAGAAATCAATCCCTCTTGTAGCAGCGCACCATCTGTGCCTTCAGAAGGCAGGGTACATATTCCCAAGGATGTCATCAAAGATTTCCACAAAGGTGAAGATATTGGGCAGTGGTTTGCAGCCTATGAGATAGCAATGTTGGCCCACCGGGTCCCTGAGAAGGATTGGGGAGTTATGATGTGAGCCGCTTTCTGACTTAGGGGAGGGATACTTTGTTAGACCTACCCAGAGAGCATAGGATGTCTTATCACCACATGAAAGAAACACTGATGGCAAGGTATGGTTTGACTCCAGAACTCTATAGACAGAGGTTCAGGAATTGTAAGAAGTTGGAGGGAACCACTTGGGTAGAATATGTGTCTTTCTTTTGCAGAGCTATGGATGGTTGGGTGAGGGGTAGCAATGTGGATAATTTTCAAGCTCTCTCTGATTTGATTGCCAGGGAGCACTTATCTGCTCATTGTTTTCCAGAGCTACGCCAGCACCTTATTGATAGCAAGTTGACTAACCCTAGAAAACTTGCTGAGGAGGCGGACCGCTGGGTCAGTACCAGGGTCCACAAGGATATTGTGGGAGACTCCGCTAAAGGGTGGGCAGGGTCCCCAGCAGAAGAGTGGGGGGGACAAGGGTACACAGAGGGAGTTCCAGAAAGGGCCCCAAAATAATTCCCAAGGGAACCAGGTTAAGGGTTCCCAGCCTCCCCCTGAGAAGAAGTCAGGACCCCGACAGGTAAACCTATTCATAGGGGCCTGTTACCTGCTTTCAGTGTAAGCAGGTGGGACACCGTTGGTATGATCCCCAGTGTCCCCAAAAGGGTTGGTATGTGCCACCCCGTGCATCACCTAGTCAGATGGCCAGTGTAGCCCTGGGTGGGGAGGAGATGGGTGCCCAAGGTGGGTGGGGTCCTGCAGAAATGTCCCTTGTCTTCTTAGGAGACTTTGAGATGGTCCCTAGAACTCAGCTGCCTGATAACACTAAGAAATACAGGCAGTGGGTGACCATCAATGGCCATAGAGTGGAGGCTCTGAGACACACCGGAGCAAGTGTGACAGCTGTCAAGTGTCACTTGGTGTCTGAAGAGCAGGTAGTCCCTCATGCATTTTTCCCAGTTGTTGCCGCTGACAACACAGAGAGCCATTGCAAGGTGGCACAAGTTCCCTTTGAGTGGGGCGGGGGGGGGGTCTCTGGTACTCTTCAAGTAGCTGAGGCCATCCATGCCTGTTGATTGTCTGTTAGGCAATGATTTAGAAAGCTCCCCTGGGGCAAAGGTGGAGAGGAAGGCGCATTTAGAGATGTTGGGTCTGCCTGAGTGGGCGTGTGTGACCACTCGGTCTATGGCAGCTAAGGGTGTTCAAGAGACCCTGGAGCCTGAAAGTATGGCCCAGGGACCTGCCTTAAAGAGAAGAGGTAGGAGGCGCGGCAAACCAGCCCCCATTATTCCCACTGTCCAGGAGGAGGCAGACCTTGAGGGGGATGCCCTGGGACCCACTGGTGAGCAGGTGTCTGAACTGGGGAACCTACCTGAGCAGACCCATTGGCAGCAAGAAGGGGTCCCTCCAGGGTGGAATTTTGTGAAGAGCAGCAGAAGTGCCCTTCTCTTGTGGGTTTGAGGCAACAGGCCACAAACCAGGCAGCAGGTGATCAGTCTTGATCACATTGGATCTACTGGGAGAATGGTCTCCTGTATAGGGAGCCTAAGGTTGCTGAGCCTGGGACAGCCCATGTGCTGGTGGTACCCCAGCGCTCCAGAGCCTTCCTACTGGATTTGGCTCATGATATTCCTTTAGCTGGTCATCTGGGGCAGAACAAGACCTTTGAAAGGATTGTCTCCAACTTGTATTGGCCCCAGATGCGGAAGAGTTCAGATACTCATTGTAGGACCTGTCAAACTTGCCAGGCAAGTGAGAAAAGTGGAAGGAGGCACAAAGCCCCTCTCCAACCTTTTCCTGTAGTCAGTACCCCCTTTGAACGGGGTGGGCATTGACATTGTGGGGCCACTGAACCCCAAGACAGCCATGGGCAACAGGTTTATCCTGGTCTTGGTGGACCATGCTACCCTGTACCCGGAAGCCATTCCGCTCAGGACAGTGATGGCCCCTGTGGTGGGACGTGCACTGATGGGGATCTTCTCCCGTGTGGAGTTCCCCAGAGAGGTTGTGTCTGACCGAGATACAAATTTCATTTCCAATTATATGAAGTCTCTGTGGAAGGAGTGTGGTGTTATCTACAAGTTCACCACCCCTTACCACCCACAAGGTTATGGGCTGGTTGAAAGATTCAACCGGACCCTTAAGGGCATGATCATGGGTCTTGAAGAACCAATGCGGCATAAGTGGGACGTCCTCTTGCCATGCCTTCTGTTTGCCTACCAAGAGGTGCCACAAAAGTCCCTAGGGTTCAGCCCCTTTGAGCTTTTGTATGGCAACCCGTTAAGAGGACCTTTGAGTCTGGTCAAGGAAGGCTGGGAGCAATCTCCCAGCCTACCTTCCCAGGATGTATATAGCTACATGCTTCCCTTCAGGAACCAGACTCTGCGTTACAGAGATCTCGCTCAGGCGAATCTGGAAGCCAGCCAGGAAGAGATGAAGCTGTGGTACGATCAGAATGCCACTCTGATCGAGCTTCAGCCTGGACAGAAAGTTTGGGTCATGGCCCCTGTGGAGCCTTGTGCGCTCCAGGACAGGGGACCGGTCCATATTAGGTGGTGAAGCGCAAGAGTGATGTCACCTACCTGGTGAACTTGAGGTCTCCAAGGAACCCTTTGAGGGTCCTACATGTTAAGGGTGTGAAGCCCTACTTAGAAAGGTCCGAAGTGGGCATGCTCCTAGCAACGGATGATGGAATGAGGAGGAGACCGTGCCTCTTCCTGACTCCTGTCTGCCACAGAGCAAGATGGGTCAGGGGATGGTGTCAGCCTCTCTGCCACACTGACCCCTGATCAGCAGCAAGATTGTCGCCAAATGTTGGGACAATTCTCTGATCTATTTTCCTTGGTTCCTGGTGTCACAGAGTGGTGCGTCCATGATGTGGATACTGGAGACAGTCCTCCTGTGAAGCACAAGGCCTACAGAGTGACTGACAAGGTTAGGGCTTACATTAAGGAGGAAATCTCGAAGATGTTTGCTTTAGGGGTCATTGAGTCCTCAAACAGTCCTTGGGCCAGCCCAGTGGTCTTGGTCCCAAAGGCTGCCTCGTCGGGTGCCACACCTGAACTCCGGTTCTGTGTGGACTACAGAGGGCTCAATTCAGTCACCAGGACTGGCGCACACCCCATCCCCTGAGCTGATGAGCTCATTGATCGGTTAGGGGCTGCACGGTACCTCAGCATGTTTGATTTGACGTCTGGGTACTGGCAGATCACCTTGACTGATGGGGCTAAGGAGAGGTCAGCATTCTCCAGACCAGATGGGTACTACCAATTCCGGGTTATGTCTTTTGGGATGAAGAATGCCCCTGCAACCTTTCAGAGGTTGATTAAACTAGGTGTTGGCTGGACTGGAGGATTTCAGTGCCGCCTACCTGGATGACATTGCAGTGTTCAGTGCCAGTTGGGAAGAGCATCTGCACCACCTCTGGGAACTGTTGATGGCGCTGCGCAAGGCAGGCCTCACGATCAAGGCGAGTAAGTGCCAGATCGGGCAGGGTTCCGTAGTGTACTTGGGTCACCAGGTAGGAAGAGGCCAGGTGGCGCCCCTACAACCCAAGATTGATACCATCCTGGCCTGGGAACCGCCAAAGACTCAGACACAGGTGAGAGCCTTTTTAGGACTCACATGGTACTACAGGAGGTTTGTCAAGGGGTATGACAACATTGTTGCACCCTTGACTGAGCTGACTTCCAGGAAACAGCCCAAGAAAGTGAACTGGACTGACACCTGTCAGAAGGCTTTTGACACCCTGAAGACTGCCATGTGCAGAGCACCCATGCTTCAGGCGCCCAATTTCTCAAAAGAATTCATTGTTCAGACAGACGCTTCAGAGCATGGTGTGGGGGCTGTTCTATCACAGATTAATGAAGAGGGCCTAGACCAACCTGTAGCCTTCATCAGTAGGAGGTTACTTCCACAGGAACAGCGGTGGAGTGCAATTGAGCGTGAGGCATTTGCTGTGGTCTGGGCACTGAAGAAGTGGAGAACATACTGGTTTGGGACTCACTTCCGGGTTCAGACAGACCACAGGCCCCTCAGATGGCTGATGCAAATGAGGGGTGAGAACCCAAAGTTGTTGAGGTGGTCCATTTCCCTACAGGGTATGGACTTTACGGAGGAACACCGCCCTGGTACAGAACATGCCAATGCTGATGGTCTGTCCAGATTTTTACGCCTTAGTGAAGAGAACTCCCAAGGGGAAGGGTAGTTCTCCCCACATTTCAGCTGGAGGGGACACATGTTAGACCTGACATCATTCCATTTATGACGGATTGCCTCCTCTGTTTTGAAATGTTTTTGCTAGTTATATGTTTTGGGCACTGTGCCACTGCTAATCAGTGCCACAGTGCAAGTGCCCCCAATGTTAAATTGATGTACTAATTAGTGACTCCATGATTGGGTTATTTGATTTACTTGTCAGACCCTAGTACAGTGCACCATGTGTGCCCAGGGCTTGTAAGTCAAATGCTGCCGGTGGGCTTGCAGCACTGGTTTTGCCACCCACAGAAACAGCTTGTAAACTGTGTCTCAGGCTTGCCATTGCAAGGCCTGTGTGCAGTCTGTGACTGCCATGTCGACTTGGCCAGCCCAACCACTTGCCAGTCCCTAATCATTCCCTTTATTTCATATTAGACACCCCTATGGTAGGCCCAAGGGTAAGGTGCATTGTAAGTATCAGGTAGAACAAGACCTGATGTGTGTAGCATGTCCTAATAGTGAATTACAGCCATTTTAGTTTTTCACTATTGAAGGCTACCTGTTCTCCATAGGTTAGAATGGGGAGTTTGATTATTACATTCTGATAATCCTAACTGACTCAGGGAACACGGTAGAAATTCAAATGTAATATGCCTGAACTCAGAATAATAAAATACATATTTTAGTAAAGTTGGTTTTGATATTCTGTGTTTGAAAATACCACTTTTAGAAAGTGGGTATTTTCTTGCCTAACTGTCCAGGCCTGCCTCTGCTAGGTTGTGTATTCCTTGTCTGGGTTTGTGAGTGGCAGGGTTGGGGGATTCCAGGAGACAGGCTGGGGCAGCCCGGTGGTGAATAGAGAGATCTGCATCTAGATGGGAGGGAGGAGTTGACCCTGAGACCTGAGTAGGGCTGGGCCTTCCCTCTACAATGCTGGCTCCACCCCCTGTGGCTTGTCTGATGTCTCTGCCCTGAACTGTGAAAGGAGAGAAGGAATCTAGTCAACAAAGTGCTTCAGAGCTGTATCTTCTCTCCCCTGTGCTGGCTCCACCTCCTGTGGGGTGGCTGATGTCTCTGCCCTGCACAGTGAAAGGAAGAAGAGAGTCATGTAAACAAAGTGCTCAGGAACTGGTTTGAACTAGGCAGAGGCCTCTCTGCCTTCAGAGAACAAAGGATTTTGGGGTATAAATATTGGGACCCTGATCCCAGGAAATTAGATCACTTCTGGAACAAGAAACCTTTCTGCCAAAGAGAAGTATCAAGGAAACTGCAGGAGTTTGGACTGCCCCTCTGCCAGAGTGCTGTTTGCTGGGTTGGCCTGCAGGGGTTGCTTCGTTGCCAAGGGAAAGGTGAAGGAACTTTTTAAGGACTTCCATTCATCTACAGAATATTCTCCAAGGGCTTGAACTGTGCTTGCCTCCTGCTGAAGTCTCAGGGACAAAATACTCCACCTCCAGCTCCCCCTGTGAGTTTCCTTGCTGGGAATTCTATCTACAGACATTTGCGTGTCGCTGGGAGCTGGAAGCTTGACACATCGAGAGGAAGCGTGTCACTGGGAGCTGATATCGTCGCATTGCCGGAGAAGCGCGCCGCTGCCACATCTCCCTGGAAGCGTGTGTTCATCAAAGCTGCCTGCTGTCGCATCACCTGAGAAGCATGACGCCATCGAGAGTCGCCATCACATCACTGGAGAAGCATGTCGCAGGGCCGGTCGCGGCTCCAAAGTACAAAGTCGTCGCAAGGCTGCCAGGGTGCCATCACATCGCCGCGTCGAGGGCACCATCTTCTCGCATCGTTACCAGATCATTGCATCAAGGTGCCATCTCACGCACCGCAACAGGCCCGCAGGCTGAGAATCTACGCATCACCTCTGCACCGGTAAGGCTCACGATGAGTCCCCTACTCTGCGCAAGCATTGAGGCAGGACGCAATCGTTACCCCGGGTCTCGGAACCAACGCATCTCCCCTTCTGCAAGCCTTTTGTTTACTTTGCGTTACGCATCCAGGTACTTTGTTGAGAACTTTGTCGCATTTACCATCAACTTGAACTAAGCAACGTTTATCATCTTTAAGTCAACTTTTAGTATGGTAATGTGGATTTTTGTCGTTTCTGATCTTGTGTTAAGTCTTTATAAAGAATACATATTTTTATAAAACCTGTGTTGTGTCCATCTGTAGTGTTTTCACTGTATTACTGTGTATATTCACAAATGCTTAACACACTGCCTCTGAGATAAGCCTGTCTGCTCGTGCCAAGCTACCAAGGGGGTGAGCAGGCGTTATTAAGGAGTGTAATCCCTTATTCTGACTTAGAAGTAAGGGTCCCTATTTGGACAAAGGTGAATACCATTGCCAACTAGAGACCCCCAGATCCAACAGCCAGAAATTAACAGTTTTATCTTCAGGGCCATATATGTAGCCAGACTACACAGAAATAGTATTTGCAGGATGTATTTTTCCAATTTTTTGCCAGGGAGCTCCAGCAACACAAACTAAAAATCATGGTCACAGCGGTAGTTAAGGGGGCACAAAACACGGATTTCAGAATTACTGTTATTGTGGCAAAACCTTTAGCACTATCAGATAGTGATCAAACACTCCCGAATAATGTATGCACCCTAAACGGTGTTTTCCCATGTGGATATATATATTTGACTAGATAAATATGTTCCTTCGTCATTGTTTGCACAGGCTACATCCATGGAAAACAGCAGAGTCACCCTGCAATCCCTAAGAACTTCACTACTGCCACACTGTTCGCACCCCTAGCAGAGCTTCCATACCAACTCTCAAGTGAACTGGAGCTCTCACGAGTTCCGGAAGATCTGGTGGCCTTCCGGTGGCCATTTTGGGTCCCACAATTACAAACATTTCTCTCCTCGAATCCTCATCATTGCTCTGCATTGAGAATCCAATGGGAGATGATAAAAGAAGGCAGAGTTCATGCTCGGACTCCCCTAGCGCAACTAAGTACCGAGTGCAGAAGAGATAAGTGCAAAATCCTTTACATACCTTTATATTATATTTTGCAGTATACCAGAGTTCCTAACTTGTAGAGTAAATTCGCACCGATGCTTTGCTAATGAATAAAGGAAAACTTTCTTGTATTAAATTATACATATGCTTTCAGAGAATTAAGACTTATAGCGAGTAGAACCAGGACAATCTACAAATGCGGACCTAAATGGTGCTCTAACCATTCAAATGCCTAGCACAGTGCACCAATTTGGAAGTGGAGGGGAAACAAGGAAAACTGGTGAACTGAAAGTACATGAGCAAAAAAGGACTGTAAAGATACTCAAGGAAAAAAGATTAATAGCACATTGTTAGGTTTCTGGTTGGAGACCTGTGAAGGAAACAGGATCTCGGTCCTCAAGGAAAAAACAGAGATAGAGGCAGCCCCAATTCAGGATCTCAACTTTGTGGTGTAAACAAAAGTAACGACCAGCTACCAAGCTTCTCAGCTAAATCATCAGGGAAGTTGCAGCCAGTACTGAGATCTACCAACAGGTATCCTACACACCAAGATAGTCTCCTGGAGCCTATCCATGCACCAGTTTCAGGCAAGGCTGTGGAAGATAAATGAAAAAGACAACAGTGCCGGTGGTGAGAAAACAAAAATAAAATGTGTGTGGTCATATGCCCTCCTGACCAGTTCTCTTCTGTTCATTACCAAGAATATTTTTGCTGGTCACTATTCGATCCTGGAAGAATGCAAAATAGCAGTTTCTGCTTTGAGACATTTGCTGACCCAGCACATTGCTTACCAAAAAACACTGCACAAGGCAAAACTGTTAACCGTTTTACTTACTATCTTATTTTAGGAAGCTGGGACTGTTTTTAATTGCAGGCGGCCTTGCTTAAATTATGTTGCACACCTGTTAAGCTGTGAAACATTGTTTTAAAAGATCTCTTCTTACAGGGGACCAGATGACCTCTAGCTGTGGAGATGTGTATGTATACTGCCTGAGTTTTCAGTCTCATGAGTAGCCTGCTGGGTGATGTTCTCCATTGGTAACACACTTCCTCTGCGCTTCTAAATAAATGTGTATTCTGGTATTACCGAAGTAAAATGTTTTTTTGTTCTACAGGACTCACCTTTCTCTCATTGGGAGTGCTCAAGGGAGTGAAAGAACCAAAACCAGCAGCATCACTAACACCTCCCCTTTCCTTCCAGGTAGAGGTTGGCCAAGCTGTGTCTCTTTTAATATTTTAGTTAACTTGGTAACAATCCCCCTTGGGTTCATCATTCTGCTAGCCAGTAATTTACGAGTTTGGTAGTGTTTATGTTGGACTTGGCCCTTTTTGGCAAGGTCACCCCTACACTTTTTGCCTTTTCTCTGACCTGGTGTTGGTGGTTTTAGGCCTCTGGGCACTTAAGCACTGTGGTCCAGTGTAAAGTGTAAAGCCAACAGACCATGCACGCAACCTGGGCTTCATCCTGGACTCCTCCCTTTTGATGACCAGACAAGTCAACGCCGTCTCCTCATCGTGCTTCAACACCCTACACATGCTCCGCAAGATCTTCTGCTGGATCCCGACCGAAACCAGGAAAACGGTCACCCAGGCACTCGTCACCAGCCGACTGGACTACGGAAACACCCTCTATGCCGGAACCACAGTCAAGCTACAGAAAAGACTCCAACGCATCCAGAACGCCTCCGCCCGACTCATCCTGGACATCACCCGATGCAGCCACATCTCCGGCCACCTGAGGGACCTGCACTGGCTCCCCGTCAGCAAGAGGATCACGTTCAGGCTCCTCACCCACGCACACAAGTCTCTCCACGACCTGGGCCCCAAGTACCTCAATGACCGCCTGACCTTCTACAGGCCCACCCGTCAGCTACGTTCTACTAGCCTCGCCCTCGTACCACGCATCCGAAGAGCCAATGCCGGAGGCAGATCCTTCGCCTACCTGGCGGCCAAGACATGGAACTCCCTCCCCATCCACCTTCGGCTGACCCAGGACCATCTCGCCTTCAGGAGACAACTCAAGACCTGGCTGTTCGAGCAATAGCAGACCCCTTCCCCCAAGCGCCTTGAGACCCTTCCGGGTGAGTAGTGTGCTATACAAATGGTATGATTGATTGATTGATTGATTGGTGCTCTCTGTGTTACATTTGTAAGGTTGGCCTACCCTCCCATAGGAATGCATTGGGGATTCCCTGATCAGTGTGTGTCAGTCGTGATTCCTGTTATGAGAGGAGCAGTGTGGTCAAGTCTGGTATGTATGAAATTGTGAGAGAAGATGGCATTTCTGTGCTCTGTGTCTGCCTGCCTGATGTGAATTGCATGGCTGGCTTGTGAGTGACAGGGGCTGGGAGGCGTGTGGGGCTCCAGGAGGGGCAGGGTGAGTCAGCGCTAGTCTGAATGAGACACCTGGGCTGGGAGTAGTGGGAGGAGTAATCCTCTAACCCTAAATAGGCCTGTGCCCAGCCTGCACAATGCTGGCTTCGCCCCCTGTGGCGTGTCTGATCACCTAGCCCCCACCTGGCAAAGGGAAAGAGGAGTTTGCAAAACAAAATGCTCCAATTCCCCCCTGAACCAGTTGCATCTGGTTCCCCCAGGCCCTGCACTAAGACAAAGGATTATGTGGTATAAGTAGAGGGGCTGTGACCCCATGAAATTGTTCAGTTCAGTTCTTGTTCCTGAATCCTGATGGGGCGTGCAGCTGCTGGGACCCAGGAAGAACTGCCATGAGGGCTTGCCTCCCTGGGCCCTGCATTGCCCCTTGATCCCTAAGGACATAATGGGACCCATGTATTCTTCTTTTGGCAATTCAGGACCTTCAGGACTTTGTGCAGCATCTTGCGCCATGTGACCACTTTATTTTTGATTTTCCCTGGGGCGCTGGAGCTTCACTGCCCTGGGCTGCACAGCACTTCTGGTGAATCCCCAACGTAGAGATTCCCCCGAAATTCCTCAGATGCGGGTGCCCACCCTGCTTATACTTTTATTGAAACGGCGGGAGCCCATCCTGCTTCGAGCATTTCACAATGTGGGTGCCCACCCCGCATTTGGATTCCTTTCTGGCCTTATAGGTGGAGAGCAGGTGCCCATCCCGCTCTCATGTAATTTTTATCGCGGATGCCCACCCCACGTTTTATGAGGGAAATCCCCGCTGCTGCCCGAGCCTTCAAACCGAAAGGCAGGCAAAGCTGCCTGGCGTTAGGCAGAGCGGGGAGAGGAAGTCCCGCCTCGCCACCGAGGAAAGTCGTCTGGAGCCTTGCCGGCTCCACTCTGAAGTCCTGTGTCCCCAGGGGGACCGGGTGAAAACCAGGGAAGTCGGAGCCTAGCGGGCTCTCCTTGCAGCACGACCCGCCATCCCCCACCTGGCAGAAGGGGGGGGCAGGTCGCTGCGACCACAACCGAGAGAGGAGCAGAGTCCCCACATAAGCCCCGGTGAGTGGAGCTGCCACTTGGCACATTGCCCACGTCAGGTCCTAGTTCTGAGCGGACCTGCAAGAGAGAGTGGGCCTCTCCTACGAGGAGGCATATTTGTTTTAAGAGGACCCAGAGGGGCCCGTGCACCTGCCAGTTTTGCCATGGCCACAGTTGCCTCACCTGCTAGAGGGCAGCTGCGCTGAAGAGGGAAATTATGGGGTTCAGACGACACGTGTAGTGCCATGTCTGCGCCGATGGTGGCACATTGAGTAAAGAGAGGCCCCGTGGGGCCGAAGAGGCACAGATGTGCAGGGCCCTTTATTTGATTTTATTCACAGCTGCCCCACTTGCTAGAGGGCATCTGCAATGTTTTGGGCATTTGTCCAGAGGGCACAATCATGCCAGGACCCATCTGCTTGGTCCTCAGCTGCGCCGCACCAGCGTGAGCAGCTGCAACGTTTTTGCATATTTTGTCAGAGGGCTCAGTGAGAGCCCAGGCCCATGTTCGGCTTCACAGCTGCCCAGCAAGTAGTGGGCAGTTGCAATGTTTAGGTGATCATTCTTAGGGAGACAGGAGTGAGATGCACTCCTCTGCCCCAGAGCAATGGTGCACTTTGGATTCCGCTGCCTTGGTAACAGCCCTGACTTTGCAGGACATAGGGCATTTGAGCCCTATTGAGAAGGCCAGTTGGCCAGGGGGACTGCAAAGTTTGTAGGGCGCCAGGCCCTAATGTGATTTATGTGGTGCTAGGAAATTTGATTTATCTTCTATGATTTGCGCACCCTGTTTTATGCCTCTAACTGTGGTTTTATGATTATGAGGGTTTACATACTGTGTTCATGTTGGAGTGTATTCTCTACTGTGATGTATGCCTCTAACTGTGGTTTAGCTATGAGGTTATTTGCCTACTGTGGTTTATGCTAGTGAAATTATTTCCTAGCGCGCGTTATGCTTAGGAGGTTATGGTCTAATATGCTTAGGCTTATGAGGGTGGCGCAGAATATATTTCACGCCTAATGTGATACTGTGCATAATATGGTTTGTGTTACAGGATGATGCTGAGTATAGTATTTGCCAGTAATTACTGGTTGTGTTCCACGTTTATTATTGGTTCTACATTTACTATCTTTACTAAGTGATGGTTCTGACAGTGGTCGAAGTGGCCCTGTCATGTGTATATAATCCCCTGTAAAGTATCTAGAGGCGAATGAGATTCTGGATAAGTCACAAAACGGGTTCCGGTCTAATCATAGCACGGAATCCGCCTTGCTGGCAGTCACAGAGCACCTGAGGGTCGTACTGGATGAGGGCGGCACCACAGCTCTGGTGCTGCTTGATCTGAGTGCAGCCTTCAACACAGTCTCATTTGTTATCCTGCTCCATCGACTCAGGGAGATCGGGGTCTGTGGAACGGCCTGGGCCTGGGCCTCGGCCTGGGCCTGGTTTGCATCTTTTTTATCAGAACGTTCCTTCCAGATTCATGCCCCCCTCATCAGTCCAATATCCATCCCCTCAACTGCGGTGTCCCACAGGGCTCTGCGCTGAGCCCTACACTTTTTAACATGTACAGCCGCCCTCTGGCCCTCCTGGCCAAGGCCCAGGGGATTAAGATGCTATCCTATGCAGACGACACGCAGCTGCCATTTACTTTCTCAAAAGACCCCGGCCTAGATAAACTTAGGTTCCAGGAGGACATCTTGGCAATCTCAGATTGGCTGGCGGGTAATTACCTCCAACTTAACTCCTCTAAAACGGAGATGCTCCTGTTTGGGAGAGACTCGTACAATTGGGACCACCAATGGTGGCCCGCTGAGCTGGGTCCTCCCCTCCAAAAAAAGAACTCAGTAAAAAATTTAGGGGTCCTAATGGATAATTCCCTGTCCTTTGAACTCCATGCCAAAAAAGTGGCAGGCACCTGCTTTGGCCACTTACGTGGGTTGAAGCCCATTTTAGGATTCTTTGCTGCCCCCATCCGTCAGATGATCATTCAATCTGGAATCTTATCTCCTCTGGACTACTGTAACAGACTTTTACTGGGTACCAATGAAACGGCCATAAAGAGATTACAACGGCCCAGAAGGCGGCCACCCGTACTCTATTTGCCCTATCTAAATACTGTCACACTTCCCATCTCTTGCGCATTTACACTGGCTCCCGATTGATCGGAAAATCCATTTTAAAACTCTCTGCATCCTTCATAAGATCTTGTTTAGCCAAGGCCCCCAGATTCTGCAGGGCCTATGCTCATTGTTAGATACAACACAGAACCTGGTGACAGGGATTATTGCGGCACTGCCTTTCAGTTATAGAAAAACCGTTCCTTGGTAACAGCTACAATATACACTATTGCCCACCTCCTAAGACCAGCCACCTACGTTAGTCTTAATTATACAGACACGACAGAACACTACAACTTCGCCAATTGGAAGCTAAATGGATTTGTAGGCTACGAGTCATCTCAAATGGTCTGAATATTGATTCGGAGATCCATCACTTTCTGTGAAAGTGTGCATGAAGGGATAAGATACGCATGTAATAACGTCAGACAGGAGACTACTAGGGGTATTTGAATGCTTGTAAAAGACTGTTGGAAGAGCAAGGTATCATATTAAATAACTTTGCAGAACCTTTACCTTTTGTTCCATGCCTGTCTCACAAGATCCCAGTGACACTCAGCCTCAACATGTAGCATAACCGTACTAGGATACTATAGGACATGGTACAGGCCTCTGATCACTGACATCCCCTAACGCATCAGAATATGAGGCCTCTCTCGTGCATCTGTCTCAGTGTATGAGCCTCGATAGGGCAGGATTGTTTTTATTGATACGGACAAGATTTGACTTAATAACTTACACTGTGGCTATAACTAGTCACTTCATTTCTCATTATGACCCGGTCTGTATTTCCCGTCGGTGGGCGCTGGACAGGTTTACAGGTTGGTAGCAATAGAGACATTGCCAGTCGGGTTAGATCGACGGTATGAGTAGCACAACTGTATTATGATCCGGTCTATGAACCCTTAGTACATGGGGTTCGCACCTGCCATAGGACGCACTGAATGATATATATTTTTAACATTTGTCTGTTAACTCTGTTCTGGTACCGATGTCCTGTATTGTGGACATATTTTAAGGAAAGAAACTCTGTACTTCAGTAGCATTCCAGCTACAGGGCATATTCTATAAACCCAATACTCATGGGTTTTCGGTCAGTAATAGGCCATAATCGAATAATACGTTTCGATCCTGAATTTTATGGATTACGTAGAGTTGGGGCAAAGCTCTACAACAAACTGACGGTTGCTGGAGAAAGGGATTTTTTAAACAGTACTAGCGCAGGCATTGGATCTGTTGCATTTTCGCTGCCATCTGAGCTCTTGATGACACTGTGGTTTCACAGGTTAGAACACGACACCCAAGTAGCACCATTGGTTGAGGCTCGGGTTATCTGAAGGGAGATGCACGGGGTTCGCGCCAGCTATATGACCCATTCATCCTGGTACATTCAAAACAGTTATTTTTTTTCTTTTTTTCTTTCTTTTTTAAATGTGTAAATTTACCAATGGAGGCACTCATAATAATGAAGAAGACTTTTGCGCCGTATGAATACTAAAATGACCCGTTGCTGTGCCTCTGATGCTTGTGAAATCAAGTGGTGATAATATTATAAATGTGAACGTTGCAAACTGGCCCAGTTCCACGTTTTTTTTGGAGTCCGGCGCACTTTTTCCACACGACATCGGGGGTCCTGAGATTACACACAGGTGTTAGTGCTCTGATTGTTAAACACCGTATATAACCGGGGGTGTCGCTCACCTCTGTCTCTTCATACTTTGGCTGAGACGAGGACGTGAGAAGTAAGACTTCGAATGAAGAGGTAAGACGCCTTGATGACATACGTTTGTCAGCTCGTCAGCTCGTCTGTAATTTTGCTGTTTATGACTGGCCATGCTGCCTAATAGGGGGTATTTTAGATCCCTCTTGGGTTCCGGGTGTTTGTGCGGGGTTCTTTACTCTTAATTTGACCTGGTTGTATCGGTTCGTGGTTGACTGTTGCTAGGGGTTAAGTCAGGGAGAATTAACGCTGGCGTTATGTACACAAGCGGGACGTTGTAGTGTGGATATACGCTTTAGATCCCTCCAGCTTGTTCACTTCCTTCCTTTTTTTCACGAGAGGGAGACCCAATGGAAAGTACATTTTTGCCTGTCTTCAGTCATATGAGTTACGAAAATATGTAGCCAGAAGTGGTAGGAGGACCGGAATTTTGTAAGAATGTGTAGACTGCACTTAGGATTCTATAGAAAGTAGGGATTACTTGCCTGAGGCAGGACGATCTATACTAGCTAACCCTCGTATGTATGTGTGTTTTTTCAATACCACAGATAATACTATATGCCCTAATCGGCATATGACAGCGACACTGCTACGGCTAGAACTATCACTGTGACTCAAGAAGTAAAGACACCCTTGACATAGAAGGGGTAAGCGTGTATGTGCAATACGAATAAAAGGGCTTTTTGCTCTTTCTGAATTGCAGAAGTACTAAGTTATAACATTTAAACATTGTGGTGTAATGTGCTTTTAGAATTTTCTCAGATAATTAAGTGGGTGACCATATGGTCCAGGACATATTCATCTTTCCAGGATTGGAAAATAGCGAGGATTTGCCGTTTGGAGCGATCAAGTATCAATTTTCAAGGCATAGAAACAAGGTGCATGTATATAATATTGTCCTTCTTTCCCTATCCCTATTTTAACACACACGCACAGCGTACTCGGCATTCTGTAGTACTAAGACAGACCTGAGAGTAAGGCCTTTACAGAGGTGCAGCATTTCATACCCCAACTACCCGCCATCCTTTCTTCTTCTGTCTTCCTGACCTTGGTTGGATGTGTCAATCTAACTTGTGAATTAATTTGGTTACCTCTCTCTTCCAAACTCGAAAATCATGTAAAAAATATCAAGACTACATAAGAGACCTCCACTCAGGGTCCAGGCTAGTTTATGCAAACTATATTGTTTAGGTTTAAACGTCCCAAAAAGTATATCCTGTGTATTGGTATTCAATGTGTTAGTCTCTCTTTTCACCTTTGTTTTTTAAATTGTATATATGTAAATAAAATTGTAAATGTAATGTATTTTTATAATTTGTATGACATGTGTGAACTATATGTTCTCTTACACTGTACATATATCATTTACAGCCCTGAAGAAGCCCGTGTTGGGCGAAACTCGTAGGCTGTGGATTGTATGAAACCCTAATAAAAGCTTTACAACACTACGCCATCTGTCTTGGAGACACATCACTCCTGTCATCCATTGTTAATTTATGCATAGCATTTGAAGCCTAAATCTGCAGAGTACACGTTGACTCTCTACATGAGTGTAAAAAGTACCTATGCTCATTTTATGTACGCACACGGGTCTGCGCTCCTCCGATTTGCACCTGGCTTGCACTCCCAGGATGCGCAGGAGCGGTGCGGGAGGACGCTCTTTCAGGTCTCTAGCCCCTCTCCTTTGGAACTCTATCCCAATCGCTGCCCGATGCACCGAAGATCACCTGGCCTTCAGAAAACAGAATAAAAACGTGGTTGTTCGCTTCCATCTAGCCGGGGCGTTTTCCTGCCATGCTACACCTGTACTGGACTTTCTGGGGTGTTCGTTTCACTAGCTGCCACTTTACCTTTGCCGCCCGATCTGCCAGCGCTGGGACGCCCTGGTGCTGGGGTAGCCATGCGCTTTATACAATTTGTTAATATAACATAAATATTGCCCAGTGCCAGTTGACACAGTATATATTGTGTGATTACTATTCTAATGTGTTTTATGATAATACAAAGGCTATTTTTGATATAACCTTCTGTGGAGTTCCTTTTGTGGTGTGCCTAGTATGTTGTTGCAGTGTGCGTGTTGTGTAAACGCTTCACACATTGCCTCCGGGATGAGCCTTACAGCTCGTGCCAAGCTACCAAGGGGTGAGCAGGGATTATCTTTGGCATGTAACTCCCTTGCCCTGACTAGAGTGGTGGTCTCTGCCTGGCTTTGGCTAAAGCCTTAGACAACCAGAGATCCCATTTCTAACAGTTTGTATCAGTGGTTCCCAAACTTCTTCAACCCTTGGCTCCCTTGACCTATTGGCTTTTGGTCGCGGCTCCCCATGATGTCACTATATTTTTATTCAGGTGCGTGGGGGGGTGGGGGGGGGTAAGTCCAGCCTGGGCTCACTACCTTAGGATCTGTTGGAGCAGATCAGCAGCTTAGAGGTCTTTTGGTATTCCAGAATAACTAGGCGCGCTACCTGGGTGGCCGCAAGGTAATAAGTTCAAACGGTAATCAGTGTAGGCAATGAGGCGAGCGGTAATCCCTCACAACCGCTCCAAAATGGACCAGCAAGCCGATCCACACAAATAGAAAAAACAACAATGCCCCTGCGCTATACACAATAAATAATTGGATAGTACTGATGTAAGTTTGTATAAGAAAATGGTGGAGGTTATTAGGACAAATCTAAACATTTAGTAGAACTCCGAGAATGAGTATATATGAACGGAGAAGCATTGGTGGATAAACAGTCTGTTCTTGGTGTAGTCACTTCTGTTTATTGTTCCATTTCATCTCGGAGTTCTACTAAATGTTTAGATTTGTCCTAATAACCTCCACCATTTTCTTATACAAACTTACATCAGTACTATCCAATTATTTATTGTGTATAGCGCAGGGGCATTGTTGTTTTTTCTGTTGGAGCAGATATTTCAGTTACCCTAGTAAAGAGCCATATGTAGTTCCTTTTTTTTTTTAAGGAGTCAAGGGAGGAGATTTCCCTGATGCTCCTTAGATATTGTCTGAGTTATACAGCACGGAGAAAGTGCATGACTACATTTGAAGACATGATAAACTATTCTGATGAAAACACGATCTCTTGCTGAGCCAATGAAGAGCCCCTTGCCCTCCATAACATGGTCTCGTCCTCCAGAGAGCAAATGAACAACAGCAGTTGAGGTATTTGGAGATCATGGACTTGTAATGCAGGAAGACTAGCAAAGACTGAATTACAGTAGTAGTAGGTGGTGGCTCTAGAAGCAGTTAGCAACGATGCTGGCTTCAAACAGAAGTATAAAACACGGGCACAATTAACTGAGTTATGTGCACCTGGCTGTTATTAGCCTTCCTGTAGCAATGATTAGAGACAGACAAAAGGACAAGCCCTGTCTAGAAGCTTCTTCACCTTGAACAACATAAACTGCAGTCCCACCTTTGCCCCTACCATCCACTGAACAGCAGCGTCCCAGAAGAACTTATTAGAATCACTTTACTAACAAGGCTTTCATTTACTTTCTAAAAGGGTGGCCTTTCTCCATTGTCCTTCATGCCAGTGTCTGTGTCTCTGAATTCCAGCCACTAGCAGGCAAACAATACATGCCACTGTCTGGGGAAGCTGTATCACCCCTCCATCTTGCTCTGTGTTGAACAAGAGGCCATCCAACATAGATCTCACTAGTCCCAGTCCAAAATTCTCACCACAGATGCAGGCCCACTAACATACATGCTCCAAGCAGTTGTTGCATATACACACACTGTATGCACACATCAGAACAAGAATCTAAGGTTCACATAAGAGCAGAAATCTGCATGTGAAGCGTGGGTAGACTACTTTCTCCCTGGCACAGATAAAAATGTCTGGTCACTCAACCGATTTACAAAAGCTAGGCACACTGCCTCCATCTCTCTGTGTAACTTACCCAGAACATGCAAAGTGGTTCTACACCTGCTATGAGGGCGATCGTTGTGCACCCCTCAAAGTCACAACATAGGTTCTGAAACCTTGCATTACCATGAACACGTTAGGTACACCCTAGATTAGCAGGATACCAGAGCTAAACAAAATCACAATATTTGTTTCACATGCAGCCGGGCACACACAGTAGGGGTACATATGTCTTTGCTATGCGAGTAACACTCCCATGCCAACAACCACCATGTTACTAACTTCAAGCCACTGGGCACCCAGTTGATAGGTGTTGGAGGTCTCTATGTGTTTAGAACGACAGTGCCAAAGTGTGGCACCGAAAATGTGATGTACGACACAAGGCACTGAAATCTAAGACTACCCTTCAATATCATGGAGAATAATGGGGGAAAGGTAAGGTTTAAAATTGTGGGGATGGAAAACCGTGCTAAGCACAAAGACATGTGCTGGCCACAACTGAGATATGATGGACGCAGACTAGCAAGGTAGGGCTTGTGTGTGGGGAAAGGCTTGGGCTGGAGTTTTTATTTATTTATGTAGTTTTCTATACCTCAAACGTGGCCATAATATTAAAAGTGATTTACACAAACAATTGAAAAGTTACAAGATAAAATAAGCCAATCACTCTTAACCCCAGAAAGGTATGTATGACTTAATTGGTGACATAAAGTAAGAATTTAGTTATATACACGAAATAATATAATACATAAACATGTAAGTACCTGGAGGGAAAGATCTGGTATTAAAAACATTTTTGTGAGGAAAGCAACTAAACTCTTACCCGTCCAGACGTGCATAAAAGGGCTAAACAGGGTCAGAGCGTCTCTCCGGTATAGCACACATCAAGTGTAATCACAAGTCGAGGGAGGCTCTGGGCCCTCAGAAATCGAGATGTGGTTGGCTTAGGGTTATTCACCTTTAAAGGGTGCCTCTGGGATGTTCACACGTGAAGGGGGTCTTTATCTTGCATCCTCGCAAGCAGACAAGTGGCTGGCTCTGGAGTGCTCACACTTCTGGAGGTGCATCTCGGGTCTTCCTCACACATCTAGGGTGGCTCTGAGGTGCTCTCATTTAGACGGTGGGTCGTTGGCTCCAGGGGGGTTTACACTTCGCGGTGCCTCTTCTGTACTCGGCCAAGCTTTGCAGTTTTCTTTGCTCCTGCCCCTCGCTCGTACAGCCTACGCAGGGGCACTTAGGGCATGGGCAGTTGTCTGCAGCCAAACCTAAATCCTGCAAAGAGCCATGGCTGACGGGCCTCACCAATCAGCACCAGAGTTTTAAAATCCAAGCCCTGCGCAGAAACCAGCCAATCTAAGCCCCTTCTCGCCACTTCGCGCAAAGAAATCAGCGGTCCAGTCCGAATGTGAGGTATCAGACAGTGAGAAGAAGAATATCTGGTTTAATTTAATTTAAATATTTGTAAAGCCCATGTGGGTTACTGGGGTACTTTTTTTCTTGCGCTAGTAGTTTTTCATAAAATAAATAAATAAAATAAATGTAACACATACATTTTCATCACTCTATTGAAACCTTCATCCATCCGAGTGGTGCACATTAGTGGGAGGGCGTAGACGGTGGATTTAGAAGTGAAAAGGAATACGGAAAACTGGTTTCAGTCACTATGTATACAGTGTGCTTTCTGTGATAAATTTAATTTTGACTCTGGTTAGCAAAATATTAGGCACTCATATTTGTTTCTGTTCCTCATGTAGGCCCTTTAGCAATCCTGTTTGGGCGGATGTACACTGACACCAATTAATGGGAAAATCTATCAGCAAGGGGGAAAAAAGCAGTCCCGTGAAAGCGGAGACTCTTTATTGCATTGTGAATCATGTTGTGTGCTGGGCCAATTTATGATTCAGACGCCGACAGGTGGGGATGACACTGTCAAATGGGTTACTCGGTGCTGCAAGTAGTTAATTGACAAACTTCGTGAATTACATTTTATACTTTTCCCACATGCCCAAGACATGCGCGGCGCCCCTGGCAAGTTCTAATGGCACACCGGGGCACCGCGGCCCACAGTTTGGGAACAACTGGTTTGTATAATGTGAGGGTCCATGCTGCCTCCGATACAAAGGATGAGAAGTCGAGCCCATCCATAAAAGAAAACAGCAAGGCAAAATGCAAAGCCAAAAGAGAAAAAACTTCCTAGGTAGCATTGCGTCAGGTTCTCATCCAACCCCTAGTTTAGAAGCTATACCTCAGGATATCTATAGGCGGCTCGAATTGTCACAGGTGAAAATCAAACATTGAGAAAACAAGTAGTAGAGCTAACTCGTCAGGTGGAAACACTTCAACGTGCCCAAGAGGTACATTGACAGGAGCAAACACCTGTAATGAACCTAATCCCTGGGCGTCAGGAAATGTGACTCGAAGAACAACTTCAGTCATGAACCTTGCTCTTCAGTTAGCAATACCCTTAGCTCCAACAGAGAGGCTTTACTAGACTCCCCAAAAACTAAATATCATCTAGATTCAGTGCCAGCTGCATTTCCTTTGACCACCCATAGGTTCACCACTATTGAGTGGCGTTTGTTCTTTCCTGCATCTCAGGAGATTAGACCTTGTGGTTTATGCTTTTGGTATCTGAAGACAGTCCTGCTCTACATCATTTTGCTGGGTTTATGAAAGATAATTGAACAGGATATTTGACAGGCGGACTATAACCCAAACAATAGATATCAAACTCTTAGTACTATGTCAAGGAAACATACTTGGCACACTTCAATCGCTTAGTGGGGACAGCCAATTGGCCCGAAAACAAAAGGACCTCCCTTTTTCTACCGAGGCTTAAAAGACTGAGTTAAGGACATCCTTGTCAAGTTGTTGATAGGCCAACTGAATGTGAGGCCTTGATGGATCTTGTCATACAGTTCATTGTTTGGCACAACTCAAGGGCGAAAGCAAAAAAACTTGAATGAAGTTAAAATCTTCCCCTGAGGATGGGCCACCCTCGCCCCCTTCCAGAGGAAGCAGAACAGATGCAAGAGGAAACAATTTGGCCACCGCGGACTAAACCGGAAGAAGAAAAGCATAGGTGTGGCAATGTATGCTTATATTGCGGACACTTATAAGTCTGTGATTAAAAATAGCCCCAGCGCAGTTGGAGACCTTCTCTGGCTGTTAAGAGCAATACCCAAGAGAAAAGAGTAGGAATATTACTCAGGTGACTCATCATCATCTCGCAGTGGAAGACTTATCCTTATTTTTCCCAAGGTTACCATGTATTCGGGCCTCTGTTATGTTCTGCCATAGCTGGGTCCACGCTGAGATGGCATGGTGTACAAAATAACGATGAATGCGGCTTTGAGTGGTTAGCAGTGGCGGAGATTAATTCAAGCATGCCATCCAACACTGTTTTGTATACTTTTTGTTGACCACTTACCTGTCACACTGCCTGTTCCACCATTTCTTGTATTACATTATACATATACTTGGACTTCTAATGACCGAATTAAGACTTCTCGTGAGTAGAAGTAGGACAACCTAAAATTGTTTGAGTTATAACTAAGAAGAAATATAGTAAAAACTGGATACATATGAGGACCTACCCAGTCTAATCCCTATTACTGTGAGCCAATGAGGGGGATTATGAGGCAAACTGGAAAACTGAGAAAGGAAAAAGGACTGTAAAGACAAATTTTAAAAAAGAAGACTGTAACAGCACTAATTTAAGAGAACCTTATTGCCAGGGACCTACAGCAAAAACCAGGGATAAAGGCAGTCCCAATTCAGGATCTCCACTTTGTGATAGAAACAAAGGTAAAGACCAGCTACAAAGCTTCTCAACTGCACCCTCAGGGAAGCTGTACCTGGTACTGAGCTCTACCAAGAGGTATCCTACACACCAAGAGACCTGTCCCAGGTACCCCTTCCTCTCATCAAGGTTGCTCGAGGGAGCTGAAGAACCATGTAGAGGTTGACCAGGCTGTCTCTCTTTCTTATTTTAGTTTATTTGGTCCCAAACCCCCTCCCCTTTGTTTCATCCTTCCACCACCAAGTAATTTAAAAGTTTAATGGCTGGTGTATGAGCACTAGGGTCCATACTTTCTCCACAATTACAGAACAGAGGTCAATTGCGTCCAAGAAAGAAGTCAGTATGACACCCCTGTACATGGCTCCAGTGAAGCCTGGTCCAAAGTGGAATGTCTTCAACAGATTTTATCAGGTTAAAGGAATACAACCCCCCTAAATACACTAGTGCAAGAGTCTGAAGATGCTCAAGGATTAAATGAAGTGTGTGTAAATGTACTTTGTGTTGTCTTCCCAGTTTTTACATGCTGCTTTTCAATTCATGAAGGAAACAGCAAACCTGTTGCAAGCTGTGGAACAATATGGAATATATTTGCACTGGCTTAGATGCAATGTATACTAACAAAAACATGGACCTGTTAAGTTTGGATTCTAACAAAACATGAAGAATACATTCTTGAGAAGATTAAAAGAAGTGACACAAAAAGTAGATATGGCTTATTGTTCAATCATTTGAAACGTATTCCTATAGTGCATACATATCACATGAATGTGTGCCAATTTCATTTTCCAACAGAGAAAGAGCTGCATTGTCTGGCCAGATTTCATAAATTGCACTGGTGAAACAATCCATCAATATTTGCATCACTTCATATGTGTAAAACATGTTGTTGCACTTTTTCAACTGTGAAGCTGTCATTCCGTCTCAGTGGCAAATTGTACTTCTAGCTATTCCATGTGAAAATGTTGGAGCAAAACTGCAGAAATGAGAGAACGGATGACTGTATTGCGTATTGCGACTTATATAGCGCACGTATCACCCGAAGGCATCAAGGCGCTTGCTTAGGGAACCCGTCCGGTATTCCCCTGTGAGATACCCCGGCAGGGTATCCACAAGGTGAAAGCCAGGCATCCCGCCACGAGGGGCCATAGTGGAGATTAAGCAAGCTATTTCCCAGAGTCGCACAGTGTGACCCCGTGAGTCAAGTAGGCACCAGAGCGAGAATTGTCGAGTCCGTGGAATTTTTGAGCCCGAGACCCGCTGAGGCGGGGAATCGAACCCTGGTCCACGGCCGATCTCAGCTTCCGGGTCTGCCGCCTCTAACCACTGAGCCACGCTTCTCCACTAAATGAGTGAAGTCAGTGTCAGATGCATGTGTGTTTCTGTGGCTTCAATTATGCTTTCTTTTGGGTGTCCTTTCCTTCTTATGTCGAAGAAACACAAGTATTCATCCACTTATAAACAGGGCAGTCACAATTCTAGTTTCCATAAGCGTATGATTGCCACCTATGCCTTGGAATGAAAACTGTTCGCTAGAGCTCAATCTAGATAATACGAAGGGGATCCTGTAGGGGTGGAACTTGGCTTCTGAGAAAGACGTCTTCTGAATTGCTCTCCAACTCCTCCTATAATTACATCTTCCCGTGGGCCCACTCACCTACAGGAGGGGCTATATGAACTGCCGTGACATAGAGGACGTTTGCCATCCCTAACTGCAGGACTCAGGCACATTCATGTGACCTCGGATCTGACTGCTTCCAACCATCTCCAACACCACTGCAGTAGACGATGTTGCGCCAGAATGCAACGCAACTGCCTTGTAAGCCAAGGATTGATCCTGGTCGAAATGTGATCTGCCTATTTTGAGGTGATGGTGCGGTAAGCCGCCTCATGAGCAGGGTGCTGAACTCTGCTGCACAGCATGAAACTACAGTGAAGAAGCCACCTGCTAACCTGAAGTCCAACCGAATGCTGCAGCACAAACATCTGCTTTCTCTGATAAAGAACCCTCTTTCTTCGCCACAATTCATTTTTTAAGGAACCGAACAAAAAGAAACAGGTTGACATTACTTACCAAACTCTCCATGAAATGCCAAGTCAACATCATCCCCTCAGCTTGCTTTCACACAATCTGCATGCTATGACAAATCTTAAGATGGCTCCTCATCAGCACCAGAAAAACAGTGACGCAAGCCCTCATCACTAGCTGACTTGACAATGGCAATGCAAGCACAACCTCGAAACTCATGAAGACTCCAGACGATCCAGAGCGCAGCAGCTAGGCGGATGCTTAGTCTGCCCAGGAGAACACACATCACCCAACACCTCAAAGCCCTCAATTTACTCCCCGCCCAGAAGAGATGCAACTCACTACACTACACGATCCACCGCCTGACCTTCCACCAACCCCCCAGAAACCTAAGATCTGCACATCTCGCCCTCACACAGACGCCACGCATCCGTTGCAGTCGCACCGGACAACACTCTTTCTCTCAGCTCGCCACCAGAGCCTGGAACACCCTTCCTCTCCGCCTACACACCTCACCCTCGCTCAACCACTTCAGAAAGGGACTCAAGACATTGCTCTTCGACTGAGACCTGCAGCAGAGTGCCTGGACCCCCCTCCCCCCCGGGTGATAAGTAGCGCTTTACAGACACTACTTGATTGATTGACCAGGACTGGATCTCTATCAGCTTCAGTAGCTGCTATTCTTAGGTTTGAGCATTTTGATCCAATGATTGTGATTCCTGAAAAACTAGTTTTCCAGTCCGCCTCAAAACTCTACTGAAGTATTACGCTGCCACCCCGTAGAATCTATAGTAGTAGTATAAGGCTTTATTCGATAAAAAAAATATCTTAAAAGCATCACATTTATAAAATACATTTCCAATTTTAAAAGAAGGGTTTGATAGTCCATTTACACAAACTTAAAGGATTTGATAGTCCATTTACACAAAAGTTAAAATCTGGGGCAACATAAAATCACAATTTACAGATTTACATTTTAAAATTTCAAATTAAACATTTTGTTTTAGCCTTTTCATTCTAATGGACCATGCCCATGATAAAAACTTTGAGAGACTACAAACATAAAGATACTTAGCTGCATGCAGAAAAGTGCTCCTGGATATCTCTTAGTAAATATGTACATCTCTCATTATATGTCTAGCAGCAGGTGGGGGTGAAGTGGGGTGTGGGGGGTGGCCGGCCATAAAACAAGATGGAAATGGCCTGAGCCCAATACGTGCATCGCCTGCCATTTAAAAAAGGCCTGGTGGCCACTTGAAGCAACATTCGCTAAGAGTGAGTGGTTCAGCAGAAAAACTTGGTTCTCGGTGGGACCCACGGAGGTGGCATCCATGGCGAACACGACTGCAGAAAGGCTGGTACCGCCGTTTAGGGGTGGCAGCACTAAGACACTGTGATTTTCATTTTCACTTACATCATGTACTTTCTAAAGGGTGATACTCCCAATTGGCTAGGACCCTGTAACACATTTATAAAGGCAGGGCTTTCATCCTCGCAGGATGGCCGCAGCTCCGTGGAGCTGCGTGTGGTTTGGGAGCTTCATGACTGGATTTTGTGACCCAAGCTTCTATCACCTGACTCGGCAGACCCACTGTATCGGAACATAGTGCCTTTCTAGCCATGCCTGCATTGTCCGTTTTGAGGAAATGCTGACTGCAGGATGGCTCGAGGTCTGACGGACCATTGTGAGGCTGCCATCTTAAAAGCATCCGAACGCGCCTGAGAGCGCATCCATAGTGCTTGCAACCTCCAAAACACATGATTCGAGCCTGAGCGATTGAAGGAGTCAGCGGAGCTGTCTGCGCTGCGAGGGATTTGCTGCAGTGGTGGGTTATTGTCGTGGATCGGACTCCGGACCGGCGGCTGCCGTTGAGTCAAGATTGTGTCAGTGAGGGCATAGGTGGAGGGCCCGTTGCGGGGCGACGCGGAAGACACACTGCGGCATCGGGAGAATGGCGGAGCACGGAAGACCGCCGGATAGCCAAGACACGGCGTTGGAGGTGAGCCTGGCACGGATTCTCTAACTGACATCACTGCACTGGAGTGGCAGGGGTGACTCCAAGCAAAGTAGAAGACCCGTGAGCCACAGAATCTCCCGTTGGTCCCTCCAGCAACAGTGGAGAGAGCCGGGGAACACAGTGGGTAATAGATGGAGGTGGCAGGCACATTTAACGCCATAATCGAGAGGCCTGCACCCGAGGCCCTGAAAGCCCATGAATGTGCCCTGAACCGGTGAGTGAAGAGCGGAAGAGGCGCAACACGGTGAGTGGGGTCACTGGGGGCGCCTTGACTGCCTTATCGCTGGGGGGGCTCTCTTTATCTATAATTAAACTTCGGCACGCCTGACCTCAAAATGACGACCCGAGAGAAGCCCATTACCAAAGGGTTGCATGAGTGAGCGGAGGGGCACCTTTTACACACAGAAGATACGTGGGGCCTATATAACCTCAACTGCTCAAAGAAGGGATACATTTCAATAAATTCAGAGGAGGAAACCACAAAACAACACTATGCCTGGCCCTAAGATGGCCGCCAGAGGCCTAATGCCTGACACTATAAACACTGAAATCTTTGCAGCTATGAGAGCCACGGGTAGATCAAGATTGTCACCTGAGAAAAAGGAGATGGGCTGTGGACTTCCCCCTTAGCAATCACCTACTGAGCCGGACCTTGGCCAGACTTTCCTTCGTCTCCGCTGTATCTCCCTCCTACCCTTTTACCTTACCCCCTTACCCTCTACGCTCCATCTATCTTGTCCATCTATCTCGTCCTCTGCTTCCTAAATGTTTCTAGTGACAACTTGCTTTGTCTCTCCATTGTATTCCCCCTCATACCCCTTTACTCCACCCCCTTTGTCCTCTGCGCTCCATTTGTCCCTCCTCTTTGCTCTTTAATTGTTTTCCCGTTGAGACCTAGCTGTTTGGCTGATGCCCGGTGGAGCTACTTGATAGCTAAAGAGGAGATGGACTGTGGACTGTGGACTTCCCCCTCAGCTGTCACCTACCAAGTCGGACTTTGGGCAGGCTCTCCTTCGTCTCTCCATCCTTTCTACCTCCTACCCCTTTTCCCCGCCTTTTACCCTTCTAAGCTCCATTTATTTCGTCTTCTACACTCTTAAAATGTTTTTCTAGTAACTGATGTAACGTGTAACTGATGTAATTTCTGTGGAACCTTATATAAAGAGCTCTGATACCTCTGGGTCTAGCCAGCGCTATATAAAACTCTCAAAATAAATAAAATTAAAAAAATAAAATTGCTTGAGACACGCAGTTGACCCATGCTTTAAAGGTGATGCAACACCACAATGGGTCATACCAGAGGAACTAGTGAGTCAACAAGATTCGGAAGGTATGAACCTTCCGGGTTTTCTTCATGGTCGAGGTGATGTGTTCTATGGTGGCGGAATTACAGGTCATGATGGATGGCTTATCAGTGGCGAGGGGGGGTGGGGGGTCCGGTTTCTGTTCGTTGAAGTTGTCGTAGAGGACCTTGATCTTCAGATGGAAGTAGGAGCTGAGCTTGTCGCAGAGAATTCTTGAGAAGCTGTGACATCCATGGGTTCGCTGTTTTTTTTCTTCGAACTGCTGTAGGAAGTTGAACAGTTCCTTGGCGTTGGTTGAGTTGGTCTGGACTTTGTCTCTTATGAAGGTCCGTTTGGTGTCACATGTGCTCGTGGTATTCCTTCAGGGGGCTCCTGTGATTTTTCCGTGCTTCCGTGGTTTTCTGGTCTCACAGGTTTTCTCTATGCGTCTGCAGGAGATTCTGACTTCTTGTAGTTCTGTGGTGAACCAGGTGGCCTTCATGGGGTGCTGTTTGGCGGGGCGGCGGAGGGGTGCGAGTTGGTCAGCGCAGCAGGTGATCCAGCAGTGGAATTCCCTGTCTGCGGAGTTGGTGTCGGTCGAGGTGCCGGGGGGGGGGGGGGTTAAGGGGAGGGTGGTTTTGAGGAGTTCCTCAGAGACCTTGCTCCAGTTCCTTAGTGGCGGGGGCTGGGGAGACTTGGGTGCAGTGGTAGTATTGAAGGTGCAGTGGTAGTATTGAAGGTTAAGTGGATGCAGTGGTGGTCTGCCAAGAGGGGCTGGGTGGTGTGGCTGAAGTGGATGTAAGTCCCACCAGGAAAGATTGAGTCAAGGGTGTGTCCAGCTTTGTGCATGGGTGTGTTGACCAGCTGCATCAGTCCGAGGTTGTCGAGGAGAGTGGTGGAGTCGGGGTTGTCGAGGTGGAAGTTCAGGTCCCCGAGTAGGATGTAGTCCGTGGAGGTGATGGTGTGGGGTGCGGCCAGTTCGGCGATGGTAGTTGTAGACTGGGTGCGAGGTCCCGGTGGTCTGTAGATAAGAAGTAAAAATTGAAATGGAGTAAAAAACGGTGTGCATCTCACCACCACTGTCCTTTATATGAGCTGCATATGTTTAGCAGTAATTGGCCACAGCTCTCAGGGAGGGCTAAACCCTGGAAGAGACATGCATGACATCGACAAATGGGGAAAATAAAGAATAAAGTGACGCTCGAGGCAACAAATCGGAAACCTATGGGCGAGCTGAAGCCAACGAGATGCTTCTTGGCCCCTAGTTCTCCAATGGTCATTGGTCAGCTCTTTTGGCTCTGCATCGCTTACCTCTCTCTTGCATTTAAATAGCTCCATCTGATTGTGTACAAAAGGGTGGCCCATCAGGCTGCACTGCCACAACCTGCATTTGAGAGACCAAGGTTGTCTGCAGAAAATCCGCCATGACAGAGGATGGTGGGGAGTTCAGGCGAACTGACATTCCAGAGTAAGTAACTTGGACTAATCAAGCTAGCTAACAGACACCATCCCTTTCGGATCATAGTCTTTGAACTCATGCCACTTTGCGCGGTGGGACAAACACAGACTCATATTTGTATAAGTGAAATAACAAATCTCAGAATGCAACTCAATGATTAAAAGTTGGAATGTGCAGAAGGATTCATATATAGGAAGGCAGTCCTTGGCAGCTATTGATAGTTAATGTGTTCATTCAAAAGCGGACGACTGATTAATCCTGCAAACTAGACACAATTAAAGGGGACAACAGGAAAGTCACCTGCTTCTGGGCACGATGTATTAAATCTTACTTAAGAAGTTGTCAGCTGGAAATAGAAATAATAACACTTTTAGATGAAAAAGAATATCAAGTCAATACACAGACTTGACAGTTGTGTGTTCTCCTCAGCAGTTTTAAAGAATTATTTGTAAATGCTCCATTTCTTATTTGGAAAAAAAGACTAATTAGATTGTTTCTGCTCTGCATAAAAACATTCAGTGGATTCGATATTTAAGTATGCCTGTTAAACGCTTTGGGGTTGTAAAGCATTGCCAAACTGTCTTCTGTCAGGTCAGAGTCCTATGCTATTATTTTGAAATCTGATACCTGGACTTTTGATTTTCCAGTTGTAGCTGCAGAACTACAAGTCCTAGAACCTAATTCTTATTAAACTGCTAACATCTGACATCTAACAGTGTGTAGTAAATGTGGAATGAGGGATTTCTCAGGCACTTTAGGGACATGTGATCTTCTCCTTCATTGTGTCCATTATGTATTCCTTTTTTCATATTGGTAGTCTACAAAGCATGAAAATACAACAGAACCGAGTACACACAAGCCCAAGAAGCTGTGGCAAATATCTGAATCCGGCTTCCTCATTTAATGTGTGTGCAAGTAATTTATTTCACCCCACCAAAAAAATTATTAATTGTGCATGAAAGCACTATCAAATATTTGGTTTCAGAATACCAGTTGGACAAAACTATCACTTTTAATTAGTACTTCTCAGTACAGTGCTATAATAGGTCTTATTAATGTCACAGCTCATCCACACGCCAGCCTGCTCTGCCCTCTCTTCTGAGTTTAGGTGAGTGTGGTGGGGGGTACCCAAGAATGGATGTTGTAAGCAAACTGCCAGCAATAGGTTATAACACAAGCACTGTGGAAGGAGGAGAAACTCTCAACCGGGCACAGCTCAGTGGTGACACAGCTTGCTTTCCATAACTTTCTGCCATGATGAACAGCAACCATGCTGCTATTCAACATGGCTAAAAGACATTGACAGCACCAATCACTCTCAGATGGCCGAGACCTATTGGCTCCGCCAATGCTCATTTGAACCGTTTCGGCAGGTGACCGCTGTTTTGCAGCTCAGGGATGTGGGAATTGGGGAGAATTTTTAAGTGTCAACCCCACATACTGATATCCAAGCGCAAAGTTGCCCCCATATATGCTCATTACCAGGTCAGGTGACCAGACATACCATTTAAATGCAATATAGTTATACAAGGATGAATGGGGTCAATGTTACGATATTTCAGCCTACATAAAACACAGAGATGTAAATGTGCCACACTCGTTCAGGAGACACGCCTAACAGCAGGGGAAGTCGCAATACTTAAACGGTGATGGCGAGGAACAGATCTTTGCCACCAGTTTCTCCTCGTTTGCCAGTTTTCAGTATAGGTCAAGCTGTTGTGGTAAGGAGACCATTGGAGAACAATCTGTTCAGAACAGAATCTACTGTTCATGAGCAGGAACAGGGTTTCCCCGAAGCACCCCAGATTACTTAAGAAACATACGTGGCAATATCGCAATGATTGATAACCCAGACTTACCACGAGCATTTACACACAACTCATGCAGAGGAGGGTAGAGTGGGCAAGTGCAGGCTTGGCTGGTTTAGTCCTCGTACAGGTCCTGCCTTATCACCCAAATGAAACACGAAACGGTAATGTAGTATTTGCCCCGCACAAAATACACAATGTGTATACTCAACACTATAGGGAACTGTACAGAGTGGAGAGTGCAACTCTGGAGTCTGAAATAGATGCATTTCTACAGACGGTATCGCTCACCTGGGTTGACAGATGACAAATGTGACATTCTGGTTTGCCAGATTACGGATCCATAGGTGAAAGCAGCCATTAAAGAACTGCAGCGGGGCAAAACCTCAAACTGCTGTTTGAGTTTTAACAGACCTATGTAGTCTAGCAGTCACTTAAGTTGGTTGAACTTTACAGTGCAGCACTGGATCATGTCTCCTACTTGCTACTTCTTGAGAGACACTAATCGGCTCAATTCCCAAGTGTGGAGGTGATACTTTGAGTGTGGCCTCATATAGGTTGCTATCTAGGTTGATAGCAAGATACTAGCAAATCGGATACAGCCTTACCTCCAGACACTGGTGCACGAAGACAGATTTATTCCTACAGGGAGCATCTACTTTAATATTAGGAGCCTCTATCAAGTTTTAGATGATATGTAAACGATTTAACACCCAGATGTGGTAGTGCTGTCAATAGAAATATGCAAAGCATTAGACACACTACACTGGGGGTATATTAGGGCTATCATGGAAAATGTGGGATAAATGGGTGGCACTGCTGAATAGACAGCAAGGGTACGGACTGGTATATTTATCTTTGAAGCGTTTCTGGTGTGCCGCGGGGACAACACAGGGCTGTCCACTGTCCCTAATACGCTTTGTTCTTACGGTGGAGCTGTTTGCGATTGTAAACGGTTGGGGATAGTTGTATCCCACAAAATGATGGCATGCATGTGAAATCACTGCAAGAAGATATGATCCTATAACAACGAAATGTTGAAACGAGGATCCCCTGGAGCGTGGGCATGCTGTAGGACTTGATGACAACATGTGCTTTGTGTATGAACTGGGCTATGACCGGTGCACTCCTGGTGATGCCTGAAAGGCAGCAGCAGTGCAGTTCCGAATCACATGGGAGCCCCTAACCTTTAAGTATCTGGGATTCAGGTTCTACCACTCGGAGGTGGATACTCGAGAAATCATAAGGGTGGTGCACTACAGTCACTCAAGGGGTGTGTAGCCTTTTGGAATACACTGCAAACATTGAAGCGAGAATGGAGTTCTCCAAGATGGTTATTCTCCAGTGTTGTACTTCTGCGCAAATCTCAAGGTTTGGATACCTCAAAGCTAGTTCGGGGCACTGGATTCCCTGATATGGGAGTTGATTTGAGACAATGGGCATCAGCGGATTTCAGTCATATTCTACATGCTGAGGGCATTGGGGGCCCAAGATTACAAGTTGTACTACTTGTCTGCACAATTGCAATGGATGGCGGTTGGCCGGCTGGGTTATGTCTCACTGGGATCGGGGAGGTAGGTGCTCCAAAGCGGAAGGGAGCCCTAGTGTCATTACTTCTGGGGACCCAACTGAAGTTCACACAACAACCCAAACTCCCTCATATAGTAATTCACTGCTGGAAGGATGTGACCCCCCAAAAAAACATGATGTCATTCACTCCCATTAATAGGGCTACCCGTGCCAAGGGGAGGAAATCTCGGCTGCAGGACATTTACAGGGCTAGCAAAGAGAACTAGGCAACCGTTACCCTGAGGGCACCCTCTGAGTCAGAGCTGCTGTGAGTGAGGATAGCTGTTTTCCTGGTGCTCAGGTCCTTATGTAGGGGACAGTGATACAGCACTGCAGCACCACTGAAATAATGGCAGATCAGAACTGAACTCACATGAGTTTCTGCAAGTATTGCTAACATTTGGCAATGGACACAAATTGGTCTCTGCAATGGTGACGGATAGGCTACCGACCTTGCTGACTAAGTGGCATGAGGCGACTGGCATGCATTGGCAAAGGATGGCATGGGAACAGGTACCAGAACATGTTCACACAGTTTTAAGGAATACCCATTACAAATATACTGAATATAATGTTACACACTGACACCACAAGTCGCTCTTGTTGCAACTGAGCAGAAGTAGGATTCATTTGCATGGTGTTCAACAGCCCAGTGCTGGCTTCATTTTGGGTCCAGGCCAAGAGAGACCTGGAACGCACACTTAATAGGAGGGCACTGTTTACATCAGAAATTCGTCTGTTGACTGTGTACATCAGAAAAAAGTAAAGGGAAGAAGGGGAAAGATTCCTGGACCAGGCTCTGGCCCTCACCTGCAGAGACATTGCCAAGCATTGGTGAAGCTCTGATGGAGTACCTCATAACAGATGGGGAAAAAAGGTTGAAAAGTGTGCGATAGTGGAGAGAGCTCCGTTGCATGCCGAAGACCTCAGAGGTATGAGGCGAACACTGCTAGCAGATCTATGAAGGGAAGTGTTTTCGGCCTTTCCTGAGCCCGGAGGCAAATGCCCAAGTAGCCAAAACTAGATGCATTGTGCTGTGGGATGCCCTCGTCCACCCCACACTTTGTTTGCTGCATAACTGATGTACCATAATTTTGCATGTGATGTTCATGACTACACTGGAGGCCAAGACTTCTAAGATTTGTCAAATTTAGGAAAGCCGATGGGACATACATTGGGGGAGATGGGACATTGATATGGCATCTGTTCAGTCAGGAAGCGGCAGCAAAATTACTGTTGGCAATGATTGACAACTGGAATGTGCACAATCTTACAGATTTGCAAAAGTGGAAAGAAACTAGAATTTTTTAGTATATTCACTTGTTCTGTACATGTAACGTGTACGTCCAACACAGAGTTTAAAATATTTTTTTTTTTAAACATAACATTGAAGGGATCCTTCTGGACAGAGCCTTCCAGTTGGTCACAGAGGCTGCCAACTGCTGCCAAATAAATGTGCACGATTTGGGCATTCTTTTTATTTCTATTTCGGCCGACTTCATGTTTCCCGGTTTGTCCGAATGAGGTCGCACACTGCTCGTCCGATCAGCATGTGACCCCGGAGCATGATGGACGATGTAGTCGGTATCAGCGGGTGCGCTTCTACCCAAGTCTGGAGTCTTGAGGGTGTTCACTGGTGTGCTTGCCATCCCTGGACACGTGTTTCGCGTTCATTAACGCTCATCAGCAGGGATTAGGCGTGTGCACTGGGTTGCTGCGTGGGCTGCCAAAAATATTCGTAGGTCCAGATACCTCTTAAGGCGCGCAAGTGCGTTGTCTCGAGGTCGTCACCTCCACCGGCTCAAGGGAGCCTGTATAAATAGTACGTCCGAATGAGGTCGCACACTGCTCATCCCATCAGCGTGTGACCCCCGGAGCATGATGAACGATGTAGTCGGTATCAGCGGGTGCACTTCTACCCAAGTCTTGAGTCTTGAGGGTGTTCACTGGTGTGCTTGCCATCCCTGGACACGTGTTTCGCGTTCATTAACGCTCATCAGCAGGGATTAGGCGTGTGCACGGGGTTGCTGCATGGGCTGCCAAAAATATTCGTAGGTTCAGATACCTCTTAAGGCACAAAGGTGCGTTGTCTCGAGGTCGTCACCTCCACCGGCTCAAGGGAGCCTGTATAAATAGTATGTCCGAATGAGGTCGCACACTGCTCGTCCCATCAGCGTGTGACCCCGGAGCATGATGGACGATGTAGTCGGATATTTTTTGGCAGCCTACGCAGCACCCCTTATATATATGCCTATTCCATGCTGACGAGAGGTAACATCCTCGAAACACGTTTCCAGGGATGGCCAACGCGACAGTGATTTTTTTGCTCAAGACCCTGGCAGAGGGGCACCCGCTGATGCTTACTTTATGGACCACAATGCTTTGGGGCAACACGCTGATAGGACAAGCAGTGTGCGACCAATTGGACTTTTTTATATTCAAGCTCCCTTGAACTGGTGGGGCTGAAGAGCCCAGGTTACGCACCTGCGTGCCACGAGTGGTACCGGACCTGAGGATATTTTTTGGCAGCCTACGCAGCACCCCTACATATATGCCTATTCCCTGCTGACGAGAGGTAACAACCTCGAAACACGTGTCCAGGGATGGCCAAAGCGACAGTGATTTTTTGCTCGAGACCCTGGCAGAGGCGCACCCGCTGATGCTTACTTCATGGACCACAATGCTTTGGGGCAACACGCTGATAGGACAAGCAGTGTGCGACCAACTGGACTTTCTTTTATATTCAAGCTCCCTTGAGCTGGTGGGGCCGACGAGCCCGGGTTACGCACCTGCGTGCCACGAGTATTACCGGACCTGAGGATATTTTTTGGCAGCCTACGCAGCACCCCTACATATATGCCTATTCCCTGCTGACGAGAGGTAACAACCTCGAAACACGTGTCCAGGGATGGCCAACGCGGCAGTGATTTTTTGCTCAAGACCCTGGCAGAGGCGCACCCGCTGATGCTTACTTCATGGACCACAATGCTTTGGGGCAACACGCTGATAGGACAAGCAGTGTGCGACCAATTGGACTTTCTTATATATTCACCCCCCCCTTGAGCCGGGGGGGGGTGACGAGCCCAGGTTACGCACCTGCGTGCCACGAGTGGTACCGGACCTGAGGATATTTGTTGGCAGCCTACGCAGCACCCTTACATATATGCCTATTCCCTGCTGACGAGAGGTAACAACCTCGAAACACGTGTCCAGGGATGGCCAACGAGACAGTGATTTTTTGCGCAAGACCCTGGCAGAGGCGCACCCGCTGATGCTTACTTCATGGACCACAATGCTTTGGGGCAACACGCTGATAGGACAAGCAGTGTGCGACCAATTGGACTTTCTTTTATATTCAAGCTCCCTTGAGCTGGTGGGGCTGACGAGCCCGGGTTACGCACCTGCGTGCCACGAGTATTACCGGACCTGAGGATATTTTTTGGCAGCCTACGCAGCACCCCTACATATATGCCTATTCCCTGCTGACGAGAGGTAACAACCTCGAAACACGTGTCCAGGGATGGCCAACGCGACAGTGATTTTTTGCTCAAGACCCTGGCAGAGGCGCACCCGCTGATGCTTACTTCATGGACCACAATGCTTTGGGGCAACACGCTGATAGGACAAGCAGTGTGCGACCAATTGGACTTTCTTTTATATTCAAGCTCCCTTGAGCTGGTGGTGCGGACGAGCCCGGGTTACGCACCTGCGTGCCACGAGTGGTACCGGACCTGAAGATATTTTTTGGCAGCCTACGCAGCACCCCTACATATATGCCTATTTCCTGCTGACGAGAGGTAACAACCTCGAAACACGTGTCCAGGGATGGCCAACGCGATAGTGATTTTTAAAAAGGTGAACACAGGGTCATGAATTATTAAGAAACCTTGGAAGTTTTCACCTGATACACGCACAGCTCGGGGATAATGTGGAGACTAGATTATGATTAATGTTGAAACCGAGGGTGCAGCAGCATTGAAATGTGAAGACAACTTGAACTGTTTAAGCAATTTTATTTCAAAAGGAGTGGCTTTTAGTTTATGCATCATATAACGTGTGAATATGACTGATGTTGTTTTAAATGATCTTTTTCTAGATACCCCTGACGAAGAGTTGTCCCGAAATGCATTGGGTTTTTTAAATAAAGCGTGGCATGTGGAACACTCGACTCTACTGCGTATTTTGTGAAAGACTGCAAATGGTCAAGAAAATGAGTAAAATGGATTGAATAAATCAAGGACGAAAAGATGAAAAAAGAAGTAAAAAGTGGAGTAACTAAGGAGTTAAATATGAATTTGATTAATTGGATTCGTTTGGCAGTGCATCTTGGAAGGGAGCCAAGGGGTTCCTTCGTGTTCGGCTTTATAATTGCAGCGCGATTGGGCGGAGCGCTAACAAGTATGCACGCCTGTACATGGCGAAATGAAGAAACAGAAATGTAAAAAAGTAAAATTAAATGGTTAACACGGGAGTGCATCTCACCACCTTTGTCTTGCATTATGAATGCTTCTTCTAGGTGTCATCTTTTCACCCCTTAAGTATACAAATTTACTGTATCGGCTCCCTAATTTTCTTTTACTCTGGGTCCTGAGCATCCAGATTGTCACTCTACCACATCAGAACTTTACATTCTCCCATGTTATTCAACTTCTTTGGACCTATGAAGCCAGAAGAGTTGCCTTCAAGACTAAGTACATCTCTCAAGCTATCAGAGCCATGGTTGCGGAATTGTTTATGTCCTTATCGCACTGATTAGACACTATAATTTGCTCTTTCTGAAGAGTGCTTCTGGAGTACCCAATCATGAATATACTTGCATTCGTGGCATGTCATTTTTAGTGGCCACCATTAAGCTCGAACCACTATATCAATTTCTCTATGACGCAAAAAATAATGCCTTCACATGGAGGAAATGTAAAACATGGTGCTTTACAAACTGTATTGAATGTCTTTGCCAGTCAGTGCTCCTGCTTCTCTCAAGCATAGGGACACTTGTGGTGGGCTGGAGCGTTGCAAATTGTTCATTCATTGTTATTTAAGCCGTAGTTTCTTTCTACTGTCTAATTTTTGAATTAAGGGTTATTTTTATTTGTATACAGGAAAAGCTGGAAGCAGCAACATAGACTGACAGTCTCACCAGCTCCCAATGAAAGCTAGAATCCAATGTAAAACGCACACCCAGGCACACAAATGTCTCAAAATCTCAAATGCAATCTCACAAGCCCCTTTGTGCAAATAACATTCTAAAAACTTCCAATCTGAAATCCGGAATGTGGGATGAGAGGATATATGCTGCTCAGACCATTTCTGAAATATTTGGGCAACTCTCAATCACCAAGAGTGATCACACCCCATCCTCACTCCCCATCCTCACTCATTTCCGGAAGGCAGTCATCTACATTACGAACCTCCTTTCATAGTGCACTCTGATCTTTCACTTACCGAGGCTAGGTCAACATGGAAGATGTTTTCAGACTAATCCCTGATCACTGGAAGAATTACAGCCTGCCCCAAAAATGAGCTTGTCTCATCCGCGTCACCTCTTCCAGGAGGAGACGTATATATATACTTCTGAATTCTAACCAGTCAGTCTCTTCAGTATAGAACAACTTCTAGTTTAGTTCAGACCACAAGCTGCACATTGTGGTTGTTGAACAAAAGCACACAGATGAAGTTGCATTGCTATCATTCAATCTATATGCCCACACATTCATAATCACAAGCAGAAGAAAAACATTATTCAACCCAATCTTTGCAACATTAATGATTCCTGAGTGCCCACCACAGACATAGTACTTAGAGTCGGTCACAGCAGCTGGAGAGAAAATGCAAACGCATATTCTAGTCGTCTGTGTTTTTATGAGATCAACATAAAATGTGAGAAAAAAAATGTACACTCAGCTTGGCTACTTTTAACTTATTTAAGAGGCTAAAACAGAAACACTATTTCATAATTTTGTTTGTAATATAGTGGTTGTAAACATTACCAGACTACGGACAGCCCTCATATGAACAAAGTTGTGCTGCACTGGTAGTTGAGCCATCATGGTTACAGCACTCAAGGGATCTTAATGACCCACTTCATGATATAGTTTATGTCTGTATTAATTAAACAAATCCAGTACAATTGAACACAGGAATGAAGAATTGAATGTCTTGTCGCTTTCAGTGATACTCAATATTTCTCCAAAAGTCTCATAAGCAAGGCAAAAACGTTAAGTACTTTTTGAGAATGGGTATCCGGTAGCATCCATATTTTGCCTGGAAAGTTGTGTAGTAACACAGAAATGTCACTTTGCGAAAACATCCTAGAGAAGGGCCATGAACATTGGCCAACTTGGTAATATTAAGGGTCATGACACAAAGGTTTGATGTATGTGTTCTGAAGGATGCAAGTTATGTGAATCACACATCATTAAATCATGCCAGTGAGACATTATCTGGGCAAGTGCTAAAAATAATGGTTTTACAAATGCAATTTTTATTTTCTACTAGGTATTTTTAAGTTGTATTTTAAGTTAAAAAAAACAAATGCCTGAAGCGTTGCAGTGCAGAAGAGAATCAACACTTAATATTCTTTGGGGGCGTGTTGAGGTGAAGTCCACAGAAATGCTGACATTCACAAACTTTTATTGTACTGTAGAACTGTTCAAACCAGGTGAAGAATCGCAATATCAAACCAGACATAATGAAGTTTAGCAAGATGGTAAAATGAGATGCATAATGCCACATGCCCAGTGGCAATAAAACAGGACTTTAAAAAAAGTCCTATTAAATGTTGGCAGTGCTTTTCCTAGGCACAGAAGCAAAAGGACTGGAAAAGAAGCAAGCCAGTTCCACAACGCCAAAGCTGGAGTCATCTTACAACATCCTCTCAACTTGCTCACAAAGGGACAAACCCGCACCCAATAAATTAACAACTGAACTTCCACCTGGGTGTCCTCCCTTTTCTTTTTGAAATGCCCTTCAATGTTCATCCAGCTGGATAGTCATCAAGCAATTTTCACAAGCCACTTTTCCAGACTGCCAAGGTTGGCGCCCCCCTCGACCTCTTTACCGTCCCTACAGCTGCACTCCAAGAATTCAACCTTTATGGGCAACTGTGAAAAATCGAACTCTTTGCCCTTCTTTCCAAGTTGAGGAACTCCATCTGTGGTTGAGCTGTCCATGCTGCTAAGGGCAGCACTACGAGTAACCCGCAATGTGTTGCTGTTAGAGAAAAGAATAAAAACATTAATATGCAGGAATGTGTATCCCACTGCTAGAATATATTCCATCTTGTAGTGGTGTGGCTAGTTGTAGCTGTGTGATGCTTGTGTGTTGTGCTGAGAAGGGAGGGAAGGAGAAGCTGAAGGTGAAGGCAAAACTGAATTCTGTAGAAGACAAGGAATGCGAGTAGGAGCTAGGACTGGGCTCAGTTCCACACAAGAGAACCCCCCGGGCACGGTAGAACTAGACCCACCGGTTATGTCGCCATAACATTGCCTCACGATAAAGAAAACTACAGTAGAGAAGCAACATGGAACATATGGAGAAGTGTGAAAGGTGAGGAGGAAAAGGTGGAGCACAGGACAAAGATTAGTAAAAGCATGGAGAGAGAGCTAAAGAGAAAGAGAATTTTCTGAGGAGGAAAGAAAGCAATGACAAGTATGGAAATCTAAGAGGAATACATTATCCCACCAAGTGGTTGTTTGATCAGATTCCGGAGTTGATTCAATGTGTACTCTGACACAAACTCTGCCTTGTAATATTTGGAGTACTCAAGTCCTTCAACACCAGCCTGAATGCAAGTTACTTATGAGATGACAATCAAACACATGAATCATTGGCCAAGAAAAAAAACCATCCAGTTCAAATCAAAATATAATTGTATACAAGACCCTAGAACCATCATTCCCTTGGGTCTGGGAACCAACACAAACAGCAAATAAGGGAAGTTTGACCTGCAGACATGCCATGCAAAACTAGAGAAGAAGGCGGTATTTAGGTCATTAGAAGATAGAGTAACGGGTCATAAAACTATTCAATTTCAAAGTTTCTCAAAAACTTTAATATAAAGGGCATCATTGGCATTCAAGTGCTCACAGTGCATCAGTAAACAGAGTGTTAGACAGACTTATGATTAGGCAGTGAACTAGGTATTAGTTCAAGACATCTTCTATACCAATATTGCACAATCTACATTATCTGCTCAATTACACTTGAAAGTACTTCGCAAGAATTACATTAAGAAGCAGTAAAATTAACTATTCTCCATCGTAAGAAAATCTCCGATAGTCAAACAAAGCTGCCCATCCGTGGAATGCGGGAACACATCACATATCTTTTTTCCAAAAGAGGGGGGGGGGGGGGGTTGATAGTTAGATTGAGATAATCGTTATGAATAAACCTAAATCAAATCTTTTGAAACTGGTAAGTTCTAGTTGGCTGAGCAAACCCTACCTCGAGATGCAATGTAAAACTAAAGGCTTCAAGTATAATGCCAGAGATGGCATCACAAACGTCATCATCAATGACCACACTGGTGAAATTGCATCACTTCACCATTGACATAATCAATTTATTTACTATGGAAATGCAATTTTTTGTTTGAGTGCATTATTTACTGATGGAGTGTTGTATACTGTTATTTATAGATCTAACTTATCTCACCTACAGCTAAATTCTGTACCCACTCCAAATGTGAACATATTGCACCATGCAGGACCTTCGCTTTGTGTTACAGGGTTGGGTGCAAGGTATGTCCACTGGCCTGGTCCTTTGTCCAGCCTGTGTTTTATTTGTAATTAACCCATTGCACATTACATTAAGCTATGCTTTATGGGGATTGACTTGACCGCGTAGTTTTGCTGAAGTCTAGGATAAATTACTGTATGGACAAAATCTTCAAATTTGCATAGAGGGGATTAAGGGCAAGGGTTGGAATTTTGCGAGGTCCTGAAATGAGCAACCATATGCAAATAACCAAGAGTAGGCTTCCCACAGCCTGGCATAGGGTGTGGTCTTTGGCCAGGTCTTACACCCAACAGGTTACGGAGATACTTATTGTACATAACCTTCAACGAAGCACAGCGTGGGTTGAGTTAAAGGTCTTGTCTTCATCCAGGCTTTGCACCCAGTCACAATTCGGTCCCAGGACCAATTCCACTGACCAAAATGAGGTAAAACGTCTCTATCACTTTCCCCCAAGACAAGAAGAGAATGCAGATAGTGATGCGTTCCATAATATTAAAGGTCAGATGATATATGAGGTTATCTATAATGCAATTTGCGAAACCACCTGTGACGTCTTATTTGAGGGTAGGAGAGGAGTATTAATGGTGCCATATGGTTTTCTCAGCTAACCAAAACTGTCCAATTTCAGTTATCATCCAAAACGTCTCCTCCAACTTTGTGGTTGTAGATTTATTGATCATTTCAACCTCATCGTGAGACGCGGCAAGGTCTCCAAACTTCACAATCTCTGATAGGGCCTCAATATTGGGAATGATGGTGTCGAATAAGAGAGCCAATTGTTCCTGTGATTTTTGCACCCAGTAAGTAGTAACACGTTGGGTGAGGGTTTCTTTTTCCCCACCATTTGAAATCCTTTTACCACATATGGTTTAAGACTATTTCCTTTAACGCCCTGTTTGATGGCTGTACACATGGATTCATGTAAAAGATTTCATTGTTTCTTGCCCCCAGGTATCTCTGCTCATAGGTGCTAAACATAAGTGAGAGAAATGTTCGCTTTGGAGGATGTGCGTCATGATTGTAGTCAGAAATGAGGAAGAAGGATTGTGGAACTCAATTTTTTGATTGGTCAATCTGAGAATGTTGATGATGGCTTTCCTGGGAAATTTAGTTTTCTTTTTTCACCGATTACATGTTTTACTGTCCTTTTTTGGAATGCTGGAATATGAATTATTAAAACTGAGACTTTGTCACAAAAGCAAATACATTTTACACTATAGCTTATTCTTCTTCGACTGTTCACACGGTGTACCCTATGGGTCCACCAACACCAGTACGTTTCATGCTGATGTGAATATAATGGTTTCTTCCCTTTCACATATGTCAAGTGCAGTAGCTCTCTGCTTCAATTTTGGGATTAAATGTTTTACAGCTGAAGTTAACATTTTACATCAAACATTACAATGTCAAGTTAGAGCACTTTCTGACCCGATTGTACCAAAAACACTGCATTCACTGTGAGCACTTAAATGTGATGCGTTCTTTGAATGAACCGGCAAACAAGGTGTCTCGAAGGATCAGAAAGATTAGGAGTTTACTCAAAGTATTCTCCTTTAATCTGTTGGTCAAAAGCATAAAAATTACAGTAGCGCAATAGGAGCCAAGATAACAACAATGAAAATAGCCACACACACACAAACTTACAGCTCTTTCTCTAGTTGCTGCTGAATCAGCTTAGCCGACTTTGCCATTGTGATATCTGTGGGAAAGAAGCAAAATACAATGCTGACACAAATAGGCAATATTCCTGTAAAGCAACCAATCCTGAATCAGAATTTAAATTGCATAGTGAAATAAAGCTTTACCCTCTATAAGAGACGAAGAAAACATAACTTTTCCTCCAGAGTTCCCTTTTTTCCAAACAATTCCCTCCAAGCCCACTATTTAACGAGCCTTAGTTTTTCCCTACCTCAAAACAAACCTACAACCTATCACATTTATGGATACACTGATATGCCTGACTATTTACCGCTTTTGCTGACTGCCAGATCTCATGCAGTAGAACGGAAAACATAGTACAAAGCAGTTTAGGGACCGTCCCCTTTAGCTATTGATTAAATTGGGGAGCTCTGCCTCAGGATTATGCTTGAAAGATTGTTGTTACTATTTTGTTATCATCAAAACGAATTTTATGGATGCTTATAGTACATTTTGCCTTAGTAACTGAACATAAAGAAGTATCAGCCTGATTCATCATTCTCCCGTTTTGCGAGCCCCTAATAGCGATTCATAACGAATCGCTATTAAGGACTTGCAAAACGGGATTCATGTAGGAATTGCAATAAATATTGCGATTCCTACATGTTCCTTATTTGCGAGTAGCAAATTGCTAATCGCAAATAAGGAATACTCCCCATTCATTCCTATGGGCCAAAAGGCCCATAGGAATGAATGGGGAGTATTCCTTATTTGCGATTAGCAATTAGCTAATCGCAAATAAGATAGCGATTTAAAGGGTGCCAGGGGTGTCCAAAGGACACCCTGTAGCACCCCTTAAATGCAAATTGAAACAGGTGTTGCGCACACACATGTCCAAAGGACATGTGTGTGTGCAACATGCAACTTAGAAAAATGCTTTTAAAAGCATTTTTCTAAGTTTTCGCTATTTACCACGAGGTTTGACCTCGCGGTAAATAGCGGGCCGAAATTGCGAATTCGCAATTTTTAAATGGATGATGAATTGCATTTAAGGAATCTCAAATAGAGATTCCTTAAATGTAACTCCTCGCAAAATAGCGAAATCACTATTACCGATTTTTGCATTTGGGATGATGAAACCCAAATGCAAAAATAGCGCTCGCAAAGGGCCAGATTCTCAGAATCTGGCCCTTTGCGAGCCGATTTCGGCTTGATGAATCAGGCTGTAATTCTCCAGCATCTTAGTGGTATTGCTGCAAGTCTCCCCTCCATTTTCAGTCTGGCCAGTGACTTCCCTGTTTAGCTACCATTTTAGATCTGGCCTCGACAAATCTCGCTATGGCGAGTCAGATTTTATCAAGGAGAAATATATTTCGAGCCTACTCGCCCCCTCTGGCGAGCGGATAAACAACAGGTGTTCTGTTCAATCACAAGGAGAAGCAGCATTAAAAATGGCTTTAAATCTTGTTTTTATCTTGTCACATTTATTTAGTGTTGGGAGACAGAGGTCGAAAGTCAGTTTACAACTACAGTTTCTTTTCTTTCTCTGACTGCAAAGTTCCAGAATGTTTTAAAGCGAACTGTCTGACAAACGTGCTGTACAAAAAGAGTGAAATTAAAGGCCTTGGATATCATGGTTTATTCTAACACACATTTTAATAGCTAAAAAGTGAACTGTACACACATTTCAAAATACATGTTTTCATAGGATTAAAACATATCAGAACACTTTACTTGGTGATGTACAATTATAAATAGGTTTGCTGAAACTCAATTTCCACAGATTGTTTATACACTTTATAGTTTTATAAGTAAAAAGTTATTGGGAACTTTTTTTCCCTTTTCAATGGAAAATGTGCAGTCTGTAAATGACGTGCATTACCATCTCATGCTTTAGAAATATATCATAAAAGTGAGTTTTTAAAGATGAACTAAGAAACATGTCTGGCCCTGACCTGATGGCAATGCTATTTGTGAACTAAGAGGCAAGTCGTCATGTGTACCCTATATATGGGTTAGATTCTAATTATGTATAGAGATAACATTTAGCCTATAGAAAAAAATTAAATATATATGTTTTGTACAGAAGGAATGTTGCACTCACATATTAGAAGGTGCTCTTATAGGGGATAATGAAGAAAAAGGTGGCTCTACAAAATAAAATATTTACCTAGGATCACTAGACTAGTTTTTGGGCCAAGTACATTACAGTTAGGTCAAGTAGATTTTTCAAGTAATATTTTTCGAAGCCTGCATATGCAGTGCACCCGGTGAGTTGCATACTGTGTTACCAAGCACTCCGTTTTCATCATCATGAAAATACCACTCTCCTCTCCGAGGACATGTCAGATGAGATCACTGCCCGCCTACTGTCTGAGTGCAGTGAAAGCCGTACCCACCATTCGACAATTTGACATTGGTGGTTGCACAGATGACAGTACCGCCTACTCTTCATATTTCAGAAGTGTCAAATTGCATCAACTCCCAGGTTATGGATTCTGAATGAATAAGCTTTGCATTCCTAGACACTGCATGCCTCTTTACCCTGATGCACATTGCACCAGCTCAGCTAAAGAGATTAGTTTGGGAAAGCAGTCTACTCCGCGGGCTGCCACCTCCCTCTCGTTGCCCTACGCTAAGGAGCTACAGCCACAAGTGTCCATTATAGTCTAGGGTTATATGATTTGCTGCACATAATACTTGAGCTGAGAGGACTTGAAACAGGAATGTAATCGATTGCCAAATTCAATCTCATGTGTGAAAAAGACCTAGTTAAGTGAAATGGAGACTACATTTGTATTGCATATGTTCCAATCTGGGTCCCCAAGTAATTAAAAGGGAGAAAACTAAAGATAACTTTATTTTAATATTCAGTACTGCAATTTTCACGATATTTTAATCAAACCTGATTTCATATTGTAAGCCTCTTTAACTGAGATATCAATAATGGGTGTCTCAGAAATAAAGAAGTGCTCATAAATTACGTGCAACTTGTATATTGTAAAAAAAATAAAATGAAAGCGGAGCACTGAATAGGTTTTCAGCTTGATTATAGTCTGGTGTGAATATTTGAACTGGTCGGTTACATGGCTGTTTTTTTAAGGTTATGCTAATAGTTAAACATGTAAAGTGCATCATAGATGAAAGTTGTACATGTGATGTCACATATACAAATCTCTGCTGAAGATAATGTAAACCTTTCCCTGGTTGTGTGCAATTGCAGAGAGGACACGGGCAGGTGGAAGGGGCTCCCTCTTACATTACTGGGGAGAGCCGCAATGGTCAAGATGATAGTGCTACCCTAGCTACTCTATGTCCTTCATCATACGTATTATCAGATTCCCTGGGATATCGCGGGGATAGAGGGTGGACTTCCGTACACTTTGTGTGGGATGGTAAAAACCCCAGGAATGCCCTGACCACATTCCAGCGTGATCTATACATTGGAGGCATCTACCCTACCTGATATTCAAGGATATTCCTGAGCCTCCCATCTCATTAACGTCAATGACGGTCCTTCAACTTTTAGCCTGGAACACTCCAAGTGAACTCAACAATCATGTCGCAATGTTGATTTACACAGGATTCTGCGATATTAATTCTCCTACAACATGACTGCAATAGTTCTTAATTTTGCTGCGTGCTGTACTGTAGTTTGAGCATCATGCCAGTCAAAGCTGCAACAATCTGTAGGCTAAAACTGGTAACAGAAACTGAGAAACGAGTATTCATCTGCTATATGTGGTTCACTCTCTAATACCCCCCGGATAAACTGGCAGGGCAGCCCAAATCACTCTGCAGGAAGTTGTGCTGCACAGCATGAAATGAATGTTTTATGCTCACAATCTAGTAGATAACAAACTTATATTATAACAAAGGTATTTTTTTTAGTAAAGATAAAAAATTACATCCAGATTTCCAACAGAAAGTGACACATCTGCTTCATGACAGCATGAAAATGCCCTACCATGTGAAAGGAACCAACATTTCGTATAGGTTGTGCACTGCATGTTTTTCTCCATATCGATCCACAAGCTTTTCCAACTATTTCATTTAATTTAAAGTACATAAAAAGGACAAGATCCCTAACTGGCGACAAGTGTACCTAATACAGCCAATTGCCTAGTACTATGTTGTTTTTTTGTCTGCTCACAACAAGGGTTATTCAGTATGTGGTAAAATAGTGGTAATTCATTTGTTTTAGCTCTGTCAATCAACAACATTATCAGTAGGCATTTCTCTTATCGATTGTCACACAATGCAGAGGCAAAAAGAGCATTTCATGTTCTGCCACTTCATAGCCAAAGTTTGGCATCCAAAAAGCATACAACATGCACATGTGGAAGAAAACTAAACACTATCAGCCTGATTCATCAAGCTAAATTGCGCTTGCAAAGGGCCAGATTCTGAGAATCTGGCCCTTTGCGAGCGCAATTTTTGCATTTGGGATTCATCATCCCAAATGCAAAAATCGGTAATTGCGAATTCGCTAAATTGCGAGGAATTCTATTTAAGGAATCTCTATCTCTATTTGAGATTCCTTAAATGCAATTCATCAACCATTTTTAAATTGCGAAATCGCAATTTCGGGCCGCTATTTACCGCGAGGTCAAACCTCGTGGTAAATAGCGAAAACTTAGAAAAATGCATTTAAAAGCATTTTTCTAAGTTGCATGTTGCACACACACATGTCCTTCGGACATGTGTGTGCGCAACACCAATGTAAATTATATTTCAGGGGTGCTACAGGGTGTCCTTTGGACACCCCTGGCACCCTTGAATTCGCATTCCTATTTGCGATTAGCAAATTCCTAATCGCAAATAAGGAATAACTCCCCATTCATTCCTATGGGCCTAGGAATGAATGGGGAGTTATTCCTTATTTGCGATTAGCAATTTGCTAAATCGCAAATAAAGAACATGTAGGAATCGCAATATTTTTTGCAATTCCTACATGAATACCGTTTTGCAAGTCCTTAATAGCGATTCCTTATGAATCGCTATTAAAGACTCGCAAAACGGGTCTTTGATGAATCAGGCTGTATGTATAGTACAAAACAGGGGCGTATAGGACATGTGCAAATGTGCAAAGTTTAAGGTTCAAGTTCAACTACCCTTTTGTGAATGATGGATTCATCTGTAATGTTTAACAGAGAGTTTCCCGAGTTCTAGAATGTTTTATTGTGAATGGCAATTTCATTTTAAATATGCATAGCTAAACTGACGGCCTTTGTCGAGCATAAGCTTCCTCAATTTGTGAAACATGTGATCCATGCCTTCAGCTCTTGGCACAGATCTTCCGGGAGCGGACATGTGCTGCGTATCTGTGAAAACTATGCCTCACCGAGGAGAAGCCCAGCCAGACTTGATTGTACCCCTGTTGTCGTCCTCAGTTTAGACTGGGTATGGAGATAACAGTTCTTGCTAGCATCTTACCTCCTTTCTGGTTGCTCACCCCCTTCCCTCTTTCAATGGCTCCAGACAACATTGATACCAACCCCCACCTCTACCTCTCCTCCCCCACTTTCCCTTCCCAGTTGTTAATCTTTTTGGTTCTTTTTTCTCGCCTGCCGGTGGATATAGGAGAGACCAAATGTTGCTTTGATTATATTCCACTAAAACTAAAACCAATAAAATCAAGTTAATCCTACATGCACATAGCTGAAACATTGTTTTTTTTTTAAGTTAACACTTTACTGCTTTCCAACACAATAGTACTAATTTTATCAACTCAAATAATTCTGGTTTACACGTGACGAGGATTTGAACCTACAAATGGTAGGTTCAGAGAGATCTGTGCAATTGGCACACGAAACCAATGAGTTACCTTATAAGCCGTCTACATGCCTGGTTGCTGAGTGACACACCAAGAATGACGATTAAAAATAAAATATATCAGACATGTTTCTAGACTCTGTTCGACATGCCATTAGTGCAACATAAACAAGCACAAGTACAGTATTGAAATTCAGAGTATGATTTAACATATCCTTGCATTAAAGTTATATGACTAAAAATGAGTAAATCCAAGAAAGACATGTATAGAATAAATAAAACATCATACTAAACTAGGAGGCTTCCTAATGTACGGACGATCCATCATGTAACAGGAGGTCTCACACGTGCCTGTAGTGTTGATTGTTCTATGCTCTATATATGTAGGTCATGTGGCGTGCCTGCACTATAATAAAGTCTAACCTATTGACTTTGCCAGTGTCTGTCAATTGTGCTCCTATCAACAAGCTCCTCACCCAGACATCCTGATCACATGCCCAATCTGCCTACAAAATAGTTAAAGCCACTTTAAAGACGTCAAGCAATATTCCTTCGCTTTTAATGAAATGTTACCTCTGGCCCCTCCCCATCATCTTGTGTTTGTCATTATACCCAGAAAAGGTCCGTTTCTCACCTTGTTTATTACAGGCTACCAGCAGTGAAGGACAATTCTTTAGCACCTCATGGTCAGTAAGCACCTGGTACAAAAGTTCTGCCACATCCTTCACTTCCCGTTGGAAGGCTGAGCTATCAACCACGAACACAATTGCCCTGTGGGTAAAAGAAATATGAAAGTTAATCTAACGTTTTCTAGATACGCTCAGAGAAAGATAAAGGGTCCTCTTCAAACATGTACTCTTTATTTATTAGCAATAGTTTCAAGCACATTCACAATACATCTATCAATTATTCCACCCTTTTTGCTATCACCGGGGGATCCACATATATTGTACAACATACTCTCATAAAGAGGTGCAGTTCTGCTGAATCCCGATGGGTACGATTACTGCAAAAACAAAACTAAAGCACCCCCCCTAATAAGAAAAAGAAACACCGCTAGCTGCCATCCAAAGTTCTAGCCTTATGAATCAATGTTGCACTCAAACTCCCATCATTCAGAAGGATCCAACAAATACTTCAACACATAACAGAAAAAAAATTCCAGTGTTTTAATGCGTGCTTATACAGAATGCATTCTTCTTAACCCCTTCGGCGCTGATGACAAAGCCAGCTCGTCATCAGCGTTACCTGCGCTGCGACGATGACGAGCTGGCTTTGTCACAATCAAGCCATTTTTGAAATTCCAGCGCACAGCGGGAAAACGCGGTAGGGGTTAATAAGCACTGTTCAGGCAGGTAGAGCAGAACAGTTTTGTAAAGAAGAGCTTTTCTATTACGGTTTGCCAACTGCGCCTTGACGTCTTCGGGCAAAGTTGCGCACTACAAATCCCCATTCAAATCAAATCAAATCACCTGGGAAGTGGAGCTGGGATGAGGAAACAGCAGGCACCAGCGGTTAGGGCTTGGGGGAATGTGTGCTAGTAGAGGCGACAGTGTATGTTGGGAAAAAAGTCAATTTTCTCTATAGATGGGTGTGAGAAAGTGCCACTTTTTACATTGTTAGCCCCCACTTTTTGCTCGGTTTCGATGTTGTCTCAATTGTAGTGCACAGGGTCCCTGCCCTCCAGGTCCTCTGTACCAGCCCTTCTTCCCTAAAAACACATCCACAACTGGTACTTCTGCCCCCTTTAAGTCCCTAGTAAGTGGTACTCTGGGTACCTAGGGCCTGGGAGATGTACAGGGTCCCCTGGGAGCCACCTCACTGGGACCATGTCACTGCCCTTGCGGCTTGCATGCCCCTCGGAGGTGGAAAACGACAATCAACATGGCACCCTGGGTGCCATGCAGCCAGCACTGCCTGGAGATATAGGTAAGTCACCCCCCTAGAAGGACTTAAGGCATGGTGCACTATACCACAGGTAATGGCATATCACCCCTACAAAATTAGGGTCCATTCCTTAATGTTGTAAGTGCAAGTGAAGCCATAGAAAGTACATGGGCTGGGAACTGGCCAACTCGAGCTCCACAGCACCAGGATGGCTTCATTGAACATAGGAGTATTTGGTACCAAACTACTCCTCTCAATTAATCCACTTAAATTTATTGTATCATGTATTGAGAGGGCATCTCAGAGGTGTCCCCTGAAAACCTATCAACCATGGTGTGGGCTCTGACTAGCTGTAGGCAGCCAGCCACCACCAGACATGTTTCTGGATCCCTAGGTGGAGGGCCCCTGCTGTCTGGGACCAGAAACAATTCACGTCCTGGGCAGAGGTGTCATACCTCCTCCACCAGGATGGGCCAGTGCTGTTTATGTAATGCGACCCCCAGCCTCTGCTGCCAGCAGCAGATGGCAGCCTCCGTTTACAACCATACTTTGAGCAAAAAACGTAGAATAGGAGGTGTAACAACCATTGTCAACTCCACCCCTAAGGTGAGGCCCATCTTTCAGTCCCTGCCATCTTGAAGATGGGGAGACCCCTCCAATTAGGGCTAGGCCTGTGCCCCCTCCCACAGGAGGGTGGCATAATGGAGGGTGCATTCACTCCAGGTAAGGTGCCCAATGACCCTACCAGCTACTCCCCTAAAATGCCCCTAAATTCAGTATTTAGGTGGCTCCCTCAGACCTGAAAACTAGATCTGTGACAACCTAAGAAGTAAGCAAACATCCATGCAGATAAGTCTGAAGAGGACGGCTGCCTTAGCCGCAGCCCTAACAGCCTGTCTCCAGCTTCTACAAACCTGCGACTTGTCTTGCAGCCAGCCACCTTTGAAAACTCCAGGACTGCTGCCTTAGAAAAAGACTCCAATCTCTTGTGCACAGCCGACCTGTTCAGAAGAAATGTACACCATGTACCCCGGATCCAAGCAGGTCCATGTCTCTTACCCACTCTGCACCAGATGTCCACGGACCGAGTCGGAGTAGCTCACCTGTGCAGTCAAGTCTCCCCAGCGATCCTGACTTTGAGTTCAGTGTTGGCTGACCTCTCCTGATCTCCACGGTGGCATCTGCTGTGCGATTCCAGAGGCTCCCCCAGACCATGACCGGCTCTGGTAAGAGGACTCAGACGCTGAAAGGCACCCCAACACCCGACGCCCTTAGGCCTTGTTGAGCTGGACCGATGGTGCCCCTACATCTCTACTTACCTCTGCTGCCATTAGACAGCCTCCTGCAATCTCGGGTGTAATGCCTGCAGCCTGATTGCCAAAAGAAGAATCTCCATTGAAAAGCATTGGGCGTCCGATGCTGAAATTGTACCCTGCACCCAGTCGCCGCTGGGTGGGGATGTATGTTTGGGCTGCTTTATGGCCACCCCAGTGCTTGTCCTAACCCCCAAAGGTTGGCACCTCCATCAGATGTAGCCACCTGCAAGCAGTGTGGCTTCAGGCACCCCCCCCCCCCCACCGCCACCGAAAAGCATTGGGCCAAACTCAGACGTTTGACCTCTGCACCAGGACGTCCCTATGCAACTAGTGATACTGATGCTGTTTTGGTACTCCCCTGACCCTTGCCCACTGCTGACCTTTGATCCCGAAGACTGGAATTGTAAGTGTGTTACGTACTTGTATAACTGATATTGCTTTCCCCATGGGGTAACATTTAACTGTTCTGAAAATATTCTGTAGATTCTTAAAAGTGAAAAAGACTGGGAACGGGATAGATGGAAAACCCTCAAACTTGCACTAGCCAATAAAGATCTGAAGACTTTTTGGGTAATAGTTGCCTCAGGCGATAAGGAAGGGAAGCCAGCCACGGAGGAAAATATAGCATTCGAAGTCTGGGAGAATCACTTCCAGTCTTTACACTCAAACAAGGAAGTTTCAACTGCAAATGTCGAACTCTTAACAGCATCCATTGAGTTTGCCCAGGAATTGGTCACAGCGATCACCTTGTCCGAGGTGTTAAATGCTATTAGCAAGCTCCCCTGTAATAAAGCACCGGGCCTAGATAAACTACCAGGGGACCTTTTTTGGGAGGAGCCGAAAATCTGGGGACCATTTTGGTCGCCCTATTCAATGCCATTTTGAGTGTCATGGACCCGCCTGATGCTTGGCTTGGGGCAGAAATGGTCCCAGTCTTTAAAAATAGGTTGTACCCTTCTGCCTACCAACTACAGGCCAATTGGTTTAATTGATGTCAGCCAGAAACTTTTTGCTCTTGTATTTCTTGATCGCCTCCAAGGATGGATGGATGGATGAAGAGATCCTGAGTCCCTATCAAGCCGCGTTCAGAAAAAACACTGCTACCGTCAACCAGATATTTAGACTCCAACTTCTTTACTGGAAAACGGTGACAATAGAGGTTGGCAGTCTCTATTTAATATTTGCAGATCTGAAGTCGGCTTTTGATCTTGTACCGAGGGAAAAACTCTGGGAGGTACTTAGAGAGCTGGGAATCCCATCTTATCTCCTTAGTATCCTAGAGAAGCTCCATGTAAACAATTTCGCCCAAGTGAGGTATGGTAAATATGGTGAATAAACTTCCTGCTTCCCTGTCAATAAAGGGGTACGACATGGTTGCGTTCTCGCATCCACTTTATTTTGTCTATTCAGAAATGGACTCATTAACAAAGTGAAGGACAGCGATGCCCTGTGCTTGGCTCTGGTAAGGTTCCTGCGATGATGTTCGCTGATGATACCCTTCTAATTTCAAAGACGCCAATGGGAATCCAACGTATCCTTGATAGCTTTGAAGCCTTCTGCAAGAATAGGGGGTTGGAGATCACACATTGAAGACCAAATATATGGTCTATAATCCTGCTAACAAGTCTCGTCCCAACCTATCTCTGAATGGCATCCTGCCTGAAAGAGTGACGATCTTTGATTATTTGGGCGTCACTTAGTCAGAGCACCTTGAATGGGGCCCACAGATTACCAAGGCAAGCCTTAAATTATCACAGACAGTGGGAGGACTTACGAAATTATACAGAATGTCTACATTCAAACCAGTGGGCCAATAGCTGAAATTTAAATCCAAGCAAGGGGTGCTACATTCTATGGGACAGAATTGTGGGTGCACTGCTCGACCACTAGCCTGAGCAAGGTAGAGAACAGTTTTAGGAGGCAGCTGTTAGGCCTCCCTCCCAGCACCTCTTTATTCCATTAAGGTTGGATTTGGGCATGAGGCCAATTAGCGAAGAGATCGCCCTCAGACCCGTAACTTTTTGGCAGCAGTTGTGGGCAACCCCGGAACTGGCAACTTATCGATCGGAACTCAGAGAGCTTTTGAGCCTACCAGGCACTACAAAAATACCCTGGCTCGAGCACATAAGGGACCTTTGCTTCAAACTGGATAAAAAAGATGTATGGAGCACACCTGAGAAATCATGCCCCCTGATTTCACTGGTAGAATTGGTAAGATCTTACAGAACATACAAACTTTGTCACCAAGGAATGCTCGTCTTGCGGTCGTTTGACAGCTGACTTTATGCAGATCAAAGACGAGTATAGCCTGGAACCTTTCCTAGATGACTTCCAACAAAATTTGGCCAGGAAACTGTATGTGCAGTTTAGACTAGGTACTTTACCCTTCGTCCCTAAGCGTGGAAGGGTATACTCAGACATGAGTCCCTTGCTCATTGCACCATCAGGATTCAAGCAAGCCGGGCCGAAGACGGCTGTAATGCCAGAAACTGGTCCCCGGAAGCTTGTTTCCTTCCCAGTGTAAGAATTGGCTTTTGTAGTTTGGTTTGCCCTGTTCCCATCATGCACTGGGACAGGAACAGACTAATTTGCATACAGCCAGGTTCTGAAACTGGGATGGTGCAATGAGCTAAAAAACGGTGTTGGATCTAGCCCTGATCTCTTGACTGGGTGAGAGTATTCTGCTTAATTCAGAGACTCTGTCCCTCACCACACCTTGTTGTAAATAATCACTTTCATTTTAGGCATGGGGAGATTAAGTGATTTGCCCAGAATCACAGGAGGTTTTGGCGTCGTTACCGAGACTCGAACCCAGATCCCCAGGTTCGAGGTCGAGCGCCCTAGCCGTTAGGCCAAATCCTCTCCTGAATTAATTGCAATGCTACCTAACAAGACATATTTTTGGTGTTTTTATGACAGTGCACTTTTATGGTCCGTGAGACCGAAATAAAGTTATTGAATGGAATGGAAAAGTATTTTTATTTAAAGACTTACTTACCTTACTGTGAAGATCTTGGTATTAAAATAAAATACAAAGTATATTTTTCTAAAAGTGGTGTGGGTCTCTTTCTCAAGTCATGCGCCCTTGTTTGGCCTATGTTGTGCAATAAAAGTCTTACACTACTGTGTTAGGCCTAAGGCTGCTCGTCCACACTACCACTAACAGAGCACCTTAGATTTTACATTGAACCTGTACACTTTAGGGGAACTCCTGGACCCTGTGTACAGTATAACCACCTAGTTGGAATACCATATATAGAGTCAGCTTCTTACAATGGTGAAAGCGAAATGATGGGTTGTTGTGGATGAACATGTGTTAATGCAGTAAGGAAGGAATCAATATGTACTCTAATGTTTCGACCTCACGTAGGCCCATCAATCAGCTCATTTCTATTCTACAGCCCCAGCAGCCCTGCATGCCCCTACAGGTGCAGTTCATGGGAAAGTTGGGTGCACAGTGTGGATATATAGAGGAATGATTGCTCCTACTGCAAGAGCAGTTCCAAGTCTCTTTCATTCCTTTCTGGTTAGACAGGGATTTATAAGCATGAAGGGTTATTGACAAACATTCAAAATAATGTGAATTTGCTGCAGGCTATTTCCAATTCAGAGTATACTTATCAGAGCCAGTTTACAGCCTGCCAAGTAGAACCTCTGGCTTAATTTTCATCCTTGTCAATATGAACACAGTGTGTGCTCATTATGCAGTGTTAGCACATCTAGGAATTTGTGGCAAGTTACCATATAATTGTAGTTTCTTTTATGGACCAAAAGAAGATCTTAGCTACTTTTGGTGGTACTCAGTAGCTCCTTTTTGCTAGATTCCAGAACGATTAGCTAAAAGATCATGGTTATTTTTCATCAGACCCAGTGAGCACAACATGGGCAGTCCCAGTGTGCCATGTTTCCCGTTATGGTCTATTAACAAATCATGCCCAGTTTTTCACTATTGGTGCGAATACATCAACGTCTTTAATAATTCCCACCATTGAAATCACTAATTTTCTGTTTCAATGAAACTGGGGAGACAAATTATCAATCCAGTGTATTACTAAAAAAAGAGGAGCTGCTATGTCTTCCATCCAAGGACATGCCTGCAGCCCAAGACCAGAAACGGTCTAGTAACAGCCATGTGCTCCCACTGGGAGGGCCTCTTTCTGAAAGAGGTGCAATGGAAGGGGGTGGAATGTGTTAAGCAATTGCTGAAACACCCACAACTAGCAAGCGGAAGGGTATGTAGTGTGCAGTTGAGCACACTGGTTTTCCCTGGTATGATGGTGAGATAGGAATGAGTAGTGGTAAGGGGATTAGACGTCTAGTCCTTTCTCTATGCAATCTTCTATAAAAAAAACACTTCCACTGACAGAACATGGTGAGCCAACAAAGGGTTTTGGTGGAATGAGCCTCAGCTCCTCTCAGAGGAAGAAAAAGGGCATATGTCATAAGGCCATCATACAGAATTCTCGGTTTCAGTACCTGCTCATCTGTGTAAAGTGGTCAGATAATAGCCATCTGAGAACTGGCGGGGCAGAAGTTAAAAACAGATCTCAGGGATGGAGTCACTCGCAACCCCAGCAAAGTAAATAACATTACTCCTGGCAAGAAAGAACACTAAGGGCTTTAAACCCTTCCTTCCAACCATGCCAAGACACTAGGGGCCCTACATCCAACCCTCCAAACATTAGGAAAGGAGAAGAACCCCAACACATTTGATAATGCAGCCACAAAAGAGGATATTCTTCCACTTTCCTCAGCCTGCGCCTACTCAAGTTTCATTACAATGGCAACAGAATAGCATCCATGAGAGGAGGCTAAGAAAGAGGACTAATGGTTAGCATTTGTTGAATACGGCCCTGTCATTTAATAAACTCCAATTACAAATGGCTAAACAGCATAAGAACTTTAATGCATGCATTCAGCCGCATCAAGTGTTATTATATTACAATGCTACTAATTTAAACATTTAGAAACTGTATTTTACAAAAAATGAAAGGGTGCAACGCACCAAACAAAAATAATTCAGAACTTCTTATACCCTGCATTACTTTCACAGGGTAGATTAGTTTATAATGTTCATTAAAATATGCTCTTTTTTCAGCAAACCCTATCCATGATAACTACCACCACTACATACACAGATTTGTCACAATTTACACTTACTAGATCAGTGTAGTACCATGCACCAAAGCTTATATTCACACAAAATCCTGCAAAAATATTTAGCATTCCCAAGAAGTGGGAACGGATATGGGGTGGGTGGAACAAATTCCAGGTAAACATGTGCGCACTGTCGACGGGGAGCTCCGGATTGGGAGACAGCTGAATGATGTACTATATGCAGCAGGAGAGGGTGGTTGTGGGCGACGTGAATTTCCAAACAAACAACCAAGTTGGAAGCGGGAATGTAATGTTGAAAGTCAATAAGAGATAGCATAATTTGACATACATTTGTACATGCAATCAAGTCGTATATCCAATAAACAGAAATTAAAAATATATATATTTATATATTTAGCATTCCATTAAGGGCGTGCCCCAGCCACAATGCAGAACCAATGAAATCCTGTACCACTTATTGCGCTAAAATCAGTCTATGGCAAAACTTTAAAAAAAAAAAAAAAAAAAATTCAAACATAGGAAAATCAACACAGATCTTTTCGAACGAACACAAATTCAGCATCTATTGCTTAAGAAGGGTGAGTAAGTATAGCATGCAAACATGCTACATAGATTAACAGAAACAAAAGAACAAACACCACATTCTAAAAGCCATTCCATACCGAGCTGCGGCTTTGAACCGATCCAAAAACTGTATTCGCAAGCTCTCATGACCTGGGAGGTCAATAAGGGTTAGGCTGGTCCCCTGGAAAAGGGCAAAAAAACAAATGTTATTCAATCTGAAGATTCAGACACACAGAAAACGAATCTCTATCTTCCAACTTCCCCACCCAACAGTATAAATGCTGCATTTTTAGGACTAACAAATTATTTGAAAGCACAGAACAGATTTGGATACTTTCCTGCTTTACCCAAACACTGCTTCCTCGTTGAAATTAAATGAAGAATGTTCCAACGCAGCTAACTTCCCCAGTATGGACCATCCATGTGATGAGTGGGGTAAATTCATGTTTCTCTTCCTTGCTCATGTATTCAATCTGATTTATTACAGTGGACTGGTGTGCCCTGAGCAGCGACAATGAACCCAGCACTTGTAGATGGCTGAACACATTTGGAGGCAGAAGAGCCATTGGTAAGTACTGTTCAAGTAACTTAATTTAGTGTTCTGTCACAACTCGCTCCCTGCATTCTTGTGTCCACCAACAGGGGGCTGACTTGTGGGGCTCTCCAGTGTTCTAATAAGCTTCCAGACCTTCCCCTTCATGCATATACTGACTTCTAGTCATTTGGATGCTACTTGCAAATTGCCATCCATTCCCAATCCATGCCAGGTTTTGTGGAAGCCAGCCTGCTCATGCTGGAAACTCCATTATCTAGAATTCTCTGATTATTGCTTCGTCTCCACTCCTGCAGGCCAAGGATGGGTGGAGGAATTTAGCTCACCTGTGGCTGGCTGCTGCTAGCCTGCTCACAACTGATGCTTGTGATTACTGCTCAGACGTGAGTCCCAGGCTCTCCACACCACTGGAGTCAAGCTATCCAGGCTGATGAAGGCTGATAGCCAGAAACCGGTCCTTGGATGCTTGATTCCGGTCTGGGAAAGACATGGCTTGGTAGTTCGGACTGGACTGTTCCCATGAGGCACAGGGTCAGAGCTGATTTGCATATAGCCAGTGTCTAACCCAGGGTGGTGTGGAGTGCAAAAAAACGATGGATTTAGGCCCAGATCCTTGTACTGGGGTGAATGTATGACATTGTTCTACATTCTGTCCATCAACTGTGTTTTTTGCAATTTTCACCCCGAGTGTGCTGGGTATGCTCAGACGTGACTCCCAGGCTCTCCGCACCACTGGAGTCAAGCTATCCAGGCTGATGAAGGCTGATAGCCAGAAACCGGTCCTTGGATGCTTGATTCCGGTCTGGGAAAGACATGGCTTGGTAGTTCGGACTGGACTGTTCCCATGAGGCACAGGGTCAGAGCTGATTTGCATATAGCCAGTGTCTAACCCAGGGTGGTGTGGAGTGCAAAAAAACAATGGATTTAGGCCTAGATCCTTGTACTGGGGTGAATGTATGACATTGTTCTACATTCTGTCCATCAACTGTGTTTTTTGCAATTTTCACACCGAGTGTGCTGGGTTTGCTCAGACGTGAGTCCCAGGCTCTCCACACCACTGGAGTCAAGCTATCCAGGCTGATGAAGGCTGATAGCCAGAAACCGGTCCTTGGATGCTTGATTCCGGTCTGGGAAAGACATGGCTTGGTAGTTCGGACTGGACTGTTCCCATGAGGCACAGGGTCAGAGCTGATTTGCATATAGCCAGTGTCTAACCCAGGGTGGTGTGGAGTGCAAAAAAACGATGGATTTAGGCCCAGATCCTTGTACTGGGGTGAATGTATGACATTGTTCTACATTCTGTCCATCAACTGTGTTTTTTGCAATTTTCACCCCGAGTGTGCTGGGTATGCTCAGACGTGAGTCCCAGGCTCTCCACACCACTGGAGTCAAGCTATCCAGGCTGATGAAGGCTGATAGCCAGAAACCGGTCCTTGGATGCTTGATTCCGGTCTGGGAAAGACATGGCTTGGTAGTTCGGACTGGACTGTTCCCATGAGGCACAGGGTCAGAGCTGATTTGCATATAGCCAGTGTCTAACCAAGGGTGGTGTGGAGTGCAAAAAAACAATGGATTTAGGCCTAGATCCTTGTACTGGGGTGAATGTATGACATTGTTCTACATTCTGTCCATCAACTGTGTTTTTTGCAATTTTCACACCGAGTGTGCTGGGTTTGCTCAGACGTGAGTCCCAGGCTCTCCACACCACTGGAGTCAAGCTATCCAGGCTGATGAAGGCTGATAGCCAGAAACCGGTCCTTGGATGCTTGATTCCGGTCTGGGAAAGACATGGCTTGGTAGTTCGGACTGGACTGTTCCCATGAGGCACAGGGTCAGAGCTGATTTGCATATAGCCAGTGTCTAACCCAGGGTGGTGTGGAGTGCAAAAAAACGATGGATTTAGGCCCAGATCCTTGTACTGGGGTGAATGTATGACATTGTTCTACATTCTGTCCATCAACTGTGTTTTTTGCAATTTTCACCCCGAGTGTGCTGGGTATGCTCAGACGTGAGTCCCAGGCTCTCCACACCACTGGAGTCAAGCTATCCAGGCTGATGAAGGCTGATAGCCAGAAACCGGTCCTTGGATGCTTGATTCCGGTCTGGGAAAGACATGGCTTGGTAGTTCGGACTGGACTGTTCCCATGAGGCACAGGGTCAGAGCTGATTTGCATATAGCCAGTGTCTAACCAAGGGTGGTGTGGAGTGCAAAAAAACGATGGATTTAGGCCCAGATCCTTGTACTGGGGTGAATGTATGACATTGTTCTACATTCTGTCCATCAACTGTGTTTTTTGTGATTATTGTGACCTCTCTTAAGCCCCAGCTTCCTTCAGGCCAAGGTTGGTCATTGTAGCTGTGTACTGGTGAAAGCAACCCTTGTTTCCAGTGTTTTCTGACCTTTTGATAGCCTTGTTTCCAGAGTTTCCTGAGCTTTAGTTATTTCTTTATTCCTGATCTGTAACTATATCTTTGTTCCTGAATCAGCACTGTTTGCAGGGATACCTTGACTCCTGAGCTTTAGTAATTTCCCTGTTCCTGAACTAGCACTGCTTGCAGTGCTACCTTGACTCCTGAAGCTTTAGTAATTCCCTTTATTGCTAATGTTTTATATATATGGCTTGCATATCCGTCCTGTGTGTAGTTTTTCTGAATGCTAAAACACCTCTGACGGCCTGTCCTTTCTGAGCTTTAACTCTCTTATTCTCTTGTACAGAGCTTCCTCCTAGGATTCCTTTTCTCCTTTGACTCACTGTGTGATCTTGGGCAGCTCTGTACCCCGTATTCTGCCTACTTTATCTTCCCTGGCACCAATCGTTGCCAGAGTCCCTGACACATGCTAGTGTCCCGGACTGAGTCCTGACATGTTGTGGGGGATATTTTGGGCTTCCACTATCTCATAGCTCCTTGCTCTCTATGTGCATGCTCGTCTTAAACACAGAATGCTAGATTTTCTCTGTGAAAAGGTGAAAAAAACATATTCTAGACTGAGCAGACATCTCATCAGTCCTGAAGGGGTGACTCAAGCAGCTTGATCCTGAAGCCACTGGCTGCTAAGAGGGCTAGAACAGTGAGCCACGGCGGGCGCCTGCAACTGGGCATGTACAGTCACAGATAAATTCAATTCATCTCAGTGTCCACTATGCAGAAAGTTTATGTCTCTGCTATGTAACCTCCCAGGCTATAGCTTGTTGTGAGCAATGGTTGAGCAGGGCATTTCCTAAAAGTGAAAGAGAAGTAACATAGGACCTGCAATTCGATCAACACATCTAGAGCAGATTCTGTGGTAAATGAATTCGCTGGAGCGTTGTTGTTTTTTTGCAATGAAGTGGAAAAGAGTTGTGGAAAACAGTGGTGTGCACAAGCACGTGCCTCCTTCCAAAGCAGAAGTTTAGGCATGAGAGGGGTTAAGCTTCTATGCTACACTCTGCAGAGCTATTACAGCTCTGTTTTGAGAAACAGTCTGCAGTTGTGTGCAGTATGGTTTGAAGGCATGCTGTGTAATCTACACAGATTTCTTTTGTGGAACACAAGAGTAGTATTCTACATACACCAAGGTTTTGGGAAATGTGATTTATAATGCTCCATTTTGGCACCTTTTGTTTGGTAATTTGCCAAGCGAGGTTCCCCTCGCAAACCTCCCTTGGAAGAGATGAGTTTGTTCACTCATGGAAACTTGAGCCATTTATTTGGCTCTTACCAGGTCACATTTCACCAGCCACCAATGGTTGGATTATCATTAAACCTTCCAGTAATACTTTAAATGTGGAGTTACTCTCAGGTACCGAGTTACTGCACGTATTTATTTTGAAAGGGTAAGTACCAGTACTTCTCAGGAGGTATTCATAACAATTAACCAGAAATTACGATCACAGCTCATTAGCAAAGTAGTACTCTGGGATATTGAGTACCAGGACTTCTATATTGTAAGTTCAAAGAATTGCTTGCTGGTTTAATAGAAGTACTGAAAAATTGGGTAATAGGAAGGGTTGCTTGCAATGCTGTGCTATCTTGCAGCATTAGCAACAAAAACTAGTTCTTATTCAGCATACATGCTAAGCGTCATTTCCAGTTGCAGTGTTGCACCCCACATTCATAGCTATTGCAGTCAGGGAGAGTTAGGATATTGGGGAGGGTGGATGTTCTGGAAAATTCATACATGAACATCTGCATGCAGCGTTCATAAGATGGACAAATTCATGCATATGATTTGCTAGTGTCGTCCGTCTTTTCCACAAAACCAGTGCTGATATAGTGTTAAAATCATCGTACACGCGAGGTTTCATCTTTAAACGTCAGCACATATGTAGTTTGGAAACATCTAATGAGGGAAACCTGTATTAGTAGGTAAAGTAGTGAAGGTCTAAGAGCATTACCAAAAAGCTTTGCTAGAATATCTATTCCATAACTGAATGTTGTGATTTAATAGACTGGTCATTTGTGGGTATCTTAAAAAACATAAGGACGATGGATAGTTAGATTACACTCAAACCTAAAGCCACTGAAGACATCAATGATGGCTAAGTATGCTAAAAAAAGCGTTTTAAGTAAAAAGAAAACGAAGTGTCGCAAATAGGATGGTGAATATTTATTAATGTGTTTCAAATGTTCAGGTTTAGAACACGAACAGCAAACACAATGCGGGTTATGTTATGAAATTTTGTCAAAGGAGGCCATGAAACCTTCTAAATTGCAAAGACACATGGAAACTAAGCAATAAGAACATGGTACCAAATCCAGAGAATGCTTCAAAAATAATGAGCAAAACTTCTGAGAAAGCAGAACAACAATTAAGAAAACTGCAACAGGTCTATTAATGTAAATGCTTCATATGAAGTGTACATGCCCATTGCAAAAACTGGAAAACCTCATACAACTGCCGAAGAACTAATAGTACCTGCCACTAAGGCCATGGTGAATGCAATAATTGGAGAAACAAGAGGAAATAATATTTCAATATCGTGGCATTATCTAAAAACTGTGTAAAAAGCGAATTTACAAAATATCAGACAACATAAAAGAACAGTTGATTGAAAGAATGTGAAAAGGTAAGCATTATAGCCTACAAGAAGATGAAAGTATGGACATAGCAAATCTGATCTCTTGTGTTACGCTAGAAACAAATTGGAGCTGAACATTATTGAAGATTTACTTTTCTGCCACTATTTGATACATGCGCCTGCAGAAGAGGTCTACAGCACTTTAAATTAATTTCTGACTACAAATGGAATTCAGTGGTTCAAATGCATAGAATCAGTACAGATGGGGGCGCATGCAGTGTCTGGGAGACTAACAGGACTTGTTGCACAAATAAGGAAAAATAACCCTTCAGTTGTATGGCATCGTTGTTGCATTCACCGAGAACCATTAGCCCCTAATAAGATGCCATAGTAATTAAAAAAGATCTTCAATGAGTCAGCCAAAACTAAGTTTTATTCATACAGATTTCAGATGGCTGTCTTGTGGTAGAGTTTAATCTCTGCTTTTCAGGTCGAGATAGAAGGCGTAGTAATCAGTCTGTGGGCATCAAGTCCATCCCCTTTCTTGACACTCATTTTCATTAGTGTATGTCAGTGTCCTTTAATACTCCCTGCTTGCTAGTGGTCAGTCCTGCCGCTTTGTCCCTCCTTTCTCTCTTCTGTTCCTCCCACAGAGCAGGGACTTTGTACGGTCTCATTCCGCCATAGTTCTTTATATGTTCTTTGGGGGACTAGTTTCTCTCTTGGTTTCCTGATCTGCTACGGTTTGTCTGTGTGCAGCTTCAGTGCACTAGCTGCTTACATACAGATCAAGCATTCTTCTTCTTCCCACCTCCTCCTAATGCCACAGTTGTGTTATTGATGCCTCGCCCACTGTGGCTCCCATTGCTTGTTCATATTTGCGGACTTACTTTATCAGCACTGTGCCCCTTTCACAAGAGTGCTGCGTTGGTTTTACTTTCATTGTGTTTTTCTCGGCTCCTCCCTCCCAATCAATTAGCAGGCTCCAGCCGAACAGAGGAGCCAGATTAGCGTTTCACCTCACTGTGCTGCCAATGACACTAGCCATCTGCCGGAGTACGTCTGCACTGTGGATTTAACACAATATTCCCCGGGAGCTTTGTTTATGTTGTGAGCTGCCTCATTTTTAGATCTCGTCTATTCCATCCCTTAGGGATGGTAGGCGAGATTATAGTAGGCTTCCGAAAAGTCTCCCCAAACAGCAGATTAGATACAGTTCATGTGAGCCAGGCGCGTGCACATCACATCACACACCATTTGTTCTCAGCTTGTGAGCCTTGGCATCAGACTTCAAAGGATCCGCTCCCCCTCCCCCCCCCCCCATCAGACTTCAAAGGATTCTGCTCCCCCGCCCCACCCCCCACGCAATGCCGAGAGCTTGTTTTTCACTGCTCCAAGAGGCTTCTTTGTATCAGCCTGACTGCATGCTTTCTTAATGTGGTGGATACTCACTGCCATCTAGTGGCCATGTTTTATTGTGAAAAGCTTCAGCCTCCTACCCGTCCCCGAGCCTCGTCCTCCCCGCACAGCCTCCAGCGCCATCGCTCCAGGGCTTCCATCCAAAGTACGTCAGCAAAAAAAGGGGCATATGTTTGTTTAATCACAGTGGGAAGGAGACGCGCTCTTCCGATGCCCTCAGAGCTCAGCAGAAAGGCAACCACAGTCTCCAACTGGGCGATCACCATCAAAACAGGTTTTAACAAGAAACCAATCTCTGCATCAACCACAACTGGACCACAAGTTTTAAAAACGCCTGTCTGCAGCCGCCTTCGAGGAGTGTACATAACACTAAACAATGCCGAGCAAAAAAGACGCCCGCCCGTCTTTTTTACAGCACACATTGATCACAACACCAAACAACTGCAAAACGCTCCAGCAACATAGAGGATGACTTACACTCTTAACGCCCCCCAAAACACAGCCATGCACAAAGGCACCCTCTTTTCCGACGCCCGCTTAACTAGAAACGAGGGCTTGAAAGGCTACCACCCACTGACCTTGTAAGGTCCTCAGGGAGTACTTATGTTGATGGCACAACGGCCACCCAAACACGTCCACCCAGGGAACAAGTCTACAATGCAGCAAAACACAGGGATATATTTAGACAGTACAGAAAACACCCTCACATCCCCTCACCCTCCCCCACACCCCCTCACCAACCCCCCTCACCCTCACACACCCCCTCACCCTCACATACCCCCCTCACCCTCACACACACCCCTCACCCTCACACACACCATCTCACACCCCCCTCAGCCTCACACACCCTCACCCCCGACACACCCTCACACAACCACACCCTCACACCCCCTCACCCTCACACCCCCTCACACTCACTCCCTCACCCACACACCCTCAGCCCCCCTCACCCTCACGCCCCCCTCACCCTCACACCCCCCACACCCTCACACACCCTCACACCCCCTCACTCACACACCCCCACTCACACACCCCCACTCACACACCCCCACTCACACACCCCCTCACCCTCACACCCCTCACCCACCGTCACCCTCACACCCCCTCACAACCCTCTCACCCCACACCCTCACCCTCACACACACCCTCACCTCCCACACCCCCTCACCCTCACACACCCCCTCACATCCTCACCCTCACCCTCCCCCACACACCCTCACTTTCACACACCCTCACCCTCACACATCCTCACCATCACCCCCCTCACCCTACACTCACCCGCACACCACATTCACCCGCACACCACATTCACCCGCACACCACACTCACCCGCACACCACACTCACCCGCACACCACACTCACCCGCACACCCACTCACACCCCCACACCTTCACTCACCCTCAGCCCCAATGGCCCACCCCCTCAACCCCCCTCACCCCCACACCCCCTCACCTTCACACCCCCTCACAGCCCCTCTCACCCTCACACCCCCTCACTCACCCTCACACCCCCTCACTCACCCTCACACCCCCTCACTCACCCTCACACCCCCTCACCCTCACACCCCTCTCACCCTCACAACCCCCTCACCCCCACACACCCACACCCTCACCACACACACCCTCACAACCCCCTCACCCTCACAACCCCCTCACCCTCACCCTCACAACCCCCTCACCCTCACAACCCCCTCACCCTCACAACCCCCTCACCCTCACAACCCCCTCACCCTCACACACCCCTCAACCTCACACACCCCTCACCCTCACAACCCCCTCACTCACCCTCACCCCTTCACACACCCTCATCCCCCACACCCCCACACCCCCTTACTCACCCTCACACCCCCTCACTCACCCTCACACCCCCTCACTCACCCTCACACCCCCTCACCGTCACACACCCCCTCACCCACCCTCACACCCCCTCACCCTCACACCCCCTCACCCCCACTCACTCGCCCTCTCACCCCCACACCCTCTCACCCTCACACCCCCTCATTCTCATACCCCTCACACCCCTTCATCCTCACACCCCTCACCCTCACACCCCCTCACCCACACCCTCACACACCCCCTCACCCTCCAACACCCCCTCACTCACTCCCTCTCACACCCCCTTACCGACACATCCCTCACACCCCCTCACCCTCACACACCTCACCCACACACCTCCTCACCCTCACACACCCCCTCACCCTCACACCCCCTCGCTCACCCCCACACACCCTCACACACCCTTACCCTCAAACCCCCTCACAACCTCACCCCCCTCACACCCTCAACCTCACACGCCCCACTCACCCTCACACCCTCAACCTCACACCCTCACCAGCATAGCATAACAAAACATAGCATAAATAAGCATAGCATAACAAAAAAAGCATAGGATAGCAAAACATAGCATAACAAAAAGCACAGGATAGCAAAACAAAATATAGCATAACAAAACAAAACATAGCAAAACAAAACATAGCATAACAAAACATAGCATAACAAAGCATAGCACAGCAAAACAAAACATAGCATAACAAAGCATAGCATAGCAAAACAAAACATAGCATAACAAAGCATTGCATAGCAAAACACAAAACATAGCAAAACAAAACACAACAACACATAGCATACCAAAACATAGCCAAACACAACAAAACATAGCATAGCTTAACAAAACATAGCATAGCTTAACAAAACATAGCATAGCTTAACAAAACATAGCATAGCAAAACAAAACATATAATAGCATAGCAAAACATAGCATATCATACCAAACACAACAAAACATAACATAGCATAACAAAACATAGCAAAACAAAGCCTAGCATAATAAAACACACCAAAACATAGCATATCATAACAAAACATAGCATAACAAAGCAAAACATAGCATAAAAACACATAGCATAGCATAACAAAACATAGCATAACAAAACATAGCATAGCATAACAAAACACAGCATAGCATAACAAATCAAAGCATAGGATAGCAAAACATAGCATTACAAAACAAAACATAGGATAGCAAAACAAAATATAGCATAGCATAGCATACAGCATCACTCAGCACCACCACAGCATCACTCAGGGGCACCACAACATCACTATGCGCTACCACAGCACCACTGAACACCACAGCATCACTGAACACCACAGCATCACTGTACACCACAGCATCACTCATTCGCCATCACAACATCAATCTGTGCAACCATTCAACAACAACTGGTTTAAATATCTTCTCTCAATGTTTCAAGCTTTATTACAAATGTAACAAAAAGATGTTAATATTTCACTTCTGTTCTTGGATTTTCGTCACAATAAAATACACTGAACATAATCTTCACAAAAGTTATTTACAAAAGTTTAAGCTATTGCCATTATAAAATTACAATAACTTTTATTTAAGTATTAATTATTAAAAAAAAATTAAAGCCATTGTTATTTGTAATATGTTATGTTATGTTAATTTCGATTTATATAGCGCCAAATTACCGACAGGTCTCTTAGCGCTTGCTTTGGGAACCCGTCCTGGCTTTCCCTGCAAGATAACCCCTACTGGGCATCCCCAAGGTGAAGACCAGGCATCCCATCGCAGTTGGGCCGTAGTGGAGATTAAGCAAGCTATTGCCCAGAGTTGCAGAGTGTGAACCCATGATTCGAGTAGGCACCGAGGCGAGAATTATCGAGTCCGTGGACATTTTGAGCTCAAGACCCTGCCGCGTCGGGAATTGAACCCTGGTACCGGGTCTGACCTCTGCATCAGGGTCTGCCTCCTCTAACCAGTGAGCCACACTTCTCCACACATACATGTAAGTCACGTAAATACAACATATTGCATTACAAATGCTATAGGTGTCACATTTGCAAAAGTTAGAACTATTGGCATTGTAAATGACAAAGCTATTAATTTCACTATTTTCAAAAACAAAACAAATAAAATATTTGTCATTTACAATACCAATAGCTCAAACTTTCCTAATACGAGACCTATTGCATTGCAAATGCTTGTTATTGTTTTTCCTGACCAAAAAGCAAAGAACGGGTGAACACAGCACACGACGACATGGACCAAGTAAACTCTGCGGCAATAAATGAGGACATGGAAGTATGCCTCCAGTTACCGAGGGTATGCCGGAGACAGGGAAAGTAGCTTTGACATTACCATTCCGGGATCTCTCTATACCATACGCCTTCGGTTTCGAATGCACACAGTGCAGGATTCTCAAATGCAGCTGCCTCTGAACATTCTATCCCATGATTTTGCATACCTTTAAACTGTGCGCTTCAACTGCTGCAACAGGAAAGCACTATCAGGGCTCGAGTCGGGGTACCACGCGGGTGGATGGCATCCCCCCACTTATTTTACTGGGGGGGACGCCATCCCCCCTGCCAAACAGCTGGACTTAACTCTTTGGCCTCTCTGGGACGAGGAGCTCGGTACCTTTCGTGATTTCACATCTGGTCGTGACGTCACTTCCGGTGACAGCGTCCCCCCACTTCTTTTTTTACGACTTGTGCCCTGCACTATGCGTGTGCACCGATCTGTGAGTTGAAATGCCTCGAGCCACACTGATGCTGGCTCTAATCTATCACAGTAATGTGTGAGCCGTCTTCCCATAACAAACTATTTTCCACAGGCTGGCCTGTAAGCGCACCTCCTTCCAAATGCTTGTTTTTTAAATAGCTCTCCACAGTAATGCTTTCTGCCCACATGCAGCAGAAGAACTTCCGGCAGGAGGGTCACGAGAAGAGCAGGACTGGGTCCGTTGACTTTATTTTTATCAAAACATTCCTTCACTGCCCCAGCAGATCTTAGCGCTCCCTTTATGCATTGTTCTTGGGGCTTGCAGCTGGTCTCAACCTCAGCGTAATATCCTTTGATTCTAGATAAAGCTCTTCATTCTCTCAAACTGCAACACAAAGAGGGTGATCAAAGAGCCTGACGTTTAAAGGGGGAATGTGCTGTTGACAATAGGTGAAGGTCAGTTTAGCAAGTGTGGGAGGGTCACCCTTTTTGTTGCCATATTAGGTAGTAGCTTTTTGGTTTTCACTTAACTGCGAAGTGTGTATCAGTTTCTTTCTTTTTTTGACTTTCTGACTTTCAGTAACATAGGTGCCATTAAATTGGATAGCTAACAACAGCTGTCGTATTGGTGCAAAGAGGCTATATTGGGAATAACCAGGTTTTTTTGTGTGTTTTTTTTTACAATTACAAAAGTGATATTTTTACGTTAAATCCATGGTCATGACTATGCCTATGCATAAAAAGGTATTTTTCCATTTATTTGCAATGAGAGTTCACTTCAGTTCAGCTAAATGCAATAAGTGGCAATATCTGCTGCCAACCAGTTTATTCTAGTGCATTAAATGTCTCCCGCCATAATTTAGCGCTTTACACAAATTTAAATGAACATGGAGATTGATGGCTGCTTCCTACCTTTGCTCTCTCTGTTCCTTTAATGGTCTTCAACTTCATACGGAAAAGGGAGTATGCAAAAAGAACTTCTTAGCCTTCAGCTGGATAGAATGGGGACAGTCGCAGAATGAAAAGCAAAAAACTTTCTGTGAATATTTTTTGCGTTAAATTCATGGTCATAACTGGTGTTGTGCAGCAATCACACCACACTATTGTCAGCCACATGTGTAGGGCTTCAGAAGTCATACTAGGAACATGCTAAGCAGAGGAGATAGTGATGTTTGAGTTGCTGCATCCATTGAATCCTAAAACAGATCGTGTTACGAATTCACCAGAATCAAACAATGAAATATTCATGTTAGAGAAGCATAAAGTATATTCCCCAAATTTTCGCTTTGAAATCCTTTAATGGCCAATGCTGTTCATCAGGGTATGTGGCCTTTGTTAATCGCTAATGCAATTCTACAAAAGCCAACCCAGCCTTTCTTCTTCCTGATGTTGATATACTAACATTACACTGGACAACTTAACCCCTTCGATGCTAATGACAAAGCCAGCTCGTCATGGGCGTTACCTGCGCTACGCGGATGACGAGCTGGCTTTGTCATAAACAGCGCGAGTTTTAAAAACCAGCGCACAGCGGGAAAACGCGGTAGCGGTTAAACACCACCAATTTGTAGCAATTTTCAACATAAGAAAGGTAGGTTGTGAAATTCTGTGCACAAATAGAACTTATTTTTATATGTTTAATTCCTCAGTACGTTGTTCAGTTAAAGCAACCATAACTACAACTACCAAAAAGAATCAGTTTCTAAAGCACAAGGCTAGAAACTGTGTTTCCTTATGAAATAGAAACATATGGTAACCTTAGGCAAACGGCTTTGGGTTAAATATGCACTTAAATGCATACGCATGCAAAAAAAAAAGAATTGCATGCTCCTAGCTGTTTGCGCCACGCAGGCGCACAATAACGGGAAAACGGGGAGGGCACCATCTCCTCTGGTAGGTGGCACTTTTTTGCCTCTGTCACTACTCCTTCCTGACCATAAACATAATACCAAAGAGCCCCACAAGGTCTCAATTTATGTGTCCAAACATCAGTTTTTCATTATTTTTAACACCGCAAGAAACAGATCTAAAGCAAAGCTCCTACTTATTTGGTTATTTTTGTCACCAAAAATGCAAAGCTATCCAAACATAAATAAAATCTACACATTTCCAATCCATACCACATAATTCAACAAAGCACATAATTAAAATCAACATAATTACTCTACACACCACATACATCCAATCCATACCACAAAATTCCACATCATGCTACACAATTCAACAGCACACCACATAATTAACCTACATTGCATACCATTCCACAAAGCAAGATACCATTTCACATAATTACACTCCGTAGCACACAATCCCACTCAACATAATTCCAATACACGCAATACCACATAACTATCCACAAACTTCCACAGCACACCATACCACATAATTCCACTACACAAATCCACTCTACACCACACAATAACACAATTAATACAACACAACTCACATAATTCTACTACACACCACATAATACACGCCATTACACAGGGAAAAAGCATTGCCATTTACAATGCTAATAGCTCTTACTCAAACAAATGCGAGACCTATTACATTTCCAATGATTGTTTAATTGAGATGAAATCAGAGTATTCTTCCCTGAACTGGCATCTCCATTTGCAATTGATGAGAGCTTAAATTATTATACTGGGTTAGCCAGTCTGGCGTATATGGCAGATATCTCCAATCATTTGAATGCACTTAATTTGAGTATGCAAGGCATAGATACCCTTTTTAATGTTGAATACAAGATTGAGGCAATGATTAAAAAAAATTATATTTGTGGGCTTGTCGCCCATCACAAAGTAATTATGATTATTTCCAAAACCTGAAGACATTTGTGGTTATCATACAAAGTCTTGGAATTTATTTTAATCAAGCATGTCCAAATTTGCAATGTAGTTTTCAGGAGTACTTTCCTCTTCCAAATTAAAGTAAAAACTGGATAAAAGATCCTTTTAATGTACATATTGACAATTTAGCGGGACTGAAAGCATCTGAAGAAACTTTTTTGATTGTAATCTCTACAAATAGTGCACTGAACTTCTATTCAAGGAAGATTCTTTGACGAATTGTAAGATGCATGTATGAACATATTATACTGAATTATCATACAAAGCACTTCAATCAATAAATGTAACTTTATTCGATCTTAGAAAATAAGATCATAAAAGTGCAATGCATCATACAATACATATTCACTCATACAATACCGTTCCAATAGGTTTAAAAGAAGAAAACACCGCTAAAAACAGAGAAAAGGCATAGATGAAGCTAAAACGAAGTAACCCTCTGTTACACTATACTAAATTCATCCAAGTCCTAGTATAATGTGCAAAGAAAACACCAAAACCATTTTAAAACGGAATTAAAAGGCAAATGATCTCTTATTTGATAAGACCATAAATAACTAAGATGCAAAATGATCCAGCTCTTGGTATAATGTGCAAAAAACAAACAAACTCCATACCCATTTTAACCCCTTAGCTGCCATTCCGCCGCAGTGCTAAAGGGGAGGGGGGGGGGGGGGGGTCGCGCGGCACTCCCGTACTCGTGACGGAACCACTCCGTCACGAGCCTCGGGTGGGCTGTGCTTGTGACGGAACAGTTCCATCACAGCCCCGCCCGCCTAATAGAACGCTCAGCGCAGGCGCGGAATTCGTGCAGCGAAGGTGCGGCGAGGGGGCCGTGTCGCCAGCACAGCCCACCCGAGACTCGTGACGGAACGGTTCCGTCACGAGCACGCAAGGGGTTAAAACAAGATTAAAGGGGAACGGATCTCTATTTGATAAGGCCATACATAAATAAGAGGCAAGAGAAAAGCACACATAACGGTGAGGCAGCATTTGTAAAAGGGTCAAAGCTGGGCTGCATTGTTCAAAACAATATTTCCCCAGGAGGGGGAAAACATACTTTTTTCGTTCATGCATATAATATTTACAGAAAAATATAAAATGTAAGTTTGATTGTGGAGAAATAGCATCACATGAGCGAAACGGCAATTCATTACTTGAGTAAACACCTGTGGGAAAACCCAACATAAACGGGAGAAAATTCAACCTAAAACGCACCAATACATAGTGGTGCTGCATATTAGTGGCAAAGGACAGTTTTAAATTTGTTCCACCAGGAATTGCGTGTAGCCCCAAACCGATGGCTACCGTGGATGTAACACTCTTTTGAATATGTTTTTAATTTTCCCTGTGTAATCTATATCGTGATTACATTTCTGCTTTAGAAGTTTACTGACAGGTGAGTGGCTCATTAAAAACTGAATCAAAGCCCAATATCGACAGGGTTTCTTTCACGTTTTGCACCCATGTTATATTATGGGCATTTACGAGGGACAGACAATCCCTAATAATATCCCGGGTCAAACGATTGCCATAGTAATGCAGGTGGAAGGGAAATCAAATCAGAAATATATGGAACGTTCAGTTCTTGATGCATGTTAAAATTTGAACAACTTTTAGGAAGAGATAAAACTTTCTTGTAAAAACCATCTTCTAACCTTTGTAAGTCACCAGCCTTTGCTGCTCCCCAAATCCCTGCCCCATAAATAGCTGATGCAACAGCTTTTGCAGCATACATCTTTTTTTATTGGAACTAACGTCTTGGAGCCTAATTTTTTTAATAAAAGAAAATATAGCCATGATGCTCTTTTCTAATGCATTGTCTCTATTTGTAATCACGATTGACCATGGGCCCGCACTGTTAAGCAGGACACCCAAACATAAAAAAAAAAACTTAGTGTTTTCAATCCTACAGGACGCAATATTAACAAGCATTTGCAATGCAATAGGTCTCGCATTAGGAAAGTTTGAGCTAGTGATATTGTAAATGACAATTTTATTTATGTGTTGGTTTTGAAAATAACGAAATTATAGCTTTGTCATTTACAATGCCAATAGTTTTAACTTTTACAAATGTGACACCTATAGCATTTGTAATGCAATGTGTTGTATTTGCGTGACTTAGATGTATTGATATTACAAATAACAATGTCTTAATTTTTTAAAAATAATTAATGCTTACATAAAAGTTATTTCAATTTATAATGGCAATAGCTTAAACTTTTGTAAATAACTTTTGTGAAGATTATGTTCAGTGTATTTTATTGTGACGAAAATCCAAGAACAGAAGTGAAATATTAACATTTTTTTGTGACATTTGTAATGAAGCTTGAAACATTGAGAGAACATATTTGAACCAGTTTTTGTTGAATGGTTGCACAGATTATCTTAAAATGTAGAATACTTCGGCAGAGTAAATGTGGTTATTTCAGTTGTACAGCGGGAACTTTCATTTCATTGAGATTTCTGCAAGTTTGCAATGTAACTTTTGACTTAATGGGGATGGGGGGGGGGGGAGTTGACCCTACAAGACATATAAATGTAAATGTACAGGAATTTATATAGCGCAAATCACCAAGTGGTTTCTAAGCGCTTGCTTAGGGAACCCGTCCTGGTATTCCCCTGTGAGATAACCCCGGCAGGGTATCCACAAGGTGAAAGCCAGGCATCCCGCCGCGAGGGGCCGTTATGGAGATTAAGCAAGCTATTGCCCAGAGTCGCAGAGTGTGAGCCCGTGAATCGAGTAGGCACCGGAGCGAGAATTGTCGAGTCCATGGACATTGTAGGACTCAAGACCCTGCCGAGCCGGGAATTGAACCCTGGTCCTAGGCTGACCTCTGCTTCCATGTCTGTCTCCTCTAACCAGTGAGCCACACTTCTCCACGTTGAATGTTTGAATGCCAGCGAAGTCGGGTTGGCTTTGCCTTCAGAAATGTGTAAAACAGGCAGGAATGTGTAAAACGGGCAGGATTATCTAAAATAAAAACTGTTTTAAACCTGTTATTTTTTGGGATGCAAAGTATAGCTGAATGGACCTGGGTTGTAGGACGAAATTTCATATTTCTATTTCACAATTTCAATTTTGCTACCTTAGAGTAAAAGTATTTTTCTTTTTGAAGATGCAATTTATGGTAATTCAGGTGGGTCGTGTATCTGGAGGACGTGGCTTGGTTGTATAGGGTTACTGTTAAATTTCCACCTTTTTCAGATTACCCGTTTTGAATTGTGTTAGAAATGGGATCCCTGGTTGGCCGAGGCTTGCGCCAAGGCCAGGCAGAAATCACCATTTCTAGTTAGGGTAGGGAAGTCACCCTTCAAGACAACCCCTGCTCACCCCCTTGGTAGCTTGGCACGAGCAGTCAGGCTTATCTCGGAGGTCATGTGTAAAGCATTTGCGCACGCACCCCCAGCAACAACATCCCAGGCCCCCCACAAAAGGAACTCCACACGAGATATATATGAAAAATATACTTTGTATTGAAAAACATACTTAGGGATAAATACACAAGATACAATGTGCCAGGGGCACGGGCATGGTTTACAAGGGAATATATACAGGACAGGGCCAGGGGACCACTGTCAGGAATATGCACATGATGGAAATGGCATTTAAGACACATAACAACTGGGAGCTTCCTAGAACTAGTACTAGAACACATAACAACCAGGAGCTAGCATTAGAACACATGACAACCTGGAACTCAATAGAACTAGCAGTAGAACTCACTCTAACCAGAAGCCATATACATGAGACCTAGGATACTTAGGAGGGAAGGAAGTAAAAGCATGTAACATAACAGAGCACCTTTGAAGGCGCACATAGGATACTCTCTCAGGGATGACATAGAACATCACACAATAACTTCCAATAGGCCAGCGGCCTTTTCTGGGGCGAAGGCGCCCAAAGTCTCAATGTCAGGACAGGCTGCAGGGAGCCATGAACAAACCTACACGTGGCAGCTGCCCACGAAGTGCTGGGCAGCTGAGGGCCAAGGATGGGCCAACATGATGGAGCCTCGCAGGCTCGGGACAGATAACCACCAGCGGAGCCTCTCCGGGCTCGAGAACAAGGAATGCTGGGTGGAGCCTCGCAGGCTCAGGAGGATTGCACCAAATGGGGGAACCCCTCTGGGCTCGGGAAGCCAGGGACACGTGGGAGCCGTCTCGGGCTCGAGAACATGATGGTGGGCGGAGCCTTGCCGGCTCGTAAGAACATGGGTCAAGGTGGAGCCTCTCGGGCTCGTGGATGAACTGGGGTTGGAGCCCCTCCGGGCTCGAGGGGCAAGATGCTGCTGGGACCGGGCCTCGCAGGCTCGGCGGGACAAAAGCCATGGGTGGAGCCTCTCGGGGCTCGAGGAGGAGGAGTGGAACGAGCCTCGCAGGCTCGGGGGCGACTCTGATCAAAGTGGAGCCTCTCGGGGCTCAAGAGGCTAGGTGTGGGCCGGCGGGGCCCCCCCTCGGGGGACCCGGCATCACTGGGGCCTCACGGGCACAACAAGAACTGCACCGGAGGGGAGGAGCGGCCACCGGCAATGTGGCCCGACGCTCCTCCTCTCCCTTTCTCGCCGCCGCACTCACCGTTCGGCGGGCGCGCCGGTCTCTCCTCGCTCTCCGGGGCTCCCTCTTGCTCCTGGGGGCCCCGGGGGAAGAAGCGGCAGTCTTTGGGCCAAGCAGGGGCGCGGAGTAGGCTCCCGCCGCCCCCTGCATTCACTGCTCTCTGCCAGCCGCCTCACAAGCTCCCCGGGCCGCCGTCCAATCACAGCGCGGCCCGGGGAGACGTCAGAAGCCAAGCCCGGGCCGGCATCCAATCACAGCACGGCCCGGGGGAGGGCTTCACGGAGGGGTCCCGGGCCGGCGGCGGTGACTCGGGGGAATTGACGAGGGCCAGGCCCCCTCGAGAATGGGGACAATAGCGAGGTAGGCACTCGCTGGGGAGTATAGAACCCCGTCGAACAGGGCAAATGCCGGGTGGGCACCGGCTGGTTGAAAGTAGCGCTCCCAGCGCTAGAAACACGGACAAAAGTGCTCCAAAGCGCTAGGGGGCAGGAGCCAGCGCTCCCAGGCGCTGGATAGGAGGGACAGCGCTCCCAGGCACTGTTGGTCAGAAGAAAGCGCTCCCAGGCGCTAGATGAAAATAGAGAAGTCCTTCTGTCGTGTATTTCTATAGGTTCTGAATCGATCCCCCTATTCCTGACCCTATTCTGGTTAAACTACCTAGCTAGTTAACTAACAGTCAGCCCATGAGGCAAGAAATCCCCCATGATGCAGATACCGTTATCTGACGCAGTCACACTACGGCACAGGAACGTGTTATCTGATTAGGTCATAACGCTTGAGATCTAATTAGACAAGCGACATTCCTCCAGCCCCTGATAAGGCATACGACGTTCTCATAACAAATCAAACCTATGACAACCTGGATAATCCGTGCGGCCATTGTTTTGATTTCACAGAGAACTTTAGTAAAGAATGTGCTAACGAGCAAGTCGTATGACATCTTTATTGACGTACCTATGTCCATCCTTACGTCAATCCCGGCACCTTTAAGGTATAAATATTGCCGACCTTGCCCTATGCAAACACACGCGTGGTGACAAGACGGAGCAGCCATACTTGCCGAAGCCGAGAGCAGAAGCAGACCCCGCAGGCAGCAGCCCCGCCTTCCTGACGCGCTGAGAGACGCGCTGCTATCTCAAGCCGAGAGACCCAGCACCGGCGTTTCTGGGCAGCCCTCGCAGGCAGCCTGGAATATCGAGAGCAGAGAAAGAGATACCATTCCTCATTCATCCTAAATTCCAGGTACAGAACTGAATAACCCCTCCTAGAGAATTCTTTAGTTATTCACTTGGCAAAAACAAACTTAACTTAAACTGTAACTTTCTATTCCCGCCCACGTATTAGACTTAGGTCAGGTACACGGGGTAGGCGTATTTAGAAACACCAGTTGAGCACGTTTAGTCAAATGTATATGTGTATGTAAATATATTTTAATCATTTTAAAACATCATATGGCTCCGAAACCATATCAATGTTTTTACAGTATTATTTTATACTATTGCTTTTAATGTATGCACTTTACTTAACTATAAGTATTGCAATAATATCGATCCATTTCTCTTGTACGAGAAAAGAGACTGATCAATAAATAACATCTTTTATTGAACACGCCCGTCTCTTCCTTTTCTCTACATTCTGATGAGACTAAGAATGCACGTACTGACTGAGTAAAATAATTGCCTTGTGCTCACACGACTCTTGAGATTGACTCTTGATTAGGGGAGAGCAAAGTTGTCATGTTCTATGGTTGTCAGAAACTAAATCCCTTCTTGTCTAATCAGGGGAGTTAATCCTTCCTTGAACATTCGAGAAAGTTTCTAGCGAACTCTGAGCTTAGCTGGCAAACCCAAAAATTAAGTCTAGCATCGACAGTAGTAGACCTAGTTAACGTCTGGCCTAGGCCTTTACTGCTGTAGGTACTATTCCAATGCGCAGAGCCTATTGGGAAAATAGGAGCTACACTACATGGCGCCCAACGTGTTTGGAAAGGGCGATAAAACTAACGTAAGACATTTAGAGTAACTCAGTCGTGCTTTCTCACTCAGACCCCTTTTCCCAAATACTCCAAAGACGTCTGGAGTGGGTGAAAGGTTATAATATCCTCCAAAACCTCGCAGGAGGGAACTCCTATGTATGGTTCTTGGTCTAGTCAACGTTGAAGGATAAACAGTGTTCCAAAATATTGTGCATCTAATCTCTGTTTCCATAAAGAAACCTGATCTGCAAATAAACATAATACCATCCTGTCAGCAAAATGGACAGCGATGAAGAACGAGAGGTTACTAGATTAGCTACTGAAATAGCAGATGCTGATGCTACCATGCAAGCAGCAGACGCGGATATAATACTCATTCCGGTCGCCAAAAGGAGATCTATAACCTTAAAACTTATAGAAAATGGACTGACACCTAGAGGTGGCACAGTCATATTCGTAATCGAGGCACACGAATATCGGCAGACAGAGGTATACTATACATGGATACATTTTCCAGCAGCTAATACTATAACAAAGTACTTCCACTATTACAAAGTAGAGGAACCTCCTAATGAGTACACTCCTTTCGAGGAGGTGGAAGTACCACTCAAATTCCAAGAGCATTTGCTCTTATTTGATGGCGCCCTAAAACATAATAATCAGATTACAAGGCTCGGTCCTTTAGGAAGACCAGGAGCAACGTGGCCGGTCCTAGCCGGATACACACCATATCCAGACATCGAAAGAATGCCTGCAGCAGAGCTGTTAATACAGCTAAAACAACTACTAAAAATTCACAGACAATTAGTTCAGTATGTAATGCGGACTTCAACAATTCAGCCAGCGATTAAACTTCCACAGCTGACCCCTCACCAGGGGAACACAAATAAAATTACACCACAGAACATCCAATCCTGCCTAGGTAAAGTTCCAGCTAAACGGGAACAAATACCATTCTGGTTGGCACAGAAAATTACCCAAATAGAGGCGGTGTTTCCTGACACCACCCCATTAGAAAAACACAGGATTCTGACTATATGTCTCCCAATGGGAACCGCACCACACATTGAGGACTGTGACACTTGGGGTACAGTCTTTGCTTCCATCTACACAAAAACGCACGGTGTTCCATCCATTTCGGTAATACCAGATGTGCTAAAACAAATTCAAGATGAATACGGTCCAGAACCTGCTTTAACTCTTGGTATGAAATTACTAAAAGACTTCAAGCAGGTCTCGGCTATATTACTAGCCAACATAAAGGGTGAAGCAGCAAACGTGGCGATCCGCCAGAGGTTAAAAGTGACAGATATAGCAGACCAACCAGCTGAAATTGCCAGAATCATAGAAAAATCCTATGAAGAACTAGGCAGAGATAGTCTAGGTGGAATACCAGTAAAACCGCAACTGACTACAAGTCCAAAAAAAATGTTTTTTAATAATAATAATAATTCACCAAAAAAGAACTGGGATGGGAACAAACAATCCAATCCCAAAGAAAAGAAATTCCAGTCCAGAGGAAGGTCTCCTAGGCGAAGAGAGAAATCTCCAAACCCGAGACAAAGGTCACCCCAGAGTGAACCCTCTGGGAATAGATATAACCTTAGAAATAGGGATAATATTAAAAAACCTGATAGATATCAAGACATTGATACACGTCCCTCTCAATCTTTTCAGAATTCCTCGCAGAAATCGGAAAGAAGAGGACGATCAGAAGAGCACGCCAAGTCCAAAGACAAGGAACCTGCTCAACTGAAAAAGAAATCACAATTTCCAAAAAAGAAGGTAGCCAGTATCAAGGTAGTTAACAATGCCGAGAATACTGAGGACACAACTGAAAAACGGAGAGTGGGCTCAGACAATGCTAGACAGCGCAGCAGAGGTGAGCATAGCTCGCAAAGTCCTTATGAATCATCTGGAGACAGTGGACACGAATGAATACCTTCAAGTGGAAACTGCAGATACCAGAGTTAGCAAGCCCCACAAAATATACGAGATAACATTACGTATAGAGGGAGATAAGACTAGGAAAATAAGGGGACTATTTTGGGATAACCTCTCAAAGGGTTATGACATCCTTTTAGCTGAAAAAGACTGGCCACCAGAGTTTGTCAGGGAGTGCCCTCATGGCGAAGAAGTAATTATGCCTGCCTTCTCGAATCAAATCCCGATTCATAAAAAATACACACTTGCTAGAAAGTGGGCAGTGGCCTTAGCACCTGCTTTATATAAAAATCATGTAGGATGGGATGAGGATTCTCCTCCTCACAAAGTCCAGTTAAAATCACAACCAACTGCACAAAGGCAGTACCCAATTAAGCAAGAAGCTAAAAAACAAGTAAATGAAATACTAGATCAGCTAGAATACCAGGGGGTGATTGAAACTTGCACCTCACAAATGAACAATCCTTTGTTTCCGGTCTCCAAACCAGACAATTCATATCGTCTAGTTTTGGATTACCGACACCTTAACACATGTTGCAAAACTTTTGCAGTGCAAAACTCACACAGTGCTGCACTAATGAATAACATAGTGCGCAAAAAATACAAAACTACCTTGGACATCTCCAACGGATTCTTTTGTCAAAACATAGCACCAGAGAGCAGATATTTAACAGCTTTCTCAGTAAATGGCACTCAAAAACAATTCTGTCGGTTAGCCCAGGGGTACAAGAACAGCCCGGGGGTATTCTCAGCAAGAGTAACAGAATTACTACAACTATATGATGATGAAGCATTATCTTATGTCGATGACATTTACTTAACAGATGATGACTTGGAAACTCACTTGAAAAGAGTGAACACCATAATACTTGGTTTCGCTGCAGAGGGTTACAAATTCAACTTCAAAAAATCCAGAATTGCCCATCTGACAGTCCTATTCTTAGGATATGAGTTATCAAGTGAAGGCAAAAGCCTGGCAGACAATTTCCTAGAGAAATGTGCCGTAATCCAAGCTCCTAAAACACTAAAAAACCTACAATCAATTCTAGGCTTCCTAAATTTCGGAAGAACTTACATTGCAAATTACGCAGAAAGGGTCAAACCCCTTTACGATCTAATTAAACCAGATTTTAAAAGATCAAGTTGGACTCAAACACACACAGTAATTTTGAGATCCTTACAAACAGACATGCTAATTAAGACAAAATTAGAAACACGTGATAATACACGCAACCTTGTGATCCGAGTCATCCCAGGGAGATGCGGATTCACATACCTGACCTCTAATGAGGGAGAAAAGGTACCAATTGCATTCAGATCACACTTGTACACAAAAGCTGAACAGAGATTCAGCAACAAAGGAAAAATTGTTCAAGCAGTTCAAACCGCAATAGCTAGAGAAAAAGACATAGCTGACGGTAGACATATCACAGTCAGAACAGCTGAATCAGCCTTTGAGGCATTAACAACACCGTGTAATTTACCAACAACAACATTGGATCCAGAATGGTTACAATGGGTAAATTCAATCACAACGGACAAAGTATACTACTTCCTTGATCCAGAACTAGAAGAATTAAAAAATCTAAAATATGAAAAGACGTACCCTCTGCCAATCGACATTCTGCCTCTACGACATTACGCCTGTGTAATCTATACAGACGGACATGCTCAACCCTCCGTTTGGGGAGAACATGCATACAATCCCACATGTGAGATCACAAAAGAAGTGTGGCGCGGAGGTAAACTAAGACCTCTTTTAACAAAATCACACTCAGTAGAAACTAATTCAGAACTGCAAACTGAAATAATAGCTTTGAAAATGGCGCTAGATAATGCGGATCGCGAATTCCCGACACTTATAGTGTCAGATTCATATTTCTGCGTCAAAGCATATAACAAGGATTTGCAGACATGGATTCAGAACGGTTACAAAGATGACACAGATGCACCAATAAAGCAGAGACTTCTCTGGGAACAAGTAGCTCTTTTGAAGAAAGAACTACCAAAGACTCACGTGACTCACTCACTGAGTCATCAACGTGATGGCGTTCACGTTGTGGGGAATTCATTGGCTGAGACAGCCGCAGCGGCAGCCACTAAATCGGCTCCCGTAGATCGAAAAAAGCGTACATTAAAATACATTGACGGTGAAACATTGCTGGCGGTGAAAACGTCATCAAAAGGCGACTGCTCAGCGTTACCGATCAACTATCCACTCAATTATACATACATAATCGATGCAAACTCCGTCCCTTTTGCTCGAATCCCTGGAGTGGGGGATAGAGTGATTCCAAACATGGACAGGAGAAACTTGTTAATCGCAGACGCACACATGGGCGAGGGTCGCAGACACCTTAAATTAAAAGATTCTCTGGAAGATTTACAATCACGGTACTGGTGGCCAGGCATGAGCCTCCATCTTACCATCTTTGTAAAAAACTGCCCAAACTGCAACAGAGATCGCAGTGGGGAGAGAAGCAGTTTAATACCTCGTCGTATCAAGGCAGATAATATTACCAGCAAAAAGAATGGCTTGCGATTAACATATACAGGCTAGTTCCCACTTATAATGTAGATCCACAGCACTCAGCTGACGTCCGGACTGTTATACAAGATTTGCGAGTCTAAATGGCATATACGCTAAGAGCATGCTACGTTCGACCATTTTTTTTTCTTTTTCTCAGGCAATCCAGCCTGGGGGGGGAAAGAATGGCCAAATGAGCACAGCCCAGCGGGAATCTTCTCACTTCCTTCCTGAGGGTATGGGATGGTGTAAAGAAAAAACCAAGACAGAAAGCAATCTATAATAGAAAGGATATTAGGTTCGGGAGCTGGGTGGGTCAAACATCTAATAAGTGTCCAACGTAGTCTAAATAACTTGCCAAGAAATTCTCTGAAGGGATTCAGTCCGTACGAATTATTATTCGGAACTAGGATGTTGATCTCTGACCTTGATAGTCAGACTTCAGTGGTAACAGAAAAAAGCTTTGATGTCAAAGACCGTTTGGCTATTTTGCAGGACTTAAACAAAACAAGAAAAGACCTGAGCAACATACAGTTGAAACAACAGCCAACAACCACTGAAGAATCACCACCTGTCCCAGCAAGACCTGTCTGGATTCCAAAAGTCGGGGATCTAGTCAGGGAGAAGATCGCGGTAAAGAAGGAATTTGGGCCTTCTTACAGAAAAGCAGTTCCTGTCTTGTCTGTCAACGGGACAAGATCAGTTGTACTACCGCCACTTGCTGGAAAAAAGGAGAACCGAGTTGTATCCATCGACCTGGTAAAACCACAACATGTGGCCGATAACAAACAGTAGGCCAAGTGGACTCCCAATAAGTAGCAGAACACCAAGGTTTGCTACCAGTACAGAGGTCCTAACAAAGAGGCTCATCACATTCGAAACGCCTACAGAAGAACAACAAGGACTATGCAACAATGCAATAGAACTTAGACCTCTGAAAACCCAAATAAAGACATTTAGCAGAGACACACCAATCTATACTGAAGTACCAAGTGAAAATGCAAAAAACAAAAATCCTGAACCAATTGGAACAATTGACAGAACTGCATCCGGTTACTTCATCAACTTCGATGATTCCTCTGAAGGCTTCAGCGAACAAAAGACACAGCCATCATCAAAATCCTTTAAAGACAAAGCGAAGGAACTTTTGAAACAACTAAAAGAAACATATCTGATTTCTCCATGGATTGAATTTTGGGTGGGTTTTGGTGCATTTATCCTCATACTTTGGCTCATCATGGTATTTACTTTGGGACGCTTCATTGAGGGAAAATATGCTAAAATGGACACAGCAAGTCAGAACATCAACTTGGTCCTCAAACCACACACATCTTCACACGTCGAGAAAAGAGAACTTTCTTCAGAACTTTCTTCAGCCAACTTCACAGCAATTCCAATACCTGGTGGGGTAGCCTGGGACAACACTGACTATGAAATTTATGGTCCGGTCGAGATCCTGAAATATCCACACCAAATTAAGATCTCTTTGAGTGACTTTGCAAAACCAAACTCATTTGCTGATGATTGGGACTTTGAAAGTATAAACAATATGATGTCTGACTTAGTAATGTCTGCTAAATTTACAAAACATGATTATTTGCAAGGTTCTACAAATTATGATAGTATGTATTGCTATAACCACTATGGTAACCATTTCTTGCATAAATCTGCACAACCTAGAAATGTTTTAAATTTTAATCAATGGGAACATTGTGCTACACCTCCAAAAGGGAGCTCTAGAACCGTTTATGACAAATATTCATACTTTCAAGGTTTTAACACTAGTAATGCTGAAACATTTTATTATAAATTGTCAAACAAGACAGGGATCAAAACCATGATAACCAACACAAAATTGATTTATTCTGATTCATTCTTTGAAAAAATGAATACTTTTGGATTCGATTATTGGGACAAAAATGTTGATTTGAAAAGTGTTTGGGGTACAAAAGAATGGCAAGTACAGGGTATAGAACCTTTGTTTAGAGCCTGCATGATCCCAGAACAAATGATATTTTTAAATGACACTGTTCAACAAACCACCTGTCTTGGCTTAGCCAAAATCAAAGATTTAAATAACCCGTCTATTCCAAAGCCAACAATGTTTAGCAATAACTCTGATACAGATGAAGGAATAGACATAAACCATATACTTAACCAAAACAGAACACATCCTGATTGGAAACAATGGTTGATCTGGCCCACAGATACAAATAACTGTCAAGATAGATTCCTGAATAAAACACAGGGTTTCAAAATGACCAGGCCAGACCCTAGATATCCCCAAAGACATCACCCAGGGATAATAACAACCTACAGTGTGGGCAAATTATGCCTTCAATGGCTACAGTCTTCCACACTGCCTGAAATTAAGCAACACCTAACTTTACTTACTGATGGTGCTGACTTGCGTGATTTCATAATGGGACCACGCAAACAGCGTCAAAAGCGTTTCATAGCAGCCTCTGTATATGCAGCATACAATGAGGCCTGGAAGGTTACTCAAATTGAAACAGCAGAGAGAATACGTGAAATTGATCGTATTAATTTGGAAAAATCACTTTCTGTAGTGGACAATGGGTTAATGACTCTGTCCTCCAGAATTTTTTCATTGGACAGCATTGTGTCTTCAGCAATCGATATATTATCGCAAGACTTACTGTTATTACAACATGGTCAGTCACAATTGCGTTCTATCGTACAGCTTGGCTGGACGTTACAAAATCTGCGTTCAGGCTATGTGCCTTGGCGTTTAATCAACACTACGTCACTATTCCAAATCTTTAACCTTACTGATAGACAAATCGGTATGGCGCAGAAGGGTGCTGATTATACAATCTTGAGCATTGAAAAACTAGAAAGATTACCGTTGACAATGTCAGAACGACCTGTCAGTGAATGGATAATCCACGGAATCATAAATATTCCAATCTCAACCTTCAGGTTTCAATACTGCCAAAAATATATACAGGCTGGCATGTACGAGAAATTGGGAAAGGGGTACCTTAAAACAACTTGGAACCTGCCCTATTCACATGCATGTATCAGTAACAAAGGACAGAAAGTGTTTCTTAGTGGCAACAATTGTGCTATGTCACTAAGCGGCACGCTTCTGTGTAACGGTATTAGTTTGCACGGAGCCTGTGAAGGGAATTCATACAACCTTTCATGTCACCAGCAAGGCGCACCTGCAACTGAAATAGAACCATTCTTTCAAAGACTCTATAATGGGAGTTACATTCTTATTGTAGACCGCAGATGTTGTAGTCTTATGCCCGGGACTCCTTATCTCGTCACTACGACGGCGAAGGTCAAGTGCTGTGGACGTTCTTTGTTCCCCAGCTCCTTTCCAGACAGGGAGGCAAGGGCATGGCCCGGTTTGAAAATTACTTCTATTCGAATAGACACTTTAAGCAGAATGAAAACAGTGCTTCTTCAGACGCCTACAAGGCTCACGTCATCAAAAGAAACGTATGATCTACAAGTCGCAAGGACGACTGCAGAGATACATACATTATTATCAACCAATTCCCCCGTACATTTCGCGGAAATCCTGAGCGAAATCTTAAATATTTCTGATACCACAGGGGTCTCAAAGGTATTTAAGACAGTATTTTCGATGGCATTAACACCATTCAAAGCCATACTGGGTATTTTTCCAGATTTCGTCCATTCGATTTTTGGCGGACTTCCCTTGATCCTGGGACTAATTGCAGGAATCCTATTCCTAGTCCTTATTTTTCGATATGGCAACCCATGTCACAGATCAAACTCTCGCGACAATGGAAGATACGATCCTAGCCATTGGATACCGGGACCGGATATCAAAAATCCTGGGACTCTCCCGGCTTAGAGACCTAAACATGACTTGGTTTCTATCATTTCGACCAATGTGGCAAAGGTGTGTTTTACCTGTACTAAGGTGTCTGCTATGCGGAGAAGAATGCGTGTTAGACACCTGTCTGACACTACAATCGGATGCGCCGGTGGATGCAGATACACTGCTGGTTCCTACCAAGGTTCACGCTTTGTGCTGCCCTCAAAGGCTGCCAATTCTGATGACGGCATTCCTGGAATCTTCACCACTGCGATTGAAGAGTAGTGAAGTTCAAGATGAAAGCAACATCGAACAGGTACGACCTTCTGTCAGCAATGCAAATCAGAATGTCAATGCAGACAATCATGCGCATGAATGCATGGTTACCCCTATTTCCGACTTAGTGGAACTTTCCCATGAAGCTGTTGACAGTTTTTTCGAAAGCCTGAATGATATGATGTTCTCTCCGGAACAGAAATAGAGACTTTTGAGTAAACTCGCACACGGCGTTCCCTGAATCCGGCCTTCAACTTAAAAAATAAAGTCACATGAACAATTACAATCCAGTTCACGGACAGCAACCTTTTTCAGCTAGCCCTTAAAATATTTTTCTATATATTTTTTCCCCGGGACACTGACCTTCTGCTTAAAGTAAGAAACTATTCCTAGAGAACTAAGATTTCTATTTTTTTTAGATACTTTATAGACTTTATATAGACTTTAGCTGCCCGCTGGTATGTTCACAATATATTTTATGTGATGAAATGGTTTCGACTTTTTTTCTGTATAGCCATATTAAGAGCCATTTCATGTGTATTTCTCATATACCAACAAGCAATAATGCATAACAATGCGTGTTTAGTTTTGCATTTAATTCATAGCTTAAGTGCATACAATATATATGACTGCAATTTTTCAATATATTTGAAAATTTCAAAATGCATTTATGTATTTTGGGGTGGTAAGGTATACACTATACTCTATAGTATGTTGTACTATGTTATACTATGCATAGATTAGTAGATATGACCATAGTTAGCGTGGAGTGGGTGTCGTGTATTTCTATAGGTTCTGAATCGATCCCCCTATTCCTGACCCTATTCTGGTTAAACTACCTAGCTAGTTAACTAACAGTCAGCCCATGAGGCAAGAAATCCCCCATGATGCAGATACCGTTATCTGACGCAGTCACACTACGGCACAGGAACGTGTTATCTGATTAGGTCATAACGCTTGAGATCTAATTAGACAAGCGACATTCCTCCAGCCCCTGATAAGGCATACGACGTTCTCATAACAAATCAAACCTATGACAACCTGGATAATCCGTGCGGCCATTGTTTTGATTTCACAGAGAACTTTAGTAAAGAATGTGCTAACGAGCAAGTCGTATGACATCTTTATTGACGTACCTATGTCCATCCTTACGTCAATCCCGGCACCTTTAAGGTATAAATATTGCCGACCTTGCCCTATGCAAACACACGCGTGGTGACAAGACGGAGCAGCCATACTTGCCGAAGCCGAGAGCAGAAGCAGACCCCGCAGGCAGCAGCCCCGCCTTCCTGACGCGCTGAGAGACGCGCTGCTATCTCAAGCCGAGAGACCCAGCACCGGCGTTTCTGGGCAGCCCTCGCAGGCAGCCTGGAATATCGAGAGCAGAGAAAGAGATACCATTCCTCATTCATCCTAAATTCCAGGTACAGAACTGAATAACCCCTCCTAGAGAATTCTTTAGTTATTCACTTGGCAAAAACAAACTTAACTTAAACTGTAACTTTCTATTCCCGCCCACGTATTAGACTTAGGTCAGGTACACGGGGTAGGCGTATTTAGAAACACCAGTTGAGCACGTTTAGTCAAATGTATATGTGTATGTAAATATATTTTAATCATTTTAAAACATCATATGGCTCCGAAACCATATCAATGTTTTTACAGTATTATTTTATACTATTGCTTTTAATGTATGCACTTTACTTAACTATAAGTATTGCAATAATATCGATCCATTTCTCTTGTACGAGAAAAGAGACTGATCAATAAATAACATCTTTTATTGAACACGCCCGTCTCTTCCTTTTCTCTACATTCTGATGAGACTAAGAATGCACGTACTGACTGAGTAAAATAATTGCCTTGTGCTCACACGACTCTTGAGATTGACTCTTGATTAGGGGAGAGCAAAGTTGTCATGTTCTATGGTTGTCAGAAACTAAATCCCTTCTTGTCTAATCAGGGGAGTTAATCCTTCCTTGAACATTCGAGAAAGTTTCTAGCGAACTCTGAGCTTAGCTGGCAAACCCAAAAATTAAGTCTAGTATCGACAGTAGTAGACCTAGTTAACGTCTGGCCTAGGCCTTTACTGCTGTAGGTACTATTCCAATGCGCAGAGCCTATTGGGAAAATAGGAGCTACACTACACTTCAGGGGTCCAGGACCTCGGTTGGAGCACAGCAGCTCTTTAGAAGGGGAAGTCCATAGGAGTCCAGGAGTAAGGCAGGGCTCAGGGAGGCAAGCCACCCCTGAGCCCAAGCAGCAACAGCCCCTGGCAGATTCAAGTGGGAACAAGAACATTTGAGAAGAGGTCACAGCCTCTTTTTATACAAGAAATTCCTTTGTCTACAAGGTGCTGGGTGGGGGAGAAACCAGTCGCAGCTGGTTTTGGGAGTATCTTGTTTTCCCCAACCACCCCTTTCATTCATCAGGCAGGCTCGGTCATCAGACGCACCCCAGGGGGGTGGAGCCAGCATTGTGGGGGAAAGCCCAGCCCCATACAGGATACAGGCACAGCTCCTCCCTCACATCAGCATGCTAATCTCTCCATTCACCACCGGGGCAGGCCCACACAGACTCTTGGAGCCAGGCTCCCCAGCCGGCTTCAGCCAATCACGCGCCAGCACACCTACTGCACACACACACCCATGTCTAGAAGTGGCACTTCCCTTCTAGACACACGCACGCGGCATACATCATCGTGCAGCATTTAAACACACGAGTCCACACATACCAGACTCGAGCCTGTACCCCCCACGCATCTGGAACTACCAGGGCTACAGACATTCCCCATGCATTCCTATGGGAGGCAGGCCTCTCTCATCTACACGCATTCAGAGTGGGAATAACCATCCCCAGGTCACATATACAAGCAAAAACTTCAGGGGTGGACCTGCCAGAAGGGCCCAGTCCAACAAATTGTTCTAAGAGGTTTGTGTTTTTTTCACTCTACTAGGTGCACTTTAGGAGCACTTCACAGGAGGTCTAGAAGAGCACTTGCACTGACCTAAGTAAAATAGTGAATATGTTAATTGTATCACTGAGTGGCATACTTCACTATTCTAACGTCTAGCGTCTTTGTTTTAAGATGCGTGTCACTGTGTCGCCGACGTTCGTCGGGATGATATCAGTGTCAGAAGTCAATCAAGCTGTGTGTCTGTGGGGCATCTCGAACTCCACACAAACAAATGTGATCTCTGTGAGGAGTGAAGAAAAAAACAAGCTGTCGCCACGCCATGGCGCGCTGTGTTATAAGCGGCTGGGAGTTTAACATGCCACAGTGTCCTGGGAGTAGGGAGGGGCAGGTTAGGGGAGACATTAACAGATTTGGCTGGCTGGGTGCGATCGCAGACTTTGCTGCAGTGCGCTGATGGAAGTATGAAATAAAAATAAAAGGGGAGCCAGGACATACACCTGACTAACACTTCTAAGTATAGGAAATTACCTTATACATTCCCCCTGGCTACCAAATCTGACACATGCCGAGGATTGAGTATACAATTGGCGTATAAAAATTATTTTATTTTCCTCCACGCCCATATCCTTCAGGATACTCAGTTTACTTTGGGAGAGACAGTTGAACGCTGCCGAGACGTCCATAAAGTATAACAAAAGAAGGTACCTGTTGTATGTATTTCACCGCTATTTATTTAACGTGGAGGAGAAACAATGACCATTACGTTCATATGTTCCCAGTATTTGGGGGGCGTGGCTAGCAGGCCAGCATGGAGGACGGAGTTTATTAGAGCTCCGGAGCCGCTGGGAGAGTTAACCATCCTGTGACCGCGCTGAGGGTCTGACTTTGCCTAAAAACGGCCGAATCCTGCAGTACGGACCTCCCGCCTACTCCGCCGAGAATCCTAGAGAGCTGACGGCCGGAGAGTGGGAGATCTGCCGTGGCTGAGTCTGAGGCCTGATCACACGCTGCCGACCGGGGACTCGAGTAACGGAGGTGCCTGAGGAGCGCAGTCGGGAGGGCGACGGTGCGGCGGAGCATCTGCGCACCGAGAACGGACCCCCGCGACAGGGATCCTGTCCCTGCTTGCCCTGAGAGTGCGGGCTGGTGCCCTGCGACCCCGAGCGCCGACGAGAGAGAAGGAGGCTGTGACCGGCCCTGTGCCGGGACTGCGGGCGCCGGAGATCGACTGACCGCACCGGCGGCGGCGCCTGCTGATCGGGGCTCCCCCCGCCTGGCCCATCACCGCCCTGCAGTAAATTGAGGTGAGGAGCCTGGGGGCGAGAGAAGGGAGCCCCTGGGGCCTGGCGTTGTGCGCAGCACCGGGGCCTCGGGTGTGAATGCGGCCCTGATTGAGAGCGCAGACGGGATGAGACGGGCGGGGACCCGCGAGCCCACAACCAGATCCTGCAGTGGTGCCCCGGGGGAGAGATTGTTGGGAGCGGACCTGCAGTGACACGGGCCCTACTTCCACAGAGTGGGTCAGAGACTGGGGGTCGGCGAGACCTGAAGTGGAACCCCCCGGGGTGCCGCCTCTCATACGCCATAGACGGGTCCTCCTGGGTCGCCCCTGCCTCTCCATGACTGGGAACTGGAGCGGAACGGCGGCCACTTGATCCTGCGGTTGACCCTGGACTGCTGGACCCCACTAGTCAGAGAGAAACACCTTCCACTTCATAAAAGCTGATTATAGGGACGAACTGAGTGCCCATCTGACCTGGACCGGATAGGACACGACGCCCCCTACCCCTCTGAGGATACACGGAGACCCCATTGGAAACTGACCCTGGGAGGGGGAGACAAGAGAGGCCGGAGGGGACACTCCCAGAAGGCATAACACACGCCGAGCGGCCGCAACCCAACCTGATCCGTACCCCTTCTGCCACCCGGACACCGGCAGATTACCATGGGGCGTAAAGGCGTAAAGACTGTGGAGGGCAAGGAGGGAGCGGGCTCAGGACCCACCCTGGACATGAACCCGGAGGGCCCTGCACTGATACCATCGACTTCCACCACCCCGGAGAACCTGCAGGGGGACAAGCTAGACCTCATACTTAAAGAGATCAGAGACTCCAGGGCGATGATGGAAACGCAGATGGGCACCCTCACTACCAACCTCTCCTTGCTTAAAGCTGATCACGAGAAATTGGCGGATAGAGTCAAGGATCAGGGCCTGACGATGGCTGAAATTGCACCGACGGTGACGGAACATACGGCCTCCATACATCTGATTCAACGTCAAGTACAGACCCTGATGGACCGCGTGGAGGATGCAGAAGGGCGTAATAGACGCAACAACATCCGCGTTATTGGCCTGCCGGAGAGAAGCGAGGGATCCCGTGCAACGGAGTTCATGGAACAATGGTTCCGGGATAATGTCGCCTCTGAAGGCTTGTCCCCGTTCTTCTGTGTGGAAAGGGCTCACAGGATCCCAACTGGCCAACCGAAGCCGGGACAAACACCACGTCCGCTTATTGTCAAGATCCTAAATTATAGGGATAGAGACATACTGCTAAGCCAGGCCAGAATAAAATCGGTCATACAGTGGGAGAACAAACGCATATCACTGTACCCGGACTACACCACTCATGTGCAGAAACAGCGGTCCTCCTACTATGAAGTAAAGCAGAGACTCCAACGGGCCAAGCTCCGTTATGCCTTGTTATTCCCGGCGCGCCTGAAAGTGATCCATGACCAAAAGTCTCATTTTTTCGAAAGCCCTGCTGATGTGGAGGAATGGATGGAAACGATGGAGATCGAGGACCATCTGGACCAGACACAAAACTCTACGGATATTGGATCCGGCGGAAGCCCGACTCGGGGAGGGACCGGGAAGAATGCCCGACGCACTCACCCGAAACAACGCAAACCTACTGTCCACCAACAGAAACAGGAGCAAAATGATGCAGTGGCGGCAGTGGGCTCCTTCAGGGAGGACCAAGCGAAGATCCCGTCGGATACTGAGGATAGCACAGTCCACTCGGACTCGGACAACAGTATGGTCCTATTCCCGACAGTGACACCCAGAGCTGCGGACGAAATTATGGACAATGCACAAGAGTGACACTTCCTGGGGCTCTGCCCTGAGGCCGGAACACATCATGATATCCTTTTGTATAGACTGGGGGGATGGCGGGGGTGCGGGGAGAAGACACTAGGTTTGTCCTGGATATATTGGGGACCTCTCCCTTGCTGGATAACACTGCAATGACCTGGTTCTGGGGGGGGGAGGGAAGTGACATCTGTTCGAGACTAGTAGGGTGAGATTCGCACACCTCCTGTGCCCCTAGGACACCTGATGGAATCCTACCGACAGCACTCGACGGTGATTGGGGCTCTTTCCCCCCCCCCTCCCCTCCCCTTCCCTGTTCCTCTGCCTTCCCCCCCCCTCCACGAGACGTGGCTGCTTATACTGCACAAATATGACAGTACTCTCCCGGCGGCGCCGTAGAGCTGACGGCTTGACCGGGTATGGCTCAATGGACACGGCACCTGCTTGGTCGACCCCCCGCTAGCGTATGCAACGTTAACTGTTTATCTTTGTTTGAAAGTTTATGGTTTGGCACAGCAGAGTTTAGAGGCTGCGCCTCCACAGTTGAGGTTTGGGGTAGGGAGGGAACTGTCTCCTGGTGGACGTTGAGGAATCACCTGCTTGAACACATGGGAACACTCTTTGCGACACCTACAGATGATTATGGCTGACACTAAGGGAAGGTATAGGCTGGTCACCTGGAATGTGAGGGGACTGGGGGCTGTGCAGAAGAGACACAGGGTACATGCTTTCCTGCTCAGACAACAGACACATATAGCGTTCCTCCAGGAATCACACATGACACACTCTGAGTCCCTCCTACTACGGAAAAAGTGGAGGGGTACTATATTTTCCACAACATACTCCGCCTTTTCCAGGGGAGCCACGATATGGGTGCGTCATGGCACCCCGTTTGTAGAACTGGAAAGGCGCACGGACGACCAGGGACGCTATGTACTGGTGAGGGGTACTTTGGACGGGGAGGTGGTGGTCCTGGGCAGCATCTATGCCCCGAACTTTGACCAAGATAGATTCCTCGCTGCAGTGGGCCGGGCATTGACGGACTGGGTGGATGTCCCCTGGATACTAGGGGGTGATTGGAACATGATCTTAGATGTGGCCCTAGACAGATCACACCCCCCACTTCAGGCGGCAGGAATACATAAACTATCAGACTCTTTCGGGACTTGGCTCCAAGGTTGGCGGTTGGCTGACACCTGGCGCGCACTGCACCCCACACACAGAGAATACTCATGCTACTCCCCCGTCCACGACCTGCATACCCGACTGGATAGATTTGTGTGCTCCAACTCCATCACGACTAGGTGCGTAACGTCAGATTACCTAGCTTAAACATTTTCAGACCACCGACCACTAACACTTGATCTACACTGGGGAAAGGTACCTTCGCCTGTCCCTACATGGAGACTTAATCCCACGCTGCTCGAGGATGGCCCATTTAGGACACACTTAGCTGACACCTTGACTGACTATTTTGCCACAAACTGGGACTCGGCGTCCTCGAACCTAATCGTATGGGATGCAATGAAGGCTGTGATCCGGGGAGCTGCTATAGGCCGGCTAGTGGGAGCCAGACATGAAATCCATGGTAAATTATGCGACGTGGAAGGGCGCTTGCGAGACCTTGAGAATGCAGTGGGACAGAACCCCGACAGGAAAGCTGATCTGCAGCTGTGTAATATTGAGCATGCAGAACTACTGGAAACCTTGAGGGTGATAGATCATGGGACATACCTGAAACGCCAACAGGCGGAGGCGGACAGATCTGGTGCTCTGCTTGCCCGGCTGGTCAGGGATGCCCCAGAGAGTCCTACAGTGGCGGCTATTCGAAACGCAGCAGGCGAACAAGTACATACACAACTAGAAATTAACCAAACATTTAAGACTCACCTAGAGAACCTCTATGCTCCTCCTCCCGTGGAGGCTGGAGACGACATGGCGGACTTCCTGGGAGAGATTCTGCTCCCAAGGCTGGCCCCGGGAATCCAAGCGGCCCTATCGGGGCCTATTACACAACAGGAAATAAAGACAGCAATTCACGCACTTAACCGAAGAAAGACCCCGGGCATGGATGGCCTGCCGGGGGAGTTCTATCAAACATATGCTGAGGTGCTGACCCCCGTGCTGGAGAAAGTATACAACACTGCTTACGAGACCGGCCATCTCCCGGCTACCACCATGCAGGCCCTGGTGATTTCTATCCCGAAACCCGGTAGGGACGCCCTGGAGGTTGGGAACTACAGGCCCCTCTCCATGCTCCCCACGGAATATAAGATCCTTAGCAAGGCTATAGCCATGCGGATCCAACATCACCTCCCTGGCCTGATACATACTGATCAATGTGGCTTTCTCCCAGAGAGAAGTACCTCCCAAAATTCGAGACGCCTCCATGCCCTTATGACAACTACCCCTAATACCTTACCAAACGCTGGCTGTATAGCCCTGGACCTCCGCCAAGCGTTTGATTCCCTGACGTGGAACTTCATGATCGAAGTCCTGCGTCGATTTGGGTTCCCGGAGTCCCTCATAAAATGGATCCGCTTATTATACACGGGACCGACTGCCAGGACACGCACGGGCAGGCACACATCTGACAGCTATGCGGTCCATCGGGGCACCCGACAGGGCTGCCCACTGTCGCCACTGTTGTTTGTCCTGACGCTGGAACCCCTGGCTATTGCACTCCGTAATAGAGCCAGGGAGGAAGGCATACCAGTGGAGGGTACGGACCACATGATCTCTATATATGCAGACGACATCTTAGTGTTCCTCCGGAACCTAGGAGGGGACCATTCCCAACTGGCGTCTGTCTTCAGACGGTTTGAGTCCATATCTGGCTTAGCTATAAATCCGGGAAAGTCTCTGGGGTTCTTTTTTCGGGATGGTCAACAACCCCCCCACATACAGTTCGGCGCCCATGAAATCCAAGTGGCACCGACCACGTTTAAATATCTTGGAATTAATGTATACAGGGACCCGACGGCTCAAATAGACGGTAATATCCGGAAGGCCATTACTGGCCTACGAAGCAGTATAGGCTTCTGGACGTCCCTACCCCTATCGGTAATGGGACGCGTGGCGATCTCAAAGATGGTCCTGCTCCCCCGCATATTGTACTTCTTTGTCAACTTGCCGGTCTTGCTCCCGCGACAAATTTTCACCGCGCTTAATACATTATTGATCACCCTTATATGGGGCTCGGGAAGAAGACGAATCAGCCTTAAAAAACTGCAACTACACACCAGACAGGGAGGCCTTGGCGTACCAGACCTGCAAAGTTATTACTATGCCAGTCAGCTCCAATGGTTGACCCGGTGGGTGGCGGGCAGAGATCTCCATGAGATCGCTTATACGGCGGATAGGTTGGCACGGGGAGAATTACACTCCCTCCTACTGCCCACTGCTAAGATCCCCAGAGACTGCCACCCTCTTCTGCATGTAGCCCTGACCTGCTGGAGGAAAGCTTTGTCATACACGGCTGGGACAACCCCATATGCAGACAACATACCCCTACTGGGACTCCCGACACCGCAGGGGACCCTGACAGCACGCAGACTGCGTCCCTGGACGGAGGCCGGGGTAGACAGAGTGGGAGACCTGTTTGGAGATGAAACCATGCTGGATCACGCTTCATTTGTGCGGACTACGGGGGCGACTCCGCGATTATACATGGTACATGCCTCAGTGACGCACTTTGTGCGACGAGTTTGGGCCCCACAACGCACGAAACCAGAACAACACGAATTAGTGCACCTCCTACATTACATGGGCAGGGGAGGACACCTGGTGAAATGGCTGTATGTCGGAATCAGAGAACATGTGACGTCACCGATCACCACACTTAGCGAGATATGGACTGGAGACACCGGGGAAAACATAACGGATGGGGAGTGGAACTTAATTTTGGGGCATCATAGAAGAGTGTCTAGGAATGTTAAGTTTCAGTTCATACAGGCCATGGTTCTCCATAGAGCATATCTTACACCCCAGAGGCTTCATAGGATGTTCCCTACCGCCACACATTGTTGCCCGAGATGTCAACAGGAAGAGGCACATATCCTTCACATGCTCTGGACATGCCCGAAACTACACACTTACTGGGGGACGATTAAACACATGCTACACTCCGTCACTACACTTCAGATCCCTGAGGGAGCATTACCCTGCCTGATAGGGAACAGAAAAAGACCCAAAACACGCAAAGCACAACTGAAATTCACAGATCTGGCACTCGTATTGGCAATCAGGGCGCTCACTATGCGATGGAAGTCGCCCAGAGCCCCGAAAGTAGACATGTGGCGGACTGATTTGCTGAAATGGGGAAAAGCCGAATCGGCGGCGCTGAGGGAGGAGGAGAGCAAGGGCCTTCGCAAATACCCTATCGCGCAGGACTGGGACACAATGCTGATTGAGCTGGAAGAGGTAGACCTAGATATCCCAGAGGACCAGGTGGAGTGAACATTCACATTTAGTAAAGGGAGGCTGGGTCTCAAGAACGTCGACACCATCCACATGGGTCTGACCGGGCCAAGCACACCTACCTATTTCCGGATACCTTGAGACACGCTGGATTGTCATGTAGAGTGTACTAGAGGAGACGACCAGGAGACGGGAGGTGGGAGGGGGGGTGAAAAGGGTAGTTGGGGTTTAAGGGTTTTGTGAGTCAAGATACTGATGTTTAAAGAATACAAATGAGGTAAATCCGAATTTGATTAACGAAAATAGCTCATCCTGCCATAAATATGCTAGATACAGTACCATTGATGAAAATGGAAAAGACTGATGTATATAGACGCATATGGTAATGTACAGTAATGTATGACACCTTGTGACAGTCGTGAATAAAGAGTTTTAAAAAAAAATATATGTTCCCAGTATTTGATTTACATTTTTTAACGGGATTTTCATCAGGGCGTTGAGGCACAGTGTAACCTGAAGTCTTAATTATCCAACGCTTATGACCGGTGGCATACAATTGAAGAGTGACGACTTTGTGCCGGTCGAATATTGATACAAGCAAATTATTTCCTGCGTCCTCCTTTGATTTTATATGTCCTGTTTAAGACAGCTTAAAGCTACTTTCATCGTCCTTGAAGCAACACTACTAACTTCAGGTTACACCGTGCCCCAACGCCCTGATGAAAATCCTGTGATTCATCGCAGGGATTAGAAACGCGTCGGCCTTTTCCAGTGTACCCGCCACATAAGGAATTTATTAATTCCCATGCTCCATTATAAGGGTGTACAATTTACTATACATCCCGTAGGAGTTAAGAGATATTTCCCATGTGGCTCTAGTTTCTCCACTAAAAATCGCCTATTGAATGGCTAAAGGGGATCTTTCAATGATTAAGTATGCTGATGTAATTTTGTATACATTATCTAATTTTTTTAGCTTTTTTATATTTTCGTATTGTGTTATTTATGTTTTCACATGGTTGATGTATCCAATAATCTTGTATGTGAATTGTATCGCTTCTCAGGCATGAAATGAATGTCCACTATAAAATATGTATCATGAAAAAAATGTAAATCAAATACTGGGATCATATGAACGTAATGGCCATTGTTTCTCCTCCGCATTAAATAAACAGCGGTGAAATACGTACACCAGGTACCTTCCTTTTTTATAGATTAATGAAATTTCGTCTATACCTTGTGTGCGAAGGACAGGACGAAACACCCCCCTCCCCGATTGAATACACAGAGAGGTCCATAAAGGCCATACAAATATTTCCTACCTTAGCTTGAGTGTATTTAGGTGAAATCAAATGCAAATGTAATCACTATCCAAAGTCCCCATCCCTTTTTTGAATCCATATTGGGATGGTATGAGTATGTTTTTATCATTAACCCAGTCCTCTAGTTTGTTTAATAACAGACGGCCCATTAATTTGACCGTGCCTTCCAAAAGTGAGATTGTCCTGCAATTTTTTGGGAGGGATTTGTCCCCTTTCTTGTATATTGGGCCAATGACTGTCTTTTTCCATGAGACTGGGGGACCCCCTGCTGTGACTGTATTAAAAAAGTTGGTTAAAAATGGAATCCAGAGGTCCGGGTTTTCGAAAAAGAAATCAATTGGTCCCCCATCTGGGCCTGGAGCTTTGGAGCTGCTACATTGCAGCAGGCCACATTTTACATCGGTCAGAGAAAATAATGGGGGTGTACTGATCCTTAGTAAAGACATCACCGGCTAAAATTTCCCTCCAGAGATTGTGGCAAATATACTGGAGTAATAATGCACTCAAGCATCATCTCCCACATGGACGCCTAGAGTTGGCCCTGTATCTTGGTTTACAAATGGTGTATTAATTATATCCCAGAAATCTTTTGAATTTTTTTGAGGATACCGCATTTTGCACTTTATCCTAAGCATCCTCCTTCAAAGTTTTAAGTCTACACCCACCTCCTACATTCCTTATATTGGGAGAGGAAGTGGATAACCAGTGCCCTGTCTCTTTTCCTTTAGTGCAGTGTTTAGATTATTGAGTGCAATGGTGCAGCTAGCGTCAAACCAATGGGGAGCCAAGGTTTGCTGCTTAATCTGTCTCTTCCGTAATTGCTTTCCACTACACTCTGTACTATAACAAATGCCTGGACTATATCTGATGGATTGCTATCGGGATCTAAGCAGGTCCTTAATTCCTGATGCGAGTGCCCAACTATTTTAGGCACTAGTACGGTTTTATTTATCTTGGCCCATTTAGGGACTATACCATTCCTTCTCGCTATGGTTGGGGCCGGGATTATCCTCACAGGTGGGTTAAAACAACCTTTCCAAAATATTTGATAGGTGATCGCAACATAGTCACTAAAATCTGTAACAAAGGTTTCCATATATAATTCTTTTTTTAAGGGTAACGCGACCAGCAGGTAATCAATGGTGCCATCATGTATTGTATCTCCAAAGGTCTTTACTAAGGTACCTGTTACATCATCAATGGGGTTAAGCATTACCAGGTTTCTTGTGAGCAAAAGCCTATTTCGTTCATTGCCATACGTGCTGTGAAATCAGTTATACCACATAGGGGGGTTCGGAACCTGCTACAGCTATGTGCATTAAAATCACCCAGCCAGACTACATTCAGGGGTTTATGATGAAACTGTATAGCCTTATCAATTGCGCACTCTAGTGACTCAATTACCTGGGACATGCTGCCCTCAAAGGTGTTATAATAGAAGTTGATGAGCAACATGTCCTCCGCACCCAGCCCATTACAGACTATAAAATGATAATATAGGGACTCCACATCGGTTCTCAAACATTTAACATGTAGTGTGTTTCAAATTAGTCAGTAATCCCCTCCTGCTCGCCCTGCTCTTGAAGGTGTTGCTGGTGTTTGAATCAAGCGAACCCCATTGATGTGAAAAGTCGCAAGTTCCCAGGTTTCTTGCAGGCATACTAGGCCATATTGTTGGATGATCCTTAACGAATCTTCGTTATCCCGTTTGGCTCTCAAGCCAGCAATGTTCCAACTTATGGATTTAATCAGATCACTTTTTTGGGTTAGTGGTGAGCGAGCTGGGTACGGTCAACCTCCTGCTGTGGATCACTATGCTGGATTAGCTGGGCCGACCTACAAACCACCTGTCAATCACAAGTATCAAGCCCTTTCAAAGCAGCAAATGTATTAGTTAATGGAATGGCTGCTAAGTGGTTAGGTCTATGTGGAACAGCTTGATGTAGAGAAGCAGGTTTACTATCAAGCCCTAAGCTATAGGACTTAAAGCCCTGTGATCTAGAAAATAATCTTAACGGTGGAGTGTAAATTTGAGTGGATGCCATTGGGCCATTAGGAAGTATACCCAGTAGATACTTCACAAGGCATGGATTGTTACAATTAAGTATTTTGTATTTGTATTAGAAAGCACAACATTCATCCCAAGGGACATCACGCGCTACGATAAAGGAAAAACTGTTTAGAGTGGGAAGTGGTACATGCTAAGTACATAAGATTAGGAGCCCGAAATCCAAAGGTGTCCCTACTTGAGTTTCTGAATACAATACAGTCCCACCCCCTATTGATTTAGGGGAGTTGCCCATTGTTGGAAATGGCCCTTTTTGCAGGGTTATTCCCAAACTTTTTGCTTTTTCCTCCTATCTTTCCCTGACCTGTTTGTGTTTGTTTTAGGACTCTGGGTACTTTACCAGTGCTAAAGTGCATATGCTCTCTGTGTAAATTGTGTTAGGGATTAGTGTTCCATGATTGGATATTTGATTTACATGTTAGTCCCTAGTGAAGTGCACTGAGTGTGCCAGGGCCTGTAAATCAAAGCCTACTAGTGGGCCTGCGGCACGGATTGTTCCACCCACACGAGTAGCCTTAAAAAGGTAACTCAGACCTGCCATTTCAGAGTCTGCGCGCATTTGGTAACTGACATGTCGACTTGGCCAGTGCAGACACTTGCCAGGTCCTAAACCTTCCCTTTTCTACAGGTCAGTCACCCCTAAGGTTGGCCCAAGGTTGGCCCAAGGTACCCCTGTGGGCAGGGTGCAGTGTATGTGTGAGTAGGACATGCTGGGGTGTGTGTGTGGCATGTCCTGATTGTGAATAACAGCCAATTTTGTTTTTAACCATTGCAAGGCTATCTGTTCTCATAGGCCAGAATGGGCAGTTTTATTATAACATCTTCTAATCCTAAACTGACTCAGGGAACAAGGTAGAAATTCGAATTTAGTATGCCTGAACTCAGAATGTTAAAATAAATCTTTTAGTGAAGGTGATTTTTACTTTCTGGGTTTGAAAATACCACCTTTAGAAAGGAAGTATTTTCTTGCTCAGTCATCCCATGTGCCTCTGCTGGAATGTGGTTTGCCTGTCTGGGTTTCGGATGATAGAAGGCTGTGGAGCAGGAGTGCTGCAGATAGTCTAGGTAGGGTTAGGAAAGGGCTGAACAGACCTGGGCTGCAATGGGGAAAGAGGGAGGAGATTGCCTTGCACCTCAAAGGGCATGGTCTGCCTCTGACAATGCTGTCTCCACCTCCTGCCAGGAATTCCCACCAGAGAAGGCAGTACTGGTTCTGGGTGGGCACAGACACCCTCTACCTAGAGTATCAAAGGATTTTTGGATACAAATACTGGGGCCCAGATCCCTGAACTTTAGAACTCTTTTGGCTCAAGAAGCTTGCCATGAAGAAGAGCTGGAGACGCTGTGAGGAGGGACTACCACTTTGCTGTGTGCTTTGCTGTGTTGGCCTACAGTGGCTGCTTCTGTCTTGGCCAGTGAAAGGACTGGACTGAACTTTCTGCAATCTACTTTGTGAGTTTCTCCAAGGGCTTGAGGTAGAGCTTGCCCCCTGTTCAAGAAGTCTCAGGAACCGCCACCAAGTGTATGAGTTTGGGGATACTGCGGGTAAAATGCTTGCGTGGCTGGAGTGGCGGGATCAAGGATCTAGATGGGTGCTCTCCATTCTTAAGCCAGACGGTTCCACGGTCGTGGACCCTCAGGACATTGCGGAGGCCTTTGCCGATCACTTAGAGCGCGTATACACCACTGGTCCCGGTTATACGTCAGAGGAGTCTAGGCAACTCCTGGCCGAGATGCGTCTCCCGGTCAGATCAGACGAGGACCGAGCCGCCCTGGACGCTGACATCACGGTGGAAGAGCTCACCACGGCACTCTTCGCAGTAAATTCTGGCACAGCGATGGGCCCGGATGGAGTCCCCAGGGCATGGCCATGGAAATCGTACCACATCTATGAAATATGTTTATAGAAAGCAGCGACGAGGGAATACGCCCTATGGCTCAACGGCTGGCCTCCATCGTGGTAATCCTCAAGCCGACTAAACCACCCACGGATTGCGGTTCATATCGGCCTATATCCCTGATCAGTGCGGAGGCAAAGGTCCTAGCTAAACTACTGGCTAACAGTCTTCTTTTAGTGCTCCCCTCCTTAATACACGACGATCAGTCCGGTTTCCTTCCGAGTCGTAATACGGCATTGAATCTGCGTAGGGTTAATAATGTCATGAGTCGCCAATACATTATCCAACAAGACGTGGCCATCCTATCCCTTGACGCTACGATGGCGTTTGACTCGATTGAATGGCCATATCTCTTCGAGGTTCTGGCCCGTTTTGGCTTCGGCCCCCAATTTATTAGCTGGGTGAGACTCTTATATAAGGACCTCTTCGCCCAAGTCCGAGTCAACGATCACACATCTCGACGGTTTCGCCTCCACAGAGGAACCAGACAAGGTTGCCCCCTGTCCCCGCTGCTCTTCGCCCTCACCCTCGAGCCCCTTGCCCACTGGGTCCGCACGGATGTCTCCATCAGGGGTCTCCAGTGGAACGACGATGTTACGGACAAAATCTCCCTATATGCAGATGACATCCTGATTTATATATCTTCCCCTCAGTCCTCCATTAGTAGTTTGTTCCATGTCCTCACCAACTTTGGAAAATACTCGGGCTATTCGATCAATTGGACTAAATCCACGCTCTATATGTTGCATGGCCCCCCTCCTCGACTGCCCCGAGGATTATTTATCGCGATGTCCACGGACGGTTTCAAGTACCTCGGTATTTATGTCACACCTGACATGAAGATCTTTCATGACCATAATTTGCTGGGCCCCCTGCGCAGGCTCCACAGCAACGTCGCCCATTGGCGCTCTCTCCCGCTCTCCCTTCCAGGCAGGGCGGCGCTTTTCAAAATGCTGGCACTCCTGCGCTTCCTATATGTCCTGCAGAATTGTCCCTTCTTGCTCCCAGACTCCTATTTCCAAATGGTGGAGAGCGAGCTCCGTCTCTTGCTGTGGGATTGAAGGGCCGCTCGGGGCCCTCTACAGTAGACCCACTAAACGTAGGTATGTCGGTCCCATAGCTCACACGGTTGCACTGTGGCACAAGGCCAAGAAGTGTTTGGGATGGGCAGACACGCTCACTAAAGCTACCCCCCTCTGGTCGACGCAACGCCTAGGCTCCCTCTGTTTCTTCCAGGGATTCGACAAATGGGACGTGATAGGGATTTTGGAGGTGGGAGACCTTGTTCAGAAGGGTACCATCTTGTCTTTTAGTGCTCTCCAATCTAAGTATTCCCTTGCATCCACTGAATTTTTCGATATCTACAAATTACACACGGAATCCGGACCGCCATTCCTGACCTCTCCTCCATTCCTGTTGTCTCCCCCTTAGAAGACAGATTGCTGTCTGAACCCCTCCCTGAGAAGGCCATCTCCTACACCTATCGGAAACTATGTAATAATCTTCCCAACTCCTTCCAGTCATTGCGGACCAAATGGGAGGCGGACTTGGGCCCACTAGATGAGGAAGACTGGCGTTCGGCCCTCATGTCCCCTAGACAAACGGCTATCTGCCACAGGTCCAAGACAAACGGCTATCTGCCACAGGTTCCGATTGATACAACTGAAGATTTTGCATAGGGCATACATGTCCGCCCCTACCCTGGCAAAACTTGGACGACGCCCTGACCCGTTGTGCCTGCGGGCTGTGGTCTACCTGGTACCTTCTTTCATATATAGTGGGACTGCCCGAGGGTGCAGCGGTTTTGGAGTAGCATAGTCAGGAAAATGAGTGATTCCTTGGGTAAACCACTCTCATCATTGCCTAGGCCTTGTGTCCTCGATATCTGGGGAGCCAACGACCTTAACAATCAGGAACTGCAATGGGCAGCACTAAGTTTTCTGTTGGCTAAACGCTCCATTGCAATGAAGTGGGGCTCCCAGGACAGGCCGCTGGTGGTGGGTTGGGTGGCCGAGATGGACAGGTGCATGATAGCAGAAAAGACTGTGTATAAGGTTTGTGGTTGCCCTAAGGTCTGGGACAAGAAGTGGGGTCACTGGAATGCCTATAGGGGTGAACTCTGTGACTCTCCTACAGCTGAATTAGCCATGTCACGTAATGGACCCGTAGGATGACTCCTACGCTAATTTGTAATACGTCTGACTTAAGTAATATTTCCTATATACTGCACTAACTGTGACTCTTCTTTGACTCTGCTTTTCTTTTCCGTCATATGTTCATGTAATGAATCTTTTTTTTGTTTTGGAAAAATAAGAAAACACTAAACAGTCAATTCGATTTTATTACGATCACATACCTGATCATGGCACTGTATCCTGATATTCAATAGCCGCCGAGCCCCCGGGATGTCGGCACGAAGGCCGTGTACGATTTTATTTTTTCTAACAACTGTCATATGCTGCCGGCCTCAGGGTTGTAGGCAACAACCAGCTGTGTATGCTATACCTACTGAAATAAAAAAAATAAAAAAAAGAAAGTCTCAGGAACAACAAAGACTTCAAGCTCTTCTGCCCTCAGCACTGGGGACTGTGTGTTTTGTGTTGCAACGGAAGAAAAGCAACCAGACGACGTCTAAGACGCCGCTGCCGACTCTGTGTCCCGAAGGCAACGCGACCCTGGTGTCGCCATCGAGCCGCTGGTCCCACAGCGACCTGTGGGCACCGCTCTCCGCGATGCCTGGGTGTCTCAGAAGGCACTGCCGCAACGCAACCCTGGTCTCACCACGATGCCTGTTGAGGCCGGTACCAAGCCGCTGCTCACACCGCGACCTGTGGGCACCGCACCTCCTTGCTTCACGATGACGCCTTGGTGTCCTCAGTGACGCCACTCCACGCCGAAATAGATGCCACTTGTGAGAAGTTGGCCTGATATATGATGTTTCCAATTCTGGAACCACCTTGTATCAGTCCAAACAATCCCTTATGGTGTCTGGTTGTAAGTCAACCTTATAGACAAGCTATCTTAATGGTAGCATAGACTAAGCAGCCTTAAAGGCTAAACTCAAGAGGTCGTGTTAAGCGAGCTGTTTTACCAATCACAGTCCTGTAATATCAAATGAAAGGACTCCACACAAGTATATATTATAAAAAATATATGTATTTATAACTTAAAATAATCCCCAGTATTCTTTATGAACAAAGGGGCACAAGCGTTAAATCAAAAGCACAGTATAACATACAAAGTTGCACAATTTTGGATGAGGGCGAGGGGCCACTCAAACCATATACTAAAAAAATGGTATAAGAGATACCAATCGATCAGTGGTTAGGCCTAGGGCCTAGGGAATCGCTGGGAGCAGTCGGGACAAGCAATGCTGAAGTCGGGAAAAGCCCGCGGGATTCGGAGCACAAGCATGTACCAATGTTAAGTCAATGGTGCGTAAAAGTTACACAAATAGAATTTAAGACACTTCCGCTGAACCTAGAAGGACAAAACTTTAGACACAGACCCTAGAGGTGTGTACCAGTGTGGGAACACCGGCGTTGCAATGTTACCTCACCCACAGGAAGCGGGTGCACAGGGTCGAAGTAGTGTCGGGTTTCGTCACGCAGGCTCTTGGTGCTTAAAGCTGAAGATGCTGCAGGCGATGGGAAGGAGAAGTGTCCGGTGGGATCCAAGGGTGGACCAAAGTCGAAAAGTACCTGAAAGCAGAGGGGACAGAGTCTGGGTCACTCAGCAGTGACCAGGGTGGAACCAGGACGGAACCAGGCAATGTCGGGCGCAATCAGGTGGTTGTCGAGGAGCTTCTCTCCGCTGTCACGTGGGCTCTGGGGCATCTACGACGTCCAGGAGCGGGTCACGATCTGTCCCACGCAGGCTCTCGCCGTCGGCGCTGTCGGCTTCAAGATTGGAGCAAACAACACTTGGCAAAAGCAATCCACGCTGTACTGGAAGATTGCTTCTCACTCGGTCCAGGAGGGTCAGAGTGGGTACTCCTTTTTAGGGGAGCAGGTGCAAATCTGGAGCAACCAGATTCACAAGTCGTATTTCGGTTTTCGCCGGCACAGGGGCCACTAGCCAGCTGGCAAGTGACCGGGCCAACGCGTTGAGCCAAAAGAAGCAGAAGGGCCCCACGCAGCACTCGTCGAGTGTAGAGGGGTGAACTTCGGTGCAAGAGTGGCTCAGGGTTGGGGCTTCTCAAACCCCGTTGTACAGCTTCGAGGGTCACTCGTGGGCTGCACGGTCAGCGTCTCGTGGTCTTTTCAAGATGGCGTGCCCCACGCTTCCGGTCGCCTCCACGGGTCTCAGCTCTGCAGGGACTGTGGATCGGACTGTTGGAAGGCAGGCAAGCTTGATCTCGTCGATCTCTGTCGCTCGAGTTCCGGCGGGAACTGCAACAAAGCAGACGTCGATGGCTGGATGGTGCCTGTTTGCACAGGGTGGTCACTCCTTGACCACAAGGGAGATTATTCAGTCTTCTACGTCGAGTAGGATGTGGAAGGGTCCAGAGTTTCGTTTCTTATGTTTCGTCAGGATAATCTGAAGTGCACTGGCACTGCTCCCACTCTTATTCGAATCTAGGGGGCTGGATTACCTGCTAGGTCCCCTCCTATGGGTGGGACCCAGGAAGTGGGTGGATACACCCCCTTCCTTTGATCCTGGCCGCGCTGGGACGGGGGCTGGAGTGCCCCGGAACCGGTTTGGCCGGATTATGCAAGGGGCAGCCTTGTGCGCCCCCAGCACTGTCTGGTTTCTTTCAAACCTCCCTGCTACAATCCACTATCTCCTGTCTGGGGTGGTGTGACACCTCCCTGCGACAGGAAACCCTTTGTCCAGGCCCCCTTGGCTGAGTTTCGGTCAGCTGCAGGGGGTCAGACCTGTGTCTGTGGCAGAAGCATCCATTTTGTGGATCTGAGGCTCTTTTAAAATTAACCGCATTTCAGCAAAGTAACATGTCTTCTCCCTCTACAGGGGTGGAATGCTATCTCCGTCGCCAGGACTGGCGAGGGGATAGTATTCCAAATCGTATGACACCTTGCACGACATGTTTTGATAAAGCCAAACCAAAGTTGCTATATAACCGCGAGGATTATAATGCACTTAATAGTATATGGTATGGCATTATCCTGAAACAGCTTAGGGAGTTGTTCCCGACAGCTGCAGACAGGCTCAGCTCATGCTAGAGCTCCATCTCACATTAAACCACGCACTCTGCCTTCAGGATTGATAAGGCCTTCCATAGGAGTGGCTCACAGGTTTATATGTGTCCAGATATAGGTTTAGATTTAGGTATACTATATCTAAGCAAGGGGTGATTACACCACCTTACCCCAGCTGAGTGATCAGCCAGTTGTGTCAATTTAAGAACCAGCCAGGGGTGGCAAAAGTTATGCTGCAGCTCCTGGTAGGCCTTGGTGGCACCTATGCCCTGGGCACCTGTAGTGCATGGTACAGGGGCTGACAAGGAGTCCATTTCCAATTGTGGTATGTACCTAGGGTACATGGAATCCATTTTAGAGAGAGAGCAGATGGCCTGGGGCCCTGATTGGCAGGGAACCAGGTCAACTAAGTCGAAAACCAGCTAAACACAAGGCAATAAATCTGGGTAACCATAGTCAGGTAGCCACCTTCCTACACCACTGCTTGCACTGTGGTTAGAGGGCACCTCTCGTGAAGTTACACGTCGCACCGCCCACATCCTGCACCACAGCAATGACCTACCAACGACGGCGCAATGGACTCCAGTTCATCACCCGACGACAGCGCTGCAGCAACCACGACGACGCTGCTTGCACCGTGACTGCCAGCACCGTGACGAGCACCACCTTCATCTCGCACCGCGACCCTGGTCTCACTGACGACACCATCCGACGCCACCACCGAGCCACTACTCGCACCGCTGCACTTCGCACCGCAGCACACGCCGCCTGCCGACAGTAGCGCTCCTGACTCCATCAGAGAGGAGATCGACCTGCAACATGTGTGACTTTGAGGGCCCCGACGACTCCTGCACCGACCTCCGGAACAGACGCCTGTGGACGCCGTGTTTTCGAAAGCTCAACAAGAGGTCGCAGACTCCCTGCATTTCTAAAAGGTACTGTTTGCGGGTCTTCCCGACACCGTAGTTGGCCCACGATGCCACGGGTCAGCCAGAACTGTTTGAATTTGTTTGCTCACGACGTCTTGATAGCCCCGGACGGAACTATCGACAACAAGGAACTATTTTTAAAGCATATTTTGATAAGTGAAGATTTTTAAAGCACTGTATTGTGGATTTTTTATCATTTTTGGTCTTGTCTTAAGTATATAAAAATATTGGATATTTTTCTAAACTGGTGTTGTGTCCTTGTGTTGTGCTTACACTGTATTACTGTTGGTTATGTGCAAATGCATTACACACTGGCTCTAAGATAAGCCTGACTGCTCCTGCCAAGCTACCAAGGGGGTGATCAGGGGTTATTTTAGGAGTGTAACTCCATTCTCCTGACTAGAGTGGTGGTTTCTGCCGGGCTTTGGCACATGCCCTAGCCTGTCAAAAATCACATTTCTAACACCCACCCAGTGAACTCACCTGGCCATAATAGTATGGTTGGCTAAGTTAGAACATTCATAAACATCAACATACCTCAGCAGCCAGTGTAACATTGAATTCAACAGTTGGTGTGTGGACTCTGACTGAGCATATTCCAACGGCAGAATAATCACATACGGGCAGGCAGCCGGTGGGAGGTTTAAGTTAGGTCCATTCGAGAACGAATAGCCTTTACGACCCCCACCTGATAAATGCTGCCTAGATCTGGGTATGGCTATAACGTTGGGTACATGTATGGACCATTAGGACTGCGGTTCAGGATTAATAAGTTGTATGCTCGGATTATTAGAAATGGTACCCTCATGACCTTTAGACCAATACTCTACATCTTGGGCTACCAAATTAGTGGTAATTATTAGAGGCAGCGGCGGTAACCACAGTTACATGTGGATAGAGCTAGGCCTTCCGCTCGTGTGGGAGTCCCTGTCCTCCTGAGTTTGGAGTGATGTGATAAAACACTCTGACCTTACAGAGGGTTGGGAGTGGCATCAGCAAAATCTTGGGATTTGTTATTCAAAGAAGCCGATGAAACCGCTTAGGTTTTAGAGGGCACTATAGGTATATTACACCCCTGCCTGCTAAGTAGGGCTAAACTAGCTTCAATACAATTCAAACTATCCACTAAGGGTTGCAGAAGACCACAAAAGTTATAACAGACCCGGACCCTGCATCAGACGAAATCATTAATGGGAGTCCTTTCACGGTACCAGTGTTTGCTTTAGTGAGTCTATGGGACCTACCGCCTGCACTCTTCTTTTTCACTGGCGACTCATCTGGCGAGTCCCGATTACCGGTACTGCTTGCTGAAGGTTGAAAGTCCAATGCCACTTCACCAGGTAGAGACAAGATGTTAGCAGCTCCTCTACTCGAGATGATCCGTAACTGAAGGGACTTGCTCACCTCTCCTCCGGACAGTTTTCTTTCAGCCCTTTCGATTTCCTTAGATATAACGTCCACAGCTCTCAGAAGGAAAGAGTCTAGAGTGTTAGCAACCTAGCGCAGGGCATTAATGCTTCAACTGGCTAGCATCAACAACAAACATTTGCAAAGCCAATAGGTTTTCAGTGGCAGCCAAAAGGTGAGACTATGGGCTATGCCAAGGCTTGTTTATAGTGGAGTCAGAATGGTGCATCTGTGAAGTCTTGGTGCAGGCAACAAATGATACGGCAGAGGGAGACACAATTAAATGTGCTCAATCAAACCTTTTTCAAACAGATGGGGCGCCTTGAGATAACTCCATCATATTGTACTGCAGCACAGTATCCCAGAAGCTTACCATTTTGTATTCATTCTTCAGACAAAACAAAAATAAAACACATTTCCGCACATGGGTTCCAAAACACACACAAAGTATGTGATATTGGGCTGACCTTTACAGCCGACACAGTTATCTCCCTTCAGAGATGCCGTTAAAAAGGCCTCTGACCTGGTCGCGGACATCTCCCCGGAGGAGTGGGACTGCTTGTGGAGGGACATCGCTGAGGTCTACCGCAGTACACCTCCACGCGAATCAGCATACAAACTAATGACACAATGGTACTGTACCCCCCCCCTCGCCTCCATCTGATGTTTCTGAACTCTCCTTTGCTTTGCTGGAGGTGCCAGAGTGATAGAGGGGACTTTCTGCACATCTGGTGGTCTTGACATGGCCTCGCGTTGTTTTGGAAGGAGGTCCTCAGTCACATTAAAGAGGTGGTTGGTTTCCCGGTTCCCTCTACCCAGTCATTAACGATTTTGGGCCTTAAACCCGGCACACTGAAAGCCATGACTACCGCAGAATGGCATCTGATCCTTCACCTGCTGGGAGCGGCGAGACAGTCCATTGCCTCCTGTTGGAAAAGACCCTATCCTCCTCCAATTACAGTTTGGTTCCTTCAGTTGTGGGATGTCCTGGCCTTAGAAATACTCATGGCTTAATCACACAGACACACGATTCGAGCGCATTTGACAGCCACTTATACGCCACTTCACCAAGACTAAGCACTCGGCCTGATGCGCCTCAGGCTGCGTGCCCTGCAGCTGGTTGAAGACTCCCTGGAGCCCTTCTCTCTGGGCCGGAAACCAGAATCCCCAGAATGGCCCACTTGAACTAGTGGGCAGGTCTTCTTGCCCCTGAGAACCCTGGCCCCCACACGAGGCCTCGACTCCCCACAGCACATCCAGCTTCGACTCCCTCCCTCAGGGAGGGAAGCTCCCTTTGCTGACTTATCCCCTCTCTCCCTGTCTTTTCATCTCTTCCGATTTCTTTTTCTTGTGTGTTTTTGTTCTTATTAAATATGGCAGAGGTTGTTTAGTATTGTCGCAGAGCGAGGCATTTCCTCTTCATGAGGTGAAGGTTTCATAGTTGCTTGGCTCAGCCTACTAAGACCCTACTGTATCCCCAGCTGTGGTCCTATGCCATTCTTCCAATGGAAGATCGGACTCTGGACTGGCTTTTGTACTCCTGTTCCTCCCATCTGCTTCTCCTTGGCCCAGGACCTTCGGCCCCGTCGCTTGTGATTTGGGAGGGCCTTCTATCGTGCTGGTTTGCCATATTTTGTGGGGAGGGGGTTGCCCTGATGGGTCGATTTTGCACTGATGTCTCAATGTACAAGCTTAGCCTATGATGCCTTTTCACCGTTGTTCTTACTGCGACATGTGCCTTCTATTTGCTTGTTTTCAATAAACCGTCATTAAACAAAAAAAGGCCTTTACCCTTGAACAATAACCTACTGCGACCACCACCACCACCACCAGACTGTTTAGGAGAGCTACGCTCAGATATGCCTCCCTTATTAAAAGTATGAGCGCCTCCTGAGGTATTATAGTTATTGGAGTCCACTGAAGAGGAAATACTAAATTAGGTGACAAAAGTGTGGTATTACAGGGCAGCTCAGTGGCTGGTGATAATCCTGGGAGGACTTCCGAATCGGTGTGGGTATTTCGAACAGAATCGGTGTGGGTATTTCGAACAGAATCAGTGTGGGTATTTCGCACAGAATCGGTGTGGGTATTTCGCACATATTTGCCATCATTACCCGCTCACTCCGACAAAGTGTTCCGTATATAGTGGAACACTCTGTCTGCCAGCAAAAAGGAGGGGTGGCGGGAGGCACATATCCTGATTACCTTGAAGTGGAGCAGGAGGGTAGAGTGACCTTAGCAACAGATTCCGAAGTAGACTTGTGCAGGAGAGAGCCAGAAAGATAAGGGGAATCTCCTAAACTTTAAGGGGTAGGGGGAAAAGATTTAGACACTGACCTTCTGTTTCTCCTGAGGCTTACCCCACACTCCCCAAAGCAGCATAGAAGGACTCTGCATACTCCAGCAGAACAGCAAGGGGCTGGTCACCCTTATTGAGAGGCCACATAGCAACAACCAAAACAGTGTCACACTTCCAAGACTAAGCCAGAGAACCCTCCCAATCTGAGCAACATCTCGGTACCACTCTCCTACTGCTGGTTAGTTGCTAAATGTCCATACAGCCATGGATTTCCGATCCGCTCATCTTTTCCCAGTGGGAAAGCAACAGAAGCCACATAAAAAGCTGGGAAGCAGAGAAAACTACTTGGTGGAGGACCACCATGGAATCCGGAGTGTGTTGTCACATTGCTCCTTCTAGGACAAAGGTACAAGACCTGAGGGAAGGGAGGAGGTGGGGAGAATTGTGCTGGGGCCCAAGGTTAACAATGTACCAAAGAAACCCACGTAGAAAGTGGCGCATAGAAGTAGTCTCATGGTAATCTGATGTCATACGGTTAGAAGGTTTTTCAAGTAATATGATGCGAGATGGCTGGAAGATTTCTGAAATATGATTTTGACCTGTTAGGGACTTTTCTTTTTTTGAACACCGGAAATTACAAAAAAAAAATCTTTATTTAAGCATTTGGTCAATATGGAGGTGATTTAGAATTGGCGAAGAAGGTGCTCTATCGCAGCAGCGATGGAGTACCCTCTCCTTAAGTTTGTCAGCGAAGAAGCCTACTCAAGCTCCTTCGCTGACCTACTCCTCTAACAGCCTAATGGAGGATAATTAGTGGTCTCACACTCTAGTGGGGGACCGTAAACCGGGATGAGGTGGGGTTGAGTATTCTGCGGGTACATCACACCCGCTCATCCCTCTGCATTGATCAGCCCAAGTGGACGACACCTAAATGTCTCAATACCCTGGGTGCACTAAACTCCTTGGGGGTGTGACCTCATTGCTCCACTCCTACATCACTATGGGTGAAAAACCACTTGGGGTACCCGTGAACGTGCTGCCCGAACTACACCCAGACTTGCAGAAGCCCCCTTCTTTTGGATTTCACACCAGGCACCGCTGACTGCACGTGCTGCCAACAGGCAAGCAGGTTGGTGTGCTAGGAACCACTACTGTTGGGGTCGGACTTGCTTCCTGTCTCTGTGCCTGGCCGCTGTGGTGAGACTGACCCCAGGGACTGGGAGATAGGCCTACAGGCTGGCTGCTCGTGGGAAAGCATGCTTGACCCCACCATACTGGTCTCCTGTCAATCTTCACCGGAGTCCAATCAATGATAGGATGTGGTAAGCCTCCACCACACACATCGTCCCAAACTAAAATGTAACAGTCTACTGTTACAGCATTGAGTACTATAGAGACCGAGACCGCTGAGCCCCCCCCCCCACACACACCCACCCCTTCATCCCCCACCCTTGGCCACGTCAAGATCCACGGCGGATTTCAGCATGATCCTCAAAGCGATCCAAGACCCGCGGGAGGCGGTGGAGAACAAGGTTGATGGCCTCCGGATGGATTTCTCGCTGTTGTGGCAGGACCTATGAAAAGTGGTGGATAGAGTAACGTACAGGGATCTCCACAACTGTAGATGAAGTAACTACATGCAAAAATCAAGTGTCTAAGTTAATAGCATCAGTTGTGACCCTCGACGCAAGGGCAGAAGACGCCGAAAACTACTCATGGCGTAATAAACTGCGCCTAGTTGGACTTCCCAAAACATTTGAGTGCTCACATTTGACCGAAACCCTGGTTTCGATCTGGAGTTCCAGCAGACAAGATCTTTAACAGAACAAAAGATTTTAAAAGCACGGAGAACTGCTCGAGTGAGAGGTGGCTCCGTAGTTCATGCAATGCACAAATGTTAACACCACTTTTTGGACCGTGACAAACAGAGCCTCCAGAGTGTTGGTGAGGAGGGAGACTGATCATTAAATATTTAATGATTAGTTCTGCACCAATATCTGGGAAACAATATGTGTTTTTGCTAGTAATTAATCCAGAAACAGACTTTTCTGCATTACCTTACAGCATCACTATGTAGCACAAGGAAATCGTGCAACTATCACCTGATTAAAGGCAGCCAGATACGTTAGACGTCATATGCTGATTATGATCACTAAAATGACAGATTACAATTAGTACATGGATGACTATGCTGGATCCAGACTTCAGCAGGGCTCTCATCGCGTGAATATACAAAGCATTAAGGGAGGATCCAACCCCACCGTGATTACAGCGAGCTGGTATGTGAACCTGCCAGTCCCGCTGACAGATGGCGAAGGAGGAGAGCGCTGGCACATGTAGCCGATGCTATAAGCCACGCGTGGTTCACACTTACTCCGTTTTATTATTTACACTGCACGTATTTGGCCTCACAACAACGTGCAGAGTTCACACCAGGGTCGTCATTTTCATGCCCTCGATGCGGCATGGACCCTGCCACGTTCCTACATATGACCCGGAGCTGCTCACGCCTACAGCAGTATTGGACCCATTTGGTGCAATCTCTTCATACGGCAACAACAGTGTGAATTGAAACCTCCATAAAACAGTGCATCCTGGGTGTACTCCCAAAACCCAAGAAGGAGACTTGGATGAGATACTAATTTGGATTGCTAGGATTGGTCCTAGCAAAAAGACTGATAGCGATACACTGGATACACCCTGACCCCCTCCCCCACCCCCCACGTAAGATAGATTTAGGGATAATCAGTGCAAGTGGGGTGTGGCTGAGGAGTGCCATCTTAAAGCAGTACGAACAGACAAGAATGCAGAGAGTGAGCTCTTAGATTGGGGCCAAATGTTAACTGCAGTGTCCACAGCAACACAAAGAGAGAATGAAAGCACACATAGTTCACCATCCACACAGCCCACATTGCCATCTAATGCAGCAACAATGTTAAGAGCCCTCTCACACCATATTTACACGAATTATAAACCAGCCTCATGTACATTGCCAGATTGCCCTTATCAGGAAATAGTGATAATTGCTGGTCGCTGCCGGAGAGGGGGGGCGGGAGTGGGAGGGATGGACAGAGAAGGGAGGGTATGTTTTTTTCAATTGTTCTTGTTTTATTGGTTTTGTGATTAAGATCATTATTCAATTCAAAATGCACTGTTTCTTAAAGCAATTCGGCTCACGTGTAGTGAGGGCGAAGAAAAAGTGAAGTTGTGTAATTAACTTATTGCAACAAAAAACAACTTTTGAGATGTAAATGTATGTGTATGACAAATGTTATCGATATCCTTTGATGCAGTGTATAATCAAAACAAAGTTATTAAAAAAAAGTTCAGAGTCAAAGATATCTATGACCTATATAAAGGCATCATATGTCTTATATGAGCACATTCAGAATACCTCATTGTAAGGTTTCCTCTGTTATCCCCTTCGCTGATAGTGTGTGACCACAAAGGACACCAGCCCCTCTGTGACCAGTATGCTGGTATCCCCAAAAACATATGGTAAGAAACAGAAGAATTAGCTCCAAAAATTAAAGAGTTTGTAATGATATAGCCTAATGATAGGCTTAAGATTGGCACCTTTGCTTACCACTATAGTTCACACAGAGTTCTCCAGTCAGGAGAATGCCAAAAGAGAGCATCTGCATGATCAATGCTATTATCCCATAACCATATCCATAAGCCTTGATGTCTCCTGGTTCTTTTCAGGTATTTTTAGAAATGCCTCCATATACTAATTGGTGTTAATTTTAATTTCTTTTTCTGAATATAATTCCAAATTAGTTCCTACTTATCAAGTATTAGGTAGGACTAACCAAAGTTATCTAATACGCTAGCCTCAAACTCTGGAACATTTAATGTTAGTGACTAGTACGAACACATAATCTACCAGTAGGGATCCATATGCCCTGAAGAATGCTCCAGACCTTTTAGGCTAACAAAAATGGGCAGAAACATGTTGGCAGACATGACATGGGTGTGAGTCAGTAATCTCTATTTACTCATTTAGATTAGGTTATTAATCATACCTAGTGTCTTGCCAAATAAAGGTATTATCCTAGGAACACTAAGGTATTTTTAATTTCAATCTGGATTCCCTTTTTTTTCCAGTGTTGTCCAGTAAGATTTAAGAACTCCCTACTTCCGGTACGGTCTTTGAGGAGGTTGAGTCCGCTTTGGTGGCATGACACTACTAATTGTGCGAGGTTTCCTCTTCCATTAAGGATGACCTTTCCCAGCTAGGAGACCTAGTCTTAGTCACCCCCAAAATCTGGAGTCATGTACTGGGCCAAACAAATTTGGGCATAGAGTACACTATGTAGCTTGCTCAAAAGTTGACACTGTACCACTTTTTGTGTTTATGTCTTTGAGAGAGTACATTGGTTCCACACCCAAAAGCCTCCAATAGGAACACCACCTCGACCGGTGATAATGCAAATTCTTTTCTTCCAAGACGCAATCTTGTGTGAGGCCCGGAAACACCCAAGTATCCAACACCTGAATTCCAGGGCACAGATTTTCCCTGATTACTCCTGAGCGGTGGTAGAGTGGCGATGATCAATCAAGGAAGCGAAACAGAACCTCTGTGTCCTCAACCTTTGCTATAGTCTTCTCTTCCCTGCCAAGGTCATTTTTCAGTCCTCTAACTGCTTTTTTGACACTACGGAGCATGCCTTGGAATGGGTCATTGAGGGAATATCCTACCGAGCTGGGCGAGAGCCAGGATATGGAGACACAGAGACAGCCCCCACAACCCCCCCACCTCCGCCACTAAAATCCAGGAGGGGGTGCTCATGATCTCGGGGGCCGAGGACTGTTCGACAGGCACATCGTTGAGCCCACGCCTGGAAGATTTTCTTTGTATAGCTATGCCTCGGATTTGGGCGACAGATGCTTCACAGGAAAAAGTATCGGTGGAAGGAATGACATGTTTGTCCCAATAGGATTGTTCTTTTGTTCTAACTTAGTTATTGTTTTTCAGGATTTTACTCAGTCTGCCAACTAATGCCATAAGGCAGATATTTATAGCAGTGCTCGGGGTTTCCATGCAGGGGCGAGTCAGGTCCTCTGTGAGTACCCAAATGTTCCATCGCCATCACACCGTACACTCTCATGATCCCAATACTCTCTTTGAATACTAATGGTCTTTTAGATGGTATCAAGAGTTGTGCTGTACTGCGCTATATCAAATGATACAAGCCAGATGTAGTCCTGTTGCAGGAAACATACCTATTAGGCAACCATTTCACCTATCCGGGTCGAATCAGCTATGATAGGGGTTTTTCAGTCGGGCTTTGCTAGAGGCTCCGGGGGAGTGGCCCTCCTGTTGCACAAGTCCCGTCCATTGACAGTAACCAAAATACACAAGGATCCCTAGGTGAGGAATGTAGGTGGTTGAGGGCTGCATGGCTGCTGAACAGTACAACTTCATCTTGTGTTTTTCCCCCCACAGCTGCTGCAGTCCAAACTCCAGGCACTCCGATCCTTACCGGTGGCCCTTTGCCCAGGGACCACCCTGGTGGAGGAGACTTTAATGCTGTCCCGGACCCCTAGAGGGACACCTTGGCTGCACCCCGCCCCGGCCGTTGGACTAGCTCAGCATGTTTATTGACCTGTGCTGACTATGGGCCTATGTGATGCATTGCGTTCTTGGCACCCATCACTACAGGCGGTCACACACCAGCCCGCAGCTCACAATACAGAATCTCAGATTGCTTTGCTGTGGCTGCCAGAAACGGATCTCCTCTCTCTGCCTTCCATCCGAATCCTCCCTCGTGGTATATCGGACCATGCCCCCCTACTGGCAGAATGGGGCGCCCACCCAAAGACTCCACATCATATCTGGAGATTTAGTGCATGGCATTCGAAGGCTCCTGAATGGGCCTCTTTCATAGAGGAGGAGTTACAGGCCTTCTTTCAGGCTAATGACGGCTCTGGTCATCGAGGACAATGCTGTGGGCATCGAGCAAACCCTTCATAAGAGGACTGTTCAAGGGCTATGTGAGGCAGCAAGAGCCTCTGCAACAAGAGCAGTTGACTGACCTAGAAGCTCGAATACTTGAGTTGGAGCGCCGCTCCCAACAATTTGGCACAGAGCAGACTTAACGTCTCCTGGTGCTAGCGCAGCCCAAGTGCGGCAGGCTTCCCTTGAAGAGGAAAAGCAGTGCTGGAGGACATCGACCCAAAGAGTTTATGAGACTGGGGACAAGTCTGGTCAATTATTGTACTGACTGGCAACTCGCAATGTCTCCACCAGAGTGGTGCCCGCCGTTAGAGACTCAGCTGATGATCTCCTGAAAACGCTCAGGTTTTTTATAACATTCTGCCAAGACAATATCCAAAACAAGACAATATCCGATGCCCCATTCGGATATAGAGAAACCTATTCTCTGAGATATTTCACTGCCCTGTATTCCACACCCCTTGGCCCATAAATTGGACCAGCCTCTAACTGAGGAAGATGTCAACCAAGTCATATCTGGACTTCAATCTGGGAAGACATCAGGTTCAGACTGCTACCTCATTGAATATTATAAATTCTGTACCATTTTAACACCCCATCTGCTGAACTGCTACACTGATACGATACAACGGGGATTGCACAGCCCCCCCAGCCCCCCCCCCCGACTTAGAATGAGCCACCGCTATTGTCGTCCCCAAGGAGGGCCTGGCGCTGGATCGGTCCTCCTCCTACCGTCCAATCTCGCATATTAATGCAGACATTAAGATCATTGCTGAAGTTTTGGCGGCTCGGATGGCCCGCACCCTATCACATCTCATTCACCCAGATCAATCTGGATTAATGCCAGGCAGAAGCACAAGTCACTGCAACCGCTGAGTGCAGACAACTCTCTCCCAGGCACAGGCTCTGGGTGGCGCTTTGGTCCTTCTCCTTCTAGACTTTTAGAAGGCCTTTGACACAGTACCCTGGGACTTCCTGGAGGCCTTACTCCTGTGAACAGGTTTGGGAACAACGTTCCGCATATGGTCCATCACCACTACAACACCTCAATGGCTCAAGTCCGGGTGAATGCTATTCTATTCCATTGGAATAGCCTGCCTCTCAACCCCATGGGGCGCATCTCAATCTTTAAGATGATGTGTTACCCCCACTATTTGTATGTTTTAGCGAACTTCTCATATCCCATACCCCGAAGGTGGTACCGCTCTCAATACTCCAATCACACCACTTTTTTTGGGCTGGTAAGCACCACAGAGTGGCATTCATTTCAACACAGACATAAATCTTTGACGCCGGTTTGGGTGTGAGTAGGAAGGTGGAATCGGACTATATGGTTACCGCCACTTTTTGCCTGGTGTTTTGCTGGTTTTCGACTTAGTTTGACTGGGACCCTGCTATTCAGGGCCCCAGTCTATCTGCTTTCTCTATAAAATGAATGGATACCATGTACTTTAGGTACTTCTCAGATTGGTTACTGGGTCACCCTTGTGAACCCCTGTATATGATACCTTAGGTACCCAGGGCATAGGTAACCCAGAGGCCTACCAGGGGCTGAAGCATGTATTATGCCACCCCTGGGCAGCCTTCCAAAATGACACCACAGGTCTGTACCTGCAGCCTGGGTAAGGTGGTGTAAGCACCCCTTTCTTAGATATAGTATACTTATATCTACCTTTACATATAGACACATAGTAACCTATAAGTCACTCCTATGGCAGGCCTTGACGATCCTGAAGGCAGAGTGCTTGGTTTTGTGTGAGCCGAGCCCCTCTACAGCTTTCGGAACCATCTCCTTATAGCTGTTGTATGATATAGCCATACCATATACTCTTAAGTGCATTATAATCCTCGCGGATAATGCTAACTTTAGTTTGGCTTTATCAAAACATGTTGTGTAAGGTGTCAAACACTTTGGAATACTACCCCCCCCCCCCCCGCCAGTTCTGGAGGCAAGGGTAGCATTCCACCCTTCTAGAGAGAGAAGACATGTACTCACTGGATTACCCGGTGAAAGTTTAAAAGAGCCTCAGCGTCACAAAATGGATGCTGCTGCCACAGACACGAGTCTGCCCTCCTGCTGCTGGATGAAACTCTGGCAGGGGAGGCCTGGCCAATAGGTTTCCTGTCGTCCAGGGAGGTGCTAGCACCTCCCCAGACAGGCTTTAGTGTATTGGGGCAGGGTGGGTTGCATTCAGTGAATGCTTTTCAGACACTGCCTGGGGCACACTAGGTGCTCAATGCTTTTCCCAGTTCAAACCGGTTGCTGGGGCAAAACTGGACAATGGGGAAGGGGTGTCACCACCGCCTCCCCAGGTCCTCCCATAGGTGGGACCCTAGAATTAGTCCAACCCCTAAACTTACTATAAGAATAGGAGCCCAGTCCCGAGGACTTTAGATTACCCTGGACGAAACTCTGCAACATAAATCTTGGACCTTCGACATTCCATAGTGACTGGAAGACGGAAGAAATCTCCCTTGTGGTCAAGGAGTGACCTACCTGTTCTAACAGGCAACAAAAGCATCTTTGCCAGTCTGCATTGTTGAGGCTTCCGCCAGATCCCGAAGACTCTGCGACACAAGACACGGACTTCTAGACATCTCTGACGCTGACCTGCTCTCCCAGCAAAGCTGAGACATGTGGTGGACACGAGAGACGTGGGACCGGAACTCCTTGACATCCTGCATTTTTGCAACTGCACCTACTTCCCGAAGTTGTGCATTGGGGTATTTCAAGCACCTGCCCGAGCACCTTTGGCACCAAAGCTCAGAGGCCTACACTCCACGAGGCCGGCATTGTGCATTTTCGCTCAGGGCTCCTTCGCGATATCTAATCCGTTAGCTAGTGGGTCCCCACGAAGGACAATCTTTGATTCCTAGAGCTTTCCTGGTTGCTCCAGACGTGCTCTCACTCCTCTCCAAAGGAGGAGTCCCTCTGACCTTGCTGGTCTGAACCGAAGCCAATCTTGTCTTCTTGCGTGGGTTGCTGTTGCCAAGGCTTGTTGGATCCAATCCGGATTCTGCCGCTGCAGCACTCGACATCCTTCGTGGGACAGCTCGAATCCAGTTCCTGGTCGTCGACGCCTCCTGGTCCTCATGGCTGAAGAGTCAAGCTTCACCTCTTTCACCTGAAATCACCAGACATCGGCTGGCATCCTTTCCTCGCCATCCTTGTCACTGGCTAGTGACCCAGACTCTGTCCCCCCTGCTTTCAGATTCTTTACTTCTCCCATCCACCCTTGGATCCACCCGGAAACTTTTCCTCTGGTCGCCTGCAGCATTTCTTCGCAGCTCTCCACTGGAAAAAAAAACCGACACCAAAAGACACCTATGCACCCGGCTTCCCTGGGTGAGGTAACACTAGTACTCCGGTGCTCCCGTGGGTCTGCACTCTCGAGTGTCCTAGTCTAAAAGTGTTCTATTATAGTTCACCTCTAGGTGCCCTTAATCTTTAAAATTGTAACTTGTTCGTTCTCAATAAAAAGCCAATGCTGATTCGCGGCTGTGTTTAGACACTGCACGCGTCCCCCGTGGGCCTCCTGTGTCCCTACCTTGGGTAGTTCCTGGTCGCCCCAGCAGTTCTACAGGCCCTAGGCCGACTTTCTATCCCTCACGTGGTTCTTATACCACTATTTTAGCATATGGTTTATGAGGCCCCTAGGGCAAAACGTATACTGTGCAACTTATCGTATGCTAATTAAGTTCCTTGTATTGTACTTTTACCTCTGACCTCATAAAGAGTCCAGAGGGGTTGTGTTTAGATTAAATACATATATATTTGATATATACCTTGTGTGGTGTGCTTTCATTTGATTATTCAAGAGACTGTATCTGGAACTCAACTCTCCTCTAAGTCTTAGCCTGAAGGCTGCTCTCCACAGCTACCACTAGGATAGCTTTCTAGAAGGTTGACTTTACAACCTACCATCAATAAGGGTCGTTTGGACTGGTGCAAGGTGCCCACTAGAATAGTGGACAGCATATGCCAGGCCAACTTCTCACAGGGTGTTTGACATCTATGTGTACTACTTGGCAGCACAGTTTGAGCCAATCAATGTATGGTTTAGCGGAGGTTGGGGTGACCCGGTCTACCACTTGGAACTTCACTTGATGGGTTTTGAGGAGCTCCTTGGCCAGCTCTATGTGGGCCGACTGCCCCATAGAATGCCCTCATGTACACAAGTGGCAGTGCATTGCTGAAGAGCATTGTTGCACCTTGATCAGTGGAACCGCTGTTTGACGGAACTGATCCCCTGTGTAAGGGCACATGGCTTGGGCAGCTCTTCAACGTAGAGGGCTTTCACCAGTGGGACCGAAAAGGAAAAAAAACATACAGGAGAGGTCTTCAAAGGTGGTAACCTGATGTCCTTCCAAGAATTAAAAGATCAGTACGCCCTAGCTAACACTCGACTTTTCCACTTTCTTCAGCTGAAGCACGCCCTGAGGCCACATCTTCCCACAGATACCCAGCTCCTAGAATACAGCCCCTTGAGGCCAAGCTTTTAATGGGGCACCTAGAGAAGGGAGCAATATCTCAGATCTACTGCTCCCTGATTATCAATGTCCCAGATGGCTTTGATTCCCTTTGGCAGAAATGGGACAGGGGGCGGAGGCGTGGGGCTTGGTGGGTGAGCTAGATGATGACTTGAGTAAAGGGTGCCTGGCTCCTAAGAAATTGGCAATATTCGTATGCCTGCGTATGGTACAGGTGAATTACGTACACACTACACTACCCATCTATCCCAACGTCGCATGCAGCGGATATTTTCTGTTGCACAAGCAGAGCGTGCATGCTGCACACTCCCTGCTGATGCTTTTTTCATATGGCATGGGACTGCCCAGCGCTACGATCCTACTGGGGAGGGGTGGGGCGGAGCAGGAGATCTCAACATTTCTGGGGCATCTGATCGAATTCAGTCCCTAAGCTGCGGTGCTGGGACTTGTAGACAAGCTGGGGGATCCACGATCATAAAGGCTCTCTATAGGGGCATGCAGAGTGTGCATGCTGCGCACTCTCCGCTGATGCTTTTTTCATATGGCATGGGACTGCCCAGCGCTACGATCCTTCTAGGGAGTGGTGGGGTGGAGCAGGAGTCTCAGCATTTCAGGGGCATCTGATCGAATTCAATCCCCAAGCTGCAGTGCTGGGACTTGGCCGGTCAGGTGGCCAAAAGGGACATTGCCAGACTGTGGAAGCAACCTACACCCCCTCACATACAGCTGTGGCGAACAAGGGTCGACAGGTCCGCACAGCAAGAAAAACCGATTTATGAGGGACGTGAATGTCTTCATAAGCATGATAAAGTGTGGGGAAAGTGGTGGTCTTACTATGGACGGTCCTCATGAAAAGACTGGCTTTTGGCGGGTTCGTCTTGTGTATTGTTGTGATTCTGAATGCTCAGCTCCTACTGCTTGCAATGTTGGATGGTGGCACTGTATAAATGAAATAAATGTGGCTATAAAAAAAAACAAGGTTACCAAAAGTAGGCCTGGAAACTGTATTTTAATAAATGTCTGTGAAGTGTATATTTGATAATGTGAAAATCTGCTGGCTGATTATATACTTACTTTCATTAAAGCCCTCTCCTTAACACCTCTTGTACCACAAGCTGGAGAAGGTTTTACTCCTTCCGTGTCCAGGGGTAATTTTCAAATGTGGGAAGAGATTTGAGAGAAGTTGATGAATACCCTTAAACATGTGGGTGGGCACAGACTCAAAGGCTATCTTTTCCTGTCAAATCTTAACCTCTGTGTGCACATTTATGAAAAGGCAACAAATCAGCCCTATTGGAATCCAAAACTTGATACAATATGAGGCCTGGCATAATCAGAGTGAATGCTGCCATAATTTGCCACCTTACACCATAGCACAAAAAAGGAAGATATTGTTTTATAGGACAAGTGCATTTCTGCAACATCTCGTCACTTGAGCAAGCAATAATTAATTCTGCAACCCTGCTTATGCATAAAGACATCAGAGGTATTTTCTTAAATTGTTCTTTCCTATAAGGTCTTTCACTGCCTCACACTTCCAATGCAATGGGGAATGTTGGTGCTCATTCCACACTTAGAACTTTTTGGGTTTTGGAAAATAGTTTCCATGTAAAGAAGAAGAAATATATTAATTTTCTATTCCTATACTATGGGATGTTCACAATATGAAAAACATCTACTCCAAAGGTTAGGGGACCAGTACATGTGAAAAATGTTTGAAAGTATGATTAGCTGCAGTATGGTTGAAGCCTTTGGGAATCAGTAATGGGCTTATAAATCTCAGCATTAGTATATAAAATCCTATTAATTCTAAGATTCATTCTAAGATTTGCTATTTTTAAGCTAGGAGAAAATGGCAAAGCCAGACAAATTGGACCACTAGGTCAACAACTGTCAAGATTTCAGTATTTTATGCAAACTAGCCCTGAAGAGAGATCATGAAACCCCCTCTTTGCTCCCCGCAATCACCCACTCCTCTGCCAAAGTTCACTTAAAGCAAAACAAAAAACAGCTTTATTTACAGCCTCTCTCCTGAACCATTAAAATAGTGCAAACCACTAATATAACTGCGGTCTTCTTCTGCACATCTAGAGAAATATTTTACAGCAACCCAGACTTATTAAAAGATCACCCAAGAAGGTTAGCAGAAAATGGGAACTCATCAGTAAAAAAAAAAAACCCCTAAGTGGAAAATGTGTGGAATGCATGTACGATATCAGAAAACAAGTCAAAGCAGAGCCGCTCCAAGGTACTAAATCTTTACAGTTGGCATTAAAATAACAGTAAATTAACTAAGCAGAAGAGTTTACCACATGACTATATTAAGCAATAATATAAATGTTTTATTAATCAAAGTTTCACCTTGTCATTCTTTACATGATACAGTGCTGAATTGTCTATGACGGACGTCTGGGTGAGTCCAAATTTTCCAGTTAGCAGCTGAAAGACACAGAAACAAGGGTGTGGATTAACATGGAAATGTATGCTTAACTCATGCAGCAAAAGCTTCCTCCAAGGTAATGAAAATAACTTTCTACAGACTTCAAAAAGTAGATGTAGGCTTTGAAACCCTCTGCATGAGTACATATTTCTGAGTAAATTCAAGCAAAGGATATCTCTCCATTTCAGCCATAGATATCTCACTCAAGCAATCTAAGAACATATCAGCCCCCACCCCTCATGGTTCAATGAACATACAACAAACAGCACATATAGGTTTGATTTCGGGCTGCAACCAAATACAGTAACATGTTGTCAAAGCCACACAAATAAGGTAAAAACCGTGTACCAAATACACAGATTAAGAATCTGGACATTGGAATCAGGGAGATCATAATGCAATAAATGCAAAAAAAGGATATTATCTGAAAGCCCTATTTATGCACACAAAGTCAAAGGAGGTGATAAAATGTGCAAGGAAACAAGTAAAACGTATGCAGAGAATGCATAAACAAGCCATTGTTGAAAATACATCAACAATCACACATGTATCTTTCCACATTCTAAAGCGCAACTGTAGAGGCGGTACAGAATCCAACTGTTGGCCTATAAACTGAAAATACAATAGTTCAACCGAACCAGCTTATAGGGGTTTAGGAAGTATTTATCAAGGGTAACAGTGAATAAGCAGTCACGTATTGCTCCAAAATCTTAACCTGCAGTAAAGTCTTGCTACCATTTTAAACATGAGATGTCCAACCTTACACATTCTGAAACTTATGAATGCAGCTAACATTCAGTTAAAGATCGTTCTCTTAGAGGATTAGCATTCCCTTGTCTAGCCTTTAACATTTATAGAAAGTGATTGCACTATATTTAAAACACACGCTGCTGAAATGATACCCTTTAGTAAATACTTGGATGCTATTGTAAACTCTAGTTGCTTACATCTAGGCACATAAATGGACTTCTGTATTTGCCACAGGTCTGTAGATGTAAATTTGAAAAGCAAACATGTGCTAAACAGTCTCTTTGTCATTAGAAATGCATGGGTAAAAGCTGCTTGCTGAGCAAACAGAGTAACCTTACCCTGCTGAAAAGAAGAGTTTTCCCAGAATCACAAAGTCCTACTAAAAGCACTGACCGCCTGGTAGTCTTCCTGCTACGGGCTACTTTCCACAGAACTGGGTGGAAGAGAAAGCAAAAGATTAGAAGATGCCCGACACATCAAAGCAGTACAGACCAGAGTCACACCTACAGCAAACATGGCAGTCACAAAAATATAAATTATTTCATTTCCTAGGGATAGAAATTGTGATACACCGCTTTTGAAGGCCAAGATACTATGAAATTAATAAAACCTACAGGAAGATAATGCAAAAGGTACCACAATATATCATGAATGCATACCAACATTCATAAGGTGCATAACACCGCTGTAGAGGTCTCTTGGCGAGGTGTTATACAAATCTAGAATGAAAAAGCTTTAAGAGGGGCATGAACGCTTAAATAGGCAGGCCAGGTTCTTAGTTGATTAGGAATGGACTTCCAGAGAACAGGACCTGCTGCTAGAAAACTATTCACAGCATAAAATTCAAGATTGCTTCTGGGAGCAACCATAAATGCACAGAGGCTAGATTGATGATGACATCTGTACATCCAGCAGGTTATTCTGAATCTTTTCTTGCTTGTGAAACCTCACCTTTCCATTTAGGGCTAAGATGGAACAGAGGGATGCATTTCTCACCATCCGACACAGTATTGTAAAAGTATTTGTTAGGCAGCACGGTTATTACATAACATTTTGTGAAAATGTATGCAAAATTATATGAAATGCAAAAGTTGTTAAGTGCTATATTTTAGCCTGAAATGAGTTCCCATATCAATGTTTGACATGAGGGGGCATTTTGCTGTATGAAATAAAAATGCGGAGAAAACAAAAGCGGTGTGAGCAACAGACACATGTATTTAGGCTGTTCACATTATTCGCAAGATCTTGCTGTAATATTTTGCAGCAAATGGCATATAATTACAAGACATGGCTTAATTTCAGAAATTTTACGTAATAAGCACAATAGTAAAATTCCTTAAATTATATTGACGTAATTTAACTTTCGCCTGGGCCGGGTAGGCAGATATTAAAATGTTAAAATAGGCAAATTTCGAATACATTATTGACACTACTACCAAAGTGTTGTTGTTAGGTGAAAGTAAGGATCTGTGATAATTTTCCAAGTTAATGGAACCAAATACATAATACTTTAAGTCTCTAGATATCTAAAGTCATGCGGCAATAAAAAGTAAATGCCAAGTTTTAACCTTGGCACATGGGCTAGGTATATGATGGTGCAGAAAAATAGTAAAAGTAAATACTCTCAGGCTATCCATAGATTTTTCTCCAAAGGTGTGGAACTCCGTTTTACAACTATTTAAATAAATTTGGAGCTGAAACATCTGAATGTGGATCCAACCCAGATGGTGCTGAAAAACATAAGAAAATGGGTTGTATTTAGTGATCCAAATGTAAACCTGTGTATATGTTATATCAAGAATGAGTTAACGGTGAAACTGACAAATTGTGTAAATATTAAATAGGACCAGAGACAGGGTTGAGCATTGCAGAATCCCATGTTTAGGGGTAAGTAGTGAAAAAAGATATAGTTCTAGGTGCGCTCTCTGGGATCTATGTTAGAAGGAGGCTATAGCAGTTGATCAAAGACCCCGCTTGCACCACTTCCACAATCCTATTAAACGATATAATAGTATCTATAATTAACTGTATTGAAGGTAGAAGACAAGTCGAGAATGACCAGAAGACAGCTCGTCCTCTCACCTGCCCATCCTTATGTGTAATTCCAAAGTCCTAGCAGTGCTCTTTCAGACCCCTGGTGTGTTACTCAGTGATTTAAATCATGACTGATAAAACTGAAGTTGGAACAACTGACAGCATTCAGTTTTTTTTTTTCATTAGGAGTATTCCGATTCAGTCATTACGTTTGGGGTGTACAAAGCCCTAGGATTGTTTTATCAATAAATGGAACAACATTACAAATTGATATCCTTAACAGCCAAGCTGATGTAGGATGCCTATTTCTTGAGTGTACCAAGAATCCTTCCAATATCTGTTATACAGGAGGAATAAAGATTAAAGGAAGTGGGGGCAGGTGGGGAGAAAGCACTAAATCTGCTGAAGTGTTGTCAGTTGCCTTCAAATCAGTTTGACACTATGTGCAAAATTCTTTCAGACGGTTTGATATAGTTTTGCCAAAAGGGTTTTTAGCAGTCAAGTGGGTTTTTATAGACTTCACTTGCCTTTTATTAATCAAAGCTGCCTTCCTGGTACTTATGTTTCCTCCATGTACGTTCAAATTATATCTTGCTTCAACAACCTGAATTCTATATTAAAATCATGAGGTAGTATGAGATTTAAGTATTGGATATGGACTCCAGAAATTGTATAGATAGTAAACTTTGCATAAGAACCAGGGTATCTGGAATATAACACAAAAAGATGATGAACGGAATGCGGAACATTGTCAAACGTTCACCCCAAGTCACAGATCTGGGTTTAATTCATCATTATTTTGCTCGCCACGCCATATGCAGATCAACCTTGACTCTGTTCCCAATTGGAACAGTCCAGCCCGAACTGTCAGGCCAGGTCCTCCCTGGACCAGTTTTGGGGCATCACCCCTCATCAGCCAGGCTAGCTTGTACCCGGTGGTGTAGCTAGCAAGAGACCCACGTCTGGGCATACCTTTCCCACTTAGGGTTAAAATGCAACACAAAAAGATGGACGGAATGTTTATTATTGTCAGACATTCAACTATAATGAAACCTCACACCTAGTAAGAGCAAATTTCCATCCAATACACTGACGCAGCCTTTAACGTTTTATTCTAATACTCAATTGGAAATCCTTGCAAGTGAGGAACGTTCATTTCTCATATTCATACCTACGGTGATCAGCACCAACAGCAGTGCCGCTAGCACAGACAGCAGCGTCTGGTTCTGTTCCCCGATTTCCCGCTTCAGACTTTCCACATACGGCCGGAAGCCAAGGAGGATGTCGCTCGCCTCCTGCCCAGCTCCCTCTACCTTTTGCTGGCCGGGTCCAGCTCCATGCACCTCAGGCACCATGATGATACATAAACCAGTAAGTTGGGATGAAGAAGGAGCATTCCGCATGCTCAGTGTAGAATGAACCAAGTATTGCAGCAAGGCACACGCGCCACGTGAACGCCAGAACAGTGTCACAAATGTACGCATGCGCCTTAACGTTACCGTCACAAAACGAACAGGGACAAACGCTACTGAGCGTGCGCAAACTATACATGGACGCGTAAAAAAAATGGACACGAGAACTACGTGTATAAAAGAGGCTCATGGGATAGGTAAGGGGTTACAGTTCACGGAAAGCAAAAGCAGACTAAGTCAGAATTATCCTTCGACTGTTCGAAGCTGTATAAATAATGAGTTGGAAATTCTAGGATATAGCTAAAATTGTTTTTATTACATTTTACATGGTAGAAGGTTTTTTCAAGCTTCTTCCGGACGGTGGGAACAGAGTAAAGCATAGCTGGCAAGGTTTTACGTTTAATGTATCAGTGAGATTGTACAGCAAATGCATACATGCCAACATTTCAGAAGAGCAAAGAGGGAGATTAAAAAAAAAATCGGGAGAATTGGGCCTTGAATCGGGTTACTGGCATGTATGGGCTTTGGAAGTGTGCTGCTGCAGGAGTGGACATTTGAAACACAAATGCACGTTTTTTTTTTTACCTTTCAGAAGCATGGAGCGCAATGGCAGGCAGAGAGAGGGTGACGCAAGTGTTGTGCACTGGCCTGGCAGGTTGCTGGCAGTGCATGCTCCCCCCCCAACCCCCCCCCCCCCCTTACAGCCCAACAACAGAGCTCTTATAAAAGCCTACTGGATGTCTCCCAATGGGGTTCCATCATGCAGTTTTTTCAAATAAGTGGAAAACCCAGTATGTCTTCAGACTGCCATATGGATTGCCAATCGAACAGAGCAAACACCCACTCTGGCACTCTGCTATTACAGGCTAACTGTAACTTAAGTATGAACAACTAGCCCTTCTGGTGTTCACCCGCTCCTAAAGGACAACGCTTTCATGTCCAGCGAGCCGAAGGGAGTTGGAAGCCCATACCTCTCCCGTAATCTGAGGGAGACAAAGCACAACACAATCCTGGAAACACCAGGGCAGTGCCTCACAAAGCGGTACGTGCCCTAGATACAGCTGCACAAATTCATCGGCTCGAAGGACGCGGTCTAGAAGACCAGAAACCTGAGCCATCACCAACTGCCTTAAGCCCCATTACACCTATCTGTGACCTGATAACAGACTCTCCAGTGACAGGGGACTTTACAGCCTCCTTTCTTAAACATTTAGGGAAAAAAATAGAAAGAACTTTGGAGTTAACTTCAAAACTGTTTGTGCTATCAGAAGAAGTAAGGGACACAAAGCCAGAGAGCCAATCATCTAATGAAATTGATGGAGCTGATTTCATCTACAGTCAGGCATTGCTTTATTTTTGTGCTTTCAGACAGACTGCACTTAAATTGACACGCACATTTTGGTGCAAGTGAAAACAAATGGCACATGAGGCATGAAATGAGGCCTAGTCAGTCTGAAATACTTTTGCTGAATTAACATGTGTTTTTGCAGTGTAGAGAAAAACGTGTGATTTAAGTGGCTTTTTAGTTGTGAAGAATAACCATAAAATGTGTTCTCTCTCTCCCCAGCTAATTTTTCCGTGTAATGTACACCACTGTCCCTGTCTTAAAAGACTTTGGCTAGTTGCATATTTAAAAAATATATATATATTTCAGTTTATAACACCTCTTTTATAATGTGTGTGAATTAATAATGCACCAAATGGGGTTTGGTGATTTAATTTGTGTTTAATTACACATGGGGCTAAACGCTTTTTTGCATGAAAAACTATCTAAAACATTAAAGCATGTATGTATACTCTGTGTGCGCTTTAAAAATGTACACTAATGCATAAAATGCTATGTTGCACATTTATATTTTTGCATGTGGAGTACAAATAATAAGAAAAGCTGCTTTAAATTAATAGCTTTTGCTAGGGAAAAATAATACAAGGGTATTAGTACGGATTTGGGAAAACATAATGAGCTGATTTACATAAAGTTAATACTCTTTTGTGTTTGTTTTGTTTTTGGGCCTAAGAAAATATGTCCGCCTGTGAATCCAGCAAGGCTGTGACTTGCATTAAAAGAAGAGAGCATGCGCAGATTACACCCCCTTGCGTCAAGACACGAAGAAGTCAAGGCCACTGTGAACTGTACACTCTTGTTATTGTGTCAATGAACCAGTGTTAGTTAAAGTATCCTTCCTGCCTGTGATATGACAGGAAAGAAAATCAAACAGAAACATTTTTTCCTAGTAAATGTTGCAAAATCATATAAATGTATTCAATCATTTATGCTTCTTTTGTTAAAACCAGTAAAGTTTAGAATTTCCAATGAGTCAGGATAGTGTGTAGTGTAGTTCCTATATTCCCAATAGGCTCAGCGCATTGGAATATCATAAACGATAGTTTAGACGTAGGACTTAGGTCGACTAGGTCTCTATTGAATATGTTAGACTTAATTATGAATGCCAGCTAGCTCAGAGGTCACTAGAAACTTTCTCGAATTCACAATGTAGGAAGGTGGCTACCTGACTATGGTTACCCCAGATTTTTTGCCTTGTGTTTAGCTGGTTTTCGACTTAGTTGACCTGGTTCCCTGCCAATCAGGGCCCCAGGCCATCTGCTCTCTCTGTAAAATGGATTCCATGTACCCTAGGTACATACCACATTTGGAAATGGACTCCTTGTCAGCCTCTGTACCATGCACTGTAGGTGCCCAGGGCACAGGTGCCACCAGGGGCAGCAGCATATCTTTTGCCACCCCTGGCTGGTTCTTAAATTGACACAACTGGCTGATCACTCAGCTGGGGTAAGGTGCTTAGATATAGTATACCTATATCTATACCTATATCTGGACACATATAAACCTGTGAGCCACTCCTATGGAAGGCCTTATCAATCCTGGAGGCAGAGTGCGTGGTTTAATGTGAGATGGAGCTCTAGCATGAGCTGAGCCTGTCTGCAGCTGTCGGGAACAACTCCCTAAGCTGTTTCAGGATAATGCCATACCATATACTATTAAGTGCATTATAATCCTCGCGGTTATATAGCAACTTTGGTTTGGCTTTATCAAAACATGTCGTGTAAGGTGTCATACGATTTGGAATACTATCCCCTCGCCAGTCCTGGCGACGGGGATAGCATTCCACCCCTCTAGAGGGAGAAGACATGTTACTTTACTGAAATGCGGTTAATTTTAAAAGAGCCTCAGATCCACAAAATGGATGCTTCTGCCACAGACACAGGTCTGACCCCCTGCAGGTGACCGGAACTCAGCCAAGGGGGCCTGGACAAAGGGTTTCCTGTCGCAGGGAGGTGTCACACCACCCCAGACAGGAGATAGTGGATTGTAGCAGGGAGGTTTGAAAGAAACCAGACAGTGCTGGGGGCGCACAAGGCTGCCCCTTGCATAATCCGGCCAAACCGGTTCTGGGGCACTCCAGCCCCCGTCCCAGCGCGGCCAGGATCAAAGGAAGGGGGTGTATCCACCCACTTCCTGGGTCCCACCCATAGGAGGGGACCTAGCAGGTAATCCAGCCCCCTAGATTCGAATAAGAGTGGGAGCAGTGCCAATGCACTTCAGATTATCCTGATGAAACTTAAGAAACGAAACTCTGGACCCTTCGACATCCTACGCGACGTAGAAGACTGAAGAATCTCCCTTGTGGTCAAGGAGTGACCACCCTGTGCAAACAGGCACCATCCAGCCATCGACGTCTGCTTTGTTGCAGTTCCCGCCGGAACTCGAGCGACAGAGATCGACGAGATCAAGCTTGCCTGCCTTCCAACAGCCCGATCCACAGTCCCTGCAGAGCTGAGACCCGTGGAGGCGACCGGAAGCGTGGGGCACCCCATCTTGAAAAGACCACGAGACGCTGACCGTGCAGCCCACGAGTGACCCTCGAAGCTGTACACCGGGGTTTGAGAAGCCCCAACCCTGAGCCACTCTTGCACCGAAGTTCAGCCCTCCACACTCGACGAGTGCTGCGTGGGGCCCTTCTGCTTCTTTTGCACAACGCCTTGGCCCGGTCACTTGCCAGCTGGCTTGTGGCCCCTGTGCCGACGCAACTTGAAATACGACTTGTGATTCTGGTTGCTCCAGATTTACACCCGCTCCCCTGAAAAGGAGCCCCCACTCTGACCCTCCTGGTTCGAGTGAGAAGCAATCTCCCGGTTTCGCGTGGATTGCTTTTGCCAAGTGTTGTTTGCTCCAATCTTGAAGCCGACAGCGCCGACGGCGAGAGCCTGCGTGGGACAGATCGTGACCCGCTCCTGGACGTCGTAGATGCCCCAGAGCCCACGTGACAGCGGAGAGAAGCTCCTTGACAACCACCTGATTGCGCCCGACATTGCCTGGTTCCGTCCTGGTTCCACCCTGGTCACTGCTGAGTGACCCAGACTCTGTCCCCTCTGCTTTCAGGTACTTTTCGACTTGGGTCCATCCTTGGACCCCACCGGATACTTCTCCTTCACCTCGCCTGCAGCCCTTTCAGCTCAAGCACCAAGAACCTGCGTGACGAAACCTGACACTACTTCGACCCTGTGCACCCGCTTCCTGTGGGTGAGGTAACATTGCAACGCCGGTGTTCCCACACTGGTACACACCTCTAGGGTCTGTGCCTAAAGTTTTGTCTTTCTAGGTTCAGCGGAAGTGTCCTTAAACTCTATTTGTGTAACTTTTACGCACCATTGACTAACATTGGTACATGCTTGTGCTTTCAGCACTGCACCCGAATCCCGCGGGCTTTTCCCGACTTCAGCATTGCTTGTCCCGACTGCTCCCAGCGATTCCCTAGGCCCTAGGCCTAACCACTGATCGATTGGTATCTCTTATACCATTTTTTTAGTATATGGTTTGAGTGGCCCCTCGGCCTCATCCAAAATTGTGCAACTTTGTATGTTATACTGTGCTTTTGATTTAACGCTTGTGCCCCTTTGTTCATAAAGAATACTGGGGATTGTTTTTAGTAATAAATACATATATTTTATAATATATACTTGTGTGGTGTCCTTTCATTTGATATTACAGGATTGTACTTGGTAAAACAGCTCGCTTAACAAGACCTCTTGAGTTAAGCCTTTAAGGCTGCTTAGTCCATGCTACCCCTAGGATAGCTTGTCTAATAAGGTTGACTTACAACCAGACACCATAAGGGTTGTTTGGACTGATACAAGGTGGTTCCAGAATTGGAGACATCATATATCAGGCCAATTTCTCACACACAAGAAGGGATTAGTTTCTGACAACCACATAAACATGACAACTTTGCTTCCTCAAGAATAAGGGGTATATTTCCAGAGTCACAGAAACAATAGATAGCTATTTTACTCAGTCAATCGTGCATGCTTAGTTTCACCAGAAGTGCAAAGAAACAGAGAGACGGGCGTTTTCAATAAAAGAGGTTATTTATTGAACAGTCTTCTTTCTCATGCAAGAGAAGTGAGTTGCTACAATCGCAATACTTGTCATAAAGTAAAGTGCGTACAGTGAAAGGAGTATTATAAAATAATACTGTAAAAGCATGGTATGGTTTCTAAGCCATACAGTGTTTAAAATGGATAAAATACATACAATGATAAAATAATAACTAAATGTACTCAACTGGTGCTTCTAAGATACGCCTACCCCAGTGTACCTAACCTAAGCTTAGTACATGGGAAGGAGTAAGTGAGATGTAGTTTGAGTTGAGCTAGTTTCTTGCAACAAGGGTAGGAACCATAGGTGGACAATATTTAACGGGGTCCAGTGTACATGTCCGAACGACTAATAACACAAGATGGGTACAAAGTTCCCCGATAGGGCTATGGAGGAGTGTGTGTTTTGGCGTAGAGGGTGGAGTAAAGGGAGGGGGGGATTCCCTTTTTGGAACTAAAACCCTCACACACCCAGCAAGCTAGGTGTCATGCTTCATCATATGGGTTCTACTCCTCGTCAGATTGGCGCTGCAATGTCTGACGGGCACCCGCGACGTGGCTCTTTATCGGAGATCTTTTGTTCCAGCCGTATGGTGCATGCGTGTGAGAGGGCAGTGAAAGTGTAGTCGTGAAGTGATGGTGAATTAAAAAAGGTGGGACAATCCACAAGGACCTTTATTAACGTGGCTGTCTCCCTTGGTTAAAATGGTGGGAGGGGAGATACGTGCTGGGAGATTTCCAGCAAAGTACCTACAACCCTCAGATCAGGTCGACATGTTTCTTGCAATCATAGCAATTCTTCAGGACCTAAGTGCTCAGCACTACACTGTGAATAGTAAAATACAACCTTTTGTCTTTTTGGGGTCAGTAGATAAGCAGGCCGTCTGGTCCTGCTACTAGTGATGTAACCTAGAAAGAAAGAGGGGAGTACACATCAGGGAAGACGGTCAATGTGGTCCTCTATTATTGATTAGGTACATTGTTCTCTACATAATTAAATACACACCAGTGAAGGGAATTTAAAACCCTGGGTATCGTGTAGATAAGGACAACCAAGGAAGTGGTTAAAAAGTCTCAAGTGAGATTGCAATTAATAGGAGCTGGGTAATATAGTAGGAAGCTTACCCTAACGATTTCACTAAGGGGTCCCGCAGTCTGCTCCTGTGGGACCTGCACCAATGAGTGAGGAACCTGGGTGAGAGAAAACGTAGAGGGAAAGGATACCTTAGGTGGAGCCAGTCGCCGGTAGTGGTTAAGACGTTAGGCTCAGTGGGCTCAACTCGGGAAGGAGCCAGCACTCATATGTACACCACGCCCCCTACTTAGAGCTGCGTGACTGGTATCCCAGGCAAATACACAGTGGCAGTATGGGTACACAACAATCCCACCCTAACCTTAGTCAAAGGCTAACAGCCTGGCAAGCAATATCTGCCCCCATCTCCCCACGTCCACCGCAGTAGCGTGTAGCGGAAGAAATGCAGGGCATGACAGGCTCACACTAGCCTGCCAGAGAGTGACAAGGTGGGGGTATAAGGTGCCCACCCGAGGCCATATGTGCAGCGCAGCCCCCGCATCCACCGGGAAGCAGGCGGCTCGATATTATGTCTCGGAGCCGGCTCAGAGCACCCGGAGCAACACAAGGGCAACAGCGGGTTTGGCGGCCAAATCGAGTAAGGGAATGGAGACTTACCCAAGTGGTGTGCGGTCAATGCCTGCAACCTACCCCCACGCGGTAAACCGTCGGGACCTGGAGCGACTGGTGGTGAAGCCGGAAGAGTCGCCTCCCTCTTGTAGCCACCGTGTACGCTGCCGGCTGGATCTGCGGGGGGCGTGGTCTTGCGGCATTGTCCAGCGCAAGCGCACTACTGAGAACGTCAAGCACTCACGGACCCGGTGTGGGTCATGGACACCATAGAGCCAATGCGGCGGCCATCTTAAGACTGTGAACAATCCCCTTGAAATTATTGGGGTCTGTAGGGAGAATTCTCCTGTAGAGACTAGGGAAGGGTACCCGATGACATTAGATAGTTAGCAAAGGTGTCAGTTCCCAGAGATTGGAAAACCGAGGGCACTTAGTTAGTGTAATTAACCGAGTGCCCTAAATTTTGCTCTAAGCCTCCCCATATTAGTGGTTAAAGCCAAGTGCTGCGGGGGCTGAGAAGAGTCCCGGTATCAGCAGTATGTGTGGTATGAGCCACGACAAAAGTAATGTGAAGGGGCTGGAAACAGATGTCATGTTACCAGGTCAAGGTCACTTGCTGCGGGGTGTCTGCTGTATAGCCCATGGTCCACAACAACATACTCTACATCTAATGAGTCCGAGTGGGACAATTTGTAGGAAAAAGTAGGAGTGGGCAAAAAGTCAAGTATATCGAAAAGCAGAATCTGCATATAACAGTTAAAGCAGCCAGTGTATGTAGGATGGAGGGCGGCTGAGATTGATGTGACCCTCCCTATACATGTGCACAATAGCATGACGCAACCAGTTCAATGTGCTAAGGAGGCCCAAGGGACAGAATCATTAAGACCCACTGTGTCTAACCTTAGTCGATGTACCCATCTTTGTTCAATCCTGAATAGGGCCTGGGAGGTAATGTTAGGGTGGGCTTCTAGTACCTGCTGGATGGCCTTGTTGAGTGTAGTGTTCGTACAGTCTTGTGTGTGTCTTAAGGCATCTGATATTGCTTTTATGCTCCTGGATGCGTAGCTTAACTTGTCTCATTGTCATCCCAATATAGTGTTTATCACAAGGGCAGGTGAGTAGATAGATGCATTTTGTGCTGTTACAGTTCGTATGTGGTTTGAGGTGCCAGACGAATGTTTCAGTCAGCCTGATCTCTTCATACTGATTCGTCTGTGGACAAACTGAGCATCCCCCACATGGGAAGTGGCCCTCAACTGGAGGAAGCCCCCACAAAGTGCTCTGGGTATTGGTTTAAAGTTTTTTAGGCCTCGTATGAATCAAGGCGTCCTTAAGATTTGACGTGCGCTTAAACGCACACCCGGGGCGTGGGATGTCTAGACCACCTGAGTTAATGTTCCAGTGTTTGTTTACCGTCTTCTTAATGAAGGTCGAGTTCTTAGTAAAACATGTCACACAAGTGATCAAGTCCTCAGATTCTTTTGGGTGTGTCTCTAACAAGGCTTCCCTGGGGTTGTTGGAAGCCCGTTTGCAAGAGTTGTGAATCAGCCTCGTGGGGTATCCCCTATCCCGCAGTTTATGTTGGAGAATGCTAGCCTCCTGTTTGAAATCAGCCTTTGTGGTACAATTCCTATGAACCCTGAGAAACTGCCCGAAGGGGAGATTGTCCCTCAAGGCCTTAGGATGATAGCTCTCATAGAGCAGTAGGCTGTTTCTGTCTGTGTTCTTACGGTACAGAGTGGTGCTCAACCCCTCAACATTCAGATTGATTCTTAGATCTAGAAAGGGGATGGATGTCGCAGAGATGGTCCCTGTAAACTTCAGGAAGGGATTCTGCGAGTTGATCCATGTGCAAAATGCTTCACAGGCCGCTCGGTCCCCCCTCCACAGCACGAGGATATCATCTATGAATCTCCTCCAGAGTGTTATGTTGCCAAGGAAGGGGTTATGTGCAGCCCTAATCGTGTTTTCTTCGAATGTGGCCATGTAGATGCAGGCTAGACTAGGGGCAAAGGTCGAACCCATAGAGGTCCCCCGTATTTGATGGTATAGCTGTATGCCGTATTGGAAATAATTTTCAGTTAAAGCTATAGTGGCGCAGGCCATTAAGAAGGAGACTGGTGTGGGTGAGGACCACTCCTCTTGAAGTAGGGTGGACTCAACAGCTTCCAGGGTTGCCTGCTGCGGGATGTTCGTATAAAGTGCTTTGACGTCCAGTGTAAGGAGCAGGTCTACACCCTCCCTACCTTTGATGTTTTCTATTAGACGGAGCACACCCCTAGTGTCCTGTAGGAATGAAGGTATTTTCCTAACCACTGGTTGAAGGAAGGAGTCACAAAATTTGGAGAGTGGTTCAAGCAATGAGCCGATACCTGAGACAATAGGCCTCCCCGGGACAGGTGTAGTTCTCTTCTGAATTTTGGGGAGGGTGTAGAAGTAAGGTGTTACTGGCTCAGTAGTTAGTAAAAAAGCGGCTTCATTCTTGGTAATCCACTCATTTGTTTCACCCTCCAAGATTAAGCTGGTGATAGTCGTAGTGAGTCTTTTGGTGGGGTCTGCAGCCAGCGGTCTATAGTGAGTGGCGTTGGCTAGTTGGCGTTTGCACTCTACGTCATAGTCATTACTATTTTGAATCTCAGTTGCGCCCCCTTTATCTGCCTGTTTGATTACAATGGATGTATCGTTTGCTAGAGACTGGACAGCTTGTCTTTCAGCTGTGCTCAAATTCCTGAAGCTGTTTGTATCTGGTTTGTTATCCAAACTCCTAAGGACTGCTCTCTCAAAGGCTAGAACCTCGGGTGGAACCATATTGTCTGTTGGTGTAAACGTCCATGGTTTTCGTAGCCCAGTGTCAATTCTCTCAATGTCAGGTCTGTCATGGAAGAAGGACCGCAGTCGTAACTTCCTGAACAGTTGCTTAATCTCGCACATTTCATTAAAGCTGTCAGGGGTAGGAGTCGGAACAAAGCCCAAACCTTTTTCCAGAATCTTGGTTTCAGTGGGAGTTAATGTCCTATCAGAGAGGTTAACAATCAAAACTCTCTTTACCCGCGTCGTGCTCCTGGTTTCCACCGAGGATGATGTTGTTGGCTGGTCTTGCCATTGTACACCCTTTTGGGCTCCTTGCTTGCGCCCTCTTCCTCTGCCCCAACCTCTGTCGTGAAAAGGGGGGTTCATTGGGTAGAATTGTGGGGGTCCCTGTGGGTAAAAGGGGTATTGCCAGGGCGGCATCATTTGTGGTGGTCCATGGAACATTGGTCCATTGTTGTACCCTTGGTTCCAGTTGCCACGCCTTTGGTTCCGATTGTTTTTATGAGGATAGCTGCCGCTCGAGTCACTGCCGGAGGATCCCCTCCGGCTTCCGGTGTCCGAGCTCTCATCAGAGGAGTAGCCGTTCCTGTTACTTGAGTACCCATCTTTAAGGTAAGGGTAAACCTTTTCCTTGTCAAATCTGGCCACATGTTTCTGGAGTTTGGTCATTTTTTGTTTGATTAAGAACTCTTGATTCTCTGCGATCTCTTGGTTGATCTCTGCCAATTTAGTAGTAAAAGGAGTTTTATTTAGGGTCCCCCTAATGGCTGTCTCCATGGCTGTGATCTTCACCAGTAATGCATCTGCTAGTCTCTTTGCCGTTTTTACAATTAGGAAGAGCAGGTCTTTAGTGCATTTCCACGAGACTTGACACCAATCCACCTTGAATTGGCCGTCCTCGAGAAAAAGTCTCGGCATTATATATACACGATACCCAGGGTTTTAAATTCCCTTCACTAGTGTGTGTTTAATTACGTAGAGAACAATGTACCTAATCAATAATAGAGGACCACATTGACCGTCTTCCCTGATGTGTACTCCCCTCTTTCTTTCTAGGTTACATCACTAGTAGCAGGACCAGACGCCTGCTTATCTACTGACCCCAAAAAGACAAAAGGTTGTACTTTACTATTCACAGTGTAGTATTGAGCACTTAGGTCCTGAAGAATTGCTATGATTGCAAGAAACATGTCGACCTGATCAGAGGGTTGTAGGTATTTTGCTGGAAATCTCCCAGCACGTATCTCCCCTCCCACCCTTTTAACCAAGGGAGACAGCCACGTTAATAAAGGTCCTTGTGGATTGTCCCACCTTTTTTAATTCACCACCACTTCACGACTACACTTTCACTGCCCTCTCACACGCGTGCACCATACGGCTGGAACAAAAGATCTCCAATAAAGAGCCCCTTCGCGGGTGCCCGTCAGAAATTGCAGCGCCAGTCTGACGAGGAGCAGAACCCATATGATGAAGCATGACACCTAGCTTGCTGGGTGTGTGAGGGTTTTAGTTCCAAAAAGGGAATCCCCCCTCCCTTTACTCTACCCTCTATGCCAAAACACACACTCCTCCATAGCCCTATCGGGGAACTTTGTACCCATCTTGTGTTATTAAGATAGTTTCTGCCAAGAATCTGAATCAAGAATTCTCTAAGGGTCTAATCAGCTCCGTACCTTGGTTAGAGAATGAAGGAGGTCTTGTATCTCTCTCTCAGGACTCGATCTCCCAGCAACCCGCAAGGGTGACAGGGAAACACTGGAGCTGGATTTCTCGGCAGGAGAAAAGACAGCGTCTCTTTCAGTGCGTCAGCGGGAGGGTCGGCTTCCTTCGGCACTTGCTACAGCAGGGCGTCGGGCAAGTAGATAGTCGATCTGCTCCAAACCACTGTGTCTTTTGCTAGGGCAGATGCTGGTATATTTATACCTGAAAGGTGCCGAGTTTGACGTATGGTTGGACATAAGACGTCACTAAGAACTCGCAGTTCTTTCAGGACTCCAGGAGTTCTAGGACAAATCAATACAGAAGCAGGGGGAATTCCAGGGCTGCTGGAGGCATGGTTTGTTTAAGAACATGTTGTGGTTTCTAAGAGTCTATGGGAGTAGCCTTGCGTATTTGGACTGCATTGGCTATGTCTTATTATGGGTATGATTCTTATGCCCATATAAGGATATGATTTAATATAACCACATAAGGGCATAAATCGGGAATATATAACTAGAGTCCTAGATTCGTCTACAACACCCACTCCACGTATAATGTCAATCATTACTAAATACTAAGCAATTTGAAACATATCTATGCATGTGTTTTCCATCCCACCCCAAAATACATTAAATGCATTTGAAATGGTATATACACGAAAAATGAGTATTATACTGTACGTTTTCAAGCAGTGGTATCATTCAGATAATGCATATATTGTACATTGGAATGTTGACTGAATGAAACACGAAATTTACATTTATGAAATGGCTCTTAATACAGAAGAGAGGGTCGAGACCATTTCATCACATATTTATACAAGACTGTACATGTGCTAGAGGCTAAGTCAAAATATTGTTTTTAGAGTTTTCAAAAATAGAAATCTTGTTCTCTAAGAATAGTTCTACTTTAAGCAGAGTATCACGTGCCAAAAACGTAAATATTTTGGGAATGGGGAAAAAATAATCTCGCTTTCAGGGAAAAAATAGTTCCAGAGTTTTTAGAAGTTCTGTTTATCAAAACTGAAGGCCAAATTCAGAGTTCAGGGAACGCTGTGTGCTCGTGTTTTCAAAAGTTATTCTCGTTGTTAGGAGAGAACATTAACTCAGATAGGCTGGCAAAGAATTCGTCTACAACAGTAGGTGAAAGTTGGACCATGTCCGAAAAAGTAGAAATAGTGCATATGTGAGATGCATTGCCGTCATCGGTGTCTAGATCAGCAATGGTCACAGAAGGTTGTACTTGTGTGCCGCTTTCATCTCGTACCTCAACGCCACATAGTCGTAATGGTGAGGTCTCAACGAATGCCGTCATCAGAATAGATAGCCGCTGGGGACAACACGTTGCATGAGCCATTACCGAACCAAGCAAAGTATCGATATCCATAGGTACTGCTGATGGGAGTGTGAGACAGACGTCTAACACGCATTCTTCTCCACAGAGCAGGCATCGTAAAACAGGTAGGATGCAATCTTGCCAGATTGGTCTGAACGAAAGAAACCAGGTAGTATTCAGATCTCTTAGCCGAGTCAAGCCGAGGACTTTAGTAATCCGATCTCGGTATCGCATTGCTAGGAGCGTTTCTTCCATTGTAGCCTGAGTTTTGTCTGTGACTGGACTTGCTATATCGGAGCAGAAGGAACAAAAATAAGATTCCTGCTACGAGTCCCAAGATGAGAGGCAGGCCGCCGAACACAGAGTGCACGAAATTCGGGAAGATGCTCAGGACTAATTCAAAGGGTGCTAACAGTCCCGAAAAAATTGTCTTAAATACATGTGCGATGCCACTGGTATCAGAAATGTTTAAGATTTGACTTAACATTTCTACGAAATGCACGGGGCAATTTGTTGATAATAATGCATGTATCTCTGCTGCTGTCCTGGCGACTTGCAGATCATACGTTTCTCTAGACGAGGTTAAAGGCACAGTTGTTTGTAAAAGAATGGACTTCATTCTGCTTAAAGTATCAATTTGAATAGAAGAGATATTCAGAGAAGGCCATATCGTTGCCTCCTTGTCTGGTTTGCTGTTTGGATACAATACTTGCATACAGCAAGTGACCCTGGACGTAACACTGACGAGATAGGCCGTTCCTGGCACCATGCCACAACAGCTGCGGTCACTTAACATAACGTAACTGCCGTTGGAAAATTGTCTGAAAAAAGGCTCTATTTGTGTAGCAGGGAAGCCGTGCAGGTGGCATGAAAGGTAATTTGATGAACCTTCGCAGGCTCCATGTAAGTTAATTCCGTTACACAGAACTGTACCGCTCAATGAATTTTTACAGTTGTTACCACTAAGAAATACCTAGTTTTCCCCCCACTCCAACATCTATGTGTGTAAGGTAAATTCCAGGTTGACTTGATGTACCCTTTACCCAACCTTTCATACAGGCCCGCTGGTATGTGCTTTTGGCAATATTGAAACTGAAAAGTCGTTATCGGAATTGTAATGGTGCCATGTATTATCCATTCAATGACAAGTTTTTCGGAGATTGTCAATGGTAATCTTTCTAGTTTTTCAATGCTCTGCACCGTATAGTCTGCCCCTCTTTGTGCCAAAGAGATTTGCTTATCTGTAAGGTAAAAGACAGAAAACAATGAAGTTGTGTTTATTAGACGCCATGGCACGTAGCCTGAACGGAGATTTTGTAACGTCCAGCCTAACTGTACAATAGAACGTAATTGGGACTGGCCATGTTGTAACATTAGCATATCCTGTTCTATTATATCAATAGCAGATTATACAATGCTGTCCAGTGAATAAATTCTGGAGGACAAAGTCATTAACCCATTGTTCACTACAGACAGTGTTTTTTCTAAATGAATACGATCAATTTCTCGTATTTTTTCAGCAGTTTCGATTTGCGCTACTTTCCAAGCTTCGTTGTAAGCAGCATATATACCGGCGTATATGAAACATTTTGATGCTGTTTGTGAGGTCCCAATAAGAAATGTCGCAAGTCAGCACCTTCTTTAAGTAAGGTCAAGTGTTGCTTAATTTCAGGTAGTGTGGATTTCTGTAGCCATTCGAGGCATAGTTTTCCTACACTGAATGTTGTTATTATCCCTGGATGTTGTCTCTGGGAATATTTTGGGTCTGGCCTATTCTGTTTGAACCCCTGTGTTTTGTTCAGGAATCTATCTTGACAGTTATTAGTGTCTGTGGGCCAGATCAACCATTTTCTCCAATCAGGATTAGTTCTATTTTGGTGTAAAATATGGGATATGTCTATCTCCACATCTGTAGTGCTATTACTATCTGGTATGGGCTTTGGTATAGATGGTTTGTTTAAGTCCTTTATCCTGGCTAGGCCAAGACAGGTTGTTTGTTGAATGGTGTCATTCAGGAACATTATCTGTTCTGGGATCATGCAGGCTCTGAATAATGATTCTAAACCTTGTACCTGCCAGTCTTTTGTACCCCAGACAGTTTTTGTCTCAATGTTGTTTTTCCAAAATTCAAAACCAAATGTAGACAATTTTTCATAACATTTTGCAGAATATATCAGTTTAGTATTTGTCAAAATGTTTTTCATTCCTGTCTTATTTATAATCTTAAAATAAAACGTTTCTGGATCAGTGTCATTAAACCCTGGGAAGTATGGGAATTTCTCATAAAATGTTTCCGAGCTGCCTTTTGGCGGTGTTGGACAATGTTCCCATTGATTATAAGTGAAAACATTTCTAGGATTAGCAGATTTATGCAAATAGTGGAGCCCATAATGATTAAAGCAATACATTTCTTCATAATCTGATGAACCTTCTAAATAATCATGTTCTGTACATTTTGCTGACATTTCTAAATCTGACATCATATTATTAATACTTTCAAAGTCCCAATCATCACAGAAAGTGCTAGGTGATACAAAGTCACTAAATGAAACCTTGAACTGATGTAGATATTTCAAGAGTTCAACTGGGCCATATATGTCATAATCAGTAGTGTCCCATGCTACACCACCAGGTATAGGAATGGCTGTGATGTTTACTGATGATAGTTCTCTTTTTTAAATGTGAGAAGATCTGTGAGGCTTTAGAACCAAGTTGATTTTCTTACTTGCTGTGTCCATTGTACTGTATTTTCCATCAATCATTCTTCCCAAGCTTAAAACCAAAATGAGCCAGAGTAGGAGGAAAAGTACACCTAACACAATCCACAATTTAATCCGTGGTGAAATCAGATATGTTTCTCCAAGTTGATGAAAGAGTTCAGTTATTTTTTCTTTGAAAGTTTTATTTCCTGGTTTTTCTTCATGTTCACTTGGATCTTCAGAAAAGTCATCGAAATTGATGAAGTAGCTAGATGCAGTTCTGTCAATTGTTGGAATTGCTTCAGGATTCTTATTAATCTTTGTAGTTGCTTCTTCTTTTGTCATATTAGTATAGTCAGAGGCTACATCATTGTAGACATGTGTTTCTTGATGAACTGTTGCAATTTGGGTTTCAAGAGGCACAAGTTCCATGGCTTTGTTGCATAGTCCTTCTTTATTCACTGCAGGTTTATCAAAAGTGATTAGTCTCTCAGTTTGAACCTCTTGAATTGTAGCAAGGTTTGGTCTTCTGCTACATCTTGGGAGTCCACTGGGCCTACTACTTATTATTGGCCACATGATTGTGGTTTTACCAGGTCGATTGATACAACTGTTCTCCTTTTTACCAGCAAGGGGCGGTAGTACTACTGATCTTGTTCCGCTGATTGCTAAGACAGTTACTGCTTTCCTGTAAGAAGGCCCAAATTCCTTCTTCACCGCTATCTTTTCTCTGACCAGATCCCCAATCTTTGGAATCCAGACAGGTCTTGCTGGGACAGGTGGTTTTTCTTCAGTGGCCGTTGGCTTTAGCTTTGTGTTACTTAGACTTCTTCTTGTTTCATTTAAGTCCTGTAAAACAGCCAAACGATATTTGATATCAAAGGTTTTTTGTTCCACCACTGAAGTCTGACTATCGAGGTCTTCGATTATCATTCTTGTACCAAACAAAAGTTCATACGGAGTGATTCCACCCAGAGAATGTCTTGGCAGATTATTAAGACTAGGTTGGACACTTATTAGATATTTGACCCACCCATCACCCGAACCTAATACCCTCGCTGTTATAGATTGCTTTATGTCACCATTTTTTCTCTCCACTACCGCATTTCCCTCAAGATGGAATGGACTAGAGTACCGCAATGCAATGCTCAAGCTGGCCATGGCCTCCTTGTAAGCTCGAGAGCTAAACGCAGGACCCTGGTCAGAATGTAGCATGCCAATTGCGTATGTGACGATAAAGACTCGCAAATCTTTTATAACAGTTCTGGCGTCAGCCGAGCGCTGGGGCCACATCCAAATGAATCTCGTCTTAATATTTATGGGATCGTTTCTTTCCATGTGGATGTCTGCGTGTAGATAGCCTAATGCTGTCTAATAGAGGTGTCTTGTCTGGTATCTGGTCCGGTTCACAACTGCAATCTCTGTTGCAGTCCTGACAGTCTAATGCACAGTTATAAACATGCACGGTCATCCCCGGCCACCAGTATTTTGATTGTAATTCTATTAGAGATTTCAAGATCCCTTGGTGCCTCAGACCCATTCCCATGTGTGCTTCTTGAATCAAGTAAGCCCTCCGGTTCGTGTTTGGAATTACTATGTCCCCCACTCCAGGGATTCGAGCAAAAGGAACGGAGTTTGCATCAATTATGTATGTATTATTGAGTGGATAATTTAGAGGTAATGCCACATAGTCGCCTTTTAATGAGGCTTTTACTGCCAGCATGGTTTCTCCATCCATTTGTTTTTTAGAACGCTTTTTTGTAGCTACGGAAGCCGGTTGAACAGCTGCCGTTGTGGCTTTGTTAGCCAATGAATTCCCTGCACCGTGATCGCCATCACGTCGAAGACTCTGCGTATGTATCACGTGAGTCTTTCGTAGTTCTTTCTGTAAAAGAACTACTTGTTCCCATAGTTTTTTATGCTGTGACACCTGTCTTATCTTTGTAACCGTTTTCAATCCAGGTCTGCATGAAATCATTGTAAGACTGGACGCAGAAATGTGAGTCGCACACTATTAGTGTGGGGAATTCGCGATCAGCATTTTCAAGTGCCATCTTTAAAGCTTGTAGTTCAGCTCGCTGAGCTGTACAGTTTCTGAGTGATTCAGTTTTAGTGACCATTGGTCTAAATTTACCTATGCGCCAGCGACCTTTAACAATCTCGCATGTTGCATTGTAAACTTGTTTATCCACAACGTAGTGTTGTGCAGATTCGTCTGTGTAGATTACACAGGCGTACTGTTCGAGAGGCAGAATTTCGAACGACAGAGGACATTCATGTTCGTATTCTAGATGTTCTAGCTTTTGCATTTTGGGATCAAATGCGTGTATCACGTCTGTTGCAGCAAGAGAATTAACCCATTGTATCCATTTTGGATCTAATGCCATAGCATTTGGAATGCTCGGTCTTGTTACTGCCTCAAGGGCTGATACTGCTGTTAGAACAGATATGCTCTTCCCTTGGGCTAGAGCTCTTTCTTTTGCTACAGCACTTTGGACCCCAGGCAGAAGTTTTTCAGTAGAACTGAATTTCATTTCAGCTTGTGTGTACCAGTGTGATTTATAAGCTATTGGTACCGTTTCTCCCTCATTAGAGGTTAGGTTCGTAAATCCGCATCTTCCTGGGTTGACTCGGATTACAAGGTTGCGTTCGTTTGCCCGTGTTTGCAGTTTTGTTTTAGTTAACATGTCTGTTTGTATTGATCGTAAAATTTTTGTGTGTTTCTGTGTCCAATTAATTGGTTTGAAATCAGGTTTTATTAATTCGTAGAGGGGTTTAACCCTCTCTGCGTAGTTTAGAATGCAAGTTCTTCCAAAATTCAGGAAACCTAGAATTGATTGTAAGTTTTTCAGCGTTTTTGGAGCTTGGAGTACTGCACACTTCTCTAAGAAGTTGTCTGCTAGGCTTTTGCCTTCACTTGATAACTCATATCCTAAAAATAGGACAGTGAGGTGGGCAATCTGTGATTTTTTAAAGTTGAATTTGTACCCTTCAGATGCGAACCCAAGTATAATGGTGTTCACTCTTTTCAAGTGTGTCTCCAGGTCATCGTCTGTAAGATAGATGTCATCGACATAAGATAATGCCTCATCATCATACATTTGTAGTAATTCTGTTACCCTGGCTGAAAATAATCATGGGCTGTGGGAGACGACAAAATTGCCTTGGGCCCTCATACTGGAGAAACCGGTCAAATACCTGCTTTCTGGTGCAATGTTTTGACAGAAGAAACCATTTGAAATATCTAATGTCGTTTTATATTTTTTGCGCACGATGTTATTCATTAGTGCTGCACTGTGTGAGTTTTGTACTGCAAATGTTTTGCAACAAGAGTTTAGGTGTCTGTAATCCAAAACTAGACGATACGAATCGTCTGGTTTGGAGACAGGAAACAAAGGGTTGTTCATTTGTGAGGTGCATGTTTCAATCACCCCGTGGTATTCAAGTTGATCTAAGATCTCCCTGACTTGTTTTTTAGCTTCTTGGTTAACAGGATACTGCCTCTGTGCAGTAGGTTGATTTTTTAACTGAATTTTATGGTGAGGAGAATCCTCATCCCATCCTACATGATTTTTATATAATGCAGGGGCTTGGGCCACTGCCCATTTTCTAGCATATGTGTATTTTTTATGAATTGGAATGTGATTTGAGAAGGCAGGCATAATCATTTCTTCGCCATGTGGGTACTCCCTGACAAAGTCTGGTGGCCAGTCTTTCTCTGCTAGAAGGATATCATAGCCTTTAGATATATTCTCCCAAAAGAGACCTCTTATTTTCCTAGTTTTGTCCCCTTCTATACGTAATGTTATTTCATATAATTTATGGGGTACACTAACTCTGATGTCTGCAGTTTCCACCTGAATGTATTCATTCCTGTACACTGTCTCCAGAAGATTCATCAGGATCTTGCGAGCTATGGTCACTTCTGCTGTGCTGTCTAGCATTGTCTGGGCCCATTCTCCGTTCTTGGGCTGTGTCCTCAGAATCCTCGGCATGTTTTATTTTAATACTAGCTACCTTCTTTTTGGGAAATTGTAATTTTTTACTTTGATGAGCAGGTTCCTTGTCTTTGGACTTGAGGCGCTCTTCTTTATGTTCTGATCGTCCTCTTCTTTCCGATTTCTGTGAGGAAGTCTGAAAAGATCGAGAGGGATGTGTATCATTATCTTGATATCTGGCAGGTTTTCTTAAATTATCCCTATTTCTAAGGTTGTATCTTTTTTCAGAGGGCTCCCGTTGTGGAGACCTGTCCCCTCGTCCTGGAGATCTATTTCTCCGTTGGGGAGACCTTCCTTTGGACTGAAACTGCTTTTCTCTGGGAGTGGTTTGTTAATTACCCTCCCACTTCTTTTTTGGAGTAATGACATTATTCTTAATAAAGGTTTTTTCAGGATTTTCAGTTAGTTGTGGTTTTAGTGGTTTCCCACCCAAACTATCGCTACCTAATTCTTCATAGCACTTTTCAATTATTCTGGCAAGTTCAAAAGGTCGGTCTGTTATTTCTGTTTCTTTTAATTTTTGGCGGATCGCCACAGATGCTGCTTCTCCTTTTATGTTGGCTAGTAGTATAGCCGAGACTTGCTTAAAGTCTTTCAGTAATTTCATACCTAGATTTAAAGCCGGCTCCGGGCCGTATTCATTTTGAATCTGTCTTAGTATGTCTGGTATAACCGCCATAGACGGAACACCATGTGTTTTTGTGTATATTGAAGCAAAGACTGTTCCCCAAGTGTCACAGTCCTCCACATGTGGTGCGATCCCCATTGGTAGACAGATTGTCAGAATTCTGTGTTTTTAATGAGGTGTACTATCAGGAAATACTGCCTCTATTTGAGTAATTTTGTTAGCTAACCAGAACGGAATTTGTTCCCGTATTGCGGGTAATTTGCCAATTACTGATTATATAGTCTGTGGTGTAATTTTATTGTTGTTCCCCTGGTGAGGGGTGTGCTGTGGAATTTTTATTGCTGGTTGGACTGTTAAAGTCCGCATGACATATTGGACCAATTGTCTATGTAATTTAATTAATTGTTTTACCTGAACTAAAAGTTCTCTGTCTGACATGTCTTCAATGTCAGGATGTGGTGTATAGCTGGCTAGAACCTGCCATGTGGCTCCTGGTCTACCTAGTGGACCGAGCCTGGTAATGTGATTTTGATGTTTTAGGGTGCCATTAAACCAGAGCTGATGCTCCTGCTAAGTTAGTGGAATTTCAACATCCTCGAAAGGAACGTATTCCGCTGGAGGTTCCTCTGTTTTGTAGTAGTGGAACTCGTGTGTCACAGCATTTGCTGCTGGTAAAGTTATCCATGAATAGAAAACCTCTGTCTGCCGATTTTCATGTGCCTCTACCACAAATATGACTGTACCACCTCTCGATGATACTCCATTTTCTATAAGTTTTATAATTATGGTTTTCCTTATATTTGCCGGGATGAATATAGCATCCGGGTCATTTTGTTGGAGAGCTGTGTCATTTAAGACTGCTTGAGCTGCTATTCTAGCTCTTTCCCTTTCGTCGTCACTTTCTGTCATTTTTGCTGACAGAAAGTTTGCAGAGCAAGTTTCAAGGAAACAAAGATTAGGTGCACAATATTTTGGAACACTGTATCCTTCAATGTTGACTAAAACAAAAACTAATTCATAGGATTCTCCTCCTACCAAGTTTTGGCGGATATTAACCTTTCACCCACTCCAGATGTCTATTGGAAAAAGGGGTCTGTGTGAAAAGCACGACTGAGTTACTCTAGTATCTAGCGTTAAATTATCGCCTTACCAAACGTTGGGCGCCATGTAGTGTAGTTCCTATATTCCCAATAGGCTCTGCGCATTGGAATACCATAAACGATAGTTTAGACGTAGGACTTAGGTCGACTAGGTCTCTATTGAATATGTTAGACCTAATTATGAATGCCAGCTAGCTCAGAGGTCACTAGAAACATTCTCGAATTCACAAGAAGGGATTCGTTTCTGACAACCGCATAAACATGACAACTTTGCTCCCTCAAGAATAAGGAGTATATCTCCAGAGTCGCGGAAACAATAGATAGCTATTTTACTCAGTCAGTCGTGCATGCTTAGTTTCACCAGAAGTGCAGAGAAACAGAGAGACGCGCGTTTTCAATAAAAGAGGTTATTAATTGAACAGTCTACTTTCTCATGCAAGAGAAGTGAGTTGCTACAATCGCAATACTTGTCATAAAGTAAAGTGCGTACAGTAAAAGGAGTATTATAAAATAATACTGTAAAAGCATGGTATGGTTTCTAAGCCATACGGTGTTTAAAATGGATAAAATACATTCAATGATAAAATAATGACTAAACGTACTCAACTGGTGCTTCTAAGATACGCCTAACCCGGTGTACCTAACCTAAGCTCAGTACATGGGAAGGAGTAAGTGAGATGTAGTTTGAGTTAAGATAGTTTCTGCCAAGAATCTGAATCAAGAATTCTCTAAGGGTCTAATCAGTACCTTGGTTATAGAATGAAGGAGGTCTTGTATCTCTCTCTCAGGACTCGATCTCCCAGCAACCCGCAAGGGTGACAGGGAAACACTAGAGCTGGATTTCTCGGCATGAGAAAAGACAGCGTCTCTCTCAGTGCGTCAGCGGGAGGGTCGACTTCCTTCGGCACTTGCTACAGCAGGGCGTCAGGCAAGTAGATAGTCGATCTGCTCCAAACCACCGTGTCTTTTGCTAGGGCAGATGCTGGTATATTTATACCTGGAAGGTGCCGAGTTTGACGTAAGGTTGGACATAAGACGTCACTAAGAACTCTCAGTTCTTTCAGGACTCCAGGAGTTCTAGGACATATCAATACAGAAGCAGGGGGATTTCCCGGGCTGCTGGAGGCTTGGCTAGTTTAAAAACACGTTGTGCTTTCTAGGAGTCTATGGTAGTAGCCTTGCCGTATTTGGACTGCATTGGCTATGTCTTAATATGGGTATGATTCTTATGGCTATATAAGGATATGATTTGATATAACCACATAAGGGCATAAATTGGGAATATTTAACTAGAGTCCTAGATTCGTCTACAACAGTGAGACCTCATGCCATCGTGGCTGACCAATCAGGTACACGCTTTTTTGAATATAAAACATTTTTGCGTAGTATGCCAAGAATTTGAGTATAAATAATAACCTCTTTGGAGACGTGGTTAGCTTTTGGGCTCTTTTGGCTTTTAGGCTCATTTGGCTTTGGCTTAGGATCTTTAGACTCTGCTTCATTCATATGGGTTAGGTACGAGAAATGTATCGGGAGATTGCTGCAGCCTTGGAAGGAGATTGCTTCCGAAGAGAGAGAGGGGGTTCCTTGCTCATATTTGTTTTCAGAGTCCTTGCACATCATATTTTTGGCACAGCATATTTTTGGCACGGCAGGCCACATTCCTTTGAGGACTGGTGAAGGAGGGGCTGTTTGCTCTTTTAGACACAGACAGGCAGAAGGCAGATTTAGATGCTAAAATTCTAAGTTTATGCTTTGACTAATTAACTTGGTCTGAAAAGAATTATTTGTCTTATGCATTTATTTTTCTTTATGGGGGCTTTTTGCAAACTATTTAATTATTGATTAGCCTTGCAAGACTCTTTTTCTTAGAAACTCTTTAAGAGTTTTGACTGAAATTTTGCGCCACACTTTCTTTTCTACATGTGATGCTTATATGCAGACTGTAATATGTTCTGTATTAATGCTATTTTTCCTTTTTTCCAAATTATGTAACCTGATTGATATTTTACTAATAAATAAAGGGTTAGAGAAAACCTTAGAGGGGGGACCTACCTAAGGTCCAGTTGCGTGAGACCAGCCGTGAGGGCAATGGCTTTGCAGAGCGGCACTCTCTCCCTGCTTCGTGGAGGACGGGCGCAGCCAGCAGCTCCCTTTTCGCGCCATGAGGGCAACGGCAAGGAAACCACAACTCCCAGGTGCCCCGGGACCCGCGGCGCATTTCCGATGCCACCACCTGCGCCCGGAGGCGCTACAAATCACCGGAGCGGCCAGAGCTCTGTGGGGGGACCTACCTAAGGTCCAGTTGCGTGAGACCAGCCGTGAGGGCAATGGCTTTGCAGAGCGGCACTCTCTCCCTGCTGTGTGGAGGACGGGCGCAGCCAGCAGCTCCCTTTTCGCGCCGTGAGGGCAACGGCAAGGAAACCACAACTCCCAGGTGCCCCGGGACCCGCGGCGCACTTACGGTGCCACCACCTGCGCCCGGAGGCGCTACAAATCACCGGAGCGGCCAGAGCTCCGTGGGGGGACCTACCTAAGGTCCAGTTGCGTGAGACCAGCCGTGAGGGCAACGGCTTTGCAGAGCGGCACTCTCTCCCTGCTGCGTGGAGGACGGGCGCAGCCAGCAGCTCCCTTTTCATGCCGTGAGGGCAACGGCAAGGAAACCACAACTCCCAGGTGCTCCGGGACCCGTGGCGCACTTCCAACGCCACCACCTGCTCCCGGAGGCGCTACAAATTACCAGAGCGTCTCCCGCCCCGCGGGAAGCGAGCGGGCAGCGCCGGGCGAAGCCCAGGCAAAGGGCGGGCAGTCTGTGGCAGTCCGGGGCAGACCGAAGCTGGGCTGGGCCACGGACCTTGGCAGCTGCAGATAAGACTTATTCCCTATTTACTGTTAGACTGTTAGGTTTTAAGAGTATGGTAATTCTATTATAATATTTGTGCTACATTTTTACTATACTGAATGATTCATGAAAGCTACGGTGTTTTAAGTATTGATTTGTTTTGTTTTTGTTACCCAACCTTTACTATGTCTAAACTCCGTTCTGCTAAAACTGCCTCATTATCAGCTACGATGGACAACTACTTAGTCAAAGTAGTAAATAAAATTAACAATGATCGACGAGCCTCATTGGGACGGGGTAGCCCCCCAGCTTCCACACTAATGTTTGTACCCCTTCTGTTACCCCGGTGTTAGATAATAGCGGTAATCGAGGCGTCCAGCCTACTATTAACAATGTAACTATCAGTGAAATTGCAGTTTCGCCAGCACTAAGTTAGGTTGTGCCAGATGATGATCCCTTTGAGACTTTTCAAAGTCCTTCCCCGGTGCGCAGGGTAGTAAGGGCTTGCAGGAAGCTTCCTAATAAACGGGGGGCAATAGGAAAACCAAAAAAGTGGATATACCGTCTAAAAATATAGTGGCAACTGAGGCCTCAGAAAGGGAAGGGACGACCACTTTGAACCCTGAGCAATTCAAGTTACTGGCTAGCATTATTGAAGCCAAGATGGAAACGATTATTAAACCACTAGTAGCCAAATTAGACCAGGTTTCCAACAAAGTAACCAGATTGGGTGGCCTTCTGAAGACACATGTTGCCCAGACCGAAGCCAAGAAGGTCACTAAAACGGGCAACAATATAAGCAGTGTAAATAAAGAAGTAACATTACCATCTGAGGGGGGGACTAGGGTAAACCAAATGGCTATACCTGCCCGATTACCCACAGCAAGCCAGGGAAATCAAGTGAGCCAGGGAAACCAAGTGAGTCAGGGAAACCAAGTGAGTCAGGGAAATAAAGTACCTATGGGAGGTGAGAATGCAGGGGGGTGGACGGGAGTGAGGAGGAGAGTGAGGAGGAGACGTTTTATTAATCTCCCCCCAGATTGTGCCCCATATGTGGTCGTTTTAACCAACGTTCCCCCGGCTGATTGCCATTTAAGTCAGTCCCAACAGGAATCCCATGACTCTCTGAAGAATAAAACCGTCTCATGGTTACACAAAAACTGTGGGTTACCAATGACGTATACAAATGATATATTAACAACCAGAAGGGTTAACTGGATCGGTGATTCTAGGAAGACCAGTTCGGGGGATTGTGTTATTATTAATTTTAAGCACCAACATGTTGCTACAGTTTTGCTTAGAGCAGCTTCCTTACCGCTAGTTGAAAATGGTGTATGTGTCCGCCCGCTTGGCTTCTTCTATAGCCATTTGAGTAATGTAACCCCTATTAATACTTACCAATCAATGCCGTCCTCACCCTTTCTTAGACCCGATTTAGTTATCCCTTTACAAAATCGCTTCCATGCTTTAAGTAGCCTGGATTGCAATGATTGACTTAATCTGGATAATCCACTGTCCCGGTGCGAGATTATTGACTCCCCAGCTGTTGGAATAACTGAAAGCCCTACAGTTTCCACGTTAATTAGTTCTGGGAATCTTAACCTGTCAATTGAACGTGAAGGTTTGCCTAATGGCAAACCCAGTGAAATAGATAGCTCCATTTTATCCTTACCATCGGACAGGGCCTGTACAGGGGGTAACGGGTTAATTGTTACTAGCTGGACTTAAATCAAAGGGGAATGTTTTGGCTGGTCAAACTTTATTATTAGCTACGATATTCATTGTTTCCAGGAAACTTGGTGCAGGGAAGAAGTAAACTATGAAGGTTTTGTCTCTTACAACTTGCCGGTGCAGGTGAGCGGGCCAGGTAGAGCAAAAGGTGGTTTATTAATCTTAATTTCTATTAAACGCCCAATTATTGTAAAAAAGTATATCACTGTAGGTGCACAGATCCAGATCCTTTGGTTATTAGAGGGTCGTGATCATAACATTCTTCTGGTAAATTATTATAATAACATTTTCGATATGTGGAAAAGTAAATTTTGCCATGTTATATGTTCCCCATGTTATGTCATATGTGCATGATCGATATGCATGTATTCCCTTCTGATCAATTAAAGACGCAATTACAGTTGTGTCCATCTCCTGTATGCCAGTTTTCAGTCCTCGTGAATACAACGAATATTAGGCCTATGTAAAGCTACGTTGCCACGTTTCACAGTGTGCACGTTAATTCATTGAATTGTCCCCGTTTCTAGGCCTCAAAAGGGCCCGGACTCAGATTCAGCTCCTGTTTCCTGAACCCTCTCCGAGGAGTGATACAGCCCCCACCTGTATCCCTGACCCTTAGCTTACTTTCATGCCTCGCAGTGCCCGGCTCGGCCTGGCTCTGCCTCCCAGTCTGCCAAGAGTATGTTATGTTTCTAGTTATCAGTCCAGCCTTCCTTCTCTGCATTCCTAAGCTACTGAATCGCATCAATAGTTTCCGTCATGGTCTAGCCTTTATGTCTCCATGTAAGAGAAATACTGTATTCATATTCATAGAATATTCCTCGCACATGCAATACATTTAGAATAATGCATGCACCAGTCTTAGTGTCTGTTAGCCTTTACCCTGATAACTTTTGGATTCTATCAACATGTACTATAAACACCAGATACTAGATATGCCTAGGTACATGTCGCTCTGACCCTCCAGACTTTCGTCTCCTCTTCTAGTGCAGAAGTCATAGCCCCCAGTTCTCCCTGGTAACACGTCATTGCCAGTTTACGCGCACCACTAGGTTAGAGGTCCCAGCTGCTCAGGTAGCCCCCTCCATGTTTCCGCCCCGTTTATGACATATTCTGTTACGTTTGCATCACATGTCTATGTATACGCCCTGTACACACCTCTTGTTACACCCACTTTATGCCTTATCTTTCGCGACTGCTACAAACTCCGCCTACTGCTACGCCTACTATATTGAATGTAATGTATTCTGTTTAACTATAAATATTGTGCACTGTTATTAAAAGCCAGCCAATTCCCAGATCCTGCCCCCGGCAGCTGCCATCCTATTCCCATGCAGGCTGTCCTGTTCCTGTCCTTTTATGCCTGATTAAAGCCTGTATACTTCAGCTACCTCGAATCTTGACTCTTATTTATTGAGCTATCTGTTATTAGAGTATCCTGAAAAATAGAACCGGTAATTAATTATTTATTTACCACATAATGGCGCCCGAACAGGGACTTGCCCTTTCCCCACGCGCCGAAGAAGCCACGCAGGCCCCCGATCCTCTGCAGCCGTGACGGAACCATACCGGCCACGTGCAGATATTTCTGCTTCAAGTATCCCTCAGGCCCACGGAGGAGACGGAGGTTGCGGTCCAGCGTCCAGACGAGGCGGTGGAGGAACGCGGCGAGTCCCGACCAGAGCCCAAGCCGATTGTCCAAGGTCCGAGGTATCCGGAGGCCCACCTGTAACTGAAGTCCAAAGTTCGTCCGTCCGTCGTCGTAGCCGTCCAGTCCAGTCCGAGGCCTTCCGTTCTTGCTGCCCGGTGAGTACCATTGCTGGGGTAGTATCTAGACAGGGTCAATTAATTTGTCTCTGGTCCGTGGGTTTGGGTACACAGATCCAACACGAAGTGTCCACCTAGGTGGATGCGGGTCCTGACGTGTCTCTTTATGAGACCGGTAAGTTTCGTACTGTTTTAGCAGTGCATCTAGTCATTCCAGTAAGTTCTGTTCTGTTCTCGAGAAATTCATGTGTTTCTGTTTTCAGTATTCCAGGTAGTATTCTGTCCGAACTGTTATTTTAAATGTTATTTCATGTGTTTTCAATGTTGTGGTATGAGTGATTTGTTTTCAAGTTATTATTGTGTTTATCGTGTATTGTATTTGTGTCCAGATTCCAGTCTAAGTCATGCCTCTGTTCTCGAAGTTACGTCAGTTAAAAAACAGAAAAGGTCTGCTCGAAGAAGCAGTTCCTGTCCCGCCTAGGGACAGTCCAGGTCATTTTATGTATCATAAGCATGGCATAAGTGCCATATTATATCTAGACTTATGGGTCGAGTATACTAAAGATCTAGAAGAGAAATATAGATGGCCTGTATCAGGTACATGGGATGCCGAGTGCATCATGCGAGTAGAAGAAGCATTATGGAAAAAGAAATCCAGACAGTCCCAGAAAGATGCCATCGAGTTATGGCGCAAAGAATCTCATAAAAGAACTGAAAAGGAAAACAGAAATTCAGAATTAAGTAGAGAATCCTCAGAAAGAGCCCAAGAAAGGGAATTAATCGAAGTAGGTGAACGAGTTAAAGTCGAACAGTCAGACAGACAGAGAAATGCCCTTATTAAGGGTATGTATCCTCTTCTTGCCGAGGGCTTGCCAAAAGCAACCCCGGAAGCACCATGTAATTTTCCGCCGACATTGGTTCCGATTAAGCTACGTCACAAACCGACCGCAGCTGATATTTTTCTCTCGTCCTATTTGGACGACACAGTCCCAGAATATGCAAATCCTGTTCCGCCAGCTCCTGTAAATAATGTAATTCCTGTTCCTCCAGCCACCGGGGCACCTGTTACAGCACCTGTTACGGTACCCCCGGTCCAGCCCGTAGTACAAGTTCCCGCTACAAGAAAATTCGTAAGGAAATAATAAGGTTACACGAGAAACGCAAAGCAGCACAAGTAAGCGAGAAGGAAAACGACTCTTCTACTGAAGAGGTAGACGACGAGAATCCTACCAGAATAGCGTATGTAGGTAAAACTAGACTTCCCGACCGACATTCACGTCTAGAACACAATAAAGTTTTTCATCTTCCAGCACCAGAACAAGATTCGCTAGAACAAGTATTTCAAGCTACCGATCACATTCTGAAATCACGAATCGGTTATAGTGAACTTAGTACCATGCATGAACAAGAACTAGCCCGATCAGCAGTCCGATGGGTTACTGATTCTACCACTTTTCCAGATGAAATAGTGGCACAAATGTTTCTGAAACTGCCCCCAGCCGAGCAGCGACTGGTGGGTATGTATATGATCCAGCACCTCATTACACTGTATGAGGGACAACATTCTGATCCAGGTCCGTTACATGATGTTCTGAACGAGTTGCTCCAGTATAGATGGAAAGGTTTAGGTACTGATTTAATTAGTGTCATTCTAGAACAGCGCCACAAATATAGAACGTTTCTGAATCCGCATTTTGTTCACGTCTCACCTCCAGAAAGTAAACCATTCTACATAGATAGACAGCATCCGTTACGAGAAGTACACCCAGTTAGGACACCGGATGGTGAAATGCAACGAGTATTTGTTTACACCCCTATCACAAAGATGGAACTCTTAGAGATGAAGAAGTTAATTCCCTGTCACGACAAAGATCCAGCAGGGTTCCATCGAGAATTAAAAGACATGCTCCGTATGGGAGAATACACGTATCCAGATATCATTAAAATGTTAAAGGTCCTGTTGCCCGCAGGGGTATATGAGAAACTCAAGGAAAAAGAATGGGAGGTGGGAGAGAAAAAGATTGATTGGACAGCTCTAGAAGCTGAAGATAAAATACGAGTACCAGGTACCGGTCTTGGGGACAAATGTAAAGAATTGCCCGAGTTATTGATTCAAGTTTTGCCAAGATTACTAGCCACGAAAAAGGAAGATTGGGATGCAATCTCAGCATGCAAACAGAAACAGGATGAAGACACTAGTGATTTTAATTCTAGATTCGAAAAATGTTTCATTATCAACAGTGGTTTGAAGACAGGTAGCGAGTCATACCCTCATCTTTTTGTTACTAAACTAGTCGAGAATTCAAGCCCACAAGTTAAAAATCGAGTTTTGAAAGTTGAAAGTACCTGGCAAGCTAGTACCCCGTCACAAATGCTTCAAATGCTCCAGTATCACCAGAATAGAATCAGGGAAGAGCAAGAACACGAAAGGAGACGTATGAAAGACACGAAAATGAAAGTACTAGTTGCACAATCTGTTCCACAAGACAGTCAGAAGAGGGGTCCGAATCAAGCCAGTCATCCTGCAGCTCCCGTTAAAGGGACATGCAATTATTGTAAACAGCCAGGTCATTTTATAAACGAGTGTGCAGTTCTGAAACACAACATAGCAACTGGTAAGACTAAAGAAAGACCACGTCCGCCTAGACAAGAACAAGTTTCACAGACTTCTCAGTCACCGCAGAATGCACAACAGACAGTTCCAGCACCGCAGCCTATCGCTGCAACACAGCATGTTACACAGCAAATGTACCAGTATGCTCAGACAGAGTATCCAGAGTATCAACAGTATTCATGAAACAGCCTAGAGAGGGAGGTAGGCTTGCCTCTCATCGAGATACCTGTAGATCAAGAGGGTCCCTATGTGCACAGTCAAATATTAGGGAAAGACAGAAAGTTTTTGATTGATACAGGGGCAAGTAGGACTACTATCAGTCATGACGAGGTTCCAGGGGCTCCACTCTCAGGCTCTAGAAATGTTTCCCTTGGATTTTCAGGAAAGCCTATTGTTAACGAGATTTCAAAGCCAGTTACTCTAGAAGTTGGTCCATTGTCCCGAACTACTGATTTGTTACTTACGAAGTCATGTCCAGAAAATTTGTTAAGCATTAAAACATTGAAAGAATTAGGTGCAGTAATTTGCTGCTCTCCAGAAGGAATACGATTGTTTTTGCGTGACTTTAAAGGTCACTATGTATTACGCGATTTTGATCCAAGATTATCCAATGTACCGCAGCATTTATGGGCGCAAGGTCCAACTGATGTAGGTTTTATGCAAATCACACCCCATCGTGTGACTCTCAAGCAAGGTATAGTCTTGCCACGAATCAGACAATATAGATTGCCACCTGAGGCTGTAGCAGCCTTATCCAAAATTATTGATGAGCTCATTGCTCAAGGAGTGGTTGTAGAAACTGACTCCAATGTATGTAATTCTCCTATTATTCCAGTCATGAAACGTACTGATCCAAATGCACCTCCAGTATATCGATTAGTGATTGACCTTCGAGAACTTAATAAATGTATCATACCTCAGTATCCAGTAGTCCCAGATATTTCATCCCTATTAACAGCCATTGATTCTGAAGCTACATTTTTTACTGTAATAGACCTCAAGAATGCATTTTTCAGTGTTCCCATTCATCCAGACAGCCAGTACCTTTTCGGTTTTTGTTTAAATGGAAGGAGCTATAAATTCACACGAGCTCCTCAAGGTTTCACAGAAAGTCCTAGTATTTACAGTCAAGCACTTAAGAGACAACTAGACAACATTCACATGCCAACAGACACTGCCCTGCTCCAGTATGTCGATGATCTATTGATCACAGCCCGTTCTGAACGTGACTGCGAGCGAGCGTCACTTACAGTTCTGTATTTCCTAGCCGAGATGGGGCACAAGGTGTCCCCTTCGAAGCTCCAGTTCTGTGTCCAGCAAGTGATCTACTTAGGCCACTTGCTGTCCAAGTGGGGTAGGCAGTTGACACCAGACCGTATCCAGTTAATAGCGAGTCTTCCACAGCCCAAGACACAGAAGGAGGTACGTGCTTTTATCGGCCTTACTTCTTACTGCAGACAATGGATTCCTCAGTATGCATTTCTAGCAAAGCCACTGATACAGTTAACGACACAGGAGGCAGCCGTATCGACTGTTCTCCCTTGGACATCTGAACATACACTTAGTTGTAATGAATTAAAGAAAGCCTTATGCCAAGCACCTGTTCTAGCTACACCGAACTACAGTAAGCCTTTTACACTTTTTGTCACAGAACGTGATGGTACTGCATTATCTGTTCTCACACAAGATCAAGCGGGACAGTACAAGCCTTGTGCTTATTTCTCGAGCACATTAGATCCAGTAGCCCAGGCTTTGCCTGCGTGCCTCAAGTCAGTTGCAGCCACAGCTCTAGCAATCAGACAAAGTGATTCCATAGTATTAGGACACTCCCTGACAGTACAAGTTCCACACTCCGTGGAAGTTCTTTTAAACTGAACACAGACACAGCACTTGACCATTGCACGTTTAACAGGTTATGAACTGACACTGTTCCAGCCACACATAGAAATCAGACGCTGCAACGTTTTAAATCCTGCTTCACTGTTACCGTCAGTTACTTCAAATCCTGCCACACATGACTGTGTGGAAGTTATTAACACTATGACCAAGCCAAGACAAGACCTGACAGACATTGCATTACCTAATCCCGACCTGACACTTTATGTGGACGGTTCATGTATGAGAACTAGTACAGGAGAACTAGTAGCCGCGTATGCAGTAACTACTGACATTGAAGTTATTGAAACACACCGTATTGACACCCTGTCTGCTCAAGCAGCAGAGCTAGTTGCTCTGACCCAAGCCTGCATACGTGCCAAGAACCTGAAAGTAAACATATATACAGATTCACGTTACGCATTCGGAATTGTACACGACTTCGGAGTGCTCTGGCAGGAGAGAGGTTTCATGACTTCTCATGGAACCAAGATTCAGCATGGTCTCCTCATTCAAGCTCTGTTAGATGCAATACATTTACCGACAGCTATTGCTATCATGAAGTGCAAGGCACATACGAAAGTTACTGACATCATTTCCCAAGGTAACGATCTAGCAGATCGAACAGCCAAGCTTACAGCTCAGACACCAGACATTCCAGTTAACAAGACACAGACATCCACTCCAGAACCGACTACATGTAAGACAGTTAAGGACCCTACACAAGATGTCATAGACATACAGTTACATGCTACTCCTGAAGAAATCAAGAAATGGTCCGAACAAGGAGGGGTCCAGACAGATCAGGGATGGGTGACGAAGGGAAAAGCCACATGGTTTCTCCCCGACTCCATGGTTCAAGTCATTATCAATACCGCACATAGTCCAGCACACCTAGGAGAAAAAGCCATGTTAGACAGTATACAGAACCTCTGGTTCAACAAGCATTTACGAGCTGCAGCCAAGCAGAAAGTCCGTACCTGTATGATATGTTGCCAGTTCAATCCAGGTAAAAGTGTCCCGGTGGAACAAGGTGGATTCCAACCCCCTGACCACCCTTTTGAAGTCCTCCAGATGGATTATATTCAGATGGAGCGATGTCGAGGTTTCAAGTATGTCCTCGTAGTTGTATGCGCTTTGTCCAGGTGGACAGAAGCATATCCAGTTCCAGATTACACAGCAGCGACCACTGCCAAGCAGTTGGTTCGTGAATTTTTTCCCCGTTATGAACTCCCTAGGGTCGTGTATTCTGATAACGGCCAGCCATTCTCATCCGAGTTAATGAAACATGTTTCCCTTCTGTTAGGGTACCAGTGGAAGTTCCATTGTGTGCGCCATCCTGAAGCAGCCGGTCTCGTAGAGAGACATAATCAGACCCTGAAAATTCGCATTGCCAAGACATGTAAAGAGAAAGGTGTAGACTGGCTAGTTGCCCTGCCAGTTGCTTTATTCTTTATGCGGATGGTCGCACATTCCAGATCAGGTCTGTCCCCTTATGAGGTCGTATTCGGCCGCCCCCCAAACATGTGGGGTACACCTAGACCCCGCAGTATTACAGATGTTTCCAGTAATATGTTGACAGATTACCTAGCTTCCTTGATGTCTGCCCTACACTCTTGTCGTTCACAGGTTGCCGCCGCATTCCCAGACAATACCGAAGTGAAACCGCATGAGGTCATTCCAGGCGACCTTGTCCTTGTAAGGAACTTTGATCGTTCAAGTCCGCTGGAGCCTCGCTGGAAAGAGCCGCGACTTGTCCTCCTGACCACCCGCACGGCCGTGACGTTGGAAGGCCGCAAGGGGTGGGTCCATCTGTCCCATATAAAGAAATTTCATGGACTACCAGACAAGACTTTTTCAAAGAACTTTTCTAATTCTAAAGACTGCCTGAAACCAGAACTTAAATCTGAATTAAAAGTTCCTCTGTTAGAGAAAACTCCGCAGCAGGAGTATAAGTTAAAACTCCGGTCTAGTAAAATAAGTCAGCCAGTTTAATTGTCTAAGTCCCTCTCGGGTGAAACGGTTAGACAGGTTTCTGACATGTATGAGATAGACCCCCATAGTGAGAGAGTTAGTCAAAACTCTATCAGATGTATCGTTTTTCTAAGATCCTTATTGTTTCTAAGTTTGATGGTTACCTGCACAAGTTATGCATTGCATTTATGTTTTCCAATTTCTCATGTAAATAAGTTTTCTAATGCTACAGTAGAGCACACATTTAGTGATCTGCCTCCTCACGAGTTATCTTATCGTCTTGCTATGAGAAATAATACATTTATCAGAATGTTACACTACTCACACCAGACCAGCAATGCTACTAATTGTTGGGTGTGTGGTCGACTCCCCCCTTTCCAGACACCGAAGGGAGTTCTGCCACTCTTTCCTTATCCGTTTTCACATAATGGTTCGTGTGGAGCATGGTCCATGTTTACGTCATCTTCAAATGATATGTCCCTTCTGAATAGAACATGTTTTCCAGACAAGCAAGGTCTCTCCCATAGAACAGGGTTAGATCTAGAAAATGAAGTATATAATTTAGGTAATTATTCTTCGAATTTTATGGTATTGAATGTTCAGTCTGATACTACTCCAGACTTACCTGCTATTTCAGTACTACCAGTCAAAGGCGAATTATGTGTCAGAAAGAATGGTTCCGCACATGTAGGACATAGTGATTGTACTACTACTGTCAAGTATAGTGACAGTGGGAAATCTATTTTCAAAGCATCACGTCATTCTTATTTTGTTTGTGGTCAGACCGCATATGTTCGTCTGCCCCTCGATTGGGATGGAACATGTTACATTGCCTTCCTACTGCCACCAGTTTTTCTAGCCCCATCTGATTATCACAGAAACACACATCTAGTACACGTCAGACATAGAAGGGAGATTGAGTCCCCGATTGTCGATCAAACTGAAACTACTCTAGAACAGTATCAAGACTTTAATAAAGGTTTCTTCTTCTTTATAGGCCCTGTCCAGAATAGTAAGTTAATACGTAGGTTAACCAGAACCCTTGAAGCAGTAGTGAATGAGACTACTTCTGCTCTAGGTAACTTAACCGAAGAGCAATCTGCTATGAGATTTGTCGTGCTCCAAAATCGTCTCGTTCTTGACGTCATACTGGCCGATAGAGGAGGAGCATGTAGAGTCATCGGATCTAGTTGCTGCATTTTCATTCCTAATAACGCGCCGTCTGTTTATTCAGCTATAACCAGACTTCATAAAATTGCCCATCAGTTACACCAGAATCCAGGCACCTGGACATGGTCCGGTTGGCTCTGGAGTATCATATCTGCCTGGGGATGGAAAGTATTGTCATTTCTAGGTATTGCAGTAATGATCCTATTCAGTTGCTGCCTCTGTATACAATGTGGCCCTGCGATTTGCGGCATTTGTGCTACCTCTTGTATTCCTAGTCCTAAGTCCCGTTCCAAGACAATTCGAGACGAGCAAATGATGCTGTATGAAATGATAGATGGTATCATGAATATAGATGTTTCCTGATGGAAACGTAGGGCACAAGGAGGGAATGTGGAAAAGTTAATTTTGCCATGTTATATGTGCCTACGTGTTCCCCATGTTATGTCATATGTGCATGATCGATATGCATGTATTCCCTTCTGATCAATTAAAGACGCAATTACAGTTGTGTCCATCTCCTGTATGCCAGTTTTCAGTCCTCGTGAATACAACGAATATTAGGCCTATGTAAAGCTACGTTGCCACGTTTCACAGTGTGCACGTTAATTCATTGAATTGTCCCCGTTTCTAGGCCTCAAAAGGGCCCGGACTCAGATTCAGCTCCTGTTTCCTGAACCCTCTCCGAGGAGTGATACAGCCCCCACCTGTATCCCTGACCCTTAGCTTACTTTCATGCCTCGCAGTGCCCGGCTCGGCCTGGCTCTGCCTCCCAGTCTGCCAAGAGTATGTTATGTTTCTAGTTATCAGTCCAGCCCTCCTTCTCTGCATTCCTAAGCTACTGAATCGCATCAATAGTTTCCGTCATGGTCTAGCCTTTATGTCTCCATGTAAGAGAAATACTGTATTCATATTCATAGAATATTCCTCGCACATGCAATACATTTAGAATAATGCATGCACCAGTCTTAGTGTCTGTTAGCCTTTACCCTGATAACTTTTGGATTCTATCAACATGTACTATAAACACCAGATACTAGATATGCCTAGGTACATGTCGCTCTGACCCTCCAGACTTTCGTCTCCTCTTCTAGTGCAGAAGTCATAGCCCCCAGTTCTCCCTGGTAACACGTCATTGCCAGTTTACGCGCACCACTAGGTTAGAGGTCCCAGCTGCTCAGGTAGCCCCCTCCATGTTTCCGCCCCGTTTATGACATATTCTGTTACGTTTGCATCACATGTCTATGTATACGCCCTGTACACACCTCTTGTTACACCCACTTTATGCCTTATCTTTCGCGACTGCTACAAACTCCGCCTACTGCTACGCCTACTATATTGAATGTAATGTATTCTGTTTAACTATAAATATTGTGCACTGTTATTAAAAGCCAGCCAATTCCCAGATCCTGCCCCCGGCAGCTGCCATCCTATTCCCATGCAGGCTGTCCTGTTCCTGTCCTTTTATGCCTGATTAAAGCCTGTATACTTCAGCTACCTCGAATCTTGACTCTTATTTATTGAGTATCCTGAAAAATAGAACCGGTAATTAATTATTTATTTACCACAGATAGCTCTAGGGTAGCAGTCGTTGATGAATTGGCTAGTACTGTCGAGAATTTAATTTCAGAAGTAAATGTTTCTTTTGATTTTATCTGGGTTGGTGACTTTAATACCCCACTATGTGAAATGCCAACTGGGAAAATCTGTGGATTTATTGATGATACCGGCATGGATGATTTACACTTTGGCCATAACCGGTATGGTGAAGCATTAAATAACTTTTTGGGATGTTACGACCTTGAAATATTGAGGTTCCTAAAAGATGAAAATGGCCAAATCATCCCTACATTTAAGAATTGGTGCTCCAGCTCAGTTATCGATCATGTGATCGTCTCTTCTAATGTTACCTCTCGTTGTGCCTCCCCTAGGATTGAAATATCTACCTTAAGTGATCATAATTGTATAATTTTGAGAACTACTTTATGGAGTAACCATTCTGTCAATGTGGGTACTATAGCCTCCAATTTGGAACCTCACAGACCCAACGGAGTTCGTTTAAGGTGGGTAGGCGAAAAAGCTACCGAATTAACTGGCTCAATTGTCAGGAACTGTATGGGCGAAATTTCTCTCATACTAGATAAATGTACTGACCATAAACTGGTTTTATCTGCTTTTAATGACATTTAATAAATCTATTGAGGCTAGGTTTACTAAATCTATAGGGGGCCAGCGTAAAAATAAACAGGCCTGGTTTGACCACTCATGTACCAGGCTACTAACCGAATTAAAACAAGCTTTAGCCAAAAAGCCCAGGGACTCTGACTCTGTAATAAAATTAAGAAGAGAATATAAGTTTGCCTTATAGCAAAGGAAGAGTGAGTTACTGCAGATGGCATGGGATTCCCTTAACCAGGCTGCAGAGTGCTCCGATAGTACTTTGTTCTGGGCTACTGTGAATTTTCCCTTCCTTAAGGATGAAAATTTGCCAGAGTTAACATCTAATGTCCTGAGTGATGACTGGATAGTTCATTTTTCAGAGATTTGTGACTCCAATCGTCGAATGGATACAGACCTGAGAAGGTGGGAAATCCTACCTCTGGATATCACAGTCAGCGTGGTAGAACTAGGCATACGGGCAAGTAAGGGGGGGAAAGCCCAAGGACCCGATGGGGTGGCCATCAATGTCTATAAAGCAGTGCCGGAGTTGTGGAGTCCCCTTCTGGCCCTTGTTTTTAATGCAGCAGTATGTACCGAGTCCCCGGAAACATGGGGGGAATCAATTATTATCCCGATACATAAAAAGGGAAGTAGGTCTGAGGTAAAAAATTACTGTCCGATCTCTCTTCTTGACTCTTCAGTCAAGATTATGAGCCGAGTTATGCTAGTAAGGTTAGAGGACTGGGCCGAGGAAGAGGGCATCCTCGCTGATAGCCAGTTTGGATTTAGAAAGGGCCGGGTATACTCGAGCAGTGTTTAAACCTCGATCTTTTGATCGGGATTTATACCGAAGCCAAACCAGGGTCTCTTCACCTTTGCTTCGCCGACCTCAGTAGTGCCTTTGACATGGTTGACCATTTTATTTTATGGCCAACCCTGTGACAATTAGGAGCACCAAAGGGCATAATCTATTTCTTGGCCAGGCTGTATATGAAATTAGCAACTTCTGTACGTTTTGGCATTAATGGGGAATGCACCCCAAAATTTGTAGTTGGAAGAGGGATTAAACAGGGCTGTGTTTTGGCCCCCCTTCTTTTTATTTTACTTATTAATGGAATCGACAAGATTTTAAAAAGTGTTAAAGCAGATGCCCCCATGATAAATGGTTCTCCTGTGCAGGTGTTATTATACGCGATGACGCTGTTCTGCTCTCTAGAACACCGTTAGGACTACAGCGTTTGATTAATAGATTCTCCACCTTTATTAACGATAGGAAATTAATAATTAATAAGGGGAAAACATTTATCATGACGTGTGGGGCTAAAAGTAAAGCAACTAACAGTTTTTTATTGATAAAGAGAAGATGCGTCAGGTGGATACTTTCTGTTACCTAGGTATAACCTTTTCCAATGATAGATCGTGGTCCAATGAATTTAAAAACATTCGTATTAAAATGGCAAAAAACGCACATGGTGTTTTTAGATTTTCTCATAAGGTTGGGGACCGACGTATAAATGATATGCTAAAGATCTATCAAGCCAGGTGTGTCACTATTGCACTATATGGAGCCGGAGTATGGGGGTATAGATGTGACCATAAATTGCAGCAGGAGGAAAATTCCTTTTTAAAAAAGCTCCTATCGTTGCCAACTTCTGCATCTACCGAGTTAATCCATAGGGAGACAGACACCAATTTTCTGATCGACCAATTATCCCTGAGGCCACTTATGATCTGGCGGTAAATTTGGCTTCAGGAGGAAAAATCTTTTACCAGATCGATCATTGAGGGCTGTCTCCGATTGGACAAATACTCTAAAATACCCTGGTTAAAATATGTGATCCGTTGTTTCTCCGAAATTTTTAATCTAAATGTTCTTGCTGATCCCAGTGCAGCGGCTCTAATTCCAAAATCCGAGCTGAAATCTAAATTTTGGGCCTTTTCAGTAAGAAAGAGAACTGTGACTAATGGATCTTTATCAACTGTTGAATTTTATAATAGCTATACCATTACCGAAGGCTTCCCTCTTTATTTAATATGGGTGACAAGGCCATCACACAAATTTGTGCTAACCTGGATGAGGCTCGGTGTAGCACACCATTTAGTAGCACTGCCTACCATCAGAAAGCATCCGCAAGGGCCTTGCATGTGTGATGGTGTATCTAGCCAAAGCACAGTGTACTTTCTCTTGATCTGCAAACTGTATATGGATTTTCGTAAAACCTATTTAAAACCTTTATTTCTTAAATATGGCGTGCATACAGTTTTGCAGGCTATGAGCCTTATTTTTAACTTGCAATATGTCGATGTCTGTTTTTTAACTGCTACGTTTTTAATACAATCTGTAAAAGTTAGGAAAAGTATGTGCTTTTAAATCATTGTGTCTGTTATATTATGGTAGTTTACCTTTATTTTGTAAATAACTGTAATTATTATGCAATGTATGTATCGATGTGCTTTTATGGTCATTTTTTTATGCACCGAATAAAGCTTCATGACTGACTGACTAGAAAATAAAACCCTTTAAAATACTCAACAACTCTCTTCATTGGCTTAAATAATAATTGCAATTATGACTGGGCATGTTTATTTAAAGTCTCCTGAAGGTACTACATGGTGTCAAGGACCCAACACCTTTTCAGCGGTAAACAGAGGTAGCTTTAGGGTTTTGCATTGGGAAATTACCAGATGAAATTACTGCTGCATCAACAACGACAAGGAAAATCCTCAACTGAGGCCCACAAATGAAGCACATAACTCCATAACCAGAGCCCTACTTTGGCAGTCTACCAAGATGGAGGTCCAAATAGACCATTTGCAATTGATAGCACTCCGGCTAGTCAACCTAAGCAGTAGGGTGGAGGCATTGAAAGACAAGATTGTCAGGAACTTGGCCATCAAACCTTGTTCATGTTCTTGTGCAACAATTATCGATAAGTGGGCTATCCTTCCGGCGATCCCGGGGGCATAGTAGAGATAGCCAAAGGGCAAAGGGAAACTCTGACACTTAGACCAACTTTTAGCCCAATAGCACCATGCAACTATCGCCTGGCCCCAAGCGAGAAGGAAGAAGCCACCTTAAGCACTGAAGCAAAACACGTCCAGAAAACGACCTTGCACAAAGGCCCCGGTGCTCAGTGAAAGGGCCAGAAGTTACACCCAGCCAATTGAGGACCAGCAACAGTGAAAGGGATGTGCCCACAAGAAACAGCCAAGACTTAGGAGCACCAAGTCCTTTAGCCACTTCAGAAGCCCGTTATCAAGGAGAGCAAAGAAAAAGCAGAGGAAACAACTAAAAAAGTCCAAAGTAAAAAGGAGACTACCACAGTCACTTATCATAAATCAACCACCTCCACAAATTGAAATCAAAGATAGACATCTTTACCCAATTTTCACAGTTAACCAGGGGGTCAAGCTGGGTCTCACCAGTTGGAAAAATCCAGGGGCAGGCAACTCCACCAAGTCATAATAACACACTGGACCCCCCTACCCCTCGCTGGACCAAATATAAACCTAAGTCCTAAAATAGCAACAGGGCCACACCCGTGAAGGTAGATGCCTGCACCCAGGCAATGGCACTCGATATACCAAAAAATGTTGATCCAGCAAGTCCAGAAGGGCCCAACTCGCAGCCTCAGCTGGGAGCGGAGAGGAAGGCAAGCTTGCCGAGTACACCAGGAAGGCCAGCCAGCAACCAACAAGGAACCATTCTGAAAAATCCAGCAAGCACATGCTCCGTGACCAGCCCTGAAGACCAGGATCAAGGAACAGGAGGCGCATCAACCTCAGAGGCAACTATGAACATCTATGAGGTCGTACTTACTCCTAGATTCCACATTAAGGGTCAGCATGACATTTTGAACAGGAGCAATATTCTTTGCCTATTCAAACAAATAGTCCCCCCTGGAATAAATGCAATCAGAATACCTAAAATCTGACAAATTCTTGAAATTTCAGGGGGACACCCACTGCGACTCGACCCTGGTTGGATTTAGGCAAAAGTGACTCCAAAATGGGTACTGGGTGAATCACAACAACTAGCTAAGTGAGGCATAGATGCCCGCTCCCGCTCGGGGAGACGAAATACCCACATTTCCTCGCTGGTAAAAATGGGGACAGGGGGACTGGCTCAGTCCTGCACGGCACCAACAGCTGTGTAGCCCATTGCCCTTTGTCCTGACGAGGCCTAAAACTGTTTGAAAGGCCGAAACGCGTCGACAGTTCTTTATTTCGACACCATTATTGATTTGGAGATTGTGTGGATTTATTTACCAGGAGCATTATTTGGTTTTGGAGCCCAAAAACCTATTTGGCTGCTTTTTGCTCCCAGTTGTTGCTGGTGTTCGAAAAGGAAATCAGGCTAAGAAAAGACATTGCCATTTTTTCCTTGTAAATAATAACATTGGGCTTCTCATACAACCCTTGGAGTAAGGGTCCTCAACAATAGGATAATTGGACTCCTTGTCATGTCATTCCTTACAAGATGAAATATTGTTTGGCTTGCTGACTTGTAAAAAGAATGCGTAAAATGAATAAGGACCTTTTAAAATAATCGATCAATTGAATTTTTTGTTCTGTTTTCCAGTTTTTGTGTTTTTTGTATGTATTGGTAATGACCATTGGATGAACGATAAATAGAATAAAGAAATTTATCATACAATTGATATTGTGATTAGACAAATAATTGATTGTTTTTGTCTTCATAATTACCAACTGGTTGAATGAAATACCTTGGCATCACTTTTTCATAATTCGCTATCTTTACCCAGATGCCTTTGTGTTTACCGGGTACCCCCTGTCATTAATAATGTGTAGCCCATCGCAGCAGCTAGCTTAGCCTATGCTCGCCTCTAAATATTAGGATCAACTACAGCAACAACCAACGAGCTGTACACTCAAGTCACTCTGCCTTAGAACCCACAGGAGTGCAAAGAATGCTGCAGCATTATTCCTAACAACAGCTACTGGAAGTATGGCGGCAGGGGTGGGGCTTACAAAACCCCGCCCTACCAACAATTTTCTATAATTTTTTGGAACATTGCAAGGATCAATAAAATCGACAAGGGAAAATGTATACAGGATTATTTAGGCAAGGGTGATATACTATGTTTTCAGGAAACATGGGCCATGTCTAGCATCCCCTTCACAGGGTACTACGAGTATCGTGTGGCAGCTACCAAACAGAACATCTTTGGCCGTCCATGTGGAGGAGTGTGGCTCAATGGTTAGAGCGGCAGACTCTGATGCAGAGTTCTGGCCAGGGTTCGATTCCCGCCTCGGCAGGGTCTCGGGCTCAATTTCCTCGGACCTGTTAATTTTCGCCTCGGTGCCTATTCTAATCATGGGCCCCACGTTGCAACTCTGGGCAATAGCTTGCTTAGCCTCCACACCGGCCCCAACAGCGCTAAGGATGTCTGGCCTCACCCTGGGGGTGCCCAGGAGTGGACACTTCACAGGGAAAGTCAGGAGGGGCTCCACAGCGGTATGAGTATCAGCGCCAGGAAGCCGCATAGGCGACACCGCAAGGTGACCGTCTGGTGACAGTGCGCTCTATAAGTACCATGACATTTACATTTACATTTACATCTGGAGGTCTCCCTGTCTTTTTAAGGCATGCCTGTAAACTCATCGCGTCGAAATACATACTAGAACACCAGAGTCTTGGGTCCTACTGATTAAAGGCCTGAATTGAAACTCTCAACCCCTTCACCTCCTGTTAATAAACTGTTACATCAATCCTGCACAGACTAACAGGAACGATTTCATGGGTTCCTTGACAAGCACATTAGACAACCTATTAACCAAATATAATTCTCATGAAGTATTTATAGTGGTGGATTTTCTTTTGAGGGATTTAGACAAAATGGAAACTACACCCAGGTGCTGGGGTCGGACAGAAACCCGCCTTACTCTTTTCAAAAATCACAAGCTAAGCTGCACCCACTCACTAAAGGGATCTTGTTTCCCATCCTGGTGCATTGTAACTAACTTTCTGGAATGTTTTGACAATTGATTACATCCTCGTCAGTGAAATCATCGCAGCTAGGCTGAAAGCCTTTGAAGTTGATGACAGGACCGAAAGATATCACAGGCCCATGAGGGCTGTGAGAGACTGGCTCAGTATATGATGTAAGTAGACACCTTGCACTGATCCAGGCAACCCTTATGGTGATTTTAGTGGTCTTAGACAACCTTAAAAAGCTACGTGGAAGCTGTGGAGAGCAGCCTTCAGGCTTAGTCCAGAAGGAGCGTAAAGCAGCTTGTTTTACCAGAACACAATCTTATGGGTGTAGATTAAGTGAAAAAGAACCACACAGTGTATTTATAATTTAGACAGATACTGGGCACACGTGTAAGATAAATTGTACAGATACTACTATGTTAACATATAAGAATCAGGTCGACATCGGTAGTGTGAAAGATATGTTGTTGTTATGAAGATTGTGCTCTCCCTCCATCACCCTAGAGACGAGCTTAGACGCGACCTGCCACCCCCAGGTCCTTCTTGCACAGACACAACCGTCTGTGGCCGCATCCCCACCCTTGCCTGACCGTACCTACGACCCTAAGTTTACCCGTTGACCGGGTTGGAATTATCACCGGTTTCTAGATTCAAGCCCTTGCAGCCCTGAAGAGTCACAGGACTCCTCCTGTTGACGAAACACGTGTCGGCTGGCGTTGTATGTTTTGAAAAAAAGAAAAGAAAGATAGAAATCTTCATAAAAACAACGTATCTTTCACACTACCGGTGTCGACCTGTTTCTTATATGTTAACGTCGTAGTATCTGTACTATTTATCTTACACGTGTGCCCAGTATCTGTCTAATGTGTTTCAAGTGCCAAGGTCTTGACTTTGGCTCTTGCATGAGGTTTAAAGTTTTCCTCAATACTGGCTGCACCGTGAGACATTTTGACAATCCTACCATTCACCGACCAACTGCCAACACTACTGTTGGAGCGCCAACATCCTGTTTCTCCCTTAAACCCTTCGCAGGCCTTCTAGTGTATTCATACTTCTTGGGGCTTTGTTGGTTTTGCTGTTGAGGGCATTTACCATCTTCTCTGCATTGCCCTGGTGGGACTCCAGTCCCAAGGTGCCTCTGCTCTTCATTCCGTAGCCGCCAACGAGGGGGAGGGGCCATCAATGCTCATAAAGCACTGCCTCACCCCTGCAGCGCGGGACACCGATCACTTCGTGGGGCTTTGTTGGCGTTGCTGTTGGGGGCAAATACCATCATCTCGGCATTACCATGGTGGGACTCCAGTCCCAGGGTACTCATCCTCTCCTGCCGCATCAACACTACGTTAGGACTTTCTTCATTTTTTCCTTATGATGCCTGTCTCGTGCTGAACTGTGCCCAGTCACCTACTACTAACTGGTTCTATCGCAACGGAGCCCAAGGTGGTTTACGGGAAGGAGTTTCTGCAGTGGGGAGAATGAGAGTGCCCCCTAAACATTCCAAGGGAAGAGTTTTGCCTATTACACCCCACAGTTGTGAACTGGGGTGCTCTTGAGACACTTCTGACAATCTCTACTGACTGCTACACGGCTAGTTTGTATTTACTTAACTCTATTTAGTATGGATCTTAAGGGGCGGGGATTCTGCTTCCTGCTTTGCCCGTTAATTCTAATCTGCATATCCTGTGGCTTGTTGATTATATTAATCACAGGTGCTTGTTCTGTGGTTTCTGGCTGGGAGGTTATATTGTGGGTCCGCTAAGGTTCAACAATGGGGAAACGCACCTGCTCTGTTAAACAACTTCGATCCCAGGTAACCCCCTCATCCTCATTGTCCCCCAACCTCAATCAATAGAATGTTACAGAGGGCCAAAGGTGCAGTAACATCAGAAATAGAACTCACCCAAAGGCGACTGTCACTATTCCCAGATCTTTGTCACCCGCTGTTAGTTCTATCTACCTCTAAAACTGCTACCCCAGCTTCTACACCTAGGGCAACCATGCCTCCTCCCTGCCCACGACAAGAAGCTACACCAAAAATTGTAACCTAAAAGCAGGGGGCCGCTATTAGTCTACCCGAGAATGGGAAGCGTAAGCAAGAAAGTGTAGGGTGAGAGAGGGGGGCAGCCAAAAGTAAGAAAGTTAAAGGGGGGCCTACAATCAGCATGGAGCCTTTGGACAACCCTGATGCAACTGGAGATTGCACCATTAACATTCAAACAGATATTGTGTATCCATCTTGGATGCAGAACCTTTTAGTGGACTTCCTCACCCAACTTAGAGCTATTCTGAAGAAAGAAGTTGCCCCCATAGCTGATCCTATACACAGTTTGGTAACATTGGGGGATATTAGGCAAGCACACATATGCACCAACACCACACAAACCTCATTGAGGGGCATTGATTTTAGCTGCCAGGTACACAGCTCAAGCTTGACATCTTCAGACAGGTCTGGTATGGTAAGGAATCAAGATTCCACCAGTCTCGGGGGTCCTACTCTGGCCAATGATCACACTCTTTTGAGAGGCAAAACCACCCTGACGCCCGCGCAAAGTTTAGGGGTGCAGCAGGAACAAGATCACATTACCGAAACGGCATCCAGGAATTTAATTGCGAGGTTGGGTATGACAACGCAATGCACAACACGCGGGGCATAACCAAAAATAATATTATTGCAACAGGGCCTAGGGAGAGTAGAGAGGGCTGGTGGGGTATAGAGCTCAATGGGTAGGACAGAAGTAATGATCCAGCCTACTATAAATTTACCCCCAGACTCATCTCCATACGTGATCATATTGACAGGAGTACCAGAACTTTAAAACAGCCAGAGGGAGACACATCTGGACCTCAGTTATAAAAGCCTGTTTGATAGGGCAGGGGAAATTTTAATGGTCTGCAGAGTGGGCTGGGTGCGAAACAGTCAGAAAACAAAACAAGGGGACTGTGTGGTCAACAACTTTAAGAATCCTCAGAACGTATGTGGGCTAATAAGTCAGAAACGCAGTCCCAAAGAGCCCCATACTGGGGTTACGGCCCTTCCACTAGACTACTTTTATTCCCACTGCTATATACCTGATAGGGTCAATAACCCCCTAGATCCCAATAGGTGGCCACTGGAACATCAAAATGTTGGCAACAGGTATCCATCTCCCTGACCCTTGTTCTATAACATACCTGTAACAAACAGATTTGGCGTTCTGGAAGAAGTGGATTGACAAGCACTGATAAGGGGAACAGGCCAGGGAACTAGAGGCTTGAGGTCTGCTGGAGAACTAGAGGAGCATGGTAGCGGTCGACCAAGTCAGTCCACCACCCCCGGGGTAGGGACGGATTCAAAGGATCTGGATATACTAACACAACAGGTAACCTGAGGTGTAATAGGGTTACGGGCAGAGTGCTTGGATCACTAGCTGCCCAATCCCTGTACCACCAAATATCAGCAACACAAGGACAGAAGAACCTATTAGAATACTTGGTAACCTCCCCTCGGCCCAAATAAGGGGTACTCAAACCCCTGATACCTATGTGTTTGGTGTTACAACTGACAAGCACAATCCAGTTAGTAAGCTGAGGGTCCTATCATGGAACTTTGCTGGTCTAAAAAGCAAACTGTCCTGCCCTGATTGTGGGCTTTTTGGGGACCAATTTGATATCTGCATGTTCCAGGAAACATGGGCATGGGAAGACTCTGCAAGGGTGGGGTTTGCGTCATTTAGCGTTCCTGCCACCTCGAGGGGTAGGGGTAGACCATCCGGGGGCCTATGTATTTGGGTTGGCTCACACCTGAGCTGTAGAATTAACCAGCTGAACCCCTTGTCTAATGACATTCAATGTGTAACACTCAGTTTTTCCACCAAGCTAAAATTGGCTTTCATGAACATCTATTCCAGGCCTGTAAGTCTGAGTAAGTAATCCCCGACTCTTGACCAGCTGAATTTCTTTATTCCGACTGTCCCCCCAAATATGTGGTTGATTGTGGGGGGAGACTTTAATTGCCAATTTGAGCATCTTGCTGATATCATTGACACAATCTCTAGTGAGGAGGACTCATGATGGTTAATCCCTGATCCACAAATCCCACCAATTAAGGCTTTGTCCCCGATGGCACTCCAGATCAATGCGATCATACTGACCCACTCCCTGAGAGCGTACAATGGGTGTACAGTATCGGACACACGGGAGAACCTAAAATTCAACACAATAGGCCGAGCCTTTCTCCTGTATTATATTCTAGTGGAAACCAGGTTATGGCAAAGGTTTCTTGACTTCACTGTCTTTCCACTGCACAACAGCGATCCCAATGCTTTGTGAATGGAATTGAAGATGCCAGACCTTGGAACTGCCATGGTCAGCAGTACCCCCCAGGTAATAGGCTAATACTCTCCAACAATAGGAGAAGAATAAAGTAGGGGGCAATCCAGCAGTCACCCAAAAAGCTGACCGTATTATATACAGCAATTGTTCCAGTCCTACTAGAATTTGGAAAAGCTGCCACAGTGGGGGGTAACTCACTATCCATTAACAGAGTTGTAGATTTGCATGCAGATCTGGCATCTAAATTGGCTGATATATTCTACCCAAAGATACACTCTAAGGTGAAATGGGATCCTGGTTTAATGATAATTGCCGAAAGGCGAAACAGGCTTTGTTAGAGGCCATCAAAGTTAAGGTTAAGTGTCTAACTAAATACATGCAGGTGTTATATAAAGAGAGCACCTGACAAGCAAAACAGACTAGGGAACTGAAAAGATCGGATTCTCTAAAAACCGCCCTATCCAATAAAGAAATGAAGGAATTCTGGTCTATAGTCAGCACAAGTAGTAGTGACGGAAAGCCAGCCATAGAATCAAACATAGCAGCAGAAGTATGGAAAGTACACTTTCAGGCATTGTATACCATGAAGGAAGCATTCAGCTGCAATGAGGACATACCCACAATTCCACCAAGGGTCAATTACGAAGAAGCCCCCGAGATTACCTTGCTCGAAGTTTCAAATGCCATTAACAAGCTTCCCTCCGGCAAAGCTCAGGGATTGGACAAGCTACCGTGGGACCTCTCCCGGGAAGAGCCAAAAATATGGGGACCCTACCTACGGGTTTTATTTAATGCTATCATGTAAAGTATGCTGATCCCGTAAACCTGGACAGGGGCAGAAATTGTCCCAGTTTTTAAAAAGGATTCACCACTTATGCCTGCAAACTATAGACCAATCAGTTTGGTTGATGTCACGCAAAAACTGTTTGCACAAGTACTTCTTGATTGGCTCCAGTGGTGGGTGGAAGAACATGAAATATTGAGCCCATATCATGCCGGGTTCAGAAAGAACACTTCCATCATCGACCATATATACAGACTCCAACTTTTATTTTGGAAAACAGTGAGAATAGAGGGTGGCAGCCTCTATTTAATTTTTGTGGATCTGAAGATTGCCTTTGATTTGGTGCCCAGAGATAAATTATGGGGGGTACTTAGAGATCTGGGGATCCCCCCACTTAGCGACTTAGCGAGGTAAAGGACAATGACTCCCTGAAGTTAGCAAGCAGAAAGGTCCCAGCAATGATGTTTGCGGACGACACCCTCTTAATGTCAAAGTCGCTCATGGGCATCCAGAGGGTTCTTGATAGCTTTGTCATTTTTTGTAACAGTAGTGGGCTGGAGATTAACACAAAGAAGACCAAGTGCATGGTCTTCAACCCAGCCAATACATCCCGCACCAACCCTTATCTAAATGGCACTCTGCTGAAGAATATTTAGGTGTCACTCTGATAGAAAACATGGAGTGAAGCCACAAATAGCCAAAGCTAGGCTCAAGCTAGCCCAGACCACTGGGGGAATTGTAAAATTATATAGAATTTGCTCCCACAAACCCGCTGGGCCTATAGCAGGGATTTATAAGGTACAAGCCAGGGGCATGACTATGTACAGGGCTGAATTATGGAGGTCACTGTTCTCTAGTGATGTGAGCAAAGTAGAGAATAGTTTTATGAGGCAGATATTGAGCCTCCCCTCCAGTACCCCCCTAATCCCACTACAGCTGGATTCAGGAATTAGATTGATTGGGGATGAGATCAATCTCAGACCCCTAACTTTTTTGACGTAGATTGTGGGTGACCCCGGAACTGGCAGTTTATCAGTCAGAATTAAAAGAGCTATTGAGGTTCTCCGGTGTGAAAAAAATCCATTGGTTTGTATATGTAAAGGCTGAATTCAGTAGACTGGGAAAACCAAGTCTCTGGAGTAACCCAGAGGAGGCGTGTCTTGCAACCTCACCTCAGAATTGGTAAAAACCTATAGAATTAATAATTTGCAGCCATCTAAGGGAGTTCGGCTCTAGGACACTTGACAGCCGAATTCCTGTCAATCAAAGATGAGTACACAATAGAGCCCTTCCTGGACGATATCCAATCAATCCCCGCAAGGAAACTAAATGTCCAGTTTAGATTTGGTACCCTGCCGTTCTGTGCCTTCTCCTGAAAATGGTCAAAAACTGCTTTGCGAGGGTGCCCTTCCTGCAATTGTGAGAAAGAAGTCAGAGCTCCATGTTTTCTTTTTTTTGCCCTTGCTACAAACCATCCAGGCAGCGCTGGCTTATCCAGCTGTGCAGGAATTTAGGGTTCGTGCAATGTGAGGAGGCATGTAGGAGCCGAAATACCGGTCGGTAACAGCCGAAATCGGCCGTTACCGACTGGTATTTAGAAATTGACATGTAGGGGCCTTCATTTTACAGAATCGGTAAATTTACCGATTCGGTAAATTTACTGATTCTGTAAAATCCCGAATCGGTAATTTTACCGATTCGGTAAATCCAAATGTAGGTGGGACTCATCAGAGTCCCAAAGGCCTTACAGATTCGGTATTTTACCACCCAATTGAATTGGGTGGTAAAATACCGAATCCAGGTGTGCATGCACATGTGTGCATGCACACCTATGCCATGTGACAGACAGACATGCCCTTAGGGCATGTCTGTGTGCCACATGGCACACATGCCTGTATTTGGGGTGCTAGAGGGTGTCAAAGTGACACCCCCTGCACCCTTGCAGGAATCGGTATTTACCAATTCGGTAATTTCCGAATCGGTATTTCCCATTGATTCCTATGGGCTTCACAGCCCATAGGAATCAATAGGAAATACCGATTCGGTATTTACCGAATCGGTAAATACCGAATATTTACGAATCGATATTTCAAATTCTGTGAATACCTACATCTCCCCCCTTCATATTTATCGATTCATAAATACCGAATCGGTAAAATTCGGTATTTATGAATCGGTAAATACGATTTACCTACATCTGGCCCTTAGAGTCCTGAAGTTTGACACTCACAAGCCCATTGTCTTTGCTGTATCCAGATTTTTAACTTCAATGTGACGCATGTGCTGGACCTCTTTAAATCTGGTATCTCAGTGCTAAATGTACATACTGATGGACAACGGAGAAACAGCGGCCCTCATCCTCCTGGACCTCTCCGCGGCATTCGACACTGTCTGCCACCGCACCCTAGTGCAGCGCCTCGGCAACGTCGGTATCCAGGAGAAGGCACTGGAATGGATCACCTCCTTCCTCGACGGAAGAACACAGAGAGTCCGCCTACCACCGTACAAGTCAGTGGCCACCGAAGTCATCTGCGGCGTCCCTCAAGGATCCTCGTTGAGTCCCACCCTCTTCAACGTCTACATGAGCCCCCTCGCGGCCATTGCACGCCAACACAACCTCAACATAATCTCCTACGCCGACGACACCCAGCTGATCCTCTCCCTGACCAACGACCCCGCCGCTGCCAGAGCCAACCTACACGAAGGGATGAGAGATGTAGCCGAGTGGATGACGACCAGCCGCCTGAAACTGAACTCAGACAAGACGGAGGTCCTCATCCTGGGCTCCTCGCCCTCCGCCTGGGACGACTCCTGGTGGCCCCCCGCCCTGGGCACCGCACCCAAACCGACGGACCACGCACGCAACCTGGGCTTCATCCTGGACTCCTCCCTCTCCATGACCAGACAAGTCAACGCCGTCTCCTCATCATGCTTTAACATCCTGCGCATGCTACGGAAGATCTTCTGGTGGATCCCCACCGAGACCAGGAAGACTGTCACCCAGGCCCTCGTCACCAGCCGACTGGACTACGGCAACGCCCTCTACGCCGGAACCACCGCCAAGCTCCAGAAGAGACTCCAGCGGATCCAGAACGCCTCAGCCAGACTCATCCTCGACATCCCACGAAACAGCCACATCTCCGGACATCTGAGAGACCTGCACTGGCTCCCCGTCAACAAAAGAATCACCTTCCGTCTCCTCACCCACGCACACAAAGCCCTACACGACCAAGGCCCGAGCTACCTCAACAACCGAATCAACTTCTACGCTCCCAAGCGCCACCTCAGATCAACCAGCCACGCCCTCGCCGCCGTCCCCCGCATCCGAAGAGCGACAACAGGAGGAAGGTCCTTCTCCTACCTGGCCGCCAAGACCTGGAACTCCCTCCCGACCGACCTGCGCCTGACCCAAGACCACCTCTCCTTCAGGAAGAAGCTCAAGACCTGGCTGTTCGAGCAGTAACGGCACCCCCCCCCTCCCAGCGCCTTGAGACCCTACGGGTGAGTAGCGCGCTCTATAAATGTCTTGATTGATTGATTGATTGATTGATATGGTTCCCATTTGCTTATATTTTTACTTAAACTTTTAATCTTTTTAACGTCTCAAATCCTAAATCTGCCGATGAAATACGTTTTTATTCTGCTAATTGTAAGTGTAATTTTTTTATCTTTGAGGTGGCCTTTTTTTATAAGGGGAAAGATTCTTCATAGTTGGTTGGGAACGGTTTTGAGACGCGATTTGCCCAGATCCACCACTTAATGACCTCTGCGTTGTTTTTTAATGCTGTTATACCAAAAACACTTGTAGCTACCACTGATTGTTCTAATTTGACATGGTTTGATGTGCAAGAACTTTCTTTGTATGCACTTTTATGGGCCTAGCTGACCAAAATAAAGTTTTTGGGATGGAATGGTAATTATTATAAGACACTCACTAACACATACAGATATTTCCTAGCTGGAGATATACCCAATGCACACAATACTGTTCAATAGAAACAGGTAAGTAGCACAGAATACACAGTGGTCCCCAAGGGGAGACCGAACCATATGCTAAAATAGTGGTATGTGAACCACGACTCGGGTCAAGTCAATAGCCAGAGGACGTAGAAGTGCCGGGGACCAAGGAACCACCCACGGTGAGTATCTAGGAGCCCCACGGAGGTCGTGTGCAGTGTAGGAACACGACCGCGTTCGTCATACAAATTAATGTGTAAGTCGCGGTTGCAATTTTAAAGAAAGAGGACCCTCCCCAGTGGACCCTGAAGAAACCCCATGAAAGACAAGAGGTTGGAGAACCACCCCACCTGTGGATACCTTAGGACCCAGGATACTTTCACCAGGAAAACCAGGTGCATAGGTGTGAAGTGGCTTCAGAAACTGTTGTCAAACTCAGTGGGAGACGTCAGAAAGATGCTGCTGCTGGAGAAGGTGAAAGTGTCCGGTGGAACCCAAAGGTGGATTCAAGATGTGAAGAACCTGCAAACAGTGTGGACAGAGTCTATGCCACGCAGGAGTGACCAGGAGGCACGGAATACGAATGCCCACCATTGTCGGGTGTTGCAGGAGAGCTGATGTGACCTTGAAACTTCAGCTGTGTGAACCAGGCGACGCTGTGGAAGACCAGGAGCTGTACACAAGCTGTCCCACATTGTATGTCGAGAGTTGAGGGGTCAGTGTCGGCAGAAGCACCAACAAGCTTTAGTAACTGCAACCAATGAAGGAGTAGAAGAAGGTGCAATGTTGGGTCCAGAAAGGTGCAGGAGACTCACCACAACCAGGGGAGTCAGGGCAGGCCCCAAGCAATCAGGGGAGCCCAAAATAATTCAAATGTTATGTTATGTTAATATGAATTTATAAACGCGTTATCACCCAGTGGTCTCTAAGCGATATCAGCGGACGTCCAGTACTAGTTGAGAACGAAGTGATCTGCTCAGAGTGATCCCCATGCCTCTAAGAACAGTACAGTTTTCAAACTCTTCCTGAAACGGAGGAGATTTGTTTCCTTACGCAGTTTAACAGGGAGGCGGTTCCATGCCTGAGGGACTATGGTTGATTAGGCCCTACCACCCCAGGACGAGCGACTGAACCGGGGGCACGCCAGGTAGCAAGCGTCAGCCAAACGGAGAGCCCTGCTCAGGGTGTAATTAGTCAGTCGGTCCTTAATGTAGCTAGGGGCTAAGCCATGAACGGCCTTATGCACAATACAGAGACTTTTAAATTTGGTTCTCTGTATGATCGGGAGCCTGTGTAGATCCTGCAGTAAGGGCGTGGCATGTGCATGTCTGGGTTTTTTGAAGATTAATCTTGCTGCGTCATTCATTACCACCTGAAGCCTGTCCAGAAGATTTTTTGGTAGACCATGATATAAAGAGTTACCATAATCGAGACGCGACAGAATCAAGGCTGAAACTGAACTGCCAGTCTAAGGGTGGCAAAGGTCAACAGTGGAGACAGTTTCCGAAGCTGGCGCATTAGGCCCACAGTGGTTCCAACCACCGCCGACACTTGCTGTGTCATGGATAGCAAGGCATCAATCTTGATACCAAAGCTTTTTACGGCCACGGCAGATTCAGGAAAGGGCCCCGGATCTGAAGACCAGAACAGATCATTCTAAGGGTTTGAGACTGTGGTGACCGCTAAAACCTCAGTTTTCTCTGTGACCCTCTACAGGACCCACAGGCCCATGGTGCAAGCAATGCGATGTGGTCAAAAATTCTGGTTACTGGTCCCTCGTACACTTCCAGGATATCAAGGACCCGTCTTTCCGGAAGATGGGGTTTTCCAAGAAAATCTGAGGCTCATTGGATACCAGAAGGCCTCTGGGTGCAACATTGCCCCTCAAGTATTATGTTAAAGTTGCCCCATGCAGTATGGCTTTAACATGGGATCTTTTTAACTCAATAAGAGTGTCCCACCCCTCACCGTGGTTAGGGCTTGATTGAAGGTTGTGTCTCCTAGCAAGGATGAAAGGATCTCTGCCACTGCATCGTCCCCAAAGCCCAAGCCCTATTCCCCTGCCTTGACCGCACCACGCAGTCTTGTGTGGGTCTCACCTGAATCGGTATGACTGTAACAAGTATGCAAAAACACACCCCTAAGGCTCCGCGGCTGCGCAGAAACTGAACTCACACATAAAGTAAGGGGTAGGAGGAAATTGTCCTGCTTTAACATCCTGCAACATCCTCGCCGCACGTCACCGCTCCTCCCCGCATATCGTCATTACGTCTAGGTCGCGGTCAGCGCTACGTCGCGGCCGGCGCTTGTTTTAGGGGACTACTTTGTTTACAAAATGTTGAGGGGTCAGTGTCGGCAGAAGCACCAACAAGCTTTAGTAACTGCAACCAATGAAGGAGTAGAAGAAGGTGCAATGTTGGGTCCAGAAAGGTGCAGGAGACTCACCACAACCAGGGGAGTCAGGGCAGGCCCCAAGCAATCAGGGGAGCCCAAAATAATTCAAATGTTATGTTATGTTAATATGAATTTATAAACGCGTTATCACCCAGTGGTCTCTAAGCGATATCAGCGGACGTCCAGTACTAGTTGAGAACGAAGTGATCTGCTCAGAGTGATCCCCATGCCTCTAAGAACAGTACAGTTTTCAAACTCTTCCTGAAACGGAGGAGATTTGTTTCCTTACGCAGTTTAACAGGGAGGCGGTTCCATGCCTGAGGGACTATGGTTGATTAGGCCCTACCACCCCAGGACGAGCGACTGAACCGGGGGCACGCCAGGTAGCAAGCGTCAGCCAAACGGAGAGCCCTGCTCAGGGTGTAATTAGTCAGTCGGTCCTTAATGTAGCTAGGGGCTAAGCCATGAACGGCCTTATGCACAATACAGAGACTTTTAAATTTGGTTCTCTGTATGATCGGGAGCCTGTGTAGATCCTGCAGTAAGGGCGTGGCATGTGCATGTCTGGGTTTTTTGAAGATTAATCTTGCCGCGTCATTCATTACCACCTGAAGCCTGTCCAGAAGATTTTTTGATAGACCATGATATAAAGAGTTACCATAATCGAGACGCGACAGAATCAAGGCTGAAACTGAACTGCCAGTCTAAGGGTGGCAAAGGTCAACAGTGGAGACAGTTTCCGAAGCTGGCGCATTAGGCCCACAGTGGTTCCAACCACCGCCGACACTTGCTGTGTCATGGATAGCAAGGCATCAATCTTGATACCAAAGCTTTTTACGGCCACGGCAGATTCAGGAAAGGGCCCCGGATCTGAAGACCAGAACAGATCATTCTAAGGGTTTGAGACTGTGGTGACCGCTAAAACCTCAGTTTTCTCTGTGACCCTCTACAGGACCCACAGGCCCATGGTGCAAGCAATGCGATGTGGTCAAAAATTCTGGTTACTGGTCCCTCGTACACTTCCAGGATATCAAGGACCCGTCTTTCCGGAAGATGGGGTTTTCCAAGAAAATCTGAGGCTCATTGGATACCAGAAGGCCTCTGGGTGCAACATTGCCCCTCAAGTATTATGTTAAAGTTGCCCCATGCAGTATGGCTTTAACATGGGATCTTTTTAACTCAATAAGAGTGTCCCACCCTCTTTTACCACAAGATAAAGAGGGACTGTGTACTTATAGGTGCTGTGATCAAAGGTAGGTGAAAACACACAAGGGTGTTAAAACTGACATTTTCTAGACAGTTTTGAACAAACCAAATCTAAGTGCTACCACCAGAAACCCAGAGAATGCCATGTTCATTAGGGAACAGAAATGGATTTATAGGGTCCGGAGCCACACTGAAGGTCTGAACGATGACATACCCTGGAACTTTCTGAACTACTTATAAGACACCAGTAATATCCATAATATCTCCGACACTGCCCAGCCCGCCTCCCGCCTCCAGCCCCGACATTGCCCAGCCCGCCTCCCGCCTCACGCATCGATCGTCCCGCCGGCCTCCCGCCTCCCACCGCCCACCTCCAGCCTGCCTTTGCCTTACCTGAGCTGCCCGCAACGGACTTCACCGCCACTCCTCGCCTTACCTGAGCCGCCGCCCACTCCGGACTCCACCGCCACTCCTCGCCGCACGTCACCGCTCCTCCCCGCATATCGTCATTACGTCTAGGTCGCGGTCAGCGCTACGTCGCGGCCGGCGCTTGTTTTAGGGGACTACTTTGTTTACAAAATGTAATTTTTTAATTTACGTTTTTTTTTAATTTAATGTCGCCTATGTCCATCTACACACCCTGAGGATTCCAACAATGTATTGGGTGTGTGGATTGGCGCTGTGGTTCCGGAGTGTTTACCTGGCCAAAAGGTGCAAGTTATCTCTTTATAATAGTGGTATATATATATATATATATATTCACAGAAAAAACCATAGGTTATAGACCATATATAGTTAGGAATTAGCATTTACAAAACCTTGAAAATTCACTGAAAAAAACATAGGTTATAGACCATATATAGTTAGGAATTAGCATTTAGAAAACCTTATTTTACTCACACAAAACCATTGAAATTCCATATATAGTTAGTTGCACTAACTATATATCGCGCACCCGCAATCCACTGCTGATGATGTCACATATTACATCATTCATGACATGGTCAGTGACATCACTGATGACATCACTGATGACATCTCAAATGACATCACTGATGACATCACTGATAACAACATCCAGTGATTTTTTGTTTCTATAAAGTTTAAATATGTCTTACATATTGAAGAATGAGTGGATGTGTAAGTGTCTGGACGAAGGATTTAGTAGGTGCATGACTGACTGTATGAGTGAGTGATTAAATGTGTCTCACTGACTGCATGGTTAGTGACTAAACTGTCTTAATTTGTGCATCATTATGTCTGTTGTTCTGTAAACTGCTGCATGTGTTGATCAGTAGCTATATGAGTAACTATATGGGTTATTGATTGATTGCCCAAGTATTTGTATGGGAGACTGAGTGTGTGTGTGGCTAGCTGGGAGGTGTGTGACTCTGTGCAGATCAATCTGTACTTGTATCAATGATTGTATAAGAAGGTAAGTATGTGTTAGTATATGTTTGAAAATGTAAGGTGCTCTATGTTTAACTGTATAGACAAGAAAATGGAAGTGTCATTGATTCTTTACAGGACTGACTAGGTGTGTGAGTAACTCCATGGATGAGTGGCAGACTGTGAGTGTCTGTATAGGTGTATGAGTGCATATGATAGTGTTGTAAAGATGAGTGATTGTATGTATGAATGATTGTATGGGTGAATGAGTGAAGGTGTGTGTAGACGTAGCAATCAGTGAGTGCGTATGTAGTAACTAGTATTGGTGTGTCAATGGTTTCAAAAATTATACTCTCTTTTTAACACTGGGTGAAACAGAGGTTATATTAAAATGTGAGGAGATGCATTGTATTGTCACATGAATGATATCATCAGTGATGTGGTCATTGATGTCAAATGAGATGTCATCAGTGATGTCATCAGTGATGTCATTTGAGATGTCATCAGTGATGTCATCAGTGATGTCACTGACCATGTCATGAATGATGTAATATGTGACATCATCAGCAGTGGATTGCGGGTGCGCGATATATAGTTAGTGCAACTAACTATATATGGAATTTCAATGGTTTTGTGTGAGTAAAATAAGGTTTTCTAAATGCTAATTCCTAACTATATATGGTCTATAACCTATGGTTTTTTCAGTGAATTTTCAAGGTTTTGTAAATGCTAATTCCTAACTATATATGGTCTATAACCTATGGTTTTTTCTGTGAATTTCATTGGTTTTTTAACAGCTAATATCTGTAGCTGTAAAATGTATTCTTCTTTAAATCCAAAAATATATTTTATATGTTTATGAATAATTTTTTTTTTAAATATTTTTTTTTCTTCGTTCCCGCTTCGCGAATCGGGAAGCTTCCCGTTAGCTGACCTTGATGCCGCGAAATAGACCGCGAGCCGGTAAACGTTTCTTTACCGCAAGTGCCGCGTTAGAAAACAACATCGTGCCGCCTCCCGTCCGCATGACGTTTCACGTTGTCGCGTGATACGTCATATGACGTGCTACGTTAGCGAACTGGTACGCGAAGCGAGTCGCAAAGCGCAGGTTTCTGGAAGCAAACCGGGAGGCCCTGCAAAGCGCTTAACGTAAACACAGCAAGTCATGTGACTTGGTAATAACACTTTTCATTGGTTCATTTCACTTTTGGTTTCCTAATGATGTAAGACTAGGTCATATAATCTAAAATGAACACTTTTGATTGGTTGAGAACTCTTGTTTTTCCCAAATGATGAAAATCCCTCCTTCTTTCCTCACTCTGACTTTCATCATTGTGAGAGAAAGACCCTTTGTGATCACTGAGCAATGGCTTCTTTAGTAGCTTCAGCTGGTGCTTCCCCACCACCTCCACCACATCCAAGGAAGAGTGGACCACCTGCTCAAGTTATAATTCAACAAGAAGAAGAAGAAGAGGAACAGGACGACGAGCACAAAGAGAGGCAGTTTTTGCCTGAGCAGCCCAGGACGTCTCACCGGAAAGAAAACTTCATTTGGCAATTTTTTAAAATTCCCAAAGGTCAGAAAAAAGTAAATGCAAGATACGTAACTTGCCTTATATGTCAAGATAGACTGTCCAGAGGAACCGAGAAAAAATACAGTTTCGGAAACTACACAATGCATCGCCATATGACTAGGTGGCATCCTAACAACTACAGTGCTGCACAGTTTCGGAACGACCTAGATAATCTCCCTATTATGGCCAGAAGATCTGTTGTACCGGAAGTAACGGGACCAGAGGGCAGGGAGATGGTGCCAAATATACAAATGAAATTTGGTGAAGTAAAACACATCTGCGTATTTTGCGATGGATTAATTTCCTACGGAGAAAAAAGCATCACTCTGATCAACAGAGCTATTGACTATCATATGCAAGTTTGTACGAAACGCCCAAAATAATAAATACTTCTTTTTTTGTTTTGTTGCTCCTGTTGAGCCCTTTACAATGAATCGTTTTCATTGCCCCCTCCAAGAAAAACCCAAAAAAATATAAAGCTGTTCAGAAAAATTCAAAAAAAGTAAAAAAATGTTCCGAAAAATAATAAAAAAAATATAAAACAACAAAAACAATAAAAAAAAGTTCTTTTCAGAACTACCTCCCCGTTATTAAAAAATTGGTACAATATTTGGAACTGTGCCAACCTCTATTTCTCTTAGTTCGCTTCCCAGTTCGCTCGCCGGTACGCGAACCAGAAGCGAACCAAAAACAGTAAGTATAAGGGAAGGAAACAGACACTTATGTTAAAAGAAAGACAGCTATAGGGGAGTAAACTAGAGATACTATTACCCGTAATCCACTGCTGATGATGTCACATATTACATCATTCATGACATGCTCACTGACATCATCAGCAGAGGATTGCGGGTTTTTTGGCAACGTGCCTTATCCACGGTTTAATAACGCTGCCTTTTGCTTTATATAAGTTTTCAAATTGTATGAAATATATACCAATAGGTCGTTATGAACCTTTAGGTAGTGCTTTTCTTCATGAGGTCTGGTCGCTTCCATACACATACAGATGTTTCAAAGATGATCAAGAAGTTTATCTGAATGGAGAGGAATGCACTGAGACGCCAGATCATTCACTAATGTGTAGGCACATACAGTTACACGGTTCATGCAACAAACACCGACCAAATATGGCTTGCGTGTTGCAAGGCACGCCAGTTCCTGCTATCATCCCCACGTTCAAGTTGTTGGAAAATGGTAGTTATTTGATGCTCAATAATGAAGATTGTTCTGAGTTAATTGAAAAGGGTCTGCACCGCTGTACGGGTGTTCGCTATGTGAAGCACGAAAGTTTCACGGGCCGAACTCAAGGCCACCTCTCTCTGAGACAAAAGAGCTCTTATTCTTGCCATGCCGTTGAAATCTGTCCCAAGGTTGGTATTTGTGGCCAGATTGAAAACTCCCTATGTTCATGTGTGGGAGGAAATAGAACATTTCTGCAGCAAATAACCCGTTCACTTACTGTTACGATAAAAGGAATACTTTTAATTCAGATTTGCCTTTCAATTTCAGCAAGATGGTTCCGACTATCTTTAACGCATCCTCCACAAAGACCCTGGCGCACTTTTTTAAAGTTGTTACCAGTGGTCTCGTGACTTCATTTGAGAAAATCTTTGGAGTCATCCCTGCTTCCTTTCATTCTATTTTCTCCACTCTGGTTCGTGGATTGGCATTTTTACTTGCATTACCAGCGGACGCTCTTGTGCTTTTTTACATTTTTAAATATGGATGTCCCTCCTATGCAACCTCCCACCCTGCAGCTGCTGACACTGTTCCGCAATCGCATGCTAGAATATTATGGCACAATGCCGTTGGCGATATTAAGCACGGCATATGGATTATCTTTTCGATTCTCCTACTTCACCTGTGTCCAGCCTGTATTTCACTGCCTGACCTGTGATTTCGATTGGGCCATTGATTTGTGTCTCTGCGGACCGGTTTCTCCTGACGTCGACTTTAATCAGCTGATGACTCCTATCATTACTCACGAGTTGGTTTGTCCTGGCGAAAGGATTATGGCTGTGGCATTGATGCATGGACTACTTGGTCCCTGGAATTTACTGGCGGCAGCACAGTCTTTCTTGGAACAGAGCTTTCTTGAAAACCCACCGAGCTGTCCTCTGATGGTGATAGAGGATCCGGTGCTGGGAGAGCACGTATGTTCTTTTCCGCTTTTAAATTGGATGGCTGAACTGTTTTCGGATGAAGACGGTGACTTCCTATTGGAGGCTGTTGCAGCTTATTTTGCATACACAGTTATGTCATAGACCTTTTTCATGTTTGATATGCTGAGTACTAGCATTTCATTGACAATTCATTGACTTATTTGTCAAGTTTTTATTATTTACCTTGCCTATTGGCTTAAGACTCGATAAAGTACTTGGCTGTTTTATTTTTCTTTAGCATTAAATTTTCCTAGTTTTTAATGCTTTACCTTGCGGACCGTCCACATATAAACTTGCAATCTGCTCTCATGAGATGGCACTTCTATTATCTTATTCAGTTCGTTTCCGGATCATGGGGAGGTGTCATCTAGGTCCTGGATATCTTTACACCGTGTTAAGTTAGCATGGGCTCATTACCGGTTTAAACGCCATTTTTCCTTTTTTGCAACTTCTGCACACGACACTTAGTTGTTGCTTTAGCTTTCCACCTAGTAGTTCATCGTGGTTTACATGAGAATAATATGTTATTGCTCTACTATCTGCTTTGCTTGTTAAACTATATCTGTACAGCGAGTGCTAAAGTTTCAAGAACAACACGATACAGAATTGTTATGAGGTCTGATCTCCACGACTTCATACTCATAACATAAGTGCAACTTCTGCCAATTCTGGGCATGAGGCGGGTTTTATATTGCTTTGCCGAACACACATACACAACAGTTGATGCGGTTCACATGAAGAGAGAGCTGGTGTATGCTGATGTGATTCCTTCAAATCTAAGACACTAAAGTATGGGCACGCCCTAAACCAACACAAAGAGACCTTCTTAGCAAATAATATAATATGTGTATTAGGGAGGGTGAGATATAAGCAGCCGCGGGCCGTGGAGGGAGTTACGGTGAGGCAGGGAGGCGGGGAGGGGGAGAAGCAGGGTGGAGCCCTCTCTACCTTGCCCCTCCCCCTCCCCGCCTCCCTGCCCCACCGTAACTCCCTCCACGGCCCGCGGCTGCTTATAAGTGTTGCTAACTCTTATTCATTTACAGCATGTTAACATACTGTCACCATTCGCTTTTTATGTACTAGTAACTATGCTGGTAATTTTGCTACTGATAATATGTGTACTTGTATTCTCCACCCTGCTTCTCCCCCTCCCTGCCTCCCTGCCTCACCGTAACTCCCTCCACGGCCCGCGGCTGCTTATAAGTGTTGCTAACTCTTATTCATTTACAGCATGTTAACATACTATCACCATTCGCTTTTTATGTACTAGTAACTATGCTGGTAATTTTGCTACTGATAATATGTGTACTTGTATTATCTAAGATACTACGCCTGAGAAGACGGCATTAGTAAATAAACATTTCAAATACACATGTGTTCTTCTTAACTCCATGTTCTGGTTTCTAAGAAATATATAACGACCGACTGTTCATGAGTTCCACGTATCCTGAGGTACTATAAGTTCATATTCTGGATTGTCTAAACATTGAGAGTTTGTTATATCCAATGTGACACTGTACCTAGCTTGCTAAGGAGTTTTTGATTACTAACGTGAGTTTTGGGACACCCTAATTCGCCGAGGTTCCAATCCTCTGTCCACAGTTCTGTGTGAGAACAGAAACCCTGCGACAGGGGCACCCCCGACCCTTGCTGGAGCTTCATCACACTTGCGATACAACTCCAGCAATGCGCCACCTTTACGGCACAGATACATCACGCATCTGTGCTGTTTTTGCCCCATGATGCGCCGCATTGTAAATGCAGCACACCATAGGTGACGGAACAGCGGCACAGAATGACTAACACATCCCTGGTGATGCGCCAGTCATCATAAATGTATCCCTATGCTTCTTATCTTGTTAGAGATGAACCGCCATATGTATCATCAAAGTTTTTTGCATTTCCTAAATAGCGAACTTTAAGGAATAAATAGCGATTCTTTACCATTCCTAGTTTGCGATTAGCTATTTGCTAATTACAAATTACCCATTCATTTCCTTCATTTCCATAGGGCGGTTGGACTCACTTTTAGCTCGAACGGCTGAATGGATTTCCACGAAACTTGGCAAAATTGTAGGGACTGGTAGCCCGATGTGCCTTTGCTATGTCTCAAGATATATGCTCCAGTGGTTTTTACGAAAATTAACTTTGAAAAATATATATTGGGCTACATTGGCCTATATATATGTTGGAGCCCAAATGTAGCCCAATGTAGCCCAATGAAGCCCAATGTAGCCCAATGTAGCCCAAAGATGGCCGCCAGACACACAAAAAAACAAATGTAGCCCAAATATCAGCCAGATGTAGCCCAACTATAGCCCAGTGACAGAATGACCAATCAGCTTCGCAAACCTCCGTTACGCGAAGCGGAGCGCTGTTACAGATATATATCTTTTTTTGAACGTTAATTTCTCAAAATCCACTGGAGCACATATATTGAGACCTAGCAAAGGCACATCGGGCTACCAGTCCCTAATATTTTGCCAAGTTTCGTGCAAATCCATTCAGCCGTTCGATTATTATTATTATTATTTTTTTTTGCCCCGCGGGGCCCTTTTAAAACCTCCACATCAAACCTAGGGGGTCAGCGAGGATCTACTATGCCCCCTTATAGTTATTTCCCCCTTTGTTTTGACCTCCTCTTGTCTCTCGATCCTACCGAGAGACAAGATGGCGGCCGCTACGGACTTTTTGGAATGTTGACAGACGCCGGAGAACCAATCAGCTTCGCTTCACAAAGCTCCGTTGCGCGTAAAGTACGCGTCCTGGGACGCTGCCAGGTCCGCTGTTACAGATATATATCTTTTTTTAAACGTTAATTTCTCAAAATCCACTGGAGCACATATATTGAGACCTACAAAAGGCACATCGGGCTACCAGTCCCTACAATTTTGCCAAGTTTCGTGCAAATCCATTCAGCCGTTCGGGCTAAAAGTGAGGCCAACCGCCCTATGGAAAACTCAATGTTAAAAACACGTTTTGGGACCCCCCTTTTTTCTCGGCCCCCCCTTGACGAACCCCCCTCAAATTTTCAAGGGCTGCTCAGAAACAAAATGTGCCATTTTCCTGAAAATTTCAGCCAATTCCGTCCACAAACGCCAAAGTTATTAGACATAGAATTTTCAAAAATCCCATAGAGAAAAAATCCTAACTATATATACCTACTGGCGACCGCCAGTAGGTAATATATATATATATATATATATATATATATATATATATATATATATATATATATATATATATATATATATATATTCACAGAAAAAACCATAGGTTATAGACCATATATAGTTAGGAATTAGCATTTACAAAACCTTGAAAATTCACTGAAAAAACCATAGGTTATAGACCATATATAGTTAGGAATTAGCATTTAGAAAACCTTATTTTACTCACACAAAACCATTGAAATTCCATATATAGTTAGTTGCACTAACTATATATCGCGCACCCGCAATCCACTGCTGATGATGTCACATATTACATCATTCATGACATGGTCAGTGACATCACTGATGACATCACTGATGACATCTCAAATGACATCACTGATGACATCACTGATGACATCTCAAATGACATCACTGATGACATCATGACACACCAATACCAGTTACTACATACGCACTCACTGATTCCTACGTCTACACACACATTCACTCATTCACCCATACAATCACTCATACATACAGTCACTCATTATTACAACACTATCATATGCACTCATACACCTATGCAGACAGTCACACACTGCCACTCATCCATGGAGTTACTCACACACCAAGTCAGTCCTGTAAAGAATCAATCACACTTCCATTTCTTCATCTATACAGTTAAACACAGAACACCATACTTCAGTGACATCACTGATGACATCACTAATGACATCTGAAATGACATCACTGATGACATCTCAAATGACATCACTGATGACATCATGACACACCAATACCAGTTACTACATACGCACTCACTGATTCGTACGTCTACACACACATTCACTCATTCACCCATACAATTACTCATACATACAGTCAGTTATTATTAGAACACTATCATATGCACTCATACACCTAGTCAGTCCTGTGAAGAATCAATCACACTTCGATTTCCTCATCTATAGTTAAACACAGAACACCATACTTTTCACACATATACTAACACATACTTACTCTCTTATACAATCACTGATACAAGTACACATTGATATGCACAGAGTCACACACCTCCCAGCCAGCCACACACACACTCAGTCTTCCATACATCCACTCATTCTTCAATATGTAAAACGTATTTAAACTTTACAAAAACACACAGACACTAGATGATGTCATCAGTGATGTCATTTGAGATGTCATCAGTGATGTCATCAGTGATGTCACTGACCATGTCATGAATGATGTAATATGTGACATCATCAGCAGTGGATTGCGGGTGCGCGATATATAGTTAGTGCAACTAACTATATATGGAATTTCAATGGTTTTGTGTGAGTAAAATAAGGTTTTCTAAATGCTAATTCCTAACTATATATGGTCTATAACCTATGGTTTTTTCAGTGAATTTTCAAGGTTTTGTAAATGCTAATTCCTAACTATATATGGTCTATAACCTATGGTTTTTTCTGTGAATTTCATTGGTTTTTTAACAGCTAATATCTGTAGCTGTAAAATGTATTCTTCTTTAAATCCAAAAATATATTTTATATGTTTATGAATAATTTTTTTTTTAAATATTTTTTTTTCTTCGTTCCCGCTTCGCGAATCGGGAAGCTTCCCGTTAGCTGACCTTGATGCCGCGAAATAGACCGCGAGCCGGTAAACGTTTCTTTACCGCAAGTGCCGCGTTAGAAAACAACATCGTGACACCTCCCGTCCGCATGACGTTTCACGTTGTCGCGTGATACGTCATATGACGTGCTACGTTAGCGAACTGGTACGCGAAGCGAGTCGCAAAGCGCAGGTTTCTGGAAGCAAACCGGGAGGCCCTGCAAAGCGCTTAACGTAAACACAGCAAGTCATGTGACTTGGTAATAACACTTTTCATTGGTTCATTTCACTTTTGGTTTCCTAATGATGTAAGACTAGGTCATATAATCTAAAATGAACACTTTTGATTGGTTGAGAACTCTTGTTTTTCCCAAATGATGAAAATCCCTCCTTCTTTCCTCACTCTGACTTTCATCATTGTGAGAGAAAGACCCTTTGTGATCACTGAGCAATGGCTTCTTTAGTAGCTTCAGCTGGTGCTTCCCCACCACCTCCACCACATCCAAGGAAGAGTGGACCACCTGCTCAAGTTATAATTCAACAAGAAGAGGAAGAAGAGGAACAGGACGACGAGCACGAAGAGAGGCAGTTTTTGCCTGAGCAGCCCAGGACGTCTCACCGGAAAGAAAACTTCATTTGGCAATTTTTTAAAATTCCCAAAGGTCAGAAAAAAGTAAATGCAAGATACGTAACTTGCCTTATATGTCAAGATAGACTGTCCAGAGGAACCGAGAAAAAATACAGTTTCGGAAACTACACAATGCATCGCCATATGACTAGGTGGCATCCTAACAACTACAGTGCTGCACAGTTTCGGAACGACCTAGATAATCTCCCTATTATGGCCAGAAGATCTGTTGTACCGGAAGTAACGGGACCAGAGGGCAGGGAGATGGTGCCAAATATACAAATGAAATTTGGTGAAGTAAAACACATCTGCGTATTTTGCGATGGATTCATTTCCTACGGAGAAAGAAGCATCACTCTGATCAACAGAGCTATTGACTATCATATGCAAGTTTGTACGAAACGCCCAAAATAATAAATACTTCTTTTTTTGTTTTGTTGCTCCTGTTGAGCCCTTTACAATGAATCGTTTTCATTGCCCCCTCCAAGAAAAACCCAAAAAAATATAAAACTGTTCAGAAAAATTCAAAAAAAGTAAAAAAATGTTCCGAAAAATAATAAAAAAAATATAAAACAACAAAAACAATAAAAAAAAAAGTTCTTTTCAGAACTACCTCCCCGTTATTAAAAAATTGGTACAATATTTGGAACTGTGCCAACCTCTATTTCTCTTAGTTCGCTTCCCAGTTCGCTCGCCGGTACGCGAACCGGAAGCGAACCAAAAACAGTAAGTATAAGGGAAGGAAACAGACACTTATGTTAAAAGAAAGACAGCTATAGGGGAGTAAACTAGAGATACTATTACCCGTAATCCACTGCTGATGATGTCACATATTACATCATTCATGACATGCTCAGTGACATCATCAGCAGAGGATTGCGGGTTTTTTGGCAACGTGCCTTATCCACGGTTTAATAACGCTGCCTTTTGCTTTATATAAGTTTTCAAATTGTATGAAATATATACCAATAGGTCGTTATGAACCTTTAGGTAGTGCTTTTCTTCATGAGGTCTGGTCGCTTCCATACACATACAGATGTTTCAAAGATGATCAAGAAGTTTATCTGAATGGAGAGGAATGCACTGAGACGCCAGATCATTCACTAATGTGTAGGCACATACAGTTACACGGTTCATGCAACAAACACCGACCAAATATGGCTTGCGTGTTGCAAGGCACGCCAGTTCCTGCTATCATCCCCACGTTCAAGTTGTTGGAAAATGGTAGTTATTTGATGCTCAATAATGAAGATTGTTCTGAGTTAATTAAAAGTATTCCTTTTATCGTAACAGTAAGTGAACGGGTTATTTGCTGCAGAAATGTTCTATTTCCTCCCACACATGAACATAGGGAGTTTTCAATCTGGCCACAAATACCAACCTTGGGACAGATTTCAACGGCATGGCAAGAATAAGAGCTCTTTTGTCTCAGAGAGAGGTGGCCTTGAGTTCGGCCCGTGAAACTTTCGTGCTTCACATAGCGAACACCCGTACAGAGGTGCAGACCCTTTTCAATTCAGATTTGCCTTTCAATTTCAGCAAGATGGTTCCGACTATCTTTAACGCATCCTCCACAAAGGCCCTGGCGCACTTTTTTAAAGTTGTTACCAGTGGTCTCGTGACTTCATTTGAGAAAATCTTTGGAGTCATCCCTGCTTCCTTTTATTCTATTTTCTCCACTCTGGTTCGTGGATTGGCATTTTTACTTGCATTACCAGCGGACGCTCTTGTGCTTTTTTACATTTTTAAATATGGATGTCCCTCCTATGCAACCTCCCACCCTGCAGCTGCTGACACTGTTCCGCAATCGCATGCTAGAATATTATGGCACAATGCCGTTGGCGATATTAAGCACGGCATATGGATTATCTTTTCGATTCTCCTACTTCACCTGTGTCCAGCCTGTATTTCACTGCCTGACCTGTGATTTCGATTGGGCCATTGATTTGTGTCTCTGCGGACCGGTTTCTCCTGACGTCGACTTTAATCAGCTGATGACTCCTATCATTACTCACGAGTTGGTTTGTCCTGGCGAAAGGATTATGGCTGTGGCATTGATGCATGGACTAATTGGTCCCTGGAATTTACTGGCGGCAACACAGTCTTTCTTGGAACAGAGCTTTCTTGAAAACCCACCGAGCTGTCCTCTGATGGTGATAGAGGATCCGGTGCTGGGAGAGCACGTATGTTCTTTTCCGCTTTTAAATTGGATGGCTGAACTCTTTTCGGATGAAGACGGTGACTTCCTATTGGAGGCTGTTGCAGCTTATTTTGCATACACAGTTATGTCATAGACCTTTTTCATGTTTGATATGCTGAGTACTAGCATTTCATTGACAATTCATTGACTTATTTGTCAAGTTTTTATTATTTAGCTTGCCTATTGGCTTAAGCCTCGATAAAGTAGTTGGCTGTTTTATTTTTCTTTAGCATTACATTTTCCTAGTTTTTAATGTTTTACCTTGCGGACCGTCCACATATAAAGTTGCAATCTGCTCTCATGAGATGGCACTTCTATTATCTTATTCAGTTCGTTTCCGGATCATGGGGAGGTGTCATCTAGGTCCTGGATATCTTTACACCGTGTTAAGTTAGCATGGGCTCATTACCGGTTTAAACGCCCTTTTTCCTTTTTTGCAACTTCTGCACACGACACTTAGTTGTTGCTTTAGCTTTCAACCTAGTAGTTCATCGTGGTTTACATGAGAATAATATGTTATTGCTCTACTATCTGCTTTGCTTGTTAAACTATATCTGTACAGCGAGTGCTGAAGTTTCAAGAACAACACGATACAGAATTGTTATGAGGTCTGATCTCCACGACTTCATACTCATAACATAAGTGCAGCTTCTGCCAATTCTGGGCATGAGGCGGGTCTTATATTGCTTTGCCGAACACACATACACAACAGTTGATGCGGTTCACATGAAGAGAGAGCTGGTGTATGCTGATGTGATTCCTTCAAATCTAAGACACTAAAGTATGGGCACGCCCTAAACCGACACAAACAGACCTTCTTAGCAAATAATATAATATGTGTATTAGGGAGGGTGAGATATAAGCAGCCGCAGGCCGTGGAGGGAGTTACGGTGGGGCAGGGAGGCGGGGAGGGGGAGGGGCAGGGTGGAGCCCTCTCCACCCTGCCCCTCCCCCTCCCCGCCTCCCTGCCCCACCGTAACTCCCTCCACGGCCCGTGGCTGCTTATAAGTGTTGCTAACTCTTATTCATTTACAGCATGTTAACATACAGTCACCATTCGCTTTCTATGTACTAGTAACTATGCTGGTAATTTTGCTACTGATAATATGTGTACTTGTATTATCTAAGATACTACGCCTGAGAAGACGGCTTTAGTAAATAAACATTTCAAATACACATGTGTTCTTCTTAACTCCATGTTCTGGTTTCTAAGAAATATGTAACGACCGACTGTTCATGAGTTCCACGTATCCTGAGGTACTATAAGTTCATATTCTGGATTGTCTAAACATTGAGAGTTTGTTATATCCAATGTGACACTGTACCTAGCTTGCTAAGGGGTTTTTGATTACTAAGGTGAGTTTTGGGACACCCTAATTCGCCGAGGTTCCAATCCTCTGTCCACAGTTCTGTGTGAGAACAGAAACCCTGCGACAGGGGCACCCCCGACCCTTGCTGGAGCTTCATCACACTTGCGATACAACTCCAGCAATGCGCCACCTTTACGGCACAGATACAACACGCATCTGTGCTGTTTTTGCCCCATGATGCGCCGCATTGTAAATGCAGCACACCATAGGTGACGGAACAGCGGCACAGAATGACTAACACATCCCTGGTGATGCGCCAGTCATCATAAATCTATCCCTATGCTTCTTATCTTGTTAGAGATGAACCGCCATATGTATCATCAAAGTTTTTTGCATTTCCTAAATAGCGAACTTTAAGGAATAAATAGCGATTCTTTACCATTCCTAGTTTGCGATGAGCTATTTGCTAATTACAAATTACCCATTCATTTCCTTCATTTCCATAGGGCGGTTGGACTCACTTTTAGCTCGAACGGCTGAATGGATTTCCACGAAACTTGGCAAAATTGTAGGGACTGGTAGCCCGATGTGCCTTTGCTATGTCTCAAGATATATGCTCCAGTGGTTTTTACGAAAATTAACTTTGAAAAATATATATTGGGCTACATTGGCCTATATATATGTTGGAGCCCAAATGTAGCCCAATGTAGCCCAATGAAGCCCAATGAAGCCCAATGTAGCCCAATGTAGCCCAAAGATGGTCGCCAGAGACAAAAAAAACAAATGTAGCCCAAATATCAGCCAGATGTAGCCCAACTATAGCCCAGTGACAGAATGACCAATCAGCTTCGCAAACCTCCGTTACGCGAAGCGGAGCGCTGTTACAGATATATATCTTTTTTTGAACGTTAATTTCTCAAAATCCACTGGAGCACATATATTGAGACCTAGCAAAGGCACATCGGGCTACCAGTCCCTAATATTTTACCAAGTTTCGTGCAAATCCATTCAGCCGTTCGATTATTATTATTATTTTATTTTTTTTGCCCCGCGGGGCCCTTTTAAAACCTCCACATCAAACCTAGGGGGTCAGCGAGGATCTACTATGCCCCCTTATGGTCATTTGCCCCTTCGCTTTGGCCTCCTCTTGTCTCTCGATCCTACCGAGAGACAAGATGGCGGCCGCTACGGACTGTTTTCACAAAGCTCCGTTGCGCGAAAAGTACGCGTACTGGAGCGCTGCCCGGTCCGCTGTTACAGATATATATATTTTTTTTAAACGTTAATTTCTCAAAATCCACTGTAGCACATATATTGAGACCTACAAAAGGCACATCGGGCTACCAGTCCCTACAATTTTGCCAAGTTTCGTGCAAATCCATTCAGCCGTTCGGGCTAAAAGTGAGGCCAACCGATATCTTTGAATAAATGCACGTGTGTAAATAGAAATCTTGTCTTCCATTTGTGCAGCCATTGAGGAAGGGCGGCAGTCACGCCCGAAACGCGTCTGGCAAGCTAAAGGAGTGCCGTGGAGCAAGCTGTCACATCGCCACGAGCAGCATCTGTGTTTTAACCCTCCGGAGTGTGGCTTCCCAAACAGGGCAACTTGTGGTTTGGATTATTTGAGCGGCTAGTCCGGTCGCTGGGAAGCCCCGCCGCTGTATCAGGCGGATCGTCGCTGCTCGGCGTTCAGAGCGGCGAAAACGAACGAGAGGGGCCTGAGCTGCCTGTACATATTGGACATGTGCCAGTGTTGTTTCGTGCCACTCCACCCACTGGGGCATACATATTTGAACTTTTGGAACAGCGAGACACCCACTGGGGCTACACGTGCAACAGGTCTTTGTGCAGGCACTTCATCTACCAGGATGCCTTGCAACAGCCCACATGGGCGGGACTTAATATCTTTGAATAAATGCACGTGTGTAAATAGAAATCTTGTCTTCCATTTGTGCAGCCATTGAGGAAGGGCGGCAGTCACGCCCGAAACGCGTCTGGCAAGCTAAAGGAGTGCCGTGGAGCAAGCTGTCACATTGCCACGAGCAGCATCTGTGTTTTAACCCTCCCGAGTGTGGCTTCCCAAACAGGGCAACTTGTGGTTTGGATTATTTGAGCGGCTAGTCCGGTCGCTGGGAAGCCCCGCCGCTGTATCAGGCGGATCGTCGCTGCTCGGCGTTCAGAGCGGCGAAAACGAACGAGAGGGGCCTGAGCTGCCTGTACATATTGGACATGTGCCAGTGTTGTTTCGTGCCACTCCACCCACTGGGGCATACATATTTGAACTTTTGGAACAACAAGACACCCACTGGGGCTACACGTGCAACAGGTCTTTGTGCAGGCACTTCATCTACCAGGATGCCTTGCAACAGCCCACATGGGCGGGACTTAATATCTTTGAATAAATGCACGTGTGTAAATAGAAATCTTGTCTTCCATTTGTGCAGCCATTGAGGAAGGGCGGCAGTCACGCCCGAAACGCGTCTGGCAAGCTAAAGGAGTGCCGTGGAGCAAGCTGTCACATCGCCACGAGCAGCATCTGTGTTTTAACCCTCCCGAGTGTGGCTTCCCAAACAGGGCAACTTGTGGTTTGGATTATTTGAGCGGCTAGTCCGGTCGCTGGGAAGCCCCGCCGCTGTATCAGGCGGATCGTCGCTGCTCGGCGTTCAGAGCGGCGAAAACGAACGAGAGGGGCCTGAGCTGCCTGTACATATTGGACATGTGCCAGTGTTGTTTCGTGCCACTCCACCCACTGGGGCATACATATTTGAACTTTTGGAACAGCGAGACACCCACTGGGGCTACACGTGCAACAGGTCTTTGTGCAGGCACTTCATCTACCAGGATGCCTTGCAACAGCCCACATGGGCGGGACTTAATATCTTTGAATAAATGCACGTGTGTAAATAGAAATCTTGTCTTCCATTTGTGCAGCCATTGAGGAAGGGCGGCAGTCACGCCCGAAACGCGTCTGGCAAGCTAAAGGAGTGCCGTGGAGCAAGCTGTCACATCGCCACGAGCAGCATCTGTGTTTTAACCCTCCCGAGTGTGGCTTCCCAAACAGGGCAACTTGTGGTTTGGATATATATATATATATATATATATATATATATATATATATATATATATATATATATATATATATATATATATATATATATATATATATATATATTCACTGAAAAAACCATAGGTTAGAGACCATATATAGTTAGCTGGACATTTAATTGACATAAAACCAATGAAATTCCATATATAGTTAGTTGCACTAACTATATATCGCGCACCCGCAATCCACTGCTGATGATGTCACATATTACATCATTCATGACATGGTCAGTGACATCACTGATGACATCACTGATGACATCTCAAATGACATCACTGATGACATCACTGATGACATCTCAAATGACATCACTGATGACATCATCTAGTGTCTGTGTGTTTTTGTAAAGTTTAAATATGTTTTACATATTGAAGAATGAGTGGATGTATGGAAGACTGAGTGTGTGTGTGGCTGGCTGGGAGGTGTGTGACTCTGTGCATATCAATGTGTACTTGTATCAGTGATTGTATAAGAGAGTAAGTATGTGTTAGTATATGTGTGAAAAAGTATGGTGTTCTGTGTTTAATTGTATAGATGAGGAAATCGAAGTGTGATTGATTCTTCACAGGACTGACTAGGTGTATGAGTGCATATGATAGTGTTGTAATAATGAGTGACTGTATGTATGAGTGATTGTATGGGTGAATGAGTGAATGTGTGTGTAGACGTAGGAATCAGTGAGTGCGTATGTAGTAACTGGTATTGGTGTGTCATGATGTCATCAGTGATGTCATTTGAGATGTCATCAGTGATGTCATTTGAGATGTCATCAGTGATGTCATCAGTGATGTCACTGAAGGATGGTGTTCTGTGTTTAACTGTATAGATGAGGAAATGGAAGTGTGATTGATTCTTTACAGGACTGACTAGGTGTGTGAGTAACTCCATGGATGAGTGGCAGTGTGTGAGTGTCTGCATAGGTGTATGAGTGCATATGATAGTGTTGTAATAATGAGTGACTGTATGTATGAGTGATTGTATGGGTGAATGAGTGAATGTGTGTGTAGACGTAGGAATCAGTGAGTGCGTATGTAGTAACTGGTATTGGTGTGTCATGCTGTCATCAGTGATGTCATTTGAGATGTCATCAGTGATGTCATTTGAGATGTCATCAGTGATGTCACTGACCATGTCATGAATGATGTAATATGTGACATCATCAGCAGTGGATTGCGGGTGCGCGATATATAGTTAGTGCAACTAACTATATATGGAATTTCATTGGTTTTATGTCAATTAAATGTCCAGCTAACTATATATGGTCTCTAACCTATGGTTTTTTCAGTGAATTTTCAAGGTTTTGTAAATGCAAATTCCTAACTATATATGGTCTATAACCTATGGTTTTTTCAGTGAATTTCATTGGTTTTTTAAAAGCTAATATCTATAGCTGTAAAATATATTCTTTATTACGTGACGTATCACGTAGCCACGTGAGACGCCTCATCACGCGTCGCATAACCGTGACGTATCGGCTCTGTAGCGCAAACAAAACCCGTAACGTAAGCGTGCCGGAGCACGCTTACAGATATATATATTTTTTTAACCTTAATTAGACAAAATCCACACGTGCACATATCTTGAGGCCTTGCAAAGGCACATCAAACAAACAGTCCCTACAATTTTGCCAAGTTTGCTGGAAATCTATTCCCTTCATTTTTTTTTTACTGTTTCTCTTGGTTTTCCCCTTGTTACGCTTACCGGGACGCTACCCGGTACGCGAACCGGACGCTCCAAAAACACAAGATGGCGGACTCCCGTTACGCTGCCGGTTAGCTGCCCGGTTCGCGTACCGGGAAGCGCCTCTACCGCGAAAAATCGCGGGGGACTTTAATATCCCCCTCATCAATCCTAGGGGGTCAGGAGGGGTTTACCTTGCCCCCTTTCCTTCCTTTCCCCCTTCTTTTTTCACCACATCTTGTCTCTCGAACCTACCAAGAGACAAGATGGCGGCCACTCCGGACTGTTTACAATGTTGACAACTACGCTGCCGGTTAGCTGCCCGGTTAGCTGCCCGGTGAGCTGCCCGGTTCGCGTACCGGGACGCGCCTCTACGGCGTAAAATCGCAAAAACATTTATTTTTTTTTTGCCCCGCGGGGCACTTTAATATCCCCCTCATCAATCCTAGGGGGTCAGGAGGGGTCTACCTTGCCCCCTTTCCTTCATTTCCCCTTCGTTTTTCACCACATCTTGTCTCTCGATCCTACCGAGAGACAAGATGGCGGCCGCTCCAGACTGTTTAGAATGTTGACAGACACCGGAGAGCCAATCAGCTTCGCTTCGCGAAGTTCCGTTACGCGTCAGGTACGCGAACCGGGGCACTAACCGGAGCGCTGTCACAGATATATATTTTTTTTTAAACGTTAATTTCTCAAAATCCACTGGAGCACATATATTGAGACATAGCAAAGGCACGTCGGGCAAACCATATCTACAATTTTGCCAAGTTTCATGTAAATCTATTCAGCCGTTCGAGCTAAAAGTGAGTCCAACCGCCCTACGGAAAAATGAATGTGAAAAACGCGTTTTGGGACCCCCTTTTTTCTCGGCCCCCCCTTGACGAAACCCCCCCAAATTTTCAGGGGCTGCTCAGAAACAAACTGTGCCATTTTCCTGAACATTTCAGCCAATTCCGTCCACAAACGCCAAAGTTATTAGACATAGAATTTTCAGAAATCCCATAGAGAAAAAATCCTAACTATATATACCCACTGGCTATCGCCAGTAGGTAATATACATATATAAACATATATAATCTGCATATCTATATAAATATAAATGCATGCATACATATACATATATGCATACATATGCATGTTATTTACATGAAAGTTTTAAAAACACTAATAAAAGCAAAGCTAAAAAGCCACCTCATTACAAACAGAATGGCTTTAACTTAAACGAGGGCGAGATCTATTGCATTTTCAATGCTTGTTTACTTTGGTTCTATCAAGAAGGCATTCAGATGTGTCACACATTTGCCATAAATTCTGAATGTTAGCACTCTAGTTGCTCATTAGATCACTGTAGTAAAGCTAGTGCTCACCAGGGAAGTCTGCTGCTAATCATGGTTTGCAGCCATTTTCCCGCATTTTTTATCCCGCAGACTTTCAGTCCGCATACCATTATCCCGCAAGGTCATTGACCTCGCATACCATTATCCCGCATTTTTTCAAAACGCATGTGCATTTATCGCGCATGCCTTTACAAAGAATTACGTTTTAAAGGCATGTATGGTAAATGCATTTGCGTTGTGAAAACCACGATGACGAGAGAGGTAAGTGGGTTTGTGTTAATTTTTTCGTGGGTTAGTGATTGTGTAGTGTAGTGTTGTGTAGTGTAGTGTTGTGTTAGTGTAGTGTAGAGTTGTGGTGGTTGTTTAGCGTAGGGTCATGCTGGGGGTAGTGTTTTAGGGTTTAGGGTTGTGTTGTAGTGTTTGCGTAGTGTAGGGTCATGCTGGGGCTAGTGTTTTAGGGTTTAGGGTAGTGTTGTAGTGTTTGCGTAGTGTAGGGTCATGCTGGGGGTAGTGTTTTAGGGTGTAGGGTAGTGTTGTAGTGTTTGCGTAGTGTAGGGTCATGCTGGGGGTAGTGTTTTAGGGTTTTGGGTAGTGTTGTAGTGTTTGCATAGTGTAGGGTCATGCTGGGGGTAGTGTTTTAGGGTTTAGGGTAGTGTTGTAGTGTTTGCGTAGTGTAGGGTCATGCTGGGGGTAGTGTTTTAGGGTTTAGGGTAGTGTTGTAGTGTTTGCGTAGTGTAGGGTCATACTGGGTGTAGTGTTTTAGGGTTTAGGGTAGAGTTGTAGTGTTTGCGTAGTGTAGGGTCATGCTGGGGGTAGTGTTTTAGGGTTTAGGGTAGTGTTGTAGTGTTTGCGTAGTGTAGGGTCATGCTGGGGTGTAGTGTTTTAGGGTTTAGGGTAGTGTTGTAGTGTTTGCGTAGTGTAGGGTCATGCTGGGGGTAGTGTTTTAGGGTTTAGGGTAGTGTTGTAGTGTTTGCGTAGTGTAGGGTCATGCTGGGGGTAGTGTTTTAGGGTTTAGGGTAGTGTTGTAGTGTTTGCGTAGTGTAGGGTCATGCTGGGGGTTTTGTTTTAGGGTTTAGGGTAGTGTTGTAGTGTTTGCGTAGTGTAGGGTCATGCTGGGGGTAGTGTTTTAGGGTTTAGGGTAGTGTTGTAGTGTTTGCGTAGTGTAGGGTCATGCTGGGGTGCAGTAGTTTAGGGTTTTGGGTAGTGTTGTAGTGTTTGCGTGGTGTAGGGTCATGCTGGGGGTAGTGTTTTAGGGTTTAGGGTAGTGTTGTAGTGTTTGCGTAGTGTAGGGTCATGCTGGGGGTAGTGTTTTAGGGTTAAGGGTTGTGTTGTAGTGTTTGCGTAGTGTAGGGTCATGCTGGGGCTAGTGTTTTAGGGTTTAGGGTAGTGTTGTAGTGTTTGCGTAGTGTAGGGTCATGCTGGGGGTAGTGTTTTAGGGTGTAGGGTAGTGTTGTAGTGTTTGCGTAGTGTAGGGTCATGCTGGGGGTAGTGTTTTAGGGTTTTGGGTAGTGTTGTAGTGTTTGCGTAGTGTAGGGTCATGCTGGGGGTAGTGTTTTAGGGTTTAGGGTAGTGTTGTAGTGTTTGCGTAGTGTAGGGTCATGCTGGGGGGTAGTGTTTTAGGGTTTAGGGTAGTGTTGTAGTGTTTGCGTAGTGTAGAATCATGCTGGGTGTAGTGTTTTAGGGTTTAGGGTAGTGTTGTAGTGTTTGCGTAGTGTAGGGTCATGCTGGGGGTAGTGTTTTAGGGTTTAGGGTAGTGTTGTAGTGTTTGCGTAGTGTAGGGTCATGCTGGGGGTAGTGTTTTAGGGTTTAGGGTAGTGTTGTAGTGTTTGCGTAGTGTAGGGTCATGCTGGGGTGTAGTGTTTTAGGGTTTTGCGTAGTGTTGTAGTGTTTGCGTAGTGTAGGGTCATGCTGGGGGTAGTGTTTTAGGGTTTAGGGTAGTGTTGTAGTGTTTGCGTAGTGTAGGGTCATGCTGGGGTGTAGTGTTTTCGGGTTTAGGGTTGTGTTGTAGTGTTTGTGTAGTGTAGGGTCATGCTGGGGGTAGTGTTTTAGGGTTTAGAGTAGTGTTGTAGTGTTTGTGTAGTGTAGGGTCATGCTGGGGGTAGTGTTTTAGGGTTTGGGGTTGTGTTGTAGTGTTTGTGTAGTGTAGGGTCATGCTGGGGGTAGTGTTTTAGGGTTTAGGGTAGTGTTGTAGTGTTTGCGTAGTGTAGGGTCATGCAGGGGTGTAGTGTTTTAGGGTTTTGGGTAGTGTTGTAGTGTTTGCGTAGTGTAGGGTCATGCTGGGGGTAGTGTTTTAGGGTTTAGGGTAGTGTTGTAGTGTTTGTGTAGTGTAGGGTCATGCTGGGGGTAGTGTTTTAGGGTTTAGGGTAGTTTAGTTGTTTAGTGTATGCTAAAGGCATATTCGTTCTAAAAGTTTTCGTTATTTTAATTTGCGGCCTAATAGTACATGCAGGATTTTTTTTGCGGACTGATGGTATGCGGGATTTCGTCATATATTCGCTAATCATACTTTCTATGGCAAAATGAACCCCCTCATTTTGTTCCTTTTTAAATTAAATGTTTTAAGAGTTACCACTTTATTCCAATCAAGCTGGCTTCAGGTGTGCCATACCTTTGTAATAAGTAGGACTGTTAGCACTCTAGTTGTTCTTTAGAACACTCTGGGACATTCTGTCATTGGGCTATAGTTGGGCTACATCTGGCTGATATTTGGGCTACATTTGGTTTTTTTTGTCTCTGGTGGCCATCTTTGGGCTACATTGGGCTACATTGGGCTACATTGGGCTACATTTGGGCTCCAACATATATATAGCCCAATGTAGCCCAATATATATTTTTCAAAGTTAATTTTCGTAAAAACCACTGGGGCCTATATCTTGAGACATAGCAAAGGCACATCGGGCTACCAGTCCCTACAATTTTGCCAAGTTTGGTGTAAATCCATTCAGCCGTTCGGGCTAAAAGTGAGGCCAACCGCCCTATGGAAAATTGCATGGGAAAAACACGTTTTGGGACCCCCCTTTTTTCTCGGCCCCCCCTTGACGAAACCCCCCCAAAGTTTCAGGGGCTGCTCAGAAACAAAATGTTCCATTTTCCTGAAAATTTCAGCCAATTCTGTCTTCAAACGCCAAAGTTATTCGACATAGAATTTTCAAAAATCCCATAGGAAAAAAATCCTAACTATATATACCTACTGGCTATCGCCAGTAGGTAATATATATATATATATATATATATATATATATATATATATATATATATATATATATATATATATATATATATATATTCACTGAAAAAACCATAGGTTATAGACCATATATAGTTAGGAATTAGCATTTAAAAAACCTTATTTTACTCACACAAAACCATTGAAATTCCATATATAGTTAGTTGCACTAACTATATATTGCGCACCCGCAATCCACTGCTGATGATGTCACATATTACATCATTCATGACATGGTCAGTGACATCACTGATGACATCACTGATGACATCTCAAATGACATCACTGATGACATCACTGATGACATCTCACTTGACATCAATGATCACATCACTGATGATATCATTCATGTGACAATACAATGCATCTCCTCACATTTTAATATAACCTCTGTTTCACCCAGTGTTAAAAACAGAGTATAATTTTTGAAACCATTGACACACCAATACTAGTTACTACATACGTACTCACTGATTCCTACGTCTACACACACATTCACTCATTCACCCATACAATCATTCATACATACAATCACTCATCTTTACAACACTATCATATGCACTCATACACCTATACAGACACTCACACTCTGCCACTCATCCATGGAGTTACTCACACACCTAGTCAGTCCTGTAAAGAATCAATCACACTTCCATTTTCTACTCTATACAGTTAAACATAGAGCACCTTACGTTTTCAACCATATACTAACACATACTTACTCTCTTATACAATCATTGATACAAGTACACATTGATCTGTACAGAGTCACACACCTCCCATCCAGCCACACACACACTCAGTCTCCCATGCAAATACTTGGGCAATCAATCAATAACCCATATAGTTACTCATATAGCTACTGATCAACACATGCAGCAGTTTACAGAACAACAGACATAATGATGCACAAATTAAGACAGTTTAGTCACTAACCCATGCACTCAGTGAGACACATTTAATCACTCACTCATACATTCAGTCATGCACCTACTAAATCCTTCGTCCAGACACTTATACATCCACTCATTCTTCAATATGTAAGACATATTTTAACTTTACAGAAACATAGTCACTGGATGTTGTCATCAGTGATGTCATCAGTGATGTCATTTGAGATGTCATCAGTGATGTCATCAGTGATGTCACTGACCATGTCATGAATGATGTAATATGTGACATCATCAGCAGTGGATTGCGGGTGCGCAATATATAGTTAGTGCAACTAACTATATATGGAATTTCAATGGTTTTGTGTGAGTAAAATAAGGTTTTTTAAATGCTAATTCCTAACTATATATGGTCTATAACCTATGGTTTTTTCAGTGAATTTTCAAGGTTTTGTAAATGCTAATTCCTAACTATATATGGTCTATAACCTATGGTTTTTTCAGTGAATTTCAATGGTTTTTTAATAGCAAATATCATAAGCTGTCGAATGTCAAGTACGTGGTAAGAATTTTTTTTTTCGTGTTTATGCACACTGATCTGCTTTGATTGCTGCCCCCCACCCCTCATTTCTATTAGGAGTACTCTCTCTTTGCAGATAGTGAAGGGTAGTTAACGCAGCCCTTTCCCCCTTTGTAATCCGTCGTGCCTGCTTCTCTCTCCATTTGATTGATTGTTCTCTTTGGTTCATTCTCTATTTACAAACAAGCACAGAGTCGCAATACTCTGTTTAGTCTTTGCAGATAGCGAAAAATCGTGTAAAAAAACAAAAGGAATCGAGCAAAATCAGTAGGCCACTAATGGGATCTCTTTTGACCTCGCTAAAATAGAAACATTAGGAACAACCTGTTGAAAATAGCAATGCGTATGTATATAAGCGGCGTTCATTTGTGTTCACAGTACCCCTTGTTGATTGTTTCAATCGAGCATTGAATTGTTCGAAGTTAATTCTCTTAACGATCTTCTCTACCTGCAAACGAGGAAGAATAGGAATATTCTATCTCCCTTTGCAGATAGTGAAGGGTAGGTAACGCAAGCCTTTAACACGTCGTACCTATTTCATTCCTCATTGATTGATTGATTGTCCGAACATTGACTGTTTGGGAATTAGTTCTTTTTGGAGGTATTCCCTGTTTGCAAATAAACGTAGGAAAATCTTTGCAAGTAGTGAAAGGGTACGTAATGCGGACCGTTCTCCCCCGTTGTAATCTGTCATGCCTATCTACTCCCCACTGATTGATGCACCTTTTTCACCCGGACCATTTACTAGAGATACGTCATCTGGCCCGACCAGAGAGCACCCCTAGTGAAAAGGACATATGCAATAATAACGAAGTGATCACTGTATCCTGTTAACAGAAACTTTACCATGAAACAACCTGGAAAGAAAAAAATAGGAAAACGAAAATCAGTAGGCCACTGATGAACATGAACTTTTATTAAACAACGAACAAAGAAACGATAACATAACGTAATGATAAAACCTATTAATGTCCTAGAAACAAGAAAACGTTAAAATATGCCAGTGGTGAGAGACCAGAAAAACAGTAAGAGAAACCAAATCACCCCTCGCTGTCCCACCGCCTGCCACGCCAAAAAAATCGATAGACTAGGGAAAATGCAAGTCAGTAGAACATCCACCCCCACTCTGGAAACTTCCAAGGTGGGGCAGGGTTCCGGCTACGCCCAGCCGGGAGCAGCCCATATAAGGCAGGTCCTGCTGCCACGCCTCGGCCAGGAGATCCTAACGTAGGGTGTAGCCGGAGGAGAGGCCGAGACCAGCGGGACCCGGCCAGGGGATTGCCTTTACAACGCTGAACAGTTGCAGGGGGGGGGAATGTCTCCTCGACCCTCCCCTCTCTCTCCCAGTCCGGCCGCGGTGGCCCTTGAGAGTTGCAGGTAGTCCCGCCACATGCTCTTCCGGTCCGACCACCAACGGTCGGGGGGCCGAGGCCGACGGGATCCGGCTGCAGCCGATAAACCAAGAAACCCGTTCATGGGGCCAGAGCCAGGGGCGTCCGGCCGACATCCACCGGAAGCCCGGCCCGAAGACGGACGGGACACTTCTTTCTTTTATAATGGCTGCGACAACACTGGAGGGGGATGTCTTGCACATGCCTCCGACCCCCCCCTCGTCCTCATCGCCTGGTCCGGCCATAACAAATCTCAAGCGAGACGCCGTGGGGTGCACTGGGAGGGAGAGACGGTGCGAACAGGCCTCTCCCGCCTCCCCAGGTGGAGGCTTCCCAGCTGCACCCTCAGCGCTCCAGGCGGTGGCATCCTAACAACTACAGTGCTGCACAGTTTCGGAACGACCTAGATAACGGTTCTTCCACTGTGGCCATGCTGCAACGTCTCGCCCGGCAGGGTGGAGCCCGTCCGCTCATGTGACCCCGCGATCGCCGGTAGCTGCCGAACTCTCAAAATGGCGGTCGACCTGGCAAGAGCGGGCCCAACATAAAGAAATGGCCCGGTCACTGGTTGACTCCACCACCGTAGTCCTCCACGACCTTGAAGATTCTAGAGGAGCCGCGGGAGTCTCCGACCCCCGATGGGGAATGACTGCCATGATCGCCCGTGGAGTGACGAAACTGTATCCGCGGGACGTCGGCGCTCCCATGCTGGCGCCAGCCTCACTTTGAATTACTACAATCCTGCAGACCTTACTTCCGGTGAAAGCACAGTGTGACCCGGTAGGAAAAATTATTGCACCCCCTCCCCTTTTTGACTGATAGTTCAAACCACCGATCCTTTCCTTTGCCCTTTTAACGGAACTTTGGACTGCCTCCCCCTCTTTTACATTTTCTAGAGAAAACAAAACATTAACCACTACATTAGCATAGCAGTTGACACCAGAACTGTTTTCAAATTGAAAACCAACAACATCTTCAACAGAATCCTTTTTGTTTCTGCTGTGACCCTGCTACAGCACAGGCATTGTCCCCAGCAGTAATTCTGCAATGCCGGTAAGAATAGCTGTGGTGCCTACTGGACTCACTCACCCCCGCGGCGCCCCACGCCGTTTTTTGCTGGGCGGCAACTTACTAGACATCACTTTCGTGCCATCTAGATTTCAGCGCGTTCTGCTGCCTTGGAACTATTCGCACAACAGACCGCTACTGACAAGAATATTTCATTATTAGTGCTGTCAATTTCAATAAATCTATTGGATAATTAAAAAGAAATTGCCACGGTCTCTTCGTTGTTTAAATGTTTTTACTGTTTTTGTTTTGTTGTATATATTTATATGTTATTAAAGTTTTATATTCCTACTACTTTGTTGGAGTGCTATATATTTTTAATGTGACACATAATTGTAAAAACTTTGATGTACAAAGAGTCATTCCTGGAATCTTCCGCTTCAGGCTCGGTCCCCTCCCCAATCACAATACAGGATGGTTTTCAGATAGTAGGAACGCGTGTGCTGTGACGGATCACATCGGGTGTGGGCCTTGATCTACTATAACTCCTTTGAAGAGGGGTGATTCTTTACAGCTGGGGCCATAAACTACATCTGCAGGGCTAGCTGATAGCCTAGGACCGGCCTGGACATTCGGACACAGAGGAAGAGGAGTGTCAGAGGGTGCGGTAGTGAATAGGGCGAAAGGGAGGTGTCGGGCGGGCACAGAGTGTGATTCTCAGGGAAGAGCAGCGCAGATGGGGGAAGGTTTATTGCCCATGCATAAGACAGAGAGCGGTGGTGACCAGTGCCTGGGGGAGATGCTTACGAGGGTGAGGAGCCATGCTACGAATCGACAGCGTGCAGAGAGTGGGTCTGGTCAAGACATCTAAAATGGCTGCCGTGCACGACAAAAGTGTGGCATTTCAAAAAAGGCAAGATGGCGCAGACAATGTTTTTCAACACTTCCTCATTTCCTTCGAATCGAACGTTAACAGACGTTGGGGCATATTACCAAAGTTAAGCGATATTTATCGCTAACGATGCTTACCAACCAATTTTTTACCACTAAGCATCGTCAGAAATTATCGAAGATAAACCTTACTATTATCAAGGTTTATCGCAAATGCGATAATAAACGGCCGCAATGCATGAATATCGCTAAAAAGTCAGCGATATTCATGCATTACCGAGCTAATACTCTTAGCCATGTTATCCACCTCCCATTGGATAACATGGCTAAGAACTGCTCAGGGCAGGTGTTACTTTTTGGAGATATTCGCGCTTAGCGCGAATATCTCCAAAAGTTGGTAATAGGAGATAGATATCTTGCATGTTGTAATGCAAGTTATTGTGGTATATGGAACTCATACCATAATCTCTCAGGAAAGCAGAAACTGATCCTTTTGGGACCGCCTAAAAAGGCCTAGGGGGTGAGGAGTACTCTACTTTGCCCCCTTTTCACGTTCCGAACTATTTTATTTTACTCTCTTCTGTAATTACACAAAATACCAGCGATAAGATGCATCGGAGACACACAGTGAGAGAAAGGAGGCCGGAGATGAAGAAGACATGTCAAATACACATTGGAGATAATATAGTGGCAGAAGGGAAGTAAATATGAGTAAACTTACCATGTAACATAAAAATGTTGCACTCTATACTATAAGTCTCATTTTATACTACAATCACTTCGCTACAACCTCATAAATTAAAAATAAAAATAAATAATGTCTCAAACAATTTTTGATTTCTAAATATAAATTTATTCTTCAGAATTTTCTAAATTTGAAACAACTAGTAACATGTCCTCATCAGTAATTTCCTCTTCAATCATCTCATCTGGAATCTCCTCATTAAAAGTCTGCAATGATGATTCTTGTAACTCTATGGTCTCCAAACACTCGATAAATTCGCCATCAAGAGATTGATCAAAAAAATCATTCAAGTCATCTCCTCCTTCTGACAATATTTCATTATTGGTGCTGTCCATTTCAATCAATGTAGTGGAATCATTCAAGTCATCTCCTCGTGACAATATTTCATTATTGGTGCTCTCAATTTCAATCAATGTAGTGGAATCATTCAAGTCATCTCCTCCTTGTGACAATATTTCATTATTGGTGCTGTCCATTTCAATCAATCTAATGGAATCATACAAGCCATCTCCTCCTTGTGACAATATTTCATTATTGGTGCTCTCAATTTCAATCAATGTAGTGGAATCATTCAAGTCATCTCCTTGTGACAATATTTCATTCTTGGTGCTGTCCATTTCAATCAATCTAATGGAATCATACAAGTCATGTCCTCCTTGTGACAATATTTCATTATTGGTGCTCTCAATTTCAATCAATGTAGTGGACAATTCAAAAGAAATTGCCACGGTCTCTTCATTGTGAGCCATTTTATTTTGAAATTGCTTGCTGTAAATTGCAGAAAAAAATAATCACTTTCATTTATCGTTTTTAGTAATACATAATATAAAACTAACTTCATCAAGTATTTAGTATAACAGAAGGACTGCAAATAAATAACAGAAAACATTTTTCAAATTATCTTCAAGTGTACAACATAGTTCCCCTTACAAATTAACAACTCACCTTTTTAAAAGTAGCAGAAGTGTTAGTACTGTGTAAATCAAACACCAGAAATTCACCACCAAAAATTCCTCACAAATGTACCTCAGACAGTAGTATCACAAAATGGCTGTGGTTTCCTCTCATTTGACATATATACATAACCAATTAACTTTCATCACACACAAATACAAAACCAAAGTAACATTTTAATTGGTTCTAAATTTCAACACTTTCAAATGTGTTTTCCCCATGCAATTTTCCATAGGACATTTACATACGTCTACAGCCTGAATGGCTGAACGGAATTACACCAAACTTGGCAAAATGGTACATCAAACCTAAGAGGTCAGGAATGATCTACTATGCCCCCTTATGGTCATTTCCCCCTTCGCTTTGGCCTCCTCTTGTCTCTCAATCCTACCGAGGGACAAGATGGCGGCCGCTACGGACTGTTTGGAATGTTGACAGACGCCGGAGAACCAATCAGCTTCGCAAAGCTCCGTAACGCGAAAAGTACGCGAAGCGGAGCGCTGTTACAGATATATATCTTTTTTTCAACGTTAATTTCTCAAAATCCACTGGAGCACATATATTGAGACCTAGCAAAGGCACATCGGGCTACCAGTCCCTAATATTTTGCCAAGTTTCGTGCAAATCCATTCAGCCGTTCGATTATTATTATTTTGTTTTTTTTTTGCCCCGCGGGGCCCTTTTAAAACCTCCACATCAAACCTAGGGGGTCAGCGAGGATCTACTATGCCCCCTTATAGTTATTTCCCCCTTTGTTTTGACCTCCTCTTGTCTCTCGATCCTACCGAGAGACAAGATGGCGGCCGCTACGGACTGTTTGGAATGTTGACAGACGCCGGAGAACCAATCAGCTTCGCTTCACAAAGCTCCGTTGCGCGAAAAGTCCGCGAACCAGAGCGCTAACCGGTCCGCTGTTACAGATATATATCTTTTTTTAAACGTTAATTTCTCAAAATCCACTGGAGCACATATATTGAGACCTACAAAAGGCACATCGGGCTACCAGTCCCTACAATTTTGCCAAGTTTCGTGCAAATCCATTCAGCCGTTCGGGCTAAAAGTGAGGCCAACCGCCCTATGGAAAACTCAATGTTAAAAACACGTTTTGGGACCCCCCTTTTTTCTCGGCCCCCACTGGACGAACCCCCCCCAAATTTTCAAGGGCTGCTCAGAAACAAAATGTGCCATTTTCCTGAAAATTTCAGCCGATTCCGTCCACAAACGCCAAAGTTATTAGACATAGAATTTTCAAAAAACCCATAGAGAAAAAATCCTAACTATATATACCTACTGGCGACCGCCAGTAGGTAATATATATATATATATATATATATATATATATATCTTAGACATAAGCATACAAAATGCCCTGGCATGGTCGCATTTTTCCTCCAACATGTGGTATGACCTAGGGCCCTCCCCCACCCTAGCCCCTCCCTATTAATGTTCTTTCTGTAGTCATTACACTATACATAGGGTTGGAGTGACACAAATGGTAGTGCTTGTTGATTACTTTTAATATACACCTCTTCTGGAAGGGCCCTTCCTTTATTTAATCACTCACACCTTTTGTGACATTCCTTGCACAGCTCTCGCAGCATTATGGATTGTTTTGCTCATGCCTCCACAATCAGCTTAACCGCATCCATGCGGTGCATTTTCCCGTTGTGCGGTGGAAAATTCAAAAACCCATAGTTCATGACGAGCTCAGCTCGTCATGAGTGTACAAGAGGTGTACTTCATGACGAGCTGAGCTCGTCATGAGCGTGGAAGGGGTTAAACTCTGTGCCCTGACACTGTATCATGCGGAAAGTGACAGTATTTGTTCCAGTCAATTGAGGAGCCTCAGAGAGCACACGTGCACCCGAGCGCCTTACTCCCAATATGGGAGAGAAGGTTTACGTTTCAGTGTCTCTACTTGTCCTCCTCCCTGCCCTGAGTCACATACGTCATGCACTCGATGACGTGGGCGGGGTCAGGGAGGCTTAACACGATTCCCGGCAGCGCGGGAATACTAACCTGAACGACGCTGGGAGAGACAAGCATTACGGCCACAGCTCACCTTGAAGTAAGTAAGTGGGGCTACCCTGATAGACCCGATGGGGGTAGGAGAGAGTTCGATTTTGGTCACTAATACACCGTTCGAGTGGACAGAGCCTGCTATTCCTAGCGGTGCTACAATACTATCGCATACCATTTTATGGAGCCAACCAGACCTGGTTCTCCTCTAAGTGGGCGCAACAATCTCATTCAATGTGCCTCCATTTACTCACCTTGCCATTCTTTTATCCTCATGTCTCGCAGTGTGTGACATTAGGGAGCTGTCCTCGCTCCCCCACCAGTTCAAGTTTAGATTTTAAATTAACTCGGTAAGTGTTTCCTATATGCATGGTGGTGTTCCTGTCTCCTAGCGACAATGCCTGATTTTTATTAGAATTACCTTGATGAATAAATGAGCGCGGAATTCGTGCTCTCTTTGAAAAGTCAGTTTTTACGAATACGCACCGCTGGGCCTTTTAATTTTCACTCCTGGCCAGTGTCTGTGTCATGACGGCCATGATAGTTGGCTGTTTCCATTGGGAGGGTGCACACCACTTTGGATGTTTCGTTTGCACTGCACAGTTCATTTGACACTTGTTTTTTTCAATTCTGTTACAAGTTCCTCTTGGAGAGCAAATAGCTCTACCACATTTTATCTGAGCAGTTACTCAGAAGGGTGTCTTCCCTCTTCCCTTGGACTGAAGGAGGTAGGGTTAGTACCCATGGGATCATTTCTATGTGAGTGCTGATGAAGGCCGGGGTATATTATTTTGCCGGCTGAAACATGTCGACGGTTTTGCAGAGTGGAGGGGTTGGCGACTCATTATAAGTTCCCCATACCAACAAGCACTGGTCTTGTAGTGACCATTTTATTCTGGACAGGGTACCTAATATTAAAATTGTAATAGGGAGTCCCTGTGACTAGTTTTAATCACTGTTTCTGCACTTGTGATCCCATTCTATTTTTCACTTATTTGTTGTATTGTGTTTCCCCTCCCTATTGCTCCACCTCCTGCTTTGGTCTGTGCGGAGGTGTGTTAGCAGCCCTATGACAAAGCATGACACAGTTCTTTGTGTGTGAGGGCAGTTTTAACACCTTTTTGTGTTTTCCAATAGCTTTCATCACAGCACCTATAAGTACACAATCCTTCTTCTATGTTGTGGGAATATAGTTGTTGCAGGAGGTCGAAGCGTGACCCCTTACTTTTTGTGTGAATTAAATATGGAGAAGCACCACCTGTGTTGCTGAGCCTTTCGGAGTCCTTAGGAGCCCAGGATCAGCAGACCAGTCAGCTTAGTTGCGGTGCCTGCAGATGCAGGAAAGTGGCTCCTTCACTTCAAGAGAGATTCTTCAGGTGTCTTGGATTTCCAAAGGCCCTGTGGGGTTCCTGTATGGAACATAGGCACGGACATTGCAGCAGACAAGCAGGGGGAAGAGATCAGGAGCAGCAGGAGTATTCCCTTTTGCAGCCTTGATGCCCAGAGCGAAGTCCAAAGTGCCCAGATGGTCGAAGTTATAGTGGTGTCTGAATTATGAAATTACACAAGACACAAGATCTCGGAGCACACAGAAATTGAATACAATCGCCAATTGTGAGTCCAAAATTCCACTCCAAAGTAACTTTGTTTGCAAAAGAAATCTTTTTATTCCACAAAAATCCACTCCTTGCGCCAACGCGTTTCGCCTAGGTTCAAGACACCTACGGCTTCGCCAAGACTGCACAAAGTCAAGATCACTCCTCGTCGGTGTTCCCCTTCTGATCTGTATACTCTTCCAAATAGTCAAAAAGTATTTAAGAATGCCGTGTTGCCCTGGCTTTTCGACCATATGTAATGGGGCAGCACGCCTCTGGTATATCAATTTGGCATATATAACCTCAGGTAGTATAAGGTAGTATAAGTGTATAACTTCATTCGGAGTGATCATGGGACTGGTTGTTCGGTCCAAAATTGTATTAACCCTTAAGTTCAATATCTCTTCGAAGTTATAGTGGTGTCTGAATTGTATCGCGTCCCACGATGAATCTAGGGACCCACCCAGTGACGTAACGAAACTTGAGGGGGCTCCCCTGCAATGTACGTGGAGGGGCCCTGTTGGAAATGGCCCTTTTTGCAAGGTTATCCCCAAACTTTTTGTTTCTTCCTCCTATTTTTTCCTGACCTGCTGTTGTTGGTTTTAGGACTCTTGGCACTTTACCAGTGCTGATCAGTGCTAAAGTGCAAATGCTCTCTGTGTAAATTGTGTTATGGATTGATGTTTCCATGATATTTGATTTACTTGTTAGTCCCTAGTAAAGTGCACTGAGTGTGTCAGGGCCTGTATATCGAATGCTACTATTGGGCCTGCAGCACTGATTGTGCCACCCATGTGAGTAGCCTTAAAAAGGTAACTCAGACCTGCCATTGCAGAGTCTGCGCGCAGTTGGTAACTGCCATGTCGACTTGGCAAGTGCACACACTTGCCAGTCCCTAACATTTCCTTTTGTTACATGTCAGGCACCCCTAAGGTAGGCCCAAGGTACCCTTGCGGGCTGGGTGCAGTATATGTGAAAGGTAGGACATGCCCTGGTGTGTGGGGCATGTCCTGATAGTGAATTACAGCCAATTTAGTTTTTCACAATTGTAAGGCTACCTGTTCGTCCATAGGACAGAATGGGAAGTTTGTTTATAACATCTTATAGACAAAACTGGCCCGGGGAATTAGGTAAGAAAATAAAATTTAGTATGCCTGAACTCAGAATCTAACAATGCATCTTTTAGTAAAGGTGATTTTTACATTCTGTGTTTGAAAATACCACTTGTAGGAAGTAGGTATTTTCTTGCTCAGTCATCCCGTGTGCCTCTGCTGGAATGTGGATTGCCTGTCTGGTTTTTGGACGACAGATGGCTAGGAAGCAAGGGTGGCTCCCAGGGCCGGACTGGGAACCACAACCGGCCCTGGCAAAGTGCTCGGTCGGCCCCCACTCGGGAAGGGGGGGGGGGTGGAGGTGCCGCCGGGCTCTTTGCAGGGACGGTTTTCGGACGATTTTGGTACAGGGCTGATTTTGCAGCTATGCTGCAAAAACGGCCCTGTAACAAAAACGGCCCCCAGGGGCCCAAAACCGGCCCCAACCCATGCGGCACACAGGGGATTGCCCGGTGCCCACTTTGGCCAGTCCGGGCCTGGTGGCTCCCGATAGTCTAGGTGGTTCATGAAAGGGCTGTATAGACCTAGGCTGCGATGGGGTAAGAGGGAGATTTCCTTGCACCTCAAAGTGCCTGGTCGGTCTCTTACACTGCTGTCTCCACCCCATCTTGTGTGCTTTGCTGTCTACCCCCTGCCAGGAAATCACACCAGAGAAGGTAGAACTGGTTCTATCTGGGCACAGACACCCTCTGCCTAGAGGATCAAAGGATTTTTGGATACAAATACTGGGGCCCAGACCCCTGAACTTTAGAACTCTTTTCGATCAAGAAGACTGACAAGAAGAAGAGCTGGAGCTGTGAGGAGGACCTACCACTTTGCTGTGTTGGCCTGCAGTGGCTGCTTATGTCTTGGGCAGTGAAAGGACTGGACTGAACTTTCTGCAATCTGCTTTGTGAGTTTCTCCAAGGGCTTGAGGTAGAGCTTGCCCCCTGTTCAAGAGGTCTAAGAAACAACAAAGACTTCAAGCTCTTCTGCCTGCAGCACTGAGGACTGTGCGTTTTGTGCTGTAACAGAGAAAAAGCAACTCGATGACGTCTACGATGCCGCTGCCGACTCCGTGTCCTGACGGCACCACAGAGGGCACTGCCACAATGCCGCACCGCGACCCTGGTCTCACCAACGACTCTTGCTGATGCCCTCACCAAGCCGCTGCTCGCACTGTGACCTGTGGGCACCGTACTCTGCACCGCCTCGCTTCATGACAACACCTTGGCACCGCCGCAATGCATTCCTGGTCACACTGATGACACCATCTGACGTTGCCACCGAGCCGTTGCTCACACCACGACAGGTGGGCACAGCACTCCGCACCGCCTCGCTTCATGACGATGCCTTGGTATCCCTGACAACGCCGCTCCATGCCGGAATCGACGCCGCTGCTTGCACCGTGGTTCGAGGGCACCTCTCGTAAAGTTACACGATGCACCGGCCTCATCCCACACCGCAACCGTGGCCTTCCGACACCGGTGCCATCGACTCCAGTTCTTCAGCCTACGACAGCGCTGCCGCAATGACACTGCAGCTGCTTGCACGGTGACCTGCTAGCACTGTGTCGAGCACTGCCTTCATCTCGCACCGCGACCCTGGTCTCACCGACTACGCCATCTGACACTGCCATCGAGCCACTGCTCACACCATGACCGGAGAGCACTGCATGCCGCTGCACTTCGCACTGCAGCACCCAACGCCGGGTGACGGCAGCGCTCCTGACTCCAACAGAGAGGGGATTGACCTGCAACGCGTGTGACTTCGAGGGCCCCGGCGACTCCTGCACGACGTCCTGAACCGACGCCTGCAGACGCCGTGTTTTCGGAAGCTCAACGAGAGGTCGCCGACGCCCTACATTTCTAAAATGTACTGTTTGCGGGTCTTCCCGACGAATGTCTGTCAAAATATCGAAAGACGGAATATCGACATACAAAAATATCGAAACAAAAATATCGATGTCCACATTATCGACATCCTATCTACAACATGGTAAGTACAAAAATATAGAAAAAAAATATTGAGGTCCTGACTCCAACAGAGAGGGGATTGACCTGCAACGCGTGTGACTTCGAGGGCCCCGGCGACTCCTGCACGACGTCCTGAACCGACGCCTGCAGACGCCGTGTTTTCGGAAGCTCAACGAGAGGCCGCCGACGCCCTACATTTCTAAAATGTACTGTTTGCGGGTCTTCCCGACGAATGTCTGACAAAATATCGAAAGACAGAATATCGACATACAAAAATATCGAAACGAAAATATCGATGTCCACATTATAGACATCCTATCTACAACATGGTAAGTACAAAGATATAGAAAAAAATATTGAGGTCCTGACTCCAACAGAGAGGGGATTGACCTGCAACGCGTGTGACTTCGAGGGCCCCGGCGACTCCTGCACGACGTCCTGAACCGACGCCTGCAGACGCCGTGCTTTCGGAAGCTCAACGAGAGGCCGCCGACGCCCTACATTTCTAAAATGTACTGTTTGCGGGTCTTCCCGACGAATGTCTGACAAAATATCGAAAGACAGAATATCGACATACAAAAATATCGAAACAAAAATATCGATGTCCACATTATCGACATCCTATCTACAACATGGTAAGTACAAAAATATAGAAAAAAAATATTGAGGTAAAAAATATCGTTATAAAAAAATATGTAAAATAAATTAATTAATACTTATAAATATAATAGACATAGTTAAAAATATTTTATAATATTTAAAATGTATAATTAATATACATAATTTGATAAAAAATTAATTAAACATATACATATAATATATACTATATATAAATAAAGGAAGGTGTGGTATGCAATGTTCCTTTTGACCGCGCAAGCCTCTGAAGAAGTGATGTTCACGAAACGCGTCAGGCTGCGGACTCATGCTTTTTAAAGGACTGGGTAATGAAGCTGTTCATCCAATAAAGGATTTTACGGGGAAAAGCGGCCCGTGTCCGAGTGCTTCTCAATTCTTGGTCACCCCACGAGCTTGTATATAATATATACTATATATCCTTACTTGGGGGCTGATTCCGATTCGGTAAAATCCCTTTACAAATAGCCGTACAGAGCATATTTCCCGTACGAATCGTACCCGTAAACGTCTCCGTACTTACGATGAAGTACGATTCGGATCCAAAGCAGATCTCCATACGAATCGTACTGAAACCGTACGACTAAAAAATACGTGCGATTTGTATCCGGAACACGCAGTACGCGATGTCCTTACGTAATTAAGCAGCAGTTTCTGGCCCAGCAAGTACGATTCGTCTCTGTGACCCTCGGTACGACTCTTTTTGCTACGGGAGCTCAAAACATCCGGAAAAGCAGAGTCCGACCCGAACCGTATCCCCGGTACGCGACGCACATGCCATGAATGCCGGGGTACGGTGCGTACACATGCCATGAATACTGGGGTACCGTGCGTACTCACACCAGGGTACGGTGCGTACACACGCCACGAATGCCAGGGTATGGTGTGTACACACGCCATGAATACCGGGGTACGGTGCGTACACACGCCAGGGTACGGTGCGTGCACACGCCATGAATGCCGGGGTACGGTGCGTACACACGCCAGGGTACTGTGCTTACACATGGCACGAATGCCGGGGTACGGCGCGTACGCACGCCATCAATACCGTGATACGGTGCGTTACACACGCTCACGTATGGCTCCATTAGTGTGGGTTTGTCTCGTATTTGATTGTGTGGCTCGCTCATACGCGACGTTTTCCGTACGAATCGCATTCTGCTTCCCCGGTCTGGATCGTACTTGTCGGGTCGTACAGCATGTTTACCATTCGTACGGTTCACTTTGAGGGTCCGTGTCGTACGGATTTTCCCTTGTCGTATATTTTTCCTACAAATCGTACTACGGGATTCGGACGGTAAGTGGACGAGTCGTACAGAAAGGGCTACGGATTTGATTCGGTCGTACGGATTAGTTTACAGAATCGGAATTGTCCCCTTAATAATAACTTTTAATAATTATTTTAATACCCTATAAATATTTAACAATATTATAAATTACAAATACATCTATACACGTAAAATAATAACATAAATACAAATTAAATAAATATGTAAAATAAATTAAAAAAATTAAATTTACTTTTAACATTTTTTAAATTAATTATATAATACATTAGCTCGAATAATATAAAAAATATTACAAAACAGAGGGAATAAAACTACTATTCCAACTCCAAAAGAAACAACAGTAAGGAAAATGTTGGATAGCCTAGGGGTAAATATTACTATTCCCACTCTAGAAAGTGCAACAGTAGGGAAAGTGTTGGATAGCGTAGGGGTAAAAATTACTATTCCAACTCCAGAGAGAGCAACAGTAGGGAAAGTGTTGGATAGCGTGGGGGTAAAAATTACTATTCCCACTCCAGAGAGTGCAACAGTAGGGAAAGTGTTGGATAGAGTAGGGGTAAAACTTAATATTCCCACTCCAGAGAGTGCAACAATAGGGAAAGTATTGGATAGCTTAGGGGTAAAAATTACTATTCCCACTCCAGAGAGTGCAACAGTAGGGAAAGTGTTGGATATCGTAGGAGTAAAAATTACTATTCCCAATCCAGAGAGTGCAACAGTAGGGAAAGTGTTGGATAGCGTAGGGGTAAACATTAGTATTCCAACTCCAGAGAGTGCAACAGTAGGGAAAGTGTTGGATAGTGTAGGGGTAAAAAATACTATTCCCACTCCACAGAGTGCAACAGTAGGGAAATTGTTGGATAGCGTAGAGGTAAAAATTACTATTCCCACTCCAGAGAGTTCAACAGTAGAGAAAGTGTTGGATAGCGTAGAAGTTAAAAATAACATACTTATAAATAAATTAATATTTTAAAATATTTAATAAATTAATTATTAAATAAATCTAACCTATTTACAAATACCCAAAAAATATTATTAAAAACATAATTACCAATGAATAATTAAATAACAATAAATTAATAAAAAAATACCAATTACTAATAATTAATACATATTAATTATCAATTAATAAACATTGAACAATAAAATATATTTTATAACAAAAGCATATTAAGGGGCCGATTCCGATTCGGTAAAATCCCCTACGAATAGTTGTACAGAGCGTATTTCCCGTACAAATCATACACCTTCAATGTCCCCGTACGTACAATCAAGTACGATTCAAACCCAAAGCAGATCTCCGTACGAATCGTACCAAACACAGTACGACAAAAAAATACATACAATTTGAATCCGGTTCACGCAGTACGCTACGTCCGTACGTAAACAAGCAGCAGTTTCTGGCCCAGCAAGTACTATTCGTGTCGGCGCCACTCCGTACGACTCTTTTCCTACGGGAGCTGCAAACGTCAGTAAAAGCAGAGTCCGGCCCGAACCTCACCTTCGGTACGCGAAATACACGCCATGAACCCCATCGTCCGTGTCATCCCAGTCCTGTACGCCTACCACCTGGGGCACAAAAACTGATGACGGCGCAGACGGTGAGAACAACGTACCGCAACAACGGAAGTGTATTTGTAAGGTGTGTCTTACACGCTCACGCATATCACCATTGCAATAGTGATACGAGCCGCACAGATGCCATGAATGTTGGGGTACGGTGCGTGACATCTGAGGGGTGGGTGAAAATGACTCCCAGCAGTGTCCAGACATATGAGGAGTGGGTGCAGAGGACTCTCAGCAGTGTCCAGACATATGAGGGATGGGTGCAGAGGACTCCCAGCAGTGCCCAGACATATGAGGGGTGGGTGCAGAGGACTCCCAGCAGTGCCCAGACATATGAGGGGTGGGTGCAGAGGGCTCCAGGCATAGGCCAACAGCATGGGGTGGGTGCAGAGGACTCCCAGCAGTGTCAAGACATATGAGGGGTGGGTGCAGAGGACTCCCAGCAGTGCCCAGACATATGAGGGGAGGGTGGATATAACTCCCAGCAGTGCCCAGACATAAGAGGGGTGGGTGGAAATGACTCCCAGCAGTGCCCAGACATATAAGGGGTGGGTGGAAATAACTCCCAGCAGTTTCCAGACATATGAGGGGTGGGTGCAGAGGACTCCCAGCTGTGCCCAGACATATGAGGGGTGGATATATATGACTCCCAGCAGTGCCCAGCCATATGAGGGGTGGGTGGAAATGACTCCCATCAGTGTCCAGACATATGAGGGGTGGGTGCAGAGGACTCCCAGCAGTGTCCAGACATATAAGGGGTGGGTGCAGTGTCCAGACATATGAGGGGTAGATGCAGAGGACTCCCAGCAATGTCCAGACATATGAGGGGTGGGTGCAGAGGACTCCCAGCAGTGCCCAGCCATATGAGGGGTGGGTGGAAATGACTCCCAGCAGTGCCCAGACATATGAGGGGTGGGTGGAAATGACTCCCATCAGTGTCCAGACATATGAGGGGTGGGTGCAGAGGAGTCCCAGCAGTGTCCAGACATATAAGGGGTGGGTGCAGTGTCCAGACATATGAGGGGTAGATGCAGAGTACTCCCAGCAATGTCCAGACATATGAGGGGTGGGTGCAGAGGACTCCCAGCACAGGCCAGACATATGAGGGGTGGGTGCAGAGGACTCCCAGTGTAGGCCAACAGTATGGGGGTGGGTGCAGAGGCTCCCAGCAGTGTCCAGACATATGAGGGGTGGGTGCAGGGGACTCCCACCATAGGCCAACAGTATGGGGGTGGGTGCAGAGGACTCCCAGCAGTGCCCAGACATATGAGGGGTGGGTGGAAATGACTCCCAGCAGTGTCCAGACATATGAGGGGTGGGTACAGAGGACTCCCAGCAGTGTCCAGACATGTGAGGGGTGGTGCAGACGACTCCCAGCAGTTTCCAGACATATGAGGGGTGGGTGCAGAGGACTCACAGCAGTGCCCAGACATATGAGGGGTGGGTGCAGAGGACTCCCAGCAGTGCCCAGACATGTGAGGGGTGGTGCAGACGACTTCCAGCAGTTTCCAGACATGTGAGGGGTGGTGCAGACGACTCCCAGCAGTTTCCAGACATATGAGGGGTGGGTGCAGAGGACTCACAGCAGTGCCCAGACATATGAGGGGTGGGTGCAGACGACTCCCAGCAGTGCCCAGACATATGAGGGGTGGGTACAGAGGACTCCCAGCAGTGTCCAGGCATAAGGGGGGTGGGTGGATATTTCTTTCTAGTAAGTGGAAACCTATGGGCCCTCTGGACTTCCATCTCCCACTGCCATGGCACATCAGGAAAAGCCCCTTTTAACAGCTTGATGACGAACCCTCTTGGGTCTTGCTTTTCCACTCCTTCCTCAATCCCAAGGAGCCTAACATTATTTCGCCTAGGCCACCCCTCATTATTTCGCCTCTGGCGATTCTCCAACTCTTCCACTTTCCATTGCAAGTCCTCCACAGCCTTTTCCTGTTCCACTTTGTATACATTCAAGTCCATAACTTCGTCCTCCAATCTGCCAGTTCTCTCTTCAACGCATACGACTCTCTCTTCGACCTCTTCATATTTTATATTTACTTTCCTGATTGCGGCTTGGATCTTCTTGGTGTCATGCCTAGCTCTTCTGCTTTCCGCTCTAGCCTCTGCTTGAATTTGTTTTAACGTGGCAAACATAATGTCCAGTTTCTCCCCCTCTCCTTGTCCATCTTGCCCGACCTCTTTATACATACTAGATGTAGCTGAATAGTCCCATAGTAGTTTTTTATGAGTACTCAGAGGGGACCCAACCCGTCTTGCTGCCACCTTGCGTTTTTTCTGGGTGCGTCTCCCCCTGGAACCCCTAGAGCCTCTAGAGCTTCCGCTATCCTCCGTACCCAGACTTGGGTCTGAAGTCTCTTTCTGCTCATCACTACTGGCAATGGTGGATTCAGACTCCTCTGGGACTGTGAAGAACCGATCTCCCTCGGCCCCCTTGGCCCCCTCAACGATTTCGGGCTCAGTCAGTTCTTTTTGTGAGTCAAGGCTCACCAGGCTCCCCCATTCTGCTTCCTTGGGCCCCTGCTGCTGATTCTGCTCCCCCAACATCTCCGCTCCCACCTCCTTTAAAGCATTTAACATTTGGGAAGTATTATGGCACTCTACCCCATCGGAGTCTTCTCTTACCCTACAATCGGCATTTCCCAGTTCTCCTTGGCTCACCGGTTCCTTCTGCAAACCGTCTGCCATTACTGCCGAGGTTGCCGAGATTTCCGCGGGAAGCGTGAGGTCCGCGTGTTCCTGTTGCCTAGCAACACAGCCGCTGGCGTCCTCGAGGACGTTCCTGTTTGAAGCTCCAGTCGGTTTGCCTGCCGCGGTTGTTCCTGCTTCCCCCGCGGTCGCCGTCAATCCAAACGCCTCCGTTACCGATGGCTGTCTCAAGGTAGGGTCTCTGCCAACTCTTTTCTTCTCTGTCAAGCCCCGGGCCGGCCCTTCCTGACCCCCGTTACTCCGGGCAGCAGCAGCGCTTCGTGTCAGCTTCATTTCTTTTTCTTGTGCTTTCTCCACCTTGCGCTGCTGTGCTGCTGGGGCAGCCGGTGTAGATTTCTTAGCGGGGGGCATCAGCAACCTGTTTTTGGGGATTGCGCCCAGTTTTGCTACGTCCCTCTGACTCTGGCTTGGCTCCTTACTCGTGCTGCCAGGCAGCGGCTGTTGTTTTTCCTTGCCGCGCTGCGTCATCACCTTCTCGGATAGAGGAGAGGGAAGGAGAGGGGGGGCGACTGCAACGCACAGCGGTCACGCATAGGTCAGCCCTGACCTATTTGCCTGTGCTAGGGGGGGAGGGTATCTGGAGGGTGGAGGGGTGGAGGGGAGTTAAGGGGGAGGGAGGTGGTGGGTGTGGTGTTGGTGTAGGAGGAGGGAGACATGCAGTACAGATTCGCAAGCTATACAAAGCAGAGAGACAACCACTGATTGATTTCACAGGAGTAATGGGAGAGATGGCAAAGTTAAATCTGTTTAATGGCAGTTAGGATAATTACACTCAATATCTGTGGGCTAAATAACGCAGAGAAAAGGCAAAAATTCGCCGCGGCATTACGACTCTGGAGAGTTGATATAGTTTGTTCACAGGAGACGCATGTGGCTAGGAAAGATAATTATATGTTGGAACAAATGGGGTTTGAAGTGCTCGCCTATACAGGACAGGAAGATAGGAAAAAGGGGGTGGCGATACTAGCTAAGAAAGGTGCTGCAAAAGTCAAAAGGAAGAAAGTGGATCAAGACGGGAGATGGGTCTTGTTGGATGTGGAAACATTGGCTGGGAGATTGACAATTACCTCAATATATGGGTCAACTGAAGATGAACCTGAACTGCTGGAATTTCTGAATGGGGAAATAGCACTGTGGCCGGAGCCTGTAGTATGTTGCAGGGACTTCAATATCAATGGCTTGGATGGTTTAATCAAGAGGGATGGGGGTAAATACAGTGGTAGGAAGATAAGGACATACAAAGCAGTACAGAATCTAACAAGACACAACGCCTTGGTGGATATGTGGGCTGAGAAGAATCCCATAGGCACAGGCAGCACCTACTATTCAGCTCCTCATAGAAAGGTTACTAGACTGGACTATTTTTTCATTTCGAGTTCACTGGTGGGCAGAGCTGGTATTGAACGACTCCCTAGGTTAGTGTCGGATCATAACCCGTTGATTTTAAGCTTGGCATTTGATAGAGAAAGGGATAGGACGCATAATCAATGGACGTTCGAACGGAGGCTGCTGAAGGAGGAGGAGTATGTGAAAAGGATGCAGGAATGGATTACACAATATTGGGACATGAATAGATACTCGGCCTCAGCGGATATGGTGTGGGATGCCTTTAAAGCTGGAGTCAGGGGAGAGACACTAAGCTATACTATGTTAAGAAATAAGAAAGAAAGGGAGAGGATGGAGGAGAGGGTTAGAAACCTGGCGAGATTAGAGGAGGGTCTAGTGGGCGCAATAAGTAGACAAGAACCTATTGAACAGATCTTACTGGATATAGAGGTACAGAAAGCGGAGACAGGAGTAACGTTGGCGCAAAAGGCAGCAGGGAATTTTCTAGCAAAAAAAGAAAAATGTTATGAATTCAATGAGAGAGTGGGTCATTTACTGGCAATTAGGACTAGACAAACATTAGCTTCAGGGGAAATAAAAGAAATCAAGGATAATACAGGGGCTATAGTTAATAAGGTGGAGGAAGTGCAGGAAGTCTTTAGGAGGTTCTACGAATCATTATTCGAGCAGGACGCAAGTAATGATATGCCAGGGATATCAGAATACCTGTCACAGATACCACATAGAGGGTTAAGTACGGAAGACAGGGAGAAACTGGACCTCCAGCTAACGCTAGAGGAGGTAAGAGAAGCGACATTTAGTCTTCCCTCCGGCAAAGCAACAGGCCAAGACCAAATTCCTGTTGAATTTTATAGGACTTTTTGGGACGTGCTAGGAACAGACATTTGGGCAATATGCTGTATGGCGCATGGGGGAAGGGTAGTTCCACAGTCCTGGGCCGGGGCGGATATAATCGTGATTTTAAAAAAGGATAAGCCTCCAGTCGAGCCAGGCTCATATAGGCCAATCACGTTATTGAATGCAGATGCAAAAATATTCTCCAAAATATTAGCAAAAAGGCTTAGTAGGGTTATCGAGAGGCTGGTGTCCCCGGAACAGCATGGCTTTATCCCAGGCAAAGGGACTACCCAACACACTAGACAGATGATCACCGTCTTAGATGCAGCCGATGTGGCAGGAGACCCTGTCGCGGCTATTTTTCTGGACGCTGAAAAGGCTTTCGACAGGGTCTCCTGGGCCTATCTGTGGAAAGCCCTGGAATGGGCTGGGATAGGTGAAGGCTATATAAAGGCAGTTCAGGCACTTTATAAACAACCATCGGCTAGGATAAGAATTAACAAATCATATACAAAGGCAGTACGGATCCGGCGCGGGACTAGGCAGGGATGCCCAGCCTCACCTTTACTGTTTGCTATATACTTAGATCCGCTGCTAAGAAGGCTTGCGCGTAACTACAGGATCCCCCCAGTCAGATTACACGAACAGGAATATAAGTTATTTGCCTATGCGGATGATGTAGCAATTATAACATCAGCGCCAGGGGGGGCCCTGATAGAAATAGAGCAAGAGGCAAGGGACTTCGGGGCATTCTCGGGGTATCTTATAAATAGAGGAAAGACGCAGATAGTGCAGAACAGGTTTACCATATTCCAGGATTTGAGAGTAGTTCCGGAAGCAACGTATTTGGGGATTAGGGTATCAGCGGAATTGGATAGAGTAGTTGAGATTAATATAGAGCCACTCTTAGGGAAAATTAAAAGAAACTCAGAGAGAGTCAATAATTTACATTTGACGTTAATGGGGCGAATTAATATGATTAAAATGGTCATGTTTCCAAAACTTTTATACATTCTCAGAGCAATTCCCTTATACTTTGATTGCAAATGGTTTAACAAAACAGAAGCAATTTTGAATAGGTTTATATGGGCTCAGGGGAAGACACGGAGGGCGTATCGTTTTCTGACACTATCGAGGGAGAAGAGGGGTTGGGGTGTACCTGATTTTAGATTATATTACTGGGCAGTAGCTCTACAATACTCGCAAGGGTTATTAGGTGGTAGTAGCCAGGGTGGAGAGAGATGGGGCTGTGTGAATGTTTATGAAGCGGTCCTGGGTGAGGAGGCAGGGAACGCCTTGGTGAACACAGTGGATTATGCATATTTCAAACATACTAGGTTCAAGACACTGAGCGCAATTTATAAAATCTGGAAGGCCGTTGGGAAAAAGTTAGGAATCGGGAGGTATAACAGATATCTTAGGCTGTATACAAATAATGACCTTCCCGCAGAAATCTTCAGGGACACAGTCATGAAGGAATGGGATGGTAAGGGGATCAAAAAACTAGGTGACTTGCTGGATGTAGAAGGGGTTTTCTTATTATTTCAAGAAATTCAAACTAAGTTTAATATTCCAGGATGCAATTTCTTTAAATACTTACAAGCCAGGAGTTACTTTTCTAAGAAACAGGGTGGTCCAGTAGGGATGTCTCAGTGTAGGATAATGGACTACTTGGAGCGTAGTACACGGGCAACGATTAGGCAACTTTATGCTGAATTTTATGCATTAAAAACAGATGATAGAGAAAAATACTCCAAGAAATGGGTGGATCAAGTAGGGGCGCACCCTGACGGTTTACAAACCTCATTAGATTTAGGACGGTCGGTTTTGTGCTCGGCTACGCTACAAACCCAGCACTATAAGACGATCTACTCTCTCTATCATACCCCTGCAAGAATTGCCCAGTGGGGGGGCAGTACTGGTATAACGTGTCCAAGATGTAATTCAAGTAGTGCCAATATTATACACATGTTTGCACAATGCCCACAACTTTATACAGTAAAACTGGCAATTGAAGAATTCCTGGAAGTCTCTCTAGGGATAAAGATTAAATTGTTGGACGAATTGATAATGTTAGGGGTGAATATAACAGACAACAATGAACACCCAGAATTTCTGTTTATGGCTACGGCAGTGTTAAGGATTATCATTGCAAGGGCCTGGCTTGACAAGACGGCACCTACATTTCAGACATGGATAGCAAGGCTTCTCTCCACATACAACCTAGAGAAGGCCATCTACGATAGGAAAGGTAGAAGGGCAAGGTCATTGGGGGGTAGGATTTGGTTACCCATAGAGAAATGGAAGATTAGGAGTAAGTAGAGGCTTAAAAACATATGAATTTTGAGTTTGATTGTATTTGAATTTTGTGTAATGTCTCTCTCTATTTTCTTCTCTTATCTGTTTATATTTTTATCTGTACTGTGAAAATGTATTGGTTTTACTGGAAAAATGCGGGGGGGGGAAAAACTCAATAAATATATTTAAAAAAAAAAAAAAAAAAGGACTCCCAACATAGGCCAACAGTATGGGGGCGGGTGCAGAGGACTCCCAGCAGTGTCCAGACATATAAGGGGTGGGTGCAGAGGACTCCCAGCAGTGCCCAGACATATGAGGGGTGGGTTGATATTACTCCCAGCAGTGCCCAGACATATGAGGGGTGGGTGCAGAGGACTCCCAGCATAGACCAACCGTATGGCAATGGGTGCAGAGGACTCCCAGCAGTGTCCAGATATATGAGGGGTAGGTGCAGAGGACTCCCAGCAGTGCCCAGACATATGAGGATGGGTGCAGAGGACTCCCAGCAGTGCCCAGACATATGAGGGGTGGGTGGATATGTCTCCCAGTAGTGCCCAGACATATGAGGGGTTGATGCAGAGGGCTCCCAGCATAGGCCAACAGTATGGGGGTGGGTGCAGAGGACTCCCAGCAGTGTCCAGACATATGAGGGTTGGGTGCAGAGGACTCCCAGCAGTGCCCAGACATATGAGGGGTGGGTGCAGAGGACTCCCAGTATAGGCCAACAGTATGGAGGTGGGTACAGGGGACTCCCAGCAGTGTCCAGACATATGAGGATTGGGTGGATATGACTCCCAGCAGTGCCCAGACATATGAGGGGTGGGTGCAGAGGACTCCCAGCATAGGCCAACAGTATGGGGGTGGGTGCAGAGGGCTCCCAGCAGTGTCCAGACATATGAGGGGTGGGTGCAGGGGACTCCCAAGCAGTGCCCAGACATATGAGGGGTGGGTGGATATGACTCCCAGCATTGCCCAGACATATAAGGGGTGGGTTGATATGACTCCCAGCAGTGTCCAGACATATGAGGGGTGAGTGCAGAGGACTCCCAGCATAGGCCAACAGTATGGGGGTGGGTGCAGAGGACTCTCAGCAGTGTCCAGACATATGAGGGGTGGGTGCGGAGGACTCCCAGCATAGGCCAACAGTATTGGGGTGGGTGCAGAGGACTCCCAGCAGTGCCCAGACATATGAGGAGTGGGTGGATATGACTCCCAGCAGTGCCCTGACATATGAGGGTTGGGTGCAGAGGACTCCCAGCATAGGCCGACTGTAAGGGGGTGGGTAAAGAGGACTCCCAGCACAGGCCAGACATATGAGGGGTGGGTGCAGAGGACTTCCAGCATAGGCCAACAGAAAGGGGGTGGGTGCAGAGGACTCCCAGCAGTGTCCAGACATATGAGGGGTGGGTGCAGAGGACTCCCAAAATAGGCCAACAGTATGAGGGTGGGTGCAGAGAACTCCTAGCAGTGACCAGACATATGAGGGGTGGGCGCAGAGGACTCCCAGCAGTGTCCAGACATATGAGGGGTGGGTGCAGAGGACTCCCAGCATAGGCCAACAGTATGGGGGTGGGTGCAGAGGACTCTCAGCAGTGTCCAGACATATGAGGGGTGGGTGCGGAGGACTCCCAGCATAGGCCAACAGTATTGGGGTGGGTGCAGAGGACTCCCAGCAGTGCCCAGACATATGAGATGTGGGTGGATATGACTCCCAGCAGTGCCCTGACATATGAGGGTTGGGTGCAGAGGACTCCCAGCATAGGCCGACTGTAAGGGGGTGGGTGCAGAGGACTCCCAGCAGTGAGTGTCCAGACATATGAGGGGTGGGTGCAGAGGACTCCCAGCACAGGCCAGACATATGAGGGGTGAATGCAGAGGACTTCCAGCATAGGCCAACAGAAAGGGGGTGGGTGCAGAGGACTCCCAGCAGTGTCCAGACATATGAGGGTTGGGTGCAGAGGACTCCCAGCATAGGCCAACAGTATGGGGGCGGGTGCAGAGGACGCCCAGCAGTGTCCAGACATATGAGGGGTGGGTGCAGAGGACTCCCAGCAGTGCCCAGACATATGAGGGGTGGGTGCAGAGGACTCCCAGCATAGACCAACCGTATGGCAATGGGTGTAGAGGACTCCCAGCAGTGTCCAGATATATGAGGGGTAGGTGCAGAGGACTCCCAGCAGTGCCCAGACATATGAGGATGGGTGCAGAGGACTGCCAGCAGTGCCCAGACATATGAGGGGTGGGTGGATATGTCTCCCAGCAGTGCCCAGACATATGAGGGGTTGATGCAGAGGGCTCCCAGCATAGGCCAACAGTGTGGGGGTGGGTGCAGAGGACTCCCAGCAGTGTCCAGACATATGAGGGGTGGGTGCAGAGGACTCCCAGCAGTGTCCAGACATATGAGGGGGTGTGCCGATGAGTCCCAGCAGTTTCCAGACATATGAGGGGTGGGTACAGAGGACTCACAGCAGTGCCCAGACATATGAGGGGTGGGTGCACAGGACTCCCAGTATAGGCCAACAGTATGGAGGTGGGTACAGGGGACTCCCAGCAGTGTCCAGACATATGAGGATTGGGTGAATATGACTCCCAGCAGTGCCCAGACATATGAGGGGTGGGTACAGAGGACTCCCAGCATAGGCCAACAGTATGGGGGTGGGTGCAGAGGGCTCCCAGCACTGTCTAGACATATGAGGGGTGGGTGCAGGGGACTCCCAAGCAGTGCCCAGACATATGAGGGGTGGGTTGATATGACTCCCAGCAGTGTCCAGACATATGAGGGGTGAGAGCAGAGGACTCCCAGCATAGGCCAACAGTATGGGGGTGGGTGCAGAGGACTCCCAGCAGTGTCCAGACATATGAGGGGTGGGTGCAGAGGACTCCCAGCATAGGCCAACAGTATGGGGGTGGGTGCAGAGGACTCCCAGCAGTGCCCAGACATATGAGGAGTGGGTGGATATGACTCCCAGCAGTGCCCAGACATATGAGGGGTGGGTGCAGAGGACTTCCAGCATAGGCCAACAGAAAGGGGGTGGGTGCAGAGGACTCCCAGCAGTGTCCAGACATATGAGGGGTGGGTGCAGAGGACTCCCACATTAGGCCAACAGTATGAGGGTGGGTGCAGAGCACTCCTAGCAGTGTCCAGCCATATGAGGGGTGGGTGCAGAGGACTCCCAGGAGTGCCCGGACATATGAGGGGTGGGTGCAGAGGACTCCCAGCATAGGCCAGCAGTATGGGGGTGGGTGCAGAGACCTCCCAGCAGTGCCCAGACATATGAGGGGTGGGTGGATATGACTCCCAGCAGTGCCCAGACATATAAAGGGTGGGTGCAGAGAGCTCCAGGCACAGGCCAACAGTATGGGGTGGGTGCAGAGGACTCCCAGCAGTGTCCAGACATATGAGGGGTGGGTGCAGAGGACTCCCAGCAGTGCCCAGGCATATGAGGGGTGGGTGGATATGACTCCCAGCAGTGCCCAGACATATGAGGGATGGGTGGATATGTCTCCCAGCAGTGCCCAGACATATGAGGGGTGGATGCAGAGGACTCCCAGCAGTGTCCATACATATGAGGGGTGGTGCCGATGACTCCCAGCAGTTTCCAGACATATGAGGGGTAGGTGCAGAGGACTCACAGCAGTGCCCAGACATATGAGGGGTGGGTGCAGAGGACTCCCACCGTAGGCCAACAGTATGGGGGTGGGTGCAGAGGACTCCCAGCAGTGCCCATACATATGAGGGGTGGGTGGAAATGACTCCCAGCAGTGTCCAGACATATGAGGGGTTGGTGCAGAGGACTCCCAGCAGTGTCCAGACATATGAGGGGGTGTGCCGATGACTCACAGCAGTTTCCAGACATATGAGGGGTGGGTGCAGGGGACTCTCAGCAGTGTCCAGACATATGAGAATTGGGTGGATATGACTCCAAGCAGTGTCCAGACATATGAGGGGTGGGTGCAGAGGACTCCCAGCATAGGCCAACAGTATGGGGGTGGGTGCAGAGGACTCCAAGCAGTGTCCAGACATATGAGGGGTGGGTGCAGGGGACTCCCAAGCAGTGCCCTGACATATGAGGGGTGGGTGGATATGACTCCCAGCAGTGCCCAGACATATGGGGGGTGGGTTGATATGACTCCCAGCAGTGCCCAGACATATGAGGGGTTGGTGTAGAGAACTCCCAGCATAGGCCAACAGTATGGGGGTGGGTGCAGAGGACTCCCAGCAGTGTTCAGACATATGAGGGGTGAGTGCTGAGGACTCCCAGCATAGGCCAACAGTATGGGGGTGGGTGCAGAGGACTCACAGCAGTGTCCAGACATATGAGGGGTGGGTTGATATGACTCCCAGCAGTGCCCAGACATATGAGGGGTTGGTGCAGAGGCCTCCCAGCATAGGCCAACAGTATGGGGGTGGGTGCAGAGGACTCCCAGAAGTGTCCAGACATATGAGGGGTGAGTGCAGAGGACTCCCAGCATAGGCCAACAGTGTGGGGGTGGGTGCAGAGGACTTCCAGCAGTGCCCAGACATATGAGGAGTGGGTGGATATGACTCCCAGCAGTGCCCAGACATATGAGGGTCGGGTGCCGAGGACTCCCAGCATAGGCCAACAGTATGGGGGTGGGTGCAGAGGACTCCCACTAGTGTCCAGACATATGAGGGGTGGGTGCAGAGGACTCCCAGCACAGGCCAGACATATGAGGAGTGGGTGCAGAGGACTTCCAGCATAGGCCAACAGAAAGGGGGTGGGTGCAGAGGACTCCCAGCAGTGTCCAGACATATGAGGGGTGGGTGTAGAGGACTCCCAGCATAGGCCAACAGTATGAGGGTGGGTGCAGAGGACTCCTAGCAGTGTCCAGACATATGAGGGGTGGGTGCAGAGGACTCCCAGCAGTGCCCAGACATATGAGGTGTGGGTGCAGAGAACTCCCAGCATAGGCCAACAGTATGGGGGTGGGTGCAGAGACCTCCCAGCAGTGTCCAGACATATGAGGGGTGGGTGCAGAGGACTCCCAGCAGTGCCCAGACATATGAGGGGTGGGTGCAGAGGACTCCCAGCAGTGCCCAGACATATGAGGGGTGGGTGGATATGACTCCCAGCAGTGCCCATACATATGAGGGGTCGGTGCAGAGGACTCCCAGCATAGGCCAACAGCATGGGGGTGGGTGCAGAGGACTCCCAGCACTGTCCAGACATATGAGGGGTGGGTGCACAGGACTCCCAGCATAGACCAACCATATGGCAATGGGTGCAGAGGACTCCCAGCAGTGTCCAGACAAATGAGGGGTGGGTGCAGAGTTCTCCCAGCATTTCCCAGACATATGAGGGGTAGGTGCAGAGGACTCCCAGCAGTGCCCAGACATATGAGGGGTGGGTGGATATGTCTCCCAGCAGTGCCCAGACATATGAGAGGTTGATGCAGAGGGATCCCAGAATAGGCCAACAGTATGGGGGTGGGTGCAGAGGACTCCCAGCAGTGTCCAGACATATGAGGGGTGGGTGCAGAGGACTCCCACCATAGGCCAACAGTATGGGGGTGGGTGCAGAGGACTCCCAGCAGTGTACCGACATATGAGGGGTGGGTGCAGAAGACTCCCAGCATAGGCCAACAGTATGGGGGTGGATGCAGAGGACTCCCAGCAGTGTCCAGACATATGAGGGGTGGGTGCAGAGGACTCCCAGCAGTGTCTAGACATATGAGGGGTGGGTGCAGAGGACTCCCAGCATAAGCCAACAGTATGGGGGTGGGTGCAGAGGACGCCCAGCAGTGCCCAGACATATGAGGGGTGGGTTGATATGACTCCCAGCAGCGCCCAGACATATGAGGGGTGGGTGCAGAGGACTCCCAGCATAGGCCAACAGTATGGGGGTGGGTGCAGAGGACTCCCAGCAGTGTCCAGACATATGAGGGGTGGGTGGATATGGCTCCTAGCAGTGCCCAGACATATGAGGGGTAGGTGCAGAGGACTCCCAGCACAGGCCATACATAATAGGGGTGGGTGCAGAGGACTCCCAGCAGTGTCCAGACATATGAGGGGTGGGTGCAGAGGACTCCCAGCAGTGCCCAGACATATGAGGGGTGGGTGCAGAGGACTCCCAGCAGTACCCAGACATATGAGTGGTGGGTTGATATTACTCCCAGCAGTGCCCAGACATATGAGGGGTGGGTGCAGAGGACTCCCAGCATAGACCAACCGTATGGCAATGGGTGCAGAGGACTCCCAGCAGTGTCCAGATATATGAGGGGTAGGTGCAGAGGACTCCCGGCAGTGCCCAGACATATGAGGGTGGGTGCAGAGGACTCCCAGCAGTGCCCAGACATATGAGAGGTGGGTGGATATGTCTCCCAGCAGTGCCCAGACATATGAGGGGTTGATGCAGAGGGCTCCCAGCATACGCCAACAGTATGGGGGTGGGTGCAGAGGACTCCCAGCAGTGTCCAGACATATGAGGGGTGGGTGCAGTGGACTCCCACCATAGGCCAACAGTATGGGGCTGGGTGCAGAGGACTCCCAGCAGTGTACAGACATATGAGGGGTGGGTGCAGAGGACTCCCAGCATAGACCAACAGTATGGGGGTGGGTGCAGAGGACTCCCAGCAGTGTCTAGACATATGAGGGGTGGGTGCAGAGGACTCCCAGCATAAGCCAACAGTATGGGGGTGGGTGCAGAGGACTCCCAGCAGTGCCCAGACATATGAGGGGTAGGTTGATATGACTTCCAGCAGCGCCCAGACATATGAGGGGTGGATGCAGAGGACTACCAGCATAGGCCAACAGTATGGGAGTGGGTGCAGAGGACTCCCAGCAGTGTCCAGACATATGAGGGGTGGGTGGATATGGCTCCTAGCAGTGCACAGACATATGAGGGGTGGGTGCAGAGGACTCCCAGCACAGGCCATACATAAGAGGGGTGGGTGCAGAGGACTCCCAGCAGTGTCCAGACATATGAGGGGTGGGTGCAGAGGACTTCCAGCAGTGCCCAGACATATGAGGGGTTGTAGTGACCGTATAATTTGTTCTATTTTCTGAGTGGTGACTGTGGTCTACTACCATCTTAGTATAGTGGATAGATCCCTATTCTTAGCCTATTCTTAGAGTTTGCCTATTGACTTTGACATAATTCTGTGCCCTTTTCATCGTTTTCGGGCCTGAAGGCTTATATTAGGAGGTAGATTCTTTCTTTCTTACCTTATATTACCTATTGGTAGGGCTTACCTATGTACTTTGACAGAGCTGTGTGTCTCTTTCATCTTTTTCGGGCCTACAAGGCCCAAACAAGAGAGACTCCATTTTCCTTTCTGCCTCGGCTGCCCAAGGCGCTTGTAGGTCAAGAGTAATATTTTAGTTATGAGCTGTTGTTCGCTGGAGAGGAACCGGTCAGAGCCGGCCCTTATCAGAGGAATGTAAACGGAGCTCGGGCTTTTAGATGAAACAACAGGTGGCCACTGTGGGAGCGTCGAGAGCCCGGGGCCTGGTGCAGGAGTCTGGTGGGCGGCAGGTTACTGGCTGGAAATTTCCACGAATGAAGAGCTCTCTATATTATCGAAATGCAGAAAGGTAGAGGAGGCAGATGATCCTTTGGAGAGACCGAAGTTACATCATGAATTGGTCTGTTAGAGCAGTTGGAGTTAGTTTGTGGCCAGAATTGGAATAATCAGAGTGAAGAAGTTAGTTGAACGGATGGTTCTCAGAATAGTGGAAACTATATCATTAGATTGAAGCTTGGAAGTGAAGACGGTTCGTGGAAGAGGAGAAGTCAGTGCAGATTGAGCGGTGCAGAGCTGAGAGACAGAGACGAAGACCAGAGAAGGGTTCCAGTACTTTAGAGGGGTGACGGAGGTGAAGGAGCATAGTGGGGCAGACGTGTATCCGTGGGTGAAGAGCAGAGTCTGAGATGAGCCGAGGCACAGATGAGAGAGGGACCCAGACGACAGCCAGAGTCGGACTACGTAATTATAAGGTGAAGTCTGTCCTGCTATTATAGTGCACAAATATATTAACTCTTTCCTTTACTTTTCAGGCTATGCTTAGGTTGCTAGGTGTTAATATGACTTTATAATGCAATGCTTATTTTTATTGTTTAATAAAGGGACCCCAGTTCTTAATAAATATATCTGAGTATTTTTTCCGTGGTGGAGCTAACCTTTCTTTTTAGCCAGGGACTGTCGTATGGAAGAATGGGCTATTCCCTTCCTACAGGTAACTGATGACGGAGAGTGATGTGAGTTTCATATCGGGGAATAATTCTTGAATGTAATAATTTGGCAGTTCTCGTATGAGAGGGTCGGATCTCATATCCATTACATCAGGGATAATAACTCATATGAGATAGAGGATATTTCCAGTAGGTATTAGGTACTTAGGAAATCCCCAATGAGAGAGAGAGAGCAGGAGTTATTAATAGGATAGTGGGAACACTATAAAGAGAGATCGCTCAGGATAGGGCGTTATATATAGGAGCTGCTCTCCGAGGAGCGAGGGGGTAGAGTAGTCCGGGCCGGATCGTCATGGGACTACAAGTGGGGACACTATAAAGAGAGATCGCTCAGGATAGGGCGTTATATACTGGAGCTGCTCCCCGAGGAGTGAGGGGGTAGAGTTGTCCAGGCCGGATCGTCGTGGGACTATAAGGTGAGATCATAGGATATACCATGGAATTCCATAGTTATTACTGATTTCTATGGTTAGTTCTTAGCAATCCTCTAGATTTTAGTGGTATTTTGGTTGTATAAGCTTGTATATTGCAAGTTCCCCATTCCCAGGTAAGTACCCAGGTACTGGTGTAAATAGGGTCTGGGAAGGGATGAAGTTACGTGATGACTGGGTTTGTGGTGTTTGGGTGAGCTGATAACTTGGTCAGGAAATCCGGTCATTACATTTGGCGTCACGAACAGCTTTCGAAAGCCTTGTAGCGCGTTTTCTTGTTATCTTGTTTGTATGCGCTCGCGTGTGCGGAAGACCCTTTTGTATATATTTTGTTTATATGTGTATATATTTTCTACCTTTGGTGCGATGTTTTTGAGAAGGTCGAGGTCTACTTTTCAATTGCCTATTGAGATTCCAGGTTGGGAATCGACGCCTTATGAGGCGCTAGCTCATGAATGGGCTAATTTTACAGGTTTGAGTGAAAATTGGATTTCTTGTTTGGAATCGGCGGATCCAGCTCAGGTGATTGCTTGTTTACAGAAAGTGCCGGTTGTGAAGGGTGAGGAACTTCCTATATTAGGACGTAGAGGTTGGATTTTGTTGTATGCGTACAGGCTTGTACATGCAAAACTTGTGACATTGCAGCGTCAATGCAAGGAATCTTAAGACCCGTTTGTTGAAGTGCAGAATGCTTATACACTTTTGAGATGTCAAAATGAATGAATGAATGGGTGATTTATAATGCGCAAAACTTAACCCCAAGGGGCATCAAGGCGCAGATAACAGACAGATAGACAGAACAAAGCAGAAAGAGATAATGGTCAAGGTTAGTAGGCTTGGGAAAAGAGCCATGTCTTTAAAAGTTTACGAAAGATCGGCAATGAGGGTTGACCAGACAATTGAGGCAGGAGAGAGTTCCATAGTCTGGGGGCTAAGAGGGAGAACGCTCTTCCTCCCCATCTTGCCTTGTTAAATCTAGGGATGGTGAGCAGGTTTCTGGAGGAGGAGCGGAGGGATCTGCTGGGGATATAGGGGCTAACTAAGGATTTAATCCCTTCAGAACCTGACCCAAATACCGCCATGTGGGCCAGACATAGAAGTTTAAAGGAAATCCTGGCTTGGATAGGTAGCCAGTGGAGATCTTTTCTGGCCCTAGTAGCTGATGAACGCCTAGGCAGGTTGAGGACCAGCCTGGCGGCGGCATTCTGGGCCACCTGGAGTCGCTGAATCGATTTTTTTATTAATGCCACCATAGAGCGCATTACAATAGTCAAGCCTGGAGGTTACCAGGGCTACCATTGACTGTTTACGTGCCTCCAAGGACAAATAAGGGGCGATCTTTTTTAGTGTCCGAATGATAGTGCAACACGTGGCCACTGTTTTGTTGACCTGTAGGTCAAATGAGAGGGCCGGATCAATTAATACGCCAGGTTCCTGGCTGATTGTGCCGGCTGGGGGCAGTCCCCAAGGGAGACAGGCCACCAATCTTTGTTCCACAAGTCATGACTCATTCCAAAGACCAGGACTTCGGTCTTCTCCCCGTTAAGTTTAAGATGGTTACGTATCATCCCTAATGCTACTGCTTCCATACATGCTCTAAATCCAGGGGCGGAGTCTTGTGTTGGCTGGGAAGTGGAAACGATGATCTGCGTATCGTCGGCATAAGAAAGTACCTGATACCCAAAAGATCTTACAATTTTAGCAAGAGGGGTCACATATATGTTGAACAGTACAGGGCTCAGAGCTGAGCCCTGTGGGTCCCCACATTGTACCGCCTGAGAGGAAGACAAAAATTTGCCCAGTTTTACTCTTATATAATAAGTTATTAATAATAAATAATAAGTAAGTTGCTTGCCGACAAATTGGATACATTTCAGACTATTGCAGAAAGAGCTGCAGTTCGCATTTCTAAATACAAATACAAAAATCGACGTGGTCGAGTCAGTAAAAGGAAAGTTCGTTTGGTTGTGGCGAAGGCAGGGTTCGATTGGAAACCTGATGAGTGGGATGGTAACATCTGGGACTCGATTGAATCTGGCTCCTCGGCTGAGGAGAATGGAAATCGTGACTCTTCTCGTTCTGGACGTGACTGTAGATCGAGTGCTTCTTGTAAATCTGACGATCGCTGTAAATCTGACGATCGCTGTGACTGTACTGATCGTGCAGAGGTTTCTGCGCATCCGGTCTTTCGAAGGAAATTACAGCAGGCTCCTGGCAATCCCCTTGGGATTCCTTTGGATAGTTTGGAAGATTTTACGCAACAGGAAGTTAGTGACATTTTGGAACGATTTCGACAACGGCCTGGCAAGGCCTTGCTTACATGGATGGTGCGTCTTTTTGAATTGGGTGCTGCTGGCATCATGTTGGATATGGGAGATTCGCTGAAGTTTTGTTCTTTGAGTTCCGATTCTACTGTACAAGATCATTTTCGGACTTATGCTAATGCTGGTCAGGTTAGTTTGCTTCAATTGGCAACGGAGGGTTGTAATCATAAATACCCTACTGAATCTGATTGGCCCTTGAATGACAAGCCGTGGTATACTTTGAGAGATGCCTCACGGAGACTGAAAGAGGAAGTTATGAAGACTGCGATTTTTCTGAATACATCTGATAGATTGATGGATTGTTTGTTGACTTCTTCGGTGCGGAATAGGATTATTCGTTCCGCCCCTGTTGATTATAAGCAAGTTATGATGACATTATTGATTAATCAGACTGGTGCTCATTTGTCTGATGTGCTTGAGGCTGTGCGTCAGCTTGGTGAATTGGGCGAATGGCTTAAACCGGATAGACAATCTAGACCTGAGGGTCGTACTGGTCGTTATCAATTTACTAGACGTGACATGTATCTCGCCTTATTGGCTGATGGTGTGAAGAAGGAGGATATTGATGGTGAGCCGAATAATAAATTGTGGTCCTTGTTTCGCAAACGTGGTTTGGACAGAAAGGAAGGTGCTAGGCAAGTGAGTAAACAAGATCGTGCTCGTTATAATTCTGGAGATAGTGATGATGACGGCTACAGAAACATATGTGACGGAAATGACAGAGGTCGGTGTGAGAGGGATGTGTCTCCCCGTCATGAACGAGAGAGAGAGAGGGGGGGAAAGAGAGAGGGGGAGAGATGAGCATTTTGAATACAGACACAGAGAGGAGAGGGATGAATCTCCTGAATTCAGAACGAAAGATAGACGACGCAGGTTTTCTGAGCAAAATTCACAATATCTTATGGATGACAAGAATCCGTTTCGTGAGGAAAACAAGCAAGAGGTGACGTTACCTAATAAATTTGAGAGTCTTTACCCTGATTTATCTTGGGCATCAGAACACAATAAAAATGACTAGGAAATAGGCCAAGCTCCGGTACGCAATTGGGCTCACAGAGATCATAGACCCTATGTAGATATTGAAATTTTTGGGAGACACCGTAACATACAGAGGGCCCGAGCCTTAGTAGATACAGGAGTGGAGGCCACCTTAATTTATGGAAATCCGAAGAGATTTAAAGGACAATTTTTCACAATTACTGGCCTAGGTGGTAAAGAAACTCCAGCAGTACAAACTGATGTTCAAATGAAAATAGGTAGAATTCCCCGAAAAGAAAATTCTGTACTGGTGGTACCCCTTTGTGAATACATAATTGGAATTGACATTTTAAAAGGTATGACATTATATTTAGATGACGGATGTTATCGCTTTGGAGACAGGAACTACATATCATCAAAGTCAGTGAGAGTTGGACGTTTGAGAATTCCCCCTGTGAAAATTCCTCAAGCTACAAAAGTAATTTCTCAGAAACAGTATCGTATTCCAGGTGGGCATGAAGAGATTAGTGCCATAATTCAGGATTTAGTGGATGCAGGAGTTATAACCCCAGTTACTTCTGCCTGGAATAATCCCGTATGGCCGGTGCGCAAGAGTGATAATTCTTGGCGCATGACAGTTGAGTACCGCAAATTGAATAAACATACACCCCCTTTGACTGTTGCAGTGTCTGACATTATTACCTTGATTGAGAGAATTCAAAAACATTCAGGAACCTGTTATGCTTCTATCGACATTGCTAATGCTTTCTTTTCCATTTCGATTGCCCCTGAGTGCCAGGAACAATTCAATTTTACATGGAATGGACGTCAAATGACGTTCAGATGTCTTACCCAGGGCTATGTGCATAGTCCTACGATCTGTCATCGGCTGGTGGCAGAACATTTAACTGAGGTTCCAGTGAATCCACAAATACAGGTGTCTCATTACATTGATGACATTTTAATTCAAGGTGAAACACAGGAGATGGTTCAGACCCAATTAGACCAAATCGTAACTCATTTACAAAATAGAGGTTGGGAGATTAATCCAGATAAATTGCAAGGCCGAGCACAAAATGTAAAATTTCTAGGTATTAATTGGCATGAAGGAAATCGAGAAGTAATTCCGCAGGTAAAACAGAAAATTGCAGAATTTGCAGTCCCGAAAAATAGAAAGGAAGCACAGAGATGTATTGGTTTATTTGGCTTTTGGCGTCAGCACATCCCACATTTGAGTCAGATATTAGCCCCTTTGTACAAAGTTACCCGTAAAAAGAATGTGTTTGAATGGAATAAACCACAGCAAGATGCGTTTGATTTGGCAAAAGAAGCAATTCAGCATGCTTTGGATTTGTGGCCAGTGCGTGATGGTGATGTGGATTTGAATGTGCCTGTGCAAGGCCCTTATGCGAATTGGAGTTTGTGGCAAAAACAAGGTAAGACAAAAGTACCGTTAGGTTTCTGGACTAAAAAGTTACCCGATGCTGGTGTACGTTATACCCCATTTGAAAAACAGTTACTCGCATGCTATTGGGCTCTGGTGGATACCGAGAAACTGACCTTTGGACATGATGTGATTTTGAGACCTGAAATTCCTATTATGCAATGGGTTTTGAGTTCACCAAAAACTCACTGAATTGGACATGCTCAAGAAGCGAGTGTGATTAAATGGAAATGGTATATATAAGACAGAGCACGTGTAGGACCGAAGGGTGTTGCGTTGTTACATGAGCAAGTGGCGCTGGCGCCGTCAGGAGAAGCAGAAAGTGATTACTCCGTACCTATAGTACAGGAATCCCCTGTTACGTGGGGTAAACCATTTGATGATTTGTCCGCGGAGGACAGAAAACATGTATGGTTTATGGGTGGTTCAGCGAGGTACATAGGAGAGAAGAGGCATTGGAAGGCAGTATCCTACAATCCGATCACACAAAAACTGCTAAGTACCACAGGTGAAGGGAAAAGTAGTCAATTTGCTGAGCTATATGCTGTCTATCAAGTTTTGAAACAAGAATTGCCTGGTACATGTCACATTTTTACTGATTCTAGGTCCACTGCTAATGGTTTAGTGGTTTGGTTAGCAACGTGGAATTCCCATGACTGGAAACTTCATTCGAAAGAGCTTTGGGGTAAGCACTTGTGGCAAGAGATTTGGGAGCTACTTCCTCAGAGTAATGTGACAGTTTTTCATGTTGATGCTCATACACACGTAGACTCCCTTGACAAACTTTTTCACCAAATTGCAGATGAGAAATCTAAAATTTCTGAGGCAATGGTGGACAAACAAGATTTTGATTTGGCGGAATTGGCGAAATGGGCCCACCAGAAGTCAGGACATTTTGGAGAAAGAATCACTAGCAGATGGGCTGCTGACAGAGGAATTTATATTCCTCTCAATTTGATTAAAGATACCATACTTTATTGTCCCATATGTCAGCACTCTAGACAGCGAGAAGGGCCCCAAATTGTAAAAGGTCAATTACATCGAGGAAAATCTCCTGCACAAATTTGGCAAATAGATTATATAGGTCCTCTTCCCATAAGTAAAAATTGTCAGTATGTTTGTACAGTTGTAGACACTTTCAGTGGTCTTTTAGTAGCCTTCCCTTGTAAAAGAGCTACCCAATTAAACACTATTAAAACGTTGGAGTCAATCATGTTGTACTATGGTGTTCCACTTCAAATACAGTCTGATAACGCATCTCATTTTAAAGGTAAACCTGTGCAGGACTTCTGTGTGGAAAACAATATTGAATGGGTGTTCCATATACCATATTACCCGCAGGCCGTAGGCCTTGTGGAGAGAATGAATGGCTTATTGAAAGATCAATTACGTAAGCTATCAGATGGAACTTTTAAGAACTGGAGAGATAATTTGTTTGATGCATTGTTAATTCTGAATAATCGCCCTTATCTAAATTCTGATTCCCCATTAATGCATTTATTTCCTCCAGCTATTGATGCTAAACCAAATACTATTGAGAGTACAGTGATGTATTGGGAGATTTCCCCTGGAGCTCTAGCTCCATGCAGAGCAACCCCAGTTTCTGCAGGCTTAGACCTGCATTCTATGAACACCATTACTTTAAAGAAAGGAGACATTACTATTGTGGAAACCGGAATACCCGTTGGAAGTTTTGGATTAATTGCTTTAAAAGGTGTCCAGGTGCTCGGAGGTGTCATTGACAGTGATTATCAAGGAGAGATTAAAGTGATCCTGTTAAACAGTGGTGACTCTGATTTATTGATGCACAAAACAGACCGAGTTGCTCAATTGATAATTATGCCTGTCTTCAGTGGTGAGATTCAAAAGGGTACTGCCCCAACTCTGTTAACTGTTCGTGGAAAAAAGGGTTTTGGCTCCACTGATAATCCCGGAGCGAGAGTGTGGGTTCAGTTGCCTACAAATCCCCCTGAACAGGCCGAAATTATTGCAACAGGTCAGGACAATATTGTCCTAGTGATGAGGCCAGGGCAAGATAGCTGGGATGTAGTTCCAGCTGACAAATGTTATTTGTGAGAATGAATAATACCCGTATTTGATTCCGTTCTCCTAGACCATCGCATGGATTGCTGTTGCCGGAAGTGTCGTCGCTGGGCTCCTTTTGGTTTGCTGCGTCGGGAGACGGGAGGGCCCCCAGGACTGGAGTAATTCCTTGGACCAAAGACGTCGTTCTTCTGCATCGTGGGATTCTTCATCGAACTTTTGGACTGTATTAGCGAACAAACTCACTGATTCAAACCATTTTTGTTTAACCCCTATGCATTCAGTGACTGATATTCTAGCGACCTGTTTGGTTGCTGTCCCAGCTTCTATGGAAACACTTACCCATATTTTCAATTTAACTGAGGTTCATCCCAATGTAATTTTCAGTGACTTTGCGGTCTATGATTACTGTGCTTTATGTACAGTTTTGATTGATTCACAGTCCCCCTTAAATTCTCAAATCACAACTTACAATATCACTGCAGGTGATCTTTGCTTTTTCATGACCTGTGATCCCAGGATCATAGGCAAGTGCGCTCAATTAAGACTGCATAATGTTACTTCATTTTCTGCCCATGAAAGGACTTTGTGCTTTACTAGAACACGTACATCATGTATTTCTGTTAAAAATAATATGACTTGTAGGCGTCTTGTAGTTACAGCTAGTCATTATCGCATTGTATTATTACCCCCTGGATGGTTATTTTCAGGTGACAATACATCTTGGCCCTATATTCCTGCAAATATTACTGGAGGTCCTTGCGCTATTACTAGATTGAGTTTATTAATGTTTTCTTCACATCCTAATGTAATTTCTCGAACTACACGTGATGCCTTATCTTTAACAGCAAATTGTGACTCCTTATTACATTTATTCTCTAAATCTGAGTATCTTAGCTTAGCTTTCTCTATTGTAGGTGTTCCTGCTTTGTCTGTAGATAATGCTAAATCAATCGGCAAACTTGCTTGCTGGATGGTTAAGTCTATTAACCATACTTCTGCTGTTTTATCTGACCTTTTATTAGATGCTCAAGGTGAGCGCAGAGCCATTTTACAAAATAGAGCTGCAATAGATTATCTTTTACTCAAACATGGTCATGGCTGTTCAGATTTTGAGGGCCTTTGCTGTTTTAATTTATCGGATCATTCCAGATCCATTCAATCCCATATTGATAAACTTCATGAATTAACTGAAGAAGTTAGGCAACATATAGATCAAGGGTGGTTTGATTGGCTTTTCAGTTGGTTGCCTGATTTACACTCCCTACGACAAGTGTTGGGGGGTGTCTTGATTGCTATTTGCATTTTAGTTACTATTTGTTGTTGTATTCAATGTGTCCCTTCCTTTCTCCAGATTTTTAGACCACAAGCTATGTCTAGATCTGTTAGTTTTGTTTCTTATTATTCTTCATCAGATGTTCGTTCTGCTTGAATTGTATTTTGATTTTGGTTTAAGTTGTTAGTAGACGACAGTCAAGGGTGGAATGTAGTGACCGGGGTGGGTGCAGAGGGCTCCAGGCACAGGCCAACAGTATGGGGTGGGTGCAGAGGACTCCCAGCAGTGTCCAGACATATGAGGGGTGGGTGGATATGGCTCCTAGCAGTGCACAGACATATGAGGGGTGGGTGCAGAGGACTCCCAGCACAGGCCATACATAAGAGGGGTGGGTGCAGAGGACTCCCAGCAGTGTCCAGACATATGAGGGGTGGGTGCAGAGGACTTCCAGCAGTGCCCAGACATATGAGGAGTTGTAGTGACCGTATAATTTGTTCTATTTTCTGAGTGGTGGTGACTGTGGTCTACTACCATCTTAGTATAGTGGATAGATCCCTATTCCCTATTCTTAGCCTATTCTTAGAGTTTGCCTATTGACTTTGACATAATTCTGTGCCCTTTTCATCGTTTTCGGGCCTGAAGGCTTATCTTAAGAGGTAGATTCTTTCTTTCTTACCTTATATTACCTATTGGTAGGGCTTACCTATGTACTTTGACAGAGCTGTGCGTCTCTTTCATCTTTTTCGGGCCTACAAGGCCCAAACGAGAGAGACTCCATTTTCCTTTCTGCCTCGGCTGCCCGAGGCGCTTGTAGGTCAAGAGTAATATTTTAGTTATGAGCTGTTGTTCGCTGGAGAGGAACCGGTCAGAGCCGGCCCTTATCGGAGGAATGTAAACGGAGTTCGGGCTTTTAGACGAAACAACAGGTGGCCACTGTGGGAGCGTCGAGAGCCCGGGGCCTGGTGCAGGAGTCTGGTGGGGGGCAGGTTACTGTCTGGAAATTTCCACGAACGAAGAGCTCTCTATATTATCGAAATGCAGAAAGGTAGAGGAGGCAGATGATCCTTTAGAGAGACCGAAGTTACATCATGAATTGGTCTGTTAGAGCAGTTGGAGTTAGTTTGTGGCCAGAATTAGAATAATCAGAGTGAAGAAGTTAGTTGAACGGATGTTTCTCAGAATAGTGGAAACTATATCATTAGATTGAAGCTTGGAAGTGAAGACAGTTCGTGGAAGAGGAGAAGTCAGTGCAGATTGACCAGTGCAGAGCTGAGAGACAGAGACGAAGACCAGAGAAGGGTTCCAGTACTTTAGAGGGGTGACGGAGGTGAAGGAGCATGGCGGTGCAGACGTGTATCCGTGGGTGCAGAGCAGAGTCTGAGATGAGCCGAGGCACAGATGAGAGAGGGACCCAGACGACAGCCAGAGTCGGACTACGTAATTATAAGGTGAAGTTTGTCCTGCTCTTATAGTGCACAAATATATTAACTCTTTCCTTTACTTTTCAGGCTATGCTTAGGTTGCTAGGTGTTACTATGACTTTATAATGCAATGCTTATTTTTATTGTTTAATAAAGGGACCCCAGTTATTAATAAATATATCTGAGTATTGTTTCCGTGGTGGAGCTAACCTTTCTTTTTAGTCAGGTACTGTCGTATGGAAGAATGGGCTATTCCCTTCCTACAGGTAACTGATGACCGAGAGTAATGTGAGTTTCATATCGGGGAATAATTCCTGAATGTAATAATTTGGCAGTTCTTGTGTGAGAGGGTCGGATCTCCTATCCATTACATGAGGGATAATAATTCATTTGAGATATAGGATATTTCCAGTAGGTATTAGGTACTTAGAAAATCCCCAATGAGAAAGACAGAGCAGGAGGTATTAATAGGATAGTGGGAACACTATAAAGAAAGATCGCTCAGGATAGGGCGTTATATATTGGAGCTGCTCCCCGAGGAGCGAGGGGGTAGAGTGGTCCGGGCCGGATCGTCGTGGGACTACAAGTGGGGACACTATAAAGAGAGATCGCTCAAGATAGGGCGTTATATACTGGAGCTGCTCCCTGAGGAGTGAGGGGGTAGAGTAGTCCGGGTCGGATCGTCGTGGGACTATAAGGTGAGATCATAGGATATACCATGGAATTCCGTAGTTATTACTGATTTCTATAGTCAGTTCTTAGCAATCCTCTAGATTTTAGTGGTATTTTAGTTGTGTAACCTTGTATATTGCGAGTTCCCCATTCCCAGGTAAGTACCCAGGTACTGTTGTAAATAGGGTCTGGGAAGGGATGAAGTTACGTGATGACTGGGTTTGTGGTGTTTCGGTGAACTGATAACTTGGTCAGGAAATCCGGTCATTACAGGGGTGGGTGCAGAGGATTCCCAGCATTGGCCAACAGCATGGGGGTGGGTGCAGAGGACTCCCAGCAGTGTCCAGACTTATGAGGGGTGGGTGCAGAGGACTCCCAGCAGTGCCCAGACATATGAGGGGTGGGTGCCGAGGACTCCCAGCAGTGCCCAGACACATGAGGGGTGGGTGGATATGACTCCCAGCAGTGCCCAGACATATGAGGGGTGGATGCAGGGGGCTCCCAGCATAGGCCAAAAGTATGGGGGTGGGTGCAGAGGACTCCCATCAGTGTCCAGACATATGAGGGGTAGGTGCAGAGGACTCCCACCATAGGCCAACAGTATGGGGATTGGTGCAGAGGACTCCCAGCAGTGTCCAGACATATGAGGGGTGGGTGCAGAGGACTCCCGGCATGGGCCAACAGTATGAGGGTGGTTGCAGAGGACTCCCAGCAGTGTCCAGACATATGAGGGGTGGGTGCAGAGGACTCCCGGCATGGGCCAACAGTATGAGGGTGGGTGCAGAGGACTCCCAGCAGTGTCCAGACTTATGAGGGGTGGGTGGATATGACTCCCAGCAGTGCCCAGACATATGAGGGGTGGATGCAGGGGGCTCCCAGCATAGGCCAAAAGTATGGGGGTGGGTGCAGAGGACTCCCATCAGTGTCCAGACATATGAGGGGTAGGTGCAGAGGACTCCCACCATAGGCCAACAGTATGGGGATTGGTGCAGAGGACTCCCAGCAGTGTCCAGACATATGAGGGGTGGGTGCAGAGGACTCCCGGCATGGGCCAACAGTATGAGGGTGGTTGCAGAGGACTCCCAGCAGTGTCCAGACATATGAGGGGCGGGTGCAGAGGACTCCCAGCATAGGTCAACAGTATGGGGGTGGGTGCAGAGGACCTCCAGAAGTGTCCAGACATATGAGGGGTAGGTGCAGAGGACTCCCAGCAGTGTCCAGACATATAAGGGGTGGGTGCGGAGGACTCCCAGCAGTGCCCAGACATATGAGGGGTGGGTGGATATGACTCCCAGCAGTGCCCAGACATATGAGGGGTGGGTGCAGAGGACTCCCTGCATAGGCCAACAGTATGGGGGTGGGTGCAGAGGACTCCCAGCAGTGTCCAGACATATGAGGGATGGGTGGATATGACTCCTAGCAGTGCCCAGACATATGAGGGGTGGGTGCAGAGGACTCCCAGCAAAGGTGATACATATGAGGGGTGGGTGCAGAGGACTCCCAGTATAGGCCAACAGTATGGGGTGGGTACAGAGGACTCCCAGTAGTGTCCAGACATATGTGGGGTGGGTGCAGAGAACTCCGAGCATAGGCCAACAGTATGGGGGTGGGTACAGAGGACTCCCAGCAGTGTTCAGACATATGAGGGGTGGGTGGATGTGACTCCCAGCAGTGTCCAGACATATGACGGGTGGGTGCAGAGGACTCCCAGCACAGGCCAACAGTATGGAGGTGGGTGCAGAGGACTCCCAGCAGTGTCCAGACATATGAGGGGTGGATGGATATGACTCCCAGCAGTGTCCAGACATATGAGGGCTGGGTGGAGAGGACTCCCAGCATAGGCCAACAGTATGGGGGTGGGCGCAGGGGACTCCCAGCAGTGTCCAGACATATGAGGGGTGGGTGCAGAGGACTCCTAGCATAGGCCTACAGTATGGGGGTGGGTGCAGAAGACTCCCAGCAGTGTCCAGACATATGAGGGGTGGGTGCTGAGGACTCCCAGCAGTGCCCACACATATGAGGGGTGGGTGCGGAGGACTCCCAGCAGTGTCCAGACATTTGAGGGGTGGTTGCAGAGGACTCCTAGCAGTGCCCAGACATTTGAGGGGTGTGTGCAGAGGACTCCCAGCAGTGCCCAGACATATGAGGGGTGGGTGCAGAGGACTCTCAGCATAGGCCAACAGTATGGGGGTGGGTGCAGAGTACTCCCAGCAGTGTCCAGACATATGAGGGGTGGGTGCAGAGGCCTCCCAGCAGTGCCCAGACATATGAGGGGTGGCTGCAGAGGACTCCCAGCCGTGCCCATACATATGAGGGGTGGGTGCAGAGGACTCACAGCATATGCCAACAGTATTGGGGTGGGTGCAGATGACTCCCAGTAGTGTCCAGACATATGAGGGGTGGGTGCGGAGGACTCCCAGCATAGGCCAACAGAATGGGGGTGGGTGCAGAGGACTCCCAGCAGTTCCCAGACATGTGAGGGGTGGGTGGATATGACTCCCAGCAGTGCCCAGACATATGAGGGGTGGGTGGATATGATTCCCAACAGTGTCCAGACATATGAGGGGTGGGTGCAGACGACTCCCAGCAGTGCCCAGACATATGAGGGGTGGGTGTATATGACTCCCAGCAGTGCTCAGATATAGGGGGTACATCATCATCAGCATACCACAACTACATGGAGGTATGTGCACATTCCTAACGTGTGGCTATAATGATAGTGCCATAGCAGCACATCACTTACATCAGTGTCCCACACCATTGAGGATGGATTTCTGTCACACACTGTGTGAAAAACCACATGTAGATGTGATGTCAAATTCCACATGCATACCCACCCATGGAGGTTGCTGGCAAAATAAACACCCTACCATCATGACACAATAGTGTATAGTGATGTAACAGGCCATCAAACAAAGAGAGCGAAAGGGAACACACACTTTCATGTACATCCCAGGGCTGATATGAATGTGCAGGTGGTGGTCAGACCACCACGATGTAGTCTCTCATCGAAGGAATAGGGTTGAAAACTCTTAGGTACAATGCTCAAAATTGTGAGTCATGTGCCCAAATACCCTTCAGAACAATTCCCAACATAGGGGTAGGCTGTGATAACACACATGCATAGTGGCAAAAATGGTGACTGTGTCCATGAAGGCATTTGTACATACTCAAAACACAAGGACAGTGAGTAGCATGGATGGCACAGACGAATTAGCAGTAGACATCTGTGAGCAGGCATGGCCATTGCTGAAGGGAACCGTCACCAAAAAAGGAAATGTGCACACATGTCAGCACAACAATTGTGCAATTGTCTGCAGTGAAGATTTCAGGTGTCACAGAGGAAGGAAGGAACACTCCTTGCAGAGACATTGTCATCATCTAAAAATATCTTTCAGGACCCCAAAACATTACCATGACACCAACTCCAGGGCCCTTATCACCAACATCAAGTACCTGAAATGCAATAGTGTAGAATGCAAAATAAAAGGCTTTATTCAGCTTTAAATGAAAACAAGTGCAAAAATGAGTCCCAGCTCAAATAAGGCCAATTGCCAGTCCACACACAACAATGTCTTGTAGGGGGGCGTTGGGGAGGTCGTAGACCCCAAGCTTGCCTGCACAGGAATGAACTAATGGTCTTTTCAATAGAACGGGGAAAGGGGTTATATGCACGACTGCACCTATCGTTTGTCTCGCCTTATCAGTTTTTTGGTGACACGGATCGGAGATTCTTTTACCCCTCAATCTCCATGAACAGAAAAGAAAACTTTTTTGCTCTAATTTGTAATTCAACAAAACTGATCCAGCACACAAAACAAATATTATAAAAGTCTAAACAATGATATACGACTTTCCGTTTCGACACAATGATTATTCAGTAGCAGAGTCGTTGGATGTATTTTTTGATGTTCAATCTTTATTGAATTCTTCGAAACATGTAGCCAACGCGTTTCGTCCTCCACGGACTTCTTCAGGGCTACAAACAATGTACATACATACACAAAATTAATATATGTACAATATATATACACTAAATTACAATTTAAAAACAATTTCTTACAATTCTACATATTTACAAAGAGTGCTAAAGGACGATCCTTATAACAGTCTCTTAAAAGACTAAAGAACACACCTATTTATGACCTATTGTCCTCATATTTTATATACACAATTTACATTTATTACAAAGAACATTTCCAAGTATTAGAGAAGCCTAAGTAGACTTTCATGAACTACGCTCTGCTACTTTCTTCTTGTTAATTTTTATCTTTATTTTGAGGAATCTTGTTTAAAAGAGAACAAGTTATAAAAGGATTTGGGCTTGCCAACTTCACAATCTGCTTATATTCCTGGTGGGTGTATGCATGATATCAGTGCCTATTCATCAAGTCCTGACTGAGCTAAGAACTTTAAAAAGAGGACTGATTACTACAAGTGAGCTTACCAAAGAATCATGAGCTTCTCATCAATGTGTAAATAATCCTTATTTTCAATTGGGTGGTAGTTTGAGATGGCAGTTCTAAACAGGTCAAGAAATGAAACTTATTTCAGCATTACACATTCTTTTTTATACATTGGGGTTGGTTAGTTGTAAAAAGCAAAGGATAAGCATACCTTTTCTTAGTATGTCAAAGTTCTTTGTAGATTCTAGTTATTCGAAGTAAATTTGCCAATATGATAATAGTCTAGAGAAAGGATGCAAGAGAAGCTGTCACTATAAGCAATAAAAGTTTTAGCAATTTTTATACTTTTTTGCTGTGTAGCTGCTCAAATTATATAGCATGATGATCAAAAGCTGCTAGATTTAATTTCACAGTATACTTTAGTTATTTTGTCCATTAAATGCTAGCCAACGTGAGACTTCAGCACAAAATATTAGTTACACTTCGTGTTTAAAGAAGTTGTTGTGCTGAAAAGGATCTAGCATACACTTATGGTGCCGGCGTCTAATCCAGGGCAGACATCTTGTAATGATCATAGACCCATATTATCTGCCAATGGGGATTGCTTTACCATATTATTCTACCAATAGCGACCTGAGTATATAGTATCTAGTCCAGAACGGGGTCTCCACAGAGTTCCCAACGAAATTCGGGGATTAAAGGTGGTTCGATCCTTGTCCCAATAAAAAAACGACATGTGTGGCAGCGTTTCACTTACTTCAAATATTACTCAAGCCGGCTCCATCGCGTGGCTCCTTCGTTCGAGGCGTATGATTCCTAGAGAAACGATATGCCTCCTTTATATGCTCACTAATTGTTTGATTTGGTGCACCTGCGATCGAGTTTGGTATCTCGACGCGGCACCCAGTTAGTTCTATATTCTGCGGGCGCCATTTTGACAGTGCCTAGTGCCCCGATCGTTTTTATTGAAATCATTCCACAACTCGAAAATTTATGTATTAGGCCAATGTTTTCTCCCGTTTTATATATTTATTAAGAACCCAGATATGTTTTACTCGCCAAGGGACATTTTAGTTCCGATTTCGAGTAAAAAGTGATTTTAATAGCGATATCAGATTTCCGCCTCAAAAACATTATATAGTCTGACAGATGCTGAGAGTGGTTGTTAAACCATGTGTTTTAACTTCCTTTCCTTCCGAAGTTTTATAAGTAGTTTGTCCACTATTTTCGAATGGGAATTGTTTTACAAGAAACTTCGTGCCATTTTGTAATGTCCACAATAAGGATTTGTTTCAAACATTTCCCACAATCGTTTTAGACATGGTTAGAATTGACCAGAAGTTTTGCCTGCCCTAAATATAACAAGGCGCATTTGTTATTTACCAATCAAATTGCAAGATGTGTATTAATATCGTATTTTGTTTACTAATCTGGGCATGGACCCGCCATTTTGGATTGGGTTCGTTTGTTTAAATTCTAGTTGCGATTTCAAGCGTCCTTAAGGAGTAAAACCTAGGGCTGCTTGGCATAGTTTGTCTAAAAATAAAACCAAATTCTTTCTAGTTTTATTAGGAATTTTATTTACAAACTAATAGAATTTTAAGGTCATTTGATCAAAATTATTGTTCTCTTCAGATTTGTTGTTTGTAAGACAACTTTCCTTACATCATATAAGGTGAAACGCTGTTCCAATTAGTCTTTTCATGAAAATCGATTTTTAATATTTGATTTAAGGGGATTCCTATTATTTTTAATGTTAATTTCATTTTTTGATGTTAATCTTTGTAAACCCTTTTGCAATCTTTCGTCATTCCGAGTTACAGAACTCATTTATCAATGGTGAACTCTATTTAGGAGATAACCTTGATGCTTGACCCTTAAAGTATAAATGGCTATCGACAGAGGGATGGCTTTGCTGTGAAAGTTCACATCAATTATAAATAGTGATGTAATTCTGTATTCGTATTAAGTCCCATTACAGTGGTCCTCAATTTGCAAATCCAGCTTGCCTCAGCCTTTCTTAGACATGATTCCCTATTTCCACCTCTTATTGGGGTCTGCACTTGTTCCAAAGCATGGAACCACAGGTTCCTGTCTTTGGGGTGGTTCTCATTTATATGCATGGCCATAGGATATCTTGCATCATTGTTCCTTATTGCTCGGATATGCTCTTGGATTCTTACTTTCAGACACCTGATACTGCTGCCTACGTATATTCTCTTGCAAGCGCATCCAAGAGCGTACACAGTGTGTGTCGTATTACAATTGATGAAAGATTTGATTTCGTATTCCTTTTTGGTGTTATACTGGAACCTCAATTTCTTATTAAGGCCATATTTGCAAATGTTGCAGTCGCCGCAAACATAAAAACCAGCCGGTTTCGTAGTAAGCCATGCGGATTTGTTTACAGCCTTTTCTCCTTTTACATAGCTGGGGCATAGTATCTTTTTAAGATTCTGTCCCCTTTTATATACCACCTTGGGTTTAGATGGTACCGACCCTGGTGGCATATCGCCAGATGCAATTAGATGCCAATTTTTTCGAAGAATGTTGTACACATGATTGCTGTACAGATTGAATTTGGTGATGAACATTATTTCATCCTTCTTATGTTTTCTTTTGTTGGAACCCCCCTTTAGTATGGCACTGCGATTTACAGTCTTTATTCTTGACTCTGCATTGTCTAAGCATTTCTCTGTATATCCTCTATCTTTAAAGGCAGTTTTCATAGATTTGACGTTTTTTTCAAAATTTTCCTCCTGACTACAATTACGTCTGGCTCTTGTCATCTCCCCAAATGGGATAGCATTTATTGTTCCCCTTGGGTGCGCACTATCAGCATGTAAAATGCTGTTGCAAGCCATTGGTTTCTTAAAGATGTCACTTGCAATTTTTTGGCCATCTACATATAGTTTCAAGTCTAAAAAGTCAATTGACTTTCTGGAATAGTTCATGGTCAGTTTCACATTAAACCTGTTGTTGTTTAAGTAATTGAAGTAGGCCAGCAGATCTGTTAAATCTCCATTCCACAGCATCAATACATCATCGATGTATCTGCCGTAGAAGATAATGTTGTCTGTCCATGGTTTTGACCCGATGCCCCAGGCATGCTCCGCCTCATACAGGCCCATAAAAAGGCCTGCATAGGACGGAGCAAACCTGGATCCCATCGCCGTGCCCTGTCTCTGTATGAACCATTCTTCATTATGGAGAAACGCATTCATGTCAAGGATCATGCGTGTCATCTCTATCAACATAAGAGAATGTTCCAAGTGTGAGGCATCGCGTTTGTAAAGGAAATATTTTACCGCCTCTATACCGCAGTCACTTTTGATACAAGTATACAAACTCTCTACATCTAGAGTAACAAAAAGTAGGTCAGGACTATCCCAAGTGAAATCCTCCAATTTGCACAACACATCTCCACTGTCCCTAAGGTACGAGGGCAGATTTTTTACAAAGGGCTGGAGATATTCATCTACAAATTTGGAGAGTCGCTCCGTCGGTCCACCATTCCCAGATATAATGGGTCTTCCAGGTGGGAACCCATCCCCCCCCTTGTGTATCTTTGGGAGGACGTATATACACGGATGACGCGAGTCATGTGCTTGTAGATATTTGTATTCACTATGTGACAAGAGACAGGACTCATGCCAATCTCTTAAGGCGGCATTGATGTTTTGCTCAATTTTCTCAGTGGGATTGTCTCTTAATTTCATGTAGCAGTCTTTCTGTCCAAGCTGTCTGTCTATCTCATTTAGATAATCAACTTTATTCATCACCACGATGTTCCCTCCCTTGTCCGCCTCCCGAATGACTATCTTTGGGTCATCTCGAAGTTTGTTTAGCAAGTCCCTCTCTTCCCTTGTTACATTATTCTCATGTTTACAGTGCGAACGTAACATATGTTTATCCTCAAGCTGATGGATTTCCCGCGTTACCTTAGTGTAAAATTCATCGATAAAGGTGTCTTGGGGTCTTACTGGTAAAAACTTGGACTGGATTTTTAAGCCACTATCACCAGAGACATCCTCAGTTATTTCCAAAAGTCTTGCAGTATCAGTGATATCTACAGTTTCTTCACCCTCATCCAAAGTTGAAATTAGATGAGTCACATTCAAATCAGCAATTGACATTCCTGTTACACATGAACTATTAGATGGAACATTCGGCACACTTTTATGATGTTCAAAGTATTTTTTTAATCGTAGTTTTCTCACAAACTTGAATAAGTCCACATGTAGGTCAACAAAATTACATGTATTTGTTACACAAAAACTTAATCCTTTTGACAACAAAATTTGTTCATTTTCAGTCAAGATTCTATCAGATAAATTGACAATACTTAGTGCATTATGAGCTACATTTAGTTCTACCCCGTCAGTTATTTCTTCATGTTCGTCTTGCTCTGCTGCCTTGTTTGTACACCTTGTTTTGTGCTTCTTCCCTCCCCTTCTGACTCGGAATTTTGATTTTTCTTTTTGTTTCTTAGTCTGTACCTTTGAACTTCCCGTAAAAAAACAGAGGAGGCAGATGATGTCTGTCCATCTTGTTTACTAGTGCCCTCCCCGGGGTCGCTGTCTACTGAGGAAAGGGATGTGCTACTCGAAGAGACACTTATGGGCTTTGCAAGAGAGCTCCCATTTGATGGTACTTTTGGGGCTAAATCATCATATTTTTTAGAGAAGGTGAAAATTCTGCCATTGGCATAATCCATCTCATCCCTCTGTATCTTTTTCATTTTCTTTTCTTTTAAGTAAATTTGATAGGCAGCTAATTCAGTTTTCAAAATTTCATAATTTTTTATGGTGGCATCTTTTAAGTTCATTTCAGCAATCTCTTTTTCTAATTTCGCAATTTCTTCTTTAATTTTGCTGACCTTTCTTTCAGAATTTACAATGAGTATCCTCATCATACGGTAGGAGGCATCATAGAGTCCCTCCTCCCAATCGTCCAACAGATCCTGATCTAAATCCTCGTAGTTGGGAAAGATTAGTATACGTAAACCACGAGGTACTTTTTTATTTTCAATATACTTTCTCAGGGTCGCCCCATCCCACCATTTGGCGAGTTCCTGTTTTTTTAGTTTTTCCAATCTGTAAAATTTTTCTTTTAGGCCCTCATTCCTTGAAGTCACCTTTTTGTTAACATTCGTGTTGGGTTCTTTAGATTTAAATAGATCTCCCAACATTTCCTCTCTTTTATCATCAAAGTCCATTTTTACTCAGTAGAAGAGATATAAGGCCGATAGTGCCAATCAAACCCAATTTTAACAATTTTTTCAATAGAACGGGGAAAGGGGTTATATGCACGACTGCACCTATCGTTTGTCTCGCCTTATCAGTTTTTTGGTGACACGGATCGGAGATTCTTTTACCCCTCAATCTCCATGAACAGAAAAGAAACTTTTTTGCTCTAATTTGTAATTCAACAAAACTGATCCAGCACACAAAACAAATATTATAAAAGTCTAAACAATGATATACGACTTTCAGTTTCGACACAATGATTATTCAGTAGCAGAGTCGTTGGATGTATTTTTTGATGTTCAATCTTTATTGAATTCTTCGAAACATGTAGCCAACGCGTTTCGTCCTCCACGGACTTCTTCAGGGCTACAAACAATGTACATACATACACAAAATTAATATATGTACAATATATATACACTAAATTACAATTTAAAAACAATTTCTTACAATTCTACATATTTACAAAGAGTGCTAAAGGACGATCCTTATAACAGTCTCTTAAAAGACTAAAGAACACACCTATTTATGACCTATTGTCCTCATATTTTATATACACAATTTACATTTATTACAAAGAACATTTCCAAGTATTAGAGAAGCCTAAGTAGACTTTCATGAACTATGCTCTGCTACTTTCTTCTTGTTAATTTTTATCTTTATTTTGAGGAATCTTGTTTAAAAGAGAACAAGTTATAAAAGGATTTGGGCTTGCCAACTTCACAATCTGCTTATATTCCTGGTGGGTGTATGCATGATATCAGTGCCTATTCATCAAGTCCTGACTGAGCTAAGAACTTTAAAAAGAGGACTGATTACTACAAGTGAGCTTACCAAAGAATCATGAGCTTCTCATCAATGTGTAAATAATCCTTATTTTCAATTGGGTGGTAGTTTGAGATGGCAGTTCTAAACAGGTCAAGAAATGAAACTTATTTCAGCATTACACATTCTTTTTTATACATTGGGGTTGGTTAGTTGTAAAAAGCAAAGGATAAGCATACCTTTTCTTAGTATGTCAAAGTTCTTTGTAGATTCTAGTTATTCGAAGTAAATTTGCCAATATGATAATAGTCTAGAGAAAGGATGCAAGAGAATAGACATCTGTGAGCAGGCATGGCCATTGCTGAAGGGAACCGTCACCAAAAAAGGAAATGTGCACACATGTCAGCACAACAATTGTGCAATTGTCTGCAGTGAAGATTTCAGGTGTCACAGAGGAAGGAAGGAACACTCCTTGCAGAGACATTGTCATCATCTAAAAATATCTTTCAGGACCCCAAAACATTACCATGACACCAACTCCAGGGCCCTTATCACCAACATCAAGTACCTGAAATGCAATAGTGTAGAATGCAAAATAAAAGGCTTTATTCAGCTTTAAATGAAAACAAGTGCAAAAATGAGTCCCAGCTCAAATAAGGCCAATTGCCAGTCCACACACAACAATGTCTTGTAGGGGGGCGTTGGGGAGGTCGTCGACCCCAAGCTTGCCTGCACAGGAATGAACTAATGGTCTGTTGACCCGTCGGGAGTATCATCGGGGTCAGGACCAGGCACCGCTGGGACAGTAGTGGGAAGGGTAGGTGTGGTGGGTGCAGGGTGGGACGTATTGTCCTCAGTGGCCTGTGCAGCGCCAAAGTTGGAAAGATACTCAACGCTGCACACTGCTGCCAGTTCATCCAGACCAACCCCTGCACCCGAGGACACTATGGGAGTGGAGATAGAGGGCTGTGAGTGTTGCGGACTGTGACTTTGGCTGCGTGTCTGCGGTCTGACCCCAGTCCCTCTGGGTGTGCCTGCAGCCCTCTGAGATTGCGTGCCAGGAGGTGTGCGCTTTGACTTTTGTGGGGTGTGCTGCTTGTGTTCGTTGGTGTGCGTGATCGTGCCTTCCTGCTTGTGCTTTGGACAGGTATGGGAGAGGGGAGTGTGGATGGGTCCGAAGGAGGGGGGGGGACAGACCGCTGCAGGAGGGAAACTGCTGCCATCAGTGAGGAGTCCATGGATGTGAGAATCCGACGTTGGTCAGACATCGTAGCTGATATGCCCTCCATGAACGACAACAACTGGGTCAGTATTTGAGTTTGGCCACGGAGGACCTTTAGCATTGATGTCTGACCAACCTAAATCTGCCGAAGTAGGTCCACAGACTCCGCACTGAGGGCAGCAGGGGAGACGGGGCAGGGGCTGTGGTGCCTAGGCTGAAGGAGACATGGCAGGCTGCACGGACAGAAGGGACCGGAGCTACTGGGAGGGTGGAGATGGTTCCGGAGGAGGCAGGGACAGACACAGTGATGCTGCCAGGTGTTGCGGCGTATTCCCCCTCCTCCTGGGAGTCAGAAGCGGATCCATCTGCGTGGTAGGAAGTGTCGCCTTCCAAGAGGTCCACAGGCTAACTCCCCTCATCCTCCCGTGCCACTGGCTCCCTCCGAATCCTCAGCGATGGTGGCACTGTGGCTGGGTCCCTCCTCTTGGTCCGTGCAGCTGTCTCCTCCTGTCTCTGTTGATGATGCTGTGGGCAAGGAGAAGAAACAGACATGCATTAGTCACCTGTACACATCTGACACATGAGCACAAAATCAGTAGGTCACACTGCAAATAATGGCATGCATCATGAGCAACGGCCAGATAGCCCTGCACATATTTGAGACTTGTAGCGCCCAGTTGGTATAGACACAATGCTACTTGGACACAAGGATCCAAAGAACACACGAGGCCACAACTTGAATGAAAATTACACAGAGAAGCTACTGTTTGTTTACAGGAGAGCAGTTCAATACAATGAACTGATGCCACCTCAAGTACACACAAAAAAACAGTAGTGGTGCCCCTCATGGAAAACTAACCCACCTATGTCCCCAACGTGATACCACACTCAAAGCCCTTGTGAGAAGTTGGCCTGGTATATGATGTCCACAGTTCTGTAGGCACCTTGTATAAGTCCAAACAATCCCTTATGGTGGTGGTTGTAAGTCAACCTTAAAAGACAAGCTATCCTAGGGGTAGCATGGACTAAGCAGCCTAAAGGCTTAACTCAAGAGGACATGTGAAGCCAGCTGTTTTACCATATGCAATCCTGTAATATCAAATGAAAGGACACCACACAAGTTATATATTATAAAAATATATGTATTTATTCTCAGAATAATCCCCAATACTCTTTATGCGTAAAGAAGCACAAGCGTTTAAACAAAAGCACAATATAACATATAAAAGTTGCACAATTATGGATAGGGCCGGTGGCCACTCAAACCATATATCAAAAATTAGGTATAAGTATCACTAATCAATCAGTGGTAAGGCCTAGGGCCTTGGGAATCGCTGGGACTACACTGGACTAACAGCGGTTAGGACGGGAGTAGCCCGCGGGATTCAGGTGCAGCGCTAAAAGCACACGCATGCACCAATGCAAAGTCAATGGTGCGTAAAGGTTATCGAGTTACAGTTTTAAGAGTCTTCCAACTGGACTAGAAGGACAAAACTTTAGACTTAGACACTAGAGGTGTAAACCACTACAGGAGCACCAGCCTTCAAGAGTTACCTCACCCACAGGAAGCGGGTGCACAGGTGCAAAGATGTGTTGGGTTTCGTCACGAAGATCTATGGTGCCTGGAGATGAAGATGCTGCAGGCCTCCAGAAGAGAAGTGTCCGGTGTGATCCAAGGGTGGATCGAAGATGTAGAGTACCTGAAAGCAGAGGGGACAGAGTCTGGGTCACTAGCCAGTGACCAGGAAGGAACCAGGAAGGAACCAGGCGATGTCAGGCGCAATCAGGTGCTTGTCGCGAAGCTTGTCTCCGCTGCCACGTGGACTCTGGGGCACCGAGGATGTCCTGGAGTGGATCACGAGCTGTCCCACAAAGGCTCTCGCTGTCGGCTGTGTCGGCTTCCGGATCGGAGTTAACAAGCTTTGGCAAGGGCAACCCACGCAGGATTCGAAGATCGCTTCTTACTCAGACCAGCAAGGTCAGAGCGGGTGCACCTTTTCAGGGGAGCGAGGGCCAGTCTGGAGCAACCAGACCAGCAGTGTAAATTCTTAGGTTCGTCGGTACAGGGGCCACTAGCCAACGGGCAAGCGACCGGACCAATGCGTCGAGCAGGAAAATGCAAAAGGGCCCCACGCAGCACTCGGTGAGTGTGGAGGGGTGCGCTTCGGTGCAAAAGCTGCTCGGGGCTGGAGCTTCTCAAACTCCAATGCACAGCTTTTAGGGAGCCTTGGGAGCTGCACGTTCAGCGCTTCGTAGTTTTTCCAAGATGGCCGACCCCACGCTTCAGGTTGCCTCCACGGGTCTCAGCTTTGCAGGGACTGTGGATCGGGCTGTTAGAAGGCAGGCACGCTGGGTCTCTGTTGCTCGAGTTCCGGCGGGAACTGCAACAAAGCAAACGTTGAGGTGCTGGATGGTGCCTGTTTGCACAGGGTGGTCACTCCTTGACCACAAGGGAGATTCTTCAGTCTTCTACGTCGAGTAGGATGTTAAAGGGTCCAGAGTTTCGTTTCATAAGTTTCAGTCAGGATAATCTGATGTGCATTGGCACTGCTCCCAACTTTATTCCAAATCTGGGGGCTGGATTACCTGCTAGGTCCCTCCTATGGGTGGGACCCAGGAAGGGGATGGTTACACTCCTTTCCCTTTGTCCAGTTTTGTGCCAGAGCTGGAGCTGGAGTGCCCCAGAACCGGTTTGACTGGATTTTGCATGGGACACCTTGTGTGCCCCAGGCAGTGTCTAGTTTCTTTTAACCCACCCTGCTCCAATCCACTATCTCCTGTCTGGGGAGGTGTAGCACCTCCCTATGACAGGAAACCCTTTGTCCAGGCCTCCTCTGCCAAGTTTCGGTCAGCAGCAGGAGGTCAGACTTGTGTCGGGGCAGCAGCATCCATTTTGTAATGCTGAGGCTCTGGTTAGGATTAACCGCGTTTTAAGTAAAGTAACATGTCTTCTCCCTCTAGAGGGGTGGAATACTACCCCTGTCACCAGAACTGGCGAGTGGGTAGTATTCAAATTCAAAAGAACTTTATTCGGTGTATTTCAACCATAAAAGTGAATTAAAACATACAGTACATATTTAAAATATCATTGTTAATAAATAGTTACAGATGATAAGGAAACAGAAAACATTACATCCGTCGGTTCATTCATTGGTCCATACACAATCGTAGTTTAAGAGCCAGTTTTAGAAATTCAAGGACTTGAAGGACACTATTACTGTGTAGCAATTGTAAACATAAAAAGGCTGGTTGTATCTGGTTAAAATTCATTTTTTTTAAAAGAGCAATTAAAAAGCGTTTACGAGGGAATTCATAAAATCTGCATAAAAACATAAAGTGCGTCATGTCCTGTGGAGACTTTCCGTCGCAGCCACAGGGTGATATATTTTTACAGAAACTCTCCTTTTTAGGTCTAATAAGCAGATGTTGAAACAGGTTAAATCTAAATCTTGTTAGCATAAACTTATCGTGGGTACAGAAAGTGCCGAGTAGATAAGGCTCTGTTGTCAAACATGTTTTAACCATGATGAATTTCCTTACCCTAGCTTTTTGTAGCTCAGCACCCTCCCTCACAGCCTTCTTACGCTGAAAGAACACCTGCTTGACTAGATCAATGTCCGCCTTTACAATTCCTGACGGATGTTCGAACAGATCAGGACGACCCATTTCAGTGAAACAGGTTTTTAGGTAGTTCAGCCAGGGGGTGCCTGACACATTCTCGAGGGCCATAAAATCATTAGCAATTAGATGTGTTAGGGGAATTTCTTCGCATAACCACATTTTCAACCAGCATAGCAGAAGTCGTAGGGACAGGATATCGCTCAAATACCCCACTCCTAGTTCCTCATGAACCACAAAGTTGGAAGTGGACATAGGAACACACAGAAGCCGTTTATAAAATGAATTTTCTGTGGTCTGTAGTTGTTCCCCCGCCATATAGCCCCAAAGCTCACTCCCGTAAGCTGCTGTTGCTACAGATTTTGCGTCATATAATTTAATCATAGCAGCCGTAGGCTTTTTACCAAGCTTTGAAGCAAAATTGAAAATGGAGGCATTAACCTTAGTCACATCACTTTTTTTCTTAGCAAGTTGCGGGGCCCAGGAAAATTGAGAGTCAAAGAGTACTCCTAGATAGGAGAATGTATTAGAAAGTGGTATTACTGCCTTATCTAGTTTGAAGGTGTATTGTCTCTTTGGCTGTTTCCCCACCTGCATAATGAAAGATTTAGAGTTATTCACTAACAAATCTCTGTCTTCCATGAATTTCTTAAATGCATTGAGTAGCAATTGGAGGCCTTTTTCAGTTCTTGCTAACAACACCGCATCATCTGCGTGTAGCAGAACAGGGATACTTCTTTTCCCCACTCTAGGACTCTCTGATTTCACCTCCTGCAAAACTCCGTCCAGCTCCTTTATATAAAAGTTAAAAAGAAAAGGGGCTAATATGCAGCCTTGCCGCACCCCCTTCCCAGTTCTAAAATCATCAGTTACTGACAGGTCTTGGCAATACCTTATATTTGCACTTGTATTACTATGGAGGTCAACCAAGAAATTTAAAATGCCGCTGTCTACTCCCTTATCCCTCATGGACCCCCACAGCTTCCCCCTGTTGACACAGTCGAAAGCTGAGGATAGGTCCATGAAGGCCAGATGGACTGTGCCTTTTTGGGCAATGGTATATTTACTAAGTATTAAAAAGAGATTTAGACATTGGGTTGTGGTCGAGCGGCCATTACAAAAACCATATTGGGTGATAGACATTACATTGTTGTCCCGTGTCCACTCAGAGAGTCGCCGCAATACAATTCTCCCCACTAGTTTCGCCATGGAGTTAATCAGGGAGATAGGTCTGTAACAGAGGGGGCTATCCCTGTCCCCCTTTTTAAATATGGGTACAATAGTGGAGAGCCCCCATGATAACGGGCAACCAACTCTCGCAGCTGCGTTGATAACCGCCACAATAATCGGGGCCCAGAAGTTAGGATCAGATTTGAAGAGATCCGGAGGTATCCCATCAGGGCCTGGTGATTTACCCGCTGTGAGCCCCTCTATTCCCACCAAAACCTCTCCTATACTAACATTCAGGCAAGGACCCCCTTTGGTGAATTCAAAGGATACCGCATTAGATTCACAGCCCCCATACAGTTGTTTAAAATGTGCAACCCATTCATCTTTTGTTATAACACATTCTAGCCCCTCCCCCGAATCTTTCACCAGGAAGGGGTTCTTGAGCACCGCCCAAAATCTAGCACTATTTTTCAGTGTTTGTGGTTCCAGGATCTCATCCCAAGCCTCATTTTTCAATACCTCCTTCCGTGAGGCAATGACTGTTTTATACTCTTTTCGTGATCTCTGTACTAGTTCCTTGTTTCTAGGTTTTAACGACAAGGCCACTCTGAGATCACAAGCTGCTTTAGAGCATTCCTTATTGAACCACCTCGGACCCTCCCTCCCTCTACTCTTTGAAGGTTCTGTCATTGAGATAGCTATTTTATCTGTTAAATTCTGAAAGTCAGACAGAACCTGAGTTGGATCAGAATCAGCCTCGGTGCATCTAGCGATTATATCCCTGCAGTTATTCTGGATGTTCTGATATATGAGGTCCGGGGAGCACATGGACCATTTTAAGCGGCGTCTACCATCCGTTGCTATTACCCTACCCTTAACCAGGTTACGACTTTCACTAACCACCCAGGGCCCCCTTAAGTGTATAGTCAAAGGGTTGTGATCACTGAGTGGGTTATTGTCTATAGAGAATGAACGGACAAAGACCTGCATGGGCAAAGTTAACAGCATATAATCAATAAACGTCCCCTTCCCATGCCCTTTAAAAGTAGGGGTTAGAAAACGCTTTGAGGGATCACATAATCCCATTGCTATAGTGAGATCGTGATCATTGAGAAAGTTATTAAAACAAGCCCCCTCCACAGTATGTTCCAGATGTAGACCATTTATTCTGGGACAGTGTAACTCCTGGAGGTTTTTCCCTAGGGGGTAACCACAAGGGTGAATATTGAAATCGCCCATGATCAACAAGTTATGTGAGCAATCCCTCATTGATGTGCCAATATAATCACTTAAGATTTCTAGGTTGCCATAGCTTGTAACATTATTAATAGAATTATAAAAATGTATCAAACCAACCTTACAATTGCCCGCAGATAAAACTAGACCTTGTATACCAAGATTGTTTG